>NC_044307.1:65736636-66354136 GCF_007474595.2 Lynx canadensis
ACAATATTTGGCACGTAACAATCATTCAAATAATATTTATTTCCCTTTCTCTTTTCTCAGCAACAATTTGGCCAGTCTTTAACTTAAGCCAGTTGCAAGTTTGAGATAAAGAAAAACCAAAGATTCTAAATAGAGGCTAAAGTCATGTTCTCTTCAGGGGAAGAAAACATTCGCATTTGCTGATTTGTGTGAGACTGATATTTGGCAGTTGATTTGGTGATAGTGAGATGATCCATGGTTCAGTGTTAACTTTTTTTTATCAATTATTTTTGACAAGTATATATATTTTGATTTAACACAGTGAGTTTAGTTTAAATAAATGAAAGATGGTTCTTAATTCTTCTATTATCGTTTGATCATTTAATTTTTAAAACAAACTAGAAGCAGTCTGCCTCTAGTTTTCAGTTCTGTAATACATGATATGGGGATGATAAACTGAGTGTAGTGACCTAACAGAGGATAATGATTCTGTCTCAGTGAGAAATATCTGTAAGTTGTGAAAAAGACTATGAGTTGTGACTCTACAGGGATCAAAAACCTACATCTTTTAAAGCATTGAATATAATATGAGCCCCCCCCTCCCCCCACCCCCCCCCCCCCCCCCCCCCCCCCGCCGACAAAGCCTATTTGGAGTTGTCTTTTGCCCCCTGGAGTTGAGCCACTATTAGCTCTAGGCTGGCTATACAGGAACACTTTTGTCTGTGTTCTCAATAATCACTCCTGTACTCCTGGTTTATGCCTCCTGGTGCCAGTTGTTGTCATTGGACTGAGTAAGATCTCTCAGGGAAACTGCAGGGGAAATGATCTGTTACACAGAGCGTGGCAGAACCATTGCCAGTGATTGATAATGGGACCAGATCATTTCAGGTGAGTTTTCTGTGGTCCACAAGCCAGCAAGGCTTGACTTTGTTATCTTAGTCCATGAATATCTCAGTGCAATGTCACTGGGGGGATAATAGGAGGAGCTCTTCAAGCATATGCCCGAGTCTTTTCTCCTGTGCTGGTTTTAAGGGACCACAGCATTTTGTTTCATTTCGTGTCTCTGCCTACAGGAAGGTAACATCTTCTGTGCATTGTTTCAGGAAATGGTTAATTATGGACCTACCAGAGCTTTGGTGTTTGCTACAGTGGAAACCTCTTTCGTATAGCAGAGAACACTATAGATTAATGCGGTAATCAATGAGAATCTGTACACTGCAGAGATCTGTTTTGATGACAGCAGCACTTATGGCCTTGTTTAGTGTCACCGTTGTATAATGTTGGACACTGCAGGCTTTTTTTGGTTTTGATTTAGAATGCAAGGACCATAGGGAATTTTATTTAAAATGTCTTTTGCATTTTTTGTGGATTTTTTATTGTGTTGTGGATTTGCTGCCTTTGCTAGCTAGAATTTAGTGATTTGATGCCAGTAGCATTTATTTAACCACTCCTATGCTGCTGTTATGTTTGCTGGGTTTCTGCAGTTTCTACTACTTCATACGTTGCACTCAGGAACAGGTAAACTAAGCTATATTAATCTTATACATAAATGTAAAATTAATGGAATATATTGTTTAATTATCCCAAGAGTAAGATATTAAAATGCTTCATGTAGATTTTGTAAATATAGAATAAGGAATAGTTTACTTTTAACACAGCAATTACACAAATGTATCATCATTTTAGAATACAATGGTGATCATCGAGTTGCATTATATGAAGTTATTTTCATGTTTCATGTTTTAAATGACTATCTGAAGTGTACATTAAATTATCTAAATTTAGTATTTAACTTTCAACTTGATATATATATAACTTTCAACTTTATATGTATATAATATACAGTTCATTCAGAAAGTATATATTTTCATTTCTGATTGCCTAAAGGCAGTTGTTTTTCCTGTTTACTTAATTTCACTAAAATTAGAAAGCTTCAGAACTTAATCTTCTTAAAAATAGAAAGATACCAGTTTCTGTATAGATTGTTATTTTGAAGTGTTTAGACAAAGGCTGCCAAGGCCTGGTTTCTCTTGGTCGACAGTCCTGAATTTTAGAGCACAGCATGGAATTGCCAGTGTTTCTGTGACATTAAGCTGTGGACTAAAAGGAGAACTGTCCAGATAAAGGGAAAGAAAGCCCAGACAGAAAGAAGGAAAGGAAAATACAGTCTTTTGGGTCAGAGATTTGGATGTGTGACCTTGGGGCGACAGAGTTAACTAACCCCTCCTGGCCCTTGTTTCCATTCTGCCAGTTTGAAAAAAGACTACTGTTATCAGTGGGAGAAAAACATAATGTTTTTCAGGTCCTCAGGATCGTCTGATGATGATTTCTGTGTATAAAAAGACATTGTTACTAAATTTTTAAAAGTATACATTTTTCTTAATACAGGGAGGGAATAGAGCTTTTTTTTTTTTTTTTTTTTTTTTTTTTCTTTTCAGTGTTTTAGCAGCTGAGGCTTTTCGGAAGGGAGATTATGACCCTTTTACATTAAACTGGTAAATCTGTTGGCTTCATTGTTACTATTTTGCCAAATTGGCATTGGGCAGGTTTGAAGTGTCCTGAGGGCACTTGCTGTTAGACTGTAGTCCTCTGGTGGGGGTGGTGGTGGAGGGAGGAAAGAGGCATCTCGAGTTATGCAGCAGCAGGATAAGGTCCTGGATGCAGAGGCACTGGGGCTCTCTGAAAGCCTGCCAGGGACACGAGCTCTCCTGGCTACTCCTCTGCTCCCTCTCAGGTACAGCAAGTACTGCTGAGAGCAGCTAAGGAAAGCGCCTGCATGCTCTACCCAGCAGATGACTTTCAGGAGGTCCACTTTGTGCTGAGGACAAGCTTAAAATCCAAGAGATCAGAGGCAAATGGAAAAGAAGCAACCAGGCACCTTCTGCTTGCAGAAGTATGAATCGTATTGCTGCCTATCAAATTCTAGTTAACATTCGTGACAAATTAAACCTGTTCTTTCTAGAGGATAGAGGATTTTATCGTAAACTGAGGCATGTACTTGCAGAGTGGCTGTTGTTGCTACTTGATAAAGATCATGAATTTCATGTTCATGGTCATACTTACTGTGTCTTCTTAATGACAGACATCCACTAATTTGAGAGGAAGACTGAAGCAGTGATGGTTCATGCTCCCATACATTTGCATCTGAGAGATGAGAGGAAAATAATGTGATTGATTTCTCTATCTAGCTCTGGGGAACCAGTTTATTTGCGCTTATAGTTTCTACAAATATATGTATGAGGGCAATAACTTCATTAGTGAAGTGATTATCATACAGAAGGTTGCCCACTCAGTTCTCTTCAAACTTTGTGATACTCTTCGTTATTAACCCATGGTTAAAAAGCTCTTCAGGAGAAGGAGATACTTTCATTTTGAAGCATTGTCTGTGAATGGCCCTTAGGAATATTATGTTAGAGAAGTGATGGAAGTCATTTGGAAAACAAAGACAAAATTAATCTCTGTGAACAGCAGGTATATATTCCCAGTAATTCTGGAGTGTTGTGGAGAAAAAAAATTTCTTTACCATTCATAATTCTTCTAGCTTATCCAATAATTAAAGTGACATGAGACAGATTAACAGGAGAAAAAATAAAACAAAAAATAAAGTTTAATTACATGTGCCTGAGACCCAATAATGAGACTGAGACCTAGAGAAATGTCCAAAGCAGGCAATTTTTATACCTTTTAGACAATTTTTTCGCTAGATGAAATGCTTTTTATTTTTAGATCAATCAAAAACATATTATAAAAACCCTTTAATATACAAACTTCAATCACAACAGCAACCATGTAGCAATGAGGGGATGGGACATGGTGGGAGCATGTCAGGGGGAGGGTTGGTTTCTGGGGTCCCTACTCCTTCCTGTGCCTGCAGTCACTCTGTGACCTGTGGCCTCTGAGAGCATGTCTTAACAGAGGGCAAATCAAAGCAGCCCCAGAGACAGAGAGGCCTTGATGGTGACACTGAGACAGACTGAGCACAACAGGCCCCTTCAAGATGCCATCTTCCCACTGAGGTGGCCTCCAGGGAAAGCCAGATCCAATTAGAAGGTAACAAGGTGACTGGGAGGAGAGTCAAAAATAAATGAAATAAATACTTCTTCTTCTCAATTTTCTAAGGCCATGAAGATTAGAAAGTGGCATGTTCAATTATAAAAATATAGAAACCAGTGAAGAATTACTAATTATCTATAGTAATATTAATAATCAAAAAGATGATTACTCTATTCAGCTTCACACCAATAAATGGGAGGCTAGTGAAATGGGTTTAGATTTTGGATAGCCAGCTTCAAGTAGGCCATCTTTTGTCTTTAAGAAGGTAATTGTCATATAATGAGTTGGTCAATTCATTGCAGAAACACAACCAAAAAATTTAAATGCCTAGTTTCTGTAAACCTTCCTAGTTTCAAGGAAGGTTTTATGTGAGCTGTGGGTTTTAAAGACCAGGAGGATAAATTTCTTATTCTGACAAACTGTAAATATTGAACAAATTGCAAAGCTGACTTCAGTAAAGCGGGGATATTGATTGTAACAGTTGTGGGCTCTAACAAACATATTTTCAATAGTATAATATCTGTCAGATATTTTAGACTTATTAATAGCTTTTGAACTTTTATGTGGTAACAAGAAACTGTTAGCCTTGCAATGTTTGTTTGTTTGTTTGTTTTACCATCTTTAAAGAATGCTTAGCCCTTGAAGCTTATTCTTAACTTCTAAGCAAGTCCAAATTGGAACGATTGTTTTATCCATTTTGAAGTTTCACTTTAATTCCGAGATTATGTTTTCTAATAGTTTATTTAGATTACACAAAGGTTTTTTCTATATTTTCTTTTTTAGTCAATGTCTTCAAAGTTGTTTAAGACACTCATCAGGAAAGAGATATTAGCACATCTGTATATAGTATTTCCTTTGTCTATTGATATGAAAGTCTTTTCAAATATATGATTCATTAACGTCCTGAAAGCTCATAAAAGTGCTTTCTGAGATGAATTTCTTTGCTCTCTGCATGTAATCATAAACTTCATTTTCTTTGAGTATGGTTTCTTGATTTCCTAAGTGTCTAGCTTAAATAGGGTTCTTAATGAAAGCATACTGCTGAGGCTGAGGACCTGCAAGAGAAGATAATTCTGGGAACTAAAGGTAAAGCACCAAGGCAATATAGAAGTGTCCCCAGTCTGAGTCACCCCTTCATCCAGACATTTTAACCATTTGTTAGTAATTTGGAGAGCGATCATGGGCCCATCAGAAAAATAAAGGAAGCAGTGGACTCTCACAGAAATATACTTACTGCACAGAAAATTTTATTTATATTTTAAAGAGTATACGGATCCCCTAAACTAATTGTGGATCATATAAAAGGGTTCACATAACTCAGGTTATAAAGTTTGCCTTAAAGATCATAAAAACAAAATGCTTTCTACCACATCCTGTGGTAGAAAAAGTTTTGCCCTACATGAAGGTAAGCCATTTTGCTTCAGTGGTTAGTAAATAAACCCAAAACTCACTTCAAAATGTTCTTGCTTAAGAACACTTCATTATCATTTGAAATTTTCATGTTATTCCACATTATACTGAAAAATCCACCCAATCCTGACTTTCCAAAAGGTATATAAATGATTAGATACACTGATATGAGTAAAGAGACTAGAAATGACAGACAATTCAGATACAACATAGAGTGCTTTCATATTCAGATGAATAGGGGCCTGTACTTTATAGGGACGCACATTATTTCATCTGTACCTGAAGGGCTTAGCTAGGGTTGTTTCTGTTCAGAATAGCTTAACCGAGACTAGATTTTTTTGTGACATTAGGCTTCCTTGACAAATATGTTGTGATTCCCTGACTTCAGAGGCTAGTCTTGCTCTAGATCAAACATTTAGTTATTGAGATCTCTATGTTAGGCTTCTTTTAGTCTATGAAATTTTATTGTAATCAGAGCTATTCATTGAAGACAAGAAGGTAATGGAAAAAATGAGCACAGAATAAGAGCCTCCAAAATATCTATTTAATCTGAGAGACTTTTAGAGTGTTGGTAAGAAACCTATGGTTTATAATGAAGAGAAGGATATCTGTCTGTGGAGTTTTAGCTTGAAGCTGTCCCTTTTGAGTTTGCTGTACAGAGTCTTGGACATACCATCTTTACTCTCCACATTTGCCTAGGCTGGTTTATAAAGCTAGATTGAAATGGGTACAGTTTTCATGCCTGTGAACTAAGTGCACATCTAGATGTTTGACCTAAAATATGATGCATGATAATTACACTGAACAAAGATTATAGTAGGCCCAAAGATGTGGAGTGTGTGTGTGCATGTGTATAATTTTTTGTCATCAAAACTATTAGTGTATCACTTTGGAAAACAAATGGAACTATAAAAATTCTTAGTAATACATGAAATTATAAAGTCTAGCAAGATGTCTTTTCATTGTTTTTATCCTTCTCAACAGTAAAAAATGCAAATAGCCAGGCTGGTGTAATATAGTTTCTCATTTGAAAAATGAATTTTTAGTTATTAGAATACAGTTGCAACAGTTTTCTAAATCTATTGAAATATCTATAAACATCAATAAAATATATATCAAACATCAATAATAAGAATTTTATACCTAAAACTAAACGCTACTTACAGTCTTACCATATAGAAAGTGAGGTTGAGTTTAGGGGATGCCAATTGACTGGCTCTTTCCTTTTTCAAATGGAGATGAGTTTAATTTGAGTTAAAGTATATATAAAATAAATATGCCTTTATATTGTGGTAAAGATTAGGATAAACTATAATTTGTTTTCTTAATATTGAAGATATTATAATCACACTAATAATTTGATATTTCTCATGGTTTTCATCCATTTCTTTGGTTCATTTTTGCTGTGATCAGTAAGACACTCTAAAATTTGGGTTGATATATATGGAAATCAGATGCAGTATAATGATCTTGAGTTGGTAAAATCATTGGAATTATTTGATCAATCTTAAATGTACTCATATTTATTAGGAGAAAATATTTAAAGATATTTACTATCTTTTTAAAAAATGTTAATTTTTGAGATAGAGTGCAAGCAGGGAGAGGCAGAGAGAGGAAGAGAGAGAATCCCAAGCACAGAGCCCTATGCAGGCTCAAACTTATGAACTGTGAGATCATGACCTGAGCCAAACTCAAGAGCTGGACACTTAACCAACTGAGTCATCCAGGCACCCCAACAATATTTACTATCTTTGTGAATGATATCACTATGTCTTACTTAGGAAAGATTTGTTACAGATTTATAAAATTTGTATCAGAAAATACATGTGAAAAATCATTATTCTTAATTAACAGTGTTGAAGTAACAATTTGATCTTTTTCACAAAAGAGTTCAAAGAATAATGTAAATTTTCAGATTTAATGTCACTGAAAATTTTAAATATCAGTGCAAATAGTGGTATTCAATTTCAATTTTTTTCACCAAATAGTTGTAAATTCACAGTTTAATTCAGTTACACTATCATCCCCTAGACAAGTTTTGTTGGCTTTGCTCTTACTTAAAAAAGCATTAATTTTGATTAAGAATATTTAGAAGATATTTAAACCACTCTGTGTGTAGGAATTTTTACAAAGAACAATTAACTCTGTATTTCCCATTTTTTGTACTTCATTCACAAAATGTCAAGAAATAGAACATTCAAAGGGAGAAAATAAGAATTAATATTTATTATGTATTGAAACCTTACTTTAATACACCATAAAACTAAAGCAGTATTTGATAAATAGTTAATACATGTCTGTTTTTGTTGCTTTTATGAGTAATGATTTAATTTTGGAATGGTGAAAACTCATTCTCAATAGCTGAGTTTTCCTATATGCGAAACGTTTGCCAACCAGCTTGTTGTTATTGATGTTATTTGTTCACATTATTTTAATTAAAATCTTTTTGATCAGTATTGTATATTAATCTATCATTTTTTGTTTTAAATAAACCAGGAAAACTGAAAAGGATATTTCATCCTGTTTTCTTTAAAGTTTATATGCCATAAAGTAATTTTTTTTGGTCCGTTAACATAATGGATATTGTTACTAGGTTGCCCCTTAGTATAGCTTTGTTCATTGTGCTACTCAGGTATCACAGCATTGAGGGCATGTATACCCTTCACCAATTTGTTTGATTTTTTTTCCCTTGTCCCTTTTTTTGATTACCCTGCCCCTTTCCTTGTGAATTCTTGCTACTGTCAGTGTGCTCTTCCTTGTGGACAATATGCATCTTCAGTGGTCCTGTGGAGTTGAATAACAGAGAAACTCTTAGGATTGTGACTGTAAAATTAGTGGGTTTTTGGAGGAATAAAGTCTAGGAACTCAGATTTGTGATGTTATTTACTTATTGATTTATTTGCTAGATGAGAAGCCTTTTTTTTTTTTTTTTCACTTGCTTTCCATTCTTTGCAAGATTTCCAAATCGGTAATTTGCTGAGATAATGTCCTATTTCCTGAATTCTGCTGTTCAAGCTGTGGATAAACTAACACCTGTACATCAGTTGTATTTTAGTTACATTGTTTCTCATTGAATCAAAGGTATTTTGAGATTAATGGGTGGAAAATTCTGTATTTAATGAAAACAGTTATAATAAATATATTAAAATATGTTTTGTGCATATTCATTTAATTTTATTTCAATTCCTGCTTTAAAGTCTACCCTAATACCAAAAGTGACTTAAGGTACCTACCAAAATGTAAAAATAGAGCCACATGAAATAAGTTAAAAATGTGTAGAAAAGATTGGTGAGGAAAAATAAGGGTAGAAAATTCGGCTGCAGATTTAACCATAACATTCTAACATACATGCTTCGAGAAAAGTGACATCAGTTACAAAACTTCAGCTTCCATTACATAAAAATAAATCAGTTAAGTGCACACTAATTTTTCCTGATAGTGACACCAGAGAGAAGTTTCTTTTGTGTAGTTTCACAGAAAAGATAATCATCATCAGAGCATGATCCTTGTGAGTGACATCATCACCATGATCTCTATAGTCGTATGTTCAGGGACAATGTATGGAAGGAATTGTGGAGTCAGTGAGGGGAAAGGGACTGTATAGAAATGTAGTGTATTCCAGGTGCATGGTTGCGTGATGTTCTGGAGTAATTCAGAGTTAGATTGTAGAATATCTAAGTTGATTTACTGCATATCCCTCACAAAGACCTCTGTAGATACTATTGCTTTAAGCTAAAAGATTTCAAAAACACTGGAGAAACATTGTATTCCTAAATATATTCCCTCTGAAGTGCACTTGGGAGTAGTTCAGTGCAGCTGGGTAATTGTGGAAATTGTGGATTGAAACAGCCAGGCGCATGGGACATGGGATTGCCTTGCATTCGTGAATAGAAGGCCACCCCGTTCTTCTCAGGAGAGCATCTGTGACCCAGCCAAGAAACTATGTTGGGCCCTTTAAGTCTTTTTAAAGTAACAACTTCTGTTATGAAAATGTTATCTAAAATGAAGCTATTTTGGAAACAAAATTTTAGACTTGTTTATCCAACCCTTTGATATTTAGAAACTCTGGAAGAGAAGTCCTTTCTTGAGTCAGTAGGTTAATCTTTGACCAATTTTAATTTAGTTTGCTTTATAAAAATAAGCGTAGACGTGATCTAAATCCATTGTGAATATTGCTCCTTCCTTCTGTGCTTTTTCTTGCCTGATTTATCTTCCATCATACGGAATTGGAGTATGGTTGAAAGCTTTATATAGCTTGACCACTTTTGCACTGTGGCAGAGATTTAGACAGTGACCTTGCGCTGCTTTCCTGTGGCTATAATTTGAAGGTTTATGAATATGGATACTTAACATTTTTCTCTAGAATACTGTTGAGGCATAAAATGTTCTCCAAATTTCTATGTCTAATGATTTCCCACTGCCAACAAAGGAATATCCAACTTAAAAAGAAAAGTCTTTTAATATATCTATAAATTGTTTGAGTAGCCAACATAAAAACAAGCAAATAAAAAAAAAAGAAAGAAAGGGAAAAACCCTAATTTTTACAGTAACTCTCTTTGATAGCGCTCTGGGTTTAAAACATGTTTATATTACCAAAAATGTTTGCTAAGAGTATATTTATTTTCTACTATTTTATAGCTTATTACATATTTTTAAATGGTAAGCAATATCAGTCCCCCATAAGTGCTTCCATTTTGTTCTGTATACCCTTAGAATTCACCTTTATCATCATTTGGCTATTATTATTGTTATTTATATCACTAAAATCATGATAATGTGTCTCCATATTTTTTTATTTCCATGTCTTTGGGATGTAGGGGCAGATAGAAGTTGACATTCCAGAATTATTATTGCAAACTAATATTGTTTTATTAGTGTTGCCTGGGTGTGAGGTCTGGATAAAAACTAACATTTTCCTTTATCAAATATATTTACATCTAGAGTGCTTTCTTGTAATGTCTCTGCTGTGAACTTGCCCAGCACTACAATTTCTTAAACCTGTGGTTAACATCCAGTCCCCAAACAATGAAAACATATAAACCCCAATTTTTTCCACAGGGTTTCCTGGCTGGTTATTCCGAGGCTTTGCACGTGACAACCTGTTCTCCCACGTGAATGGAATACTCAGTGTCAATGTGGAAGCCTGGTCAGTTGGAAAGTTGCAGTAAAATATTTCCCTCTTGTGTGCAGCACTTCCAAAATTATTATTTATGAAGAATCATTGTGTTGGAAGAAAGAAAATAGTTTCCCTAAGATTGTTAATTTTGTGCTTTGCTATCCAGGGTACTTTACTATTATATACTTAGGTTCTACGAAAGATATTTCTCAGTCGTTAGGCTTCAAACCATATTTACACATGAAATTTATTCCTCTCTAAACTATTTTATGTAGGCATCTTTTTGCCTTAACCTCAATCAATGACCTTAGACTTTTCTTTAGATACATTGTTACTGTCATTTAATACAGATAATAAATACAGTCTATCTGCATTTCCTGAAGACCATAAACATTATTCTAAGGCACAAAGGTGTGTGTGTGTGAGTATGTGTGTGTGGTTTTATCTTGTTGTTCAAAACTCTCAGGAATTTTAATTTATTGACTTCTGAGTCCTGCAACATCAGGTCAGTGCAGAGATAAAGAATAAGGATGTCATTGAGCATCATGGTGTTTTGGAAGTGTTTCCGAACCCTGAAGCTTCATGTAGTCTCAAAAATCTAAGTGTATATACTTTCAAAACTAGGAAAAATTAAGCTCATGAGCAATGTTAACTATCTCAAATAGCTTTTTATTTCTCAATATCCTTTAGCCTACTTAAAGTAATACAAAATTTTCTGTGCTTTTCCAAAACCCCATCATCCAGGGTGACCCTAATGCATATTTAAACTTACAGTTATTTTCTAGATGATTTGGCTAGGAAGAATATAAACTGAAAAAAGAATCTTAGGAAGTTAGGATGCTTGTACTAAATAATTTTTAAAGTATAAAGTAAGCTGGTTTTAAGAAGACATTTTCAAGGGTATCTTGAGTCATCAAGAAAAATGTAAAAAGGGATATAATAGCCTACTTGTTTCATGATACAGAACAATTCAGTCACAAATATTTTGCTGATACATGTATATTTTATTCTCCCACATAAAAATATGATCAAAGAAGAAATGATGAAATATTTATTTTTACATTAAGGATACATTGTACATTCTGATCATATTAATTCACAGTCCAAATATTTTTGGTTAGAGATTAATCTGTATACTTAATATATAGATCATCTGACTGTACTATAAAAACAACCATTTTCTTAATACCTTAGGCTTCCCTTGGCTTTATGGAAATTAAACAGGAAGTTTTATGTTACTTTTTCTGTATATGATGGCTCTTTTCCTCATTCTTTAGCAATTGGGATTAAAGAAATATTCACACATTCTGAACACTTGAGCATCCATTTGCACCAGGCCGATTAATCATTTCTGTAAACAAAATGACTTTAACGTTTTTCTAAGCCTATTTCAAAGTACATTTTGCAAATATTACTGATTATATATATATATTTTAGTTATGAGAGCTAATTAATTATAAATGTGATCTCTAACACCATGATTTCATATTCCTAATTTCAGTTGTGTAGTTACATAATAAAATCATTTCTAAAGTCCTTTGTAATTAGCAGAGTTGACATATCTCATTTAATCCCCATGAAACTTTTGCAAGAAAGTGGCATTGTCTCCATTTTATAGAGAAGGACAAGGTCTATAGAGATGAAGGGATATTATCAGGAATGTGGCAGAGTAAGGAATAGAGTCATCGGTCTGTAACATCGAGTACATGCTCTTTTTGCACAATAGCTGGTTTTTATGTTTTATAAGAAACAACGTAAATTATTAGTTTCAGATAAGATATAATGCTGTTAATAGAGGAATGAAAATAGAGTGAGGTTCTCTGATTAAGTTTTCTTTTTTTTTTTTAATTTTTTTTTTTTAACGTTTATTTATTTTTGAGACCCAGAGAGACAGACCATGAACGGGGGAGGGTCAGAGAGAGGGAGACACAGAATGCAAAACAGGCTCCAGGCTCTGAGCCATCAGCCCAGAGCCTGACGCGGGGCTCAAACTCACGGACCGCAAGATCGTGACCTGAGCTGAAGTGGGACACTTAACCGACTGAGCCACCCAGGTGCCCCTCTGATTAAGTTTTCAATAAGTAAACCATGGGGGCAGTTTCTTAATTTTTACCTGGCATTAGAATTGACAGAAGGGCTTATCAGTATTATTGTTGGAAATACTTTTTAGTGTCTATTTTTACACTCTAATAAACAACTTGCATTTCTGTGGTGCTTTATAGATTGTAAAGCAATTTCATGTGCTTCACCTCAGGCTACCCTTGAAAGAACAATGGAATGCTATAGGAGTTACCTCTGAAGTTGAGGGATTATCTGAATGACTGAGCTCAGAGCTCAACCAGAGTGTTCATTCTGAGTTCCACATTATTGCTTTGTAGAATTGTGTGGCAATACGGTTGATGTTCCATTAGTTCTCAAATTCACAAAAAAATACGCATAAGAACCAGAGAAGTATCAGCTCCACCAAATATGTTAGTGAAATTCTAGATCAGGTACTAAGCCTATATTCCCGTGCCCTAAAAGTATTAAACAAAGATGGCACCATGGGCCCTTACACAAATATCTTACCTTTCACTGGATGTAGTTCAACTCTGGAGGCTCTATTGAGTATAAATGTTTCTGAATACAAGCATCTTTGGCACCTCATTAACTTAACAAATAATAACAAATTAACTTAACAAAGAAAACTTGCATTTCCTTGAACCATAAGATTTATACACCCGAGAGAGAATGGTATTGTTGGTTCTGATAGAAGCAAAGCTCATTGTTAACAAAGGGGAATTTTGAAAGTGAAATTTCTAACAAGCATTTAGAGAACAGCCACTCTAGTGAATCTGTACAGACTGGAATAATGTAAGTCTTCTAGCAAATGGCACCTTGTGTGTGTGTGTGTGTGTCCTGGACCAAAACCAGAAATTGGAATTTATGTTACTTAGAATTTTTGAAGAGGTTCTTGTGAAGACCAGTGGTTTGGGAATGCCTCTGGCCCTGCCTCAAGCTTTATTGCTCAAGGGACACAAATCTCTGTTCCTTAATTGTACAGTATTTGCTGTCAGATTGTATAGTGTATATTAGTGTATATTTTGTTTTTTATTTTATTTTTTTTTTAAATTTTTTTTTTCAACGTTTATTTATTTTTGGGACAGAGAGAGACAGAGCATGAACGGGGTAGGGGCAGAGAGAGAGGGAGACACAGAATTAGAAACAGGCTCCAGGCTCTGAGCCATCAGCCCAAAGCCTGACGCGGGGCTCGAACTCATGGACCGCGAGATCGTGACCTGGCTGAAGTCGGAAGCTTAACCGACTGCGCCACCCAGGCGCCCCTATATTTTGAATAAAATCACCAAAAAGTATTTGAGGAACAATGTTTTTACTATCCTAGGAACTTAGACTGTCAGTAATTCTGTAGTGAATGATAATTTACTGATTTTGCTTACACATGGTATTTATATTTATTTTTAGACTTTAATATTTCACTGATTATATGATTAATGATTGAATTTAGCAAGTATATCTTCCCATTTTATTTTAATGCCTGGATTCTAAGACCTATTAAATAATATTTGTTTCTTATCCATGACTGCTAATTTAACTTAAGTGAAATTAGGCTTTGTAGGATTTTGCTCTATTGCAAATTATTGCTTATTTATTTCAAAGTTCGTTCCACTATTATTTTTAATTTAGAAGTGGAAGCAGACACACTTGCCTTTTGTAGGCATGGGACTATCTGAAATAGGTTTCTAAAATAAGAAGAAATTATTTCAAAATGGTATTTTCATTAATAAGTTAAGATTTTTATCTCAGTTCTTAGGCTTTGGATTTTAATTCCTATCTATGAAAAGAATGCCCTTGTAAAATATTTAAGTGATTTCAAATGTACAACATTTTTATCACATTATAACCAAAGCAATATTTATTAACTCATGTGTGTTGACCATGGTACTCAGTATGAAAAATACCCTACTTTGTCTTAAATTAAAAACTCATTCTTAGAACTTGCGTGGTTTTTGTGTGTGTACTGCATACATTCAACAAATGTATTTTTTGCCCAGTATTTTAATTTGTCTATGTGCTATGCTATAATAAAATATATTAGGATTTATTTAATTTTACTTAGTCCCAACACACATCCTACTATAGAGAATAAACAAAAGTAAAAGAGGAGAATATTTTAAGAGGTGTAGGAAATCTCTGGGAAGGATGATTCTACCGATTTTTGGTCTGTGAATTTTATAATTTCTTTGGATAACAACAATCTGTACTATATAGGAAGAATAATTTTCTTTGAGATGACAGGTAACATAGTTAAGGATATGTATTTGGAATTGTGCAATTACTGTGAGTCAATCTTTGAATCAGTTTGAGTGCCATCTTTTAACACCATCATTATAATGAGGTTAAAAATATGCTGTATGTTTCTTATGGAAATAGAAAAGAATTCCAAATTTTCTAATACATAACAGCTTTGATGTATATAACCTTTCTTTTGCTACCTACACATTAGATACACATTCCACCTGGTCAAGTGTAATTATCATGTGAATTGTTAGATATTTATTTTGTAAATCAGAGTTATGATGTAGAAAGCATTTTTGTTCAAATGACTTTGATTCGTCTTACTGGAATCCACTGTGCTTTGACATTAAATATCACAAGATACAAAATTTTAAATCCTAGAGGTGCATGTTTATACATTGTTATATCCTCTAATGGTAATAACCTGTGTTAGGAAAAGCTGGTTCTCTTTACAGAAGGTTCAGGAGTCATTTAGCTGACTTTCATTTGTGCAATGAAAGTTGTGTGCTTATTTATTAATTACTTTTTCACAAGAGATGGGATAAAATTTTGTTTTTAAAGTTTTAACAAAAAATAATGCTCAAAATTATAACACATTATTGAATTTTAGCTGTTTATGAACTTGAGCCATTTCAGTAGACTGATATATTCCCTGGATCTGAATTAATGATAATAGCGCATTTGTTCTTTTATAGTTATATTGAATATTGGAAACAAAATGATTTTGTATCTGGTCTTTAAGCAAATACCATGAGTTTATCATTTTGTAGCTATGCTACTTGGAAATCAATCTCTTTAATCACCTATTAGAAAGATACTCAAGGAAAATGTTTTATATTAATGAAATACTAGATTCTGAATATCTTAGGAGGAGGTTTTGGTGAGTGTTGCTTAGTCCATTAATAATGGAGAAATATGACTTATAAATACAAATTACAGTACTTAAAAATTCAATAATATCTTTAAAATTTAGTAATTACATGGAAAGAAGAACAAATAAGTTTAAAACTACATATTTAGATTTTAGAATTTATTTCTCATAAGTCTTTAAGCAAAAATATTATATTTTAATGGGTGATAATGACATTTGTGATAAGAAAACTGTTAGAAACTGTTCAGGATGTGAAAAAGTGTAATTATACATTAAAATATATACAAATATTGTATGCTAAAATATTGAATGTCTTTTAGATTTTCATTTAATAGAAATTTTTAGTAGACATCAACACTATGTATGACCAAAATTATCCTATTTTAAACAAATTAAATTAGACTCTCCATTTAAGATCATAATTATACAAAGCTTATAGATGATAGGATACCATTGCTTGAAAGCAGCGTTTTTATACTAAAGTGTGCTTGGTATCATCACCAAACGTAGCAGAAACATCAGCTTTTGGTTCTTTGCATACAAAGACCAATTTCTGCACAGGAAATATTAATCAGATATGTAGATCTAGATTTACTTATGACAAGGTGAGTGAAGCACAGGGTTGAAACACCGTATGAGGAATTGAAGCATGAGCCAGAGAAAGATCCCAAGGAGTGTAGTTTTTAAGATCTAAGTAATTGAAGGATATAAAAAAAACTTTGTTCCCTTGAAGTTTTAAAATGGGTTGGATTTTGCCATTGTTTTAACCTCAACGACTTTCAAAGCAGTCTAACTTTCAACTTAATGACTAATTTTCTTCTTTAAACCCTGTAAATATTGTGTTCTGTTAATTTGTCACAGTATTTCAAATTGAGTCAGCATTTAAGGAGTCATCAGTCTTTCTTACTCCTAAGTATATGAAATTTTAGGGAAAAAGGTTTATGAGTTATAATAATCTTTTGAATGATATTTTTAGTTACTACTTAATAATAATTGCAATTTTATTATAATTATACATAGTTTTTCTTTCAAGGGAACAGTGTCATAATACTAAAGACAAAAGCAACTTTAAGAATAAGTAGGCAGGGATGGGCAAAATGTGTGAAGGGGAGTAAGAGATTCAGGCTTCCAGTTATGGAATGAGTCAGTCATGGGAATAAGTACAGGGAGTATAGTCAGTGGTATTATAATAGCATTGTATGGTGACAGATGGCAGCGACACTTGTGGTGAGCACAGCATAAGGTATAGAGATGTTGAATCCCTATGTTGTACACCTAAAACTAATGTAACATTGTGTGTCACTTATATGCGAAGAAAAAAATTAATAAAAAAACTTTTGAAGTTTACAAGCAGTACAAATAAAAGAGGGATAAAAACCCTGTTTACAATTTCATTGTATTTAATTAACTGAGGTGGTTCAGAAGAAGATAATCATTGACACCAAGCCATGTGCGCATGTTAAAGTATGTGATTTTGAAAGGGATTTGGACTCTGTGTGTAGTGAATTTTAACAATATAGTTTCTGTTAATGCAGTTTCTAATATTCAACCCTTCACAAAATATACTGTTATGTATATGACACATTTGAAGAACATTTTAGTATTTGTTGTATATATAACAAACTCCTTCAGCCTTTCTAAGATATTATTTATTAATTTTATTATTTTTTAATGTTTTATTTATTTTTGAGTGAGAGAGAGAGAGAGAGAGAGAGAGAGACAGTGCCCGAACTGGGGAGGGGCAGAGAGAGAGAGAGACGGAGAAACAGAATCTGAAGCAGAGCCTGACACTGGGCCAGAACCCACGAAATGCGAGATCATGACCCGAGCTGAAGTCGGACACTCGACCAACTGAGCCACCCAGGCGCCCCTCTAAGATACTATTTTAAAAGAAAAGGGAAGCAACTACTAAGAAACTTAGGTGTATAGGTTTTTTTATGCCTGCAAATTTTAAACATTTTTACATTTTCTATCACATTTCTTTTATAGTGACTGTATCTGCCATGCGTGTCATCTACATACAGTTCTTTGCTTGTGATCTTCACAGATACCAGAAAGACCTATTTTCCCAACACTCAGCCAGATATATCACTATTAGTGTGCTTTACTCACTTTCTTAATTTTTTTCTCTTTAAAGATACATCAGGAGAAAAATTTCATTGATTTAATCTAATATTTAAAATGTAAGAGATAATTTATTCTCACATTCACCCATTCCTTTTTTTCCTATGCAAATACTGAGAGCACTGCTGCTTTCTGTTATTTTTTTCCTTTTTTCTCAGGTGTTTTAATATTATATTTTTAAGCCAAAAAAATCAAAATTAAAGGCTCATAAATTCATGCTTACAAAATTAGGATTTGTGAAGTTTTTTAAAGTCTTTTTGATGGCTTTAGTACAATTAGATTTTCTGTTGGTTGTGTTGTACTCTTGCTAAAAGTTGTTCTTGATAATTTATTCAGCGCTGTGTGCTAAAATGCGTGTCCTAGTGTCAGCTAATGAGGGAAGACGATAGAGACCAGAGGCTAATTTTGAAATAACATGATATAGTTCAGAAGAGTAGAAAGAGAGACACTAAGTTTTAATACTTATTTCAGTTCATTGAATAAAACTTTTTCAGCATCACTAGATGGCAGGCTGTGCCTTGGCATGGATAGTCTTTCGAGGGAAGGTGGACTGAGTTAACCCAGTTCTTTCAGTGCTTTTTATGTGTGTTTCTAGGCTGATTTATGAGAATAAAGGTAGTCTATAGTATGAAGTGCATTTGTAACATTCATTCCAATGATTCAGGTCACAGCCTTTGCAATACAGGGGTGTATCATTCTGGTATGTACACACTCAAGATTATGATGTTCATAACCCTTTACTTTATAGACTGAAGAAGTCATACTTAAAATGATGCATTCTCCACTTTAAAGCGTTGCACTTTTCATCCCCCCCCCTCCCCCATGGCGCAGGTGACTTGGATTATTACTGGTTGGATCCTGCCACGTGGCATAGCCGGGAAACATCACCTATTAGTTCGGTAAGCTTTCTGGGAAATGAAAGTTGGAGCTTAGGGATGATGTGTACTGTTCATTGTCCTATCTATATTTGACATGTGATGGATAGCAGTCTTACTCTGTTTCGTTATACATTTTTTTAAAACATTTTATTTATTTATTTTGAGAGAGAGAGAGAGAGAGAGAGAAAGAATATGCATGAGCGAGCAAGGGAGAGGCAGAGAGGGAAAGAGAGAATCCCAAACAAGCTCCTTGCTGTCAGCAAAGAGCCCGACCCAGGGCTCAGTCCCACAAACCATGAGATCATGACCTGAACCACAATCAAGAATCAGATGCTTAACTGATTGAGCCACCCAGGCGCCCTCCATTATACATTTTAAGAAAGAAAATACTCATTTCATTTAAAGTAGTACAGTCTAGAAGGGAAAAAAAATCACTGAATAATTATAACAAATTTTATTTTTTTTAAAAAAAGTTTATTTTTGAGAGAGAGAGTGCATGGGTGAGCATGCACAAGCAGGGAAAAGGCCAAGAGAGAATCTCAAGCAGCCCTCCCACCCCCACTCTGTCAACACAGAGCTGAAAGTGGGGCTCAGTCTCAGGGTTCATGAGATCATGACCAAAATCAAGAGTTAGTCCCTTAAGCGACTGAGCCATCAATGTGCCTCTATAACAAATTTTAAATTAAGTAAGAAGCAATTATTAAATGATGACTATATATAAATGAGATATTATTTGGTTAATGATATCAACATTAACAACTCAAAATATAGAATAGGTTTTCTTTCTATAAGCAGATATGTTTTAAGTTTAATTCAATTTAATCATTTCAGAACAAGTTTTTAGAGATTTACTTAGTTGCTAACCACTCTTAGAACTGTTTAGTTCAAGAGTCTACTGCAAATAAAATGTAGCTGCATTTACAAATGCAAATTGTTGTAAGGTGAGGGTAGAACCCACCAAAATAAAGAATTTCCTCTAGAGTGCCTTTAACTGAGGAAATCACATCTTGCTACAACCAATAATTATGTGTCTACAGGAAAGAAAACCACTTAGCTTTTTTAAACTTTATCCATGTTTTGATAGCATCCTGTAACGTGGCAGCCATCTAAAGAGGGGGACCGATTAATTGGACGTGTTATTCTGAACAAGAGAACAACCATGCCCAAAGAATCAGGTGCATTACTGGGTCTGAAAGTAAGTATGCTGGTTTAAAATGTTTCTTAAGGGTGGATTACAGTACAGGCTGACTTCAACAAAATTTCTGACAACGATTTTTAAATATCTTCCTCTCTTCTCCAAAATACAGTTCACCTAGTGAACGTATCTTCTTCATATATTGATGTCTTATGACAGATACAGTATTTTTATCTGGATTAATATTTCAAAATCATTTTATAATATGGCTTACAAATGTGTTAGGAAACTGCCATGAAGTATAGGAAAATAAAGAATTTTTATCTCAATATGAAGTTCAAGGATGATTTTTACATTAAGAAGGTTTTAATGGATGGTAGTAAAGTTAGATTATGTGGACTGCATAATTTTATTTTATCTTGACAAACAACAAAAAACATCATTAAAGAAATTGTTTCCTAACTACAATAGACTTTATCGTAATATCAAAAGAGTAAAATGTGTCTTTTAAAAACATTAACTGACATCCAACAGATATAAAGAAAAACTAACAAATTGCAAAAGATTATATTTTATTATAGGAAAAATATATATGCACATTTTGTCTTATTTGTGTGTGTATGTGTATATGTGCTAAATCACATAGTTTTATTTGCTTTCAGAAACTTAGAGAAACAATCAAAGATGGGCTTTCAAATTATTTGCTAAGATATTATATTATAGTCGTGTGATAATTTGACCTCTTCAAAACCATTGACTATTAATCCAACTAAAACTTTTCTTCAGTTAATGCACTTAATAGTATCACCTTATTCATTATTAACATTTATTTCTCTTGCTATGAAATATAATTTTGATCGCCTCCACTAATGGGCATATCCCAAAGTATGGTGGATCAGCCTCAGCCTTTGAGAACATGTGTTGCACCTTTATTTATACACACTTGGTGACTGCATTGGGAGAAATTAAACTTAGAAACTTTCTGATGTATTTAGTTTTAGTTACAGTGGAAAAGCCAGGTGAAAGTGTTAAATATTCAGTAATAAAACCCAGACTTTAGGAGTTAGATTAGAATATGTATTTCAGGTGAAGTCATTCAGATGGTCAGTAGCAGAGATAAACTTAGGCTATTACTCATTGTGCCATGGTAAATTGCTTCCCAGAAGTGGCCTATTCTTGGTTTGAATCCATAGTCTTTATGTCTTAGACCTATATCCTACTTAAAGGTATACAGAAGGGATAAAGATCTGATGTGACAATGGGGCATGATGTGCATATAGAACTTTAATTCTAATGGGAGGCATGAACTTGGAGGATAAAGAAAAATGAACCCTAATGTAAACTGTGTCACACACTTCTGTAAGTAGGAAAGACCTCGCACTTGTCTTCTAAGGATAAACACTACTTTTGGTGCCGTTGTGTTGTTAGGTCAGTATAAGTAATCAGGACATGAACTTTCTTGGGACACATGATCATCTAAAATATAATGAGATGTTTTCTTTTTAAAAGTATACTGCCACTCCTTTAATCAAAAATATGTTTCACTTTATTAATGTGCCTACACTCAATCCTAAATACATTGTAAAAGACTGTATGATTAATTCCTAAAAGTAATAAACTTATATTTTAATATGAATCTTGGGAACTTATAAATTTATTATTATTCAGGTTGTTGGAGGAAAAATGACTGACTTAGGACGCCTTGGTGCCTTCATCACCAAAGTAAAGAAGGGTAGCCTTGCAGATGTAGTTGGACACTTACGAGCAGGTAAAGTTTCTTTTTAACATTTAAACAATGTGTACTTTTTGCATGAGTTGGTGGTTTTCAACGTGGGGTAAGTTACAAATAAGTCAATTAAATAAATAACTAATTTTAGTGCATGGGTGAAGATTTTTTCCCCTGGCGTGGGTATTTACTGCAATTATAGGTAACTATGCACCAATGGCAGTTTGGAGAGAGTAAGATTAGGAATCTTTTATTATTCATGTAAAAGTAAATAGATGCAAAATGCTGCAGGATTACAAATTTTTGTAGATGACTTTATAATTTTGCTACAAAAACCAAAACAAGTTAGCCCTGTAGAAAAAATAATATCACTAATTTTTTATATTTTAAACTATTATAATTACTAAAGTTTTCCATAGTGGTCCCAAAACACTTACCAGTAGCAGTGTTTTTAGTAAAATACAACCATAATCACATTTCTTACACAGATTACATAATAAAATATTTGTTAATTTTATTGTGACATGTATTATACTCATGCAGATGTACTACTTCGTGGTATTTGGAAACTTACATTATGTTGCTCTGTAACCTTAACGTAATATGATAAAATCATTTAATATATTCACATGTACCATATTCAGTAGCAACACACTTTAAAATCTGTTTTTTTTTATTTACCCTTCATTTTAGTTAAAATCATATTAACGTATTTTTCCCAGTTTACTTCATGGTTTTGTAGAAATCTTTTGGTTGGAGTGTCTGCCTATGCATTTGAAAGACAATTACAAAGAAAACAGAGAAAACTGAACTACAGAATTGAGGATTAATAACCCGTAGCACATAGAAAGAGAACATTTCTAGGCTGTTTTCAGTTTTTATACCTTACCATCGTAATTACTGAGACCTTGAGAAAAGTGTTCTATAACCGTTAAAGATATTTTTGTTGTAGTTGATTACCAGGATATCAGTTCAAAATCATTTAGGTTTTTTCTTTAATAGAGACTTCCTATGCAGGTGTTGTATAGGGAGAAAATCCAAATCAGAGGTTTTTCTTCATCTGCAATATATACACCTTTGAAGATGTGTAGAGGTACAGTATGCTGGTTTTTTTTTTATCAAGGACTAGTTATGATTTAATAAGAAATAACTCAATCAGGTGTGACTATGTCAATAAACTGAGTCTTTGCTTGTTTAAAGACTGAGAAACATGCCTTAGAAAGTTTATGAATCTCTTTTTTAGAAAGTATAAGAATCCCTTGAGTTAATGTAATGCTCTAATGTAACTACAGAAATCTGAATTTGCAGATCAGATTATAAACATAATGGCTTTCTATATAAAATATCCCTTAGTGATTAATTTCATTTTTTAACACCCTTATGTGCCTAGAGCCTGAGAAACTTAAATGTAAAATGTTAGAAGCTCAGCTTAGATAGCTGTAAAACAAAGAAGTGGAGTTTTCACTAAAAGCAATTGATGCATTTGAAAGAAGTATTTTAATAAATTAGATCATATATTGTGTTTGATTTACGTTATAATTTAGGAACAGTCTTCCTTCTATTTGCATATAACCATCACTGGCTGTACAGTGCTGTGCTTTTTTATTAATGTGAACTTTGTTCAGCATTTGCAATCTTGCTTTAATCTTGCCATAGCTTTCTGTACTGTTTCTTCCCCTTAAGTCCATGCACTATACCACTACTTGGTTTAATTATCAAAAACAAGGTTGACACTGATGTGCTCCTTATTAAAAGTCTTCACAGTCTTCAGTCATCATCTGCTTAAGTCAAAGCTCTGTAGTTCTGTCCTCTACTAACCATTCCAGCCACTTCTATTACCATCCATTTTACCTGTTAGCCATGGCAGTGTGCCTATAGGTCCCTGGGAAGCTATCCACCTATTAGACCTGGTCCATGCCTCTTGTTTATCTGGTTGCTTTTTTGCTCTTGTGCTCTACCTGTTGAAGTCCTTTCCATCCTTCAAAACTCATCTAAAGTTGCCTTAATTGTAAAGTGTTTCCTAATATCTCACCTGGAACAATACCTAACTACTATCTCCCTAGCACTACCTGGCTCTCTTTCTCTTCCTCAGATGAACTCCTATCATTGTGTATAACATTTTAGTAAAGATATTAATTCCTGTATGTCTCCCCCACCAATGACAGAGGAAATCTCTTTTATTTGCATCATCATAATCTGCATCTCTGCCTGAAGAGATTATCCGTATAAAAATAAATATTGTTAAAGACACCACCTTCTAGTTTAAGATATTTTGATTTGTAAATAAATACATGTATTAAGTTAATAAGATATTAACAGTTATGCTTCCGATTGCTGTCTATAAAGGGGAAAATTTTTATAATTCAGTGCTTTTGAAAATGTTGACTGCAACTCATTACTGTATAGTCACTTTAATGGTTTACATCCATCAATTAAAAAAAATGAAATGGAACATGATAGAATTGGAGATATCAGGGTAAATATTGTTTCGGAAAGTATTTTTTTCATACACACATACATACACACACATACACATAAACATACAATATTCACATGATGTAAACTTTATTTTTTTTCTTGGTCAAACAAATTTAAAAGACTGAGTATATTTTAAATTTGTAATTATATTTTATTTCTTTTTTTAACACTGAAGTGTATTCATTGCCTATGTAAAACACCTTGCTGTGTAACTTCTTAGGTCAAACAATTATAAGTCCCTTAACTATTAATGTTAACCATACTCTTTTACCAAATCAAAGCAGCATTATATGCTTTTCAAATATTTAGTTTTCATTTTTGAGTAAGCAAACATTTGGGAAAAAATACTTCAAAATAGTCCTAGCAAAACAAAATTTTTCTACTTTAAAAAAACAAACTGAAAACATCTACTATTTATAGTTCTCTTGCCTATATATATATACCTACAAACTGAAACATCTCATGTTTACAGTTATCTTTCATATATATATGAAATATATATCTTTCATATGTATATATATTTATATATATATAAATTATATTGATCTATCAATTCAGCATATATTAGCTGCTAAATCATTACAGGTACTGAGAATAAGATGAGCAGAAACAATTAAATTAAGACACCTTAAAGTACCATTGAGGTTGGGGTATTTCAGCTGAGTATGCTGTTGTGAATTGAAGGAGAGAAACATTTGGGATCTAAAACTGCTCTAAATATTCATGAAAATAAACAGTTTTTCCCAAATGATCTATGGTAAAATCCCTAGTTAAAATATCAACAATAAATTATTAGCTCATTTATTTTAACGTTATATTATTCTCCTGGATTCTTAGAGTATTTAACAAATGAATGAGTATTGTATTAATTTTTTATTATTTTCAAATATTTTAAAAATATTTTCTAATTTTACTTTAATGCTCACAATATATATTATGTATAGAATGTGTGTGTTATGAACATCTGGAAGTGGGTTAACTGTCATGCAACAGTTTTACATCTGCTTGCTTTGTAACTTTTCCATAGCTACCTGCGTTGCCCTGTGGGTATGAATTCAAATCCTTTCATGCATTTTTATTCTGTTGTGCGTCTGGTGAAGACAATGAAGCATGACTTATAATTGGAAAATTCATGCTAATAAATGTTAATTGCTATTTCAACCAAAAATAAAGGACTTTATCCAGAGTTAAATAAGAATCTTTCACATATAGAGCTGCCTGCATTTATTATATGGAGGACATGCTGCTAATTATTATTTTTTAATGTTTCCAAATAGGCTGTGCTAATTCCATCCCATAGCATGAGATTATTTTTTATATTATTTCTGGTATATTTCAAAAGATAAAGGTAGCTTTGTATTGTACTGTTTCCTGTGACCAGTAATATTCTATGGGGGAAAGAAAAAGAAAAAAAAGAAAGAAAAGAAAAAAGTGTTTAGAAGAACCATTTAGCTGACATTATATGTCAGTCAATTTGCTTTTGAGAGCAGAGCGTAGACAAACTATTTGTATATGTTTTGCATTTCTTTGTTAAAAAAAGAGAAAAGATAAGAAAAATAAACAGAATATATAAGGTAAAAAAATACCCTTTTTTTTAAATTCAAGGGGATGAAGTTCTAGAATGGAATGGTAAACCCCTGCCGGGAGCTACAAATGAAGAAGTTTACAACATTATTTTAGAATCAAAATCAGAACCTCAAGTTGAAATTATTGTTTCAAGGCCTATTGGGTAAGGCTAAAAAAACTTACTTCTTAAGTTTAGTAAATTACATGTATTAGCAGGGTTTTAAAAAGAAGTTTATACATTCATACAGTACATGTTAATAACATGGATAGTTTTTCTTCAATTATGGGCATACACTTTATATTTTTTAAATTTCTTAATATTTTAAACTTGAATACTGAATTTTCTTCACTACATTTTAGAAGCTCCACAATTTAACAACTGTAGTATCAAAAAATATTGTTATATATTTTCAGAAGTGAAATATAAACTAAAAATATTTTGTTTTAATGGCAGACCTATTTTTAGTAATTTAACTTAGTAGTATTTCCTTAAAGGGAGTCACTAACAACTCATCTTCTTATGACATTTAAAACAGTAATTGTTTCATGTCTACATGAACTTTTTATTATTTTACTAAGAAGAGAGTATTTTTTTCTATATTTTTACCCATGGGTAGTGCCAACTTTTGTTTAAAATCAAGCGAGTGTGAAATATTTTAACTTTTTAAAAAATTGGTCATAATAATTGGTATAATATTTTTTAAACTTCAGTTTTTAGCATAATTTAATTCTCTATAGCCAATGGGAATTTTTTTTTTAATCTGTGTGTAGGGTCCCCCACATTGTTAGATTTTCTGGCTAACCCAAAAGTCCAGAATATTCTTTTTGCCAGTCTGTAATTTTTTTGGAAGACATATTGAAATATCTCCTGATAGTTGCCTTAATGTTTGAGTATATTTTTGGAAATAAATCCCTCTTTTTTTTCCCCATTGTCTAAAATATTATAGAGCCATTAATTCAGGACTTATGTTGAAAAAGTAATAGCCTTTAATTTTTGTTGTCTTCATGCATATATGTCAATGCAAAACATAGAAGAAAATATAATTATCCTATTTTTCAAAGGACTGAAAACACATGATCACGTATTTCAAAGAACAATATTAATATATATAAACTCTAAAATAAAAGCAAGAGTATAAATAATTTTAAGTGGTGATTATTAAGAGTAAACATTGAAGACATTTGCAAAAGTATTGTACATTTCCATGCAAAATTTTTTTAAATAGCAACACTTTATAATTTATGCTAGTTTTACATGACATGTGTTCTAGTGCTCAGGTTAATATGAGGCTGGAAAAGAGGTAAGTAAATTGGAAAATGAATCAAAAGTTTCAAAAAATAATTTAAAATCAAGTATTGTACACATTGCCAAATACTTTCAGATATGTAGTAGTTTAAAAGTAATCAGCTAAAATATTGATTTATGGTAACTTTTAAAAAAACTAACAGACAATTAAAGTGGACTGGAATAACATTTTCATGATTGTTACCTTTGTATGAAAATAATTTAAAAAGTCATAATTTGCATAGCCAAACCCTAAATTGTAGGAAATATGGAATGCAAAGATTATACTTAAAAATCAAATCTGGCATCAACTTTCCAGTTAATAGAGAAATTATTAGAATCCTAGAAGAATAATTCTAGCTATATTTAATAATTATGTTTAATGTAGTTCTATAATTTAAAGCAGAAACCAAAATTTATTCACAGTTAGTGGTATAGTAATTCTGCGAATCATACATGGTCTAAGAAATATCTGCCATCTTGAGGTAAGAACCATTTTTGCTAGCCTACCAAATATAACATTCTTGGCATTTATACTTACAATTGGTATTAGAACTATTCTGTCACCTTTCTTGTAGAACTAATTAAGAAGACATGTTTGTAAATGTGGAAATTTATTCCTGAAAATATTACTGAAGCAATTAACATTATTATATTTTGATTCAAAATCACTTTAAAATTTTTTTACAAGTTCTCCACAATCTTTCAGACACATACAAATCCTAAGCTTGTACCTGGTTTTAGGATTCCAAATTCTAATTTTCATAATTGACTTTGAGGCTGGTTTTCAGAGAAGTTGTACTATCTAAAAATTTATTGCTTCTACGTTTCTTTTTAAAAATTTACTTTTTTTTTTTTTATTTTTTTTTTTCAACGTTTATTTATTTTTGGGACAGAGAGAGACAGAGCATGAACGGGGGAGGGGCAGAGAGAGAGGGAGACACAGAATCGGAAACAGGCTCCAGGCTCTGAGCCATCAGCCCAGAGCCTGATGCGGGGCTCGAACTCACGGACTGTGAGATCGTGACCTGGCTGAAGTCGGACGCTTAACCGACTGCGCCACCCAGGCGCCCTTAAAAATTTACTTTTATTTGCCTAGATAAATTTAGAAAACGGTAGCAGAAGAGAAATAGTTGGTTCCTTCAAATAGTTATTGTCTTAAGTATTGCAAATTAGTCTCTTAATTATCATACGAAATACATTATACAAATTACTAGTTATAAAAATACGTATAAAATGTATTTATAAAATACATAACACAGGATGTATTATCTTTGCAAGAAGTATAAACTATAGGTGGTTATGAAAATTACTTTGCACAAAAAGTGAAAATGAGTCCAGAAAATAATCAGAGAAAACTGTTTTTGTTTCTGTCCCTCCCCTCTACCCCTGCCGACACACACACAATAGTCCAAAGAAAAATCAAAATCAAAGTGAAGTTAGGTCACAGGTAAGTGGTTAGAAATGCTTAAATAATATTCTAACATTATTCTAATAATACTGTTGGTACTAACTCCAGTCTGCTTTAATATGTCATGTTAATACTTACATATTGTTAATCTCTTTAAATTGATACTAAACTATCTTTGAAAAACCAGAGGTAAAGTAGTCCTATGCAGTATACTTCCCAAAACAAGCTGGTCCAGGGTTCTTAAGGTCACAGTGGATAATGGATTAAGCTGAGGTTATAATTAAACATTTATTCAGAGTAATTTGTGAGTGTGACAGGAGTGGGTGTTCTCACAAGTCACTTTCTAATCATACAGTAAATGGCCATATATTTAGCTAACTTCAGTATAGAGATACAAATCTCTATATAGGGTTATATATGTGTATATGAATTATATATTCACATATATAAAATATTTTAGCTTTTTTGTTGCAAGCTTGAACCATTTTTACTTTCCGAAGCAATTCATCCTTTTCATTTTATTAACTTTGCCCATGATATTCACCATATTATTTTATTATCAAGAAATGTTTTCATCCCTTTCATTCAGTAAACTCTTTCAGATGTGTTTGTAAAGCATATTACTGATTAGTAAAATGTGTCATTTTGATTTTCTAGAATTGAAATAAAATATTACCTTTAACATTTTTTTATTTCCAAAACCTACTGTTTTGGTAGTAAAAATATTGTGGTAGTTTTAGCCACAATATTAGTCTGATTGTTGTCATGTTGAAGTGTTTTGCTGTTAAATATATAAAAACTTATTTTTATTGCAGTTTGTGTGTGTGTGTGTGTGTGTGTGTGTGTGTGTGTGTGGTGTTTGACAATCATGCATATTAGTAATTGCCTTAATAGTAACTCCTGTCCATTTCCACACCTGTAAAGACCCAAAAGGATTGTTCACACCACTGAAATACATGTGGCTGTGATTGCCTCAGGGAGGGTAACTTAGCTAATGGGATTTTCACCATACCCTAATTTCTTTTAGTGATATTCCACGGATCCCTGAGAGCTCCCATCCTCCACTGGAGTCCAGTGAGTTTAAGATTTATTTGTTATTATGATATATATAGGATGAAATTAAAGAATAAAGATTTATCATTTGCTTTAATTATTTGACATAAATGAATTGGTATTACTATACTAAGGTTATCTCTAATGATATCAGAAGTTGACAACTATGACAATCATTGGAAACCCAAAGTTCTATTTTAAGATTTTCCTTTTTTTACTTCCCCCCCACCTTTTTTTTTTGTGATGGTTACACAAAAATCTTTACTGGCAGTATACCTTCTGCATCAAAATAGTCAGAACCCTCACAAAGCTCAGTTAATATAACAGTACTAGTTCTATTTGCTGTACGTAAAAATTTATTGTTACACTGGATTATTCAGTCTGATTGGTAATTAGCTCAGTCTCATGAGCTAGGCTTCTAGTGAAGGAAATATACATGCTAACAGATAATTTAAAAACAGCGTTAACAGTGTCAGGTATGATTGTGGAAGTAAGTAGGTGGAGTAGAGGTAAAGTTCAATGGATATAAGGGAGTCAAGGGACAGTGAGGCTAAAGGGTTGAATTATCTACATAGCCTTTAAAGACACTCCATGTGATAGAAGACGCCAGTGTGTGCAGTAAAGTCTAGACTGGTAATGAAGTTTTCAGTGAGAATGTGGAAGTGATAGATATTTACTTTGCAATGGATTGGTATTAAATTCAATACCTTGGGCTTGATGACCAAGTGTTATTATGGAGCCCATCTTATGGAAATACAAAATACAAAATACAAGGTGATTTAAGAGGAAAACAAGTGATCCAAGTGATCGTTGTTACAAGGAGGTAGAAAATATATGGTTGGGATAAACAAGGAGCTGAAGATTAGGTAGGTATATCAAATGCCTACCAACATGCATACCTGCTAGATGAACCCATATTTGGTTTTGAAGTTTCTGATAACTAATACACAGAAGGAAATGGGACCAATTACATAATTTATAGTGTCAATACTATTTAAAAATGAAACTGATATAATACTAAAAGCAGACTGATTATTAGAAGCAATACTATTCTTGTACTAAGACCCAAGAAAAAATTATCCTAAGGATCCTTGATAAAAGAAGCGTAATAACAAAGAATTTTATAGAACTGTTTCTTAAAGTCTTTGCAGGGCACAGAGTGATGCTACACGGCTTAATTTAGACTTAATTTGTGTGTATTTAGAAAAAAAAAAAATATGTGGATGACATACCCTCCGGCAATGCTCCATGAATGTTTTATCAGTAAAGCTAAGTTTTCAATGACTGTGGGTTTAAGGTTATACTTGCTGGGGTAATAGCATTCTATAGACATTCTATACTGTGGATCGTGTCAAGGTATACTTTAAGAGTGATCTGAGAAGAGAGACCTCTCATTTAAAAAAGAGGGGAGGAAAGCCTCACCGAGTAGCTAAGTGGACAGCCAGCCTCCTCTACACAAAGGTGAAGTGGGTCACTTGTGGTGAGTCACTGGAGACAGCATTCTCAGACATACAGAAGATACATTTCAAGATCAAAACTGAGATAGATGGTAAATCTTATTTTAAAAGTGGTGAATTCTAGGCTTAGATTTGGCTCATATATTATATGTGCATTCATTTTACTTTCAGCAAGGACAGTTCATAATAGATGATTCTTTGGCCAAGATAATTAAAATAACAGGTACCATCTTTCTTATCAGTAAAGCCTGAAGCCTTCACCCATATGTGAGTTTATGCAAGAATCTAAACTGTACAGATACCCTCCAGAAATGTAGAAAACCAATATATATTGAAGCAAATAAATACAATATTTGATTATATCATTATAAATACTTTTAAAATAGGCAATTAACCAAAGAAGACAGTATGATAATTTTCTGTGACTATCCAGTTGGAAGTATGTTCTACTGTTATTGATGGTATTGAATTATGGTTTTATACAAATAACAGATGCATTTAACATTTTATAAAAAATATTCCTACACATATATTATAAATGTTACTACAAATTATTTTTTTTTCTCATTTTAGGTTCAAGTTCCTTTGAATCTCAGAAGATGGAAAGACCTTCCATTTCTGTTATTTCTCCAACAAGTCCTGGAGCTCTAAAAGATGCCCCACAAGTCTTGCCAGGACAACTTTCTGTATGTATTTTTTTGTACATGTTGGGGACCATTAGGATTTGCTCACTGTTCTGAGTCTGTCCTTAAAAATGCATGGCTTTCTTTGAAGCCTGTGATATGTTTGTAGTCACCTAACACCATAATCTATTTCAGCAATTTTGCATGTATTTATTAAGTTATTAGATTAGCCTTTATCCATATATTTATTTGGAAATGTTTATTGAGTGCCTACAGTATACCCCGCTATTATAAACATTCAATGATAAATGACAACATAAGTAAATAAAATATCCCTTATATTTTGTGTGCAAGTTTCCAAGGTCAGTTGGTAAGATATAAGAAACTAAGAAAGTCATGTTCCACTTATTTAACCTTATGAGTCTGGAGTCTGAAAAAAGTTTTTCAATATTCTTTTTACTTTCTTGAGACATTTAGTGAAACACTTCATTTCTGATTATCACTCTGAAAAAGCTACAGTTTTTCTTACTGTTGCTTTACATGTGACGTGAGGAAAGCTGGAGTAAGGAAGTGATGGCTAACCATTATGAAATGCCACATCTGTGTAGATTATGGTAGAATACAGGACATTTATATTCATAACTGAAAGAAAACTTGCTTCAAACTATTCTGTAAATAGTGTACTTTTTCTCCTTTGGTAATGTGTGGATTTCTGTAGTCTGCTTTTGCTGTACTTCTCTTGTTGTTAATTAAACAAAGAAGGTAACTATAAGCTTGATGTTATTTTTAAAACCATTCCTGGTTTTAACTTCTGTTTTTAGTAGATTGATATCTTTGAATAGTCCTTTCTGTTTATTTTATCTGCCCTGCCATCTCTGTGTGTGTGAATCTCTGAAGTACTCCACCTATATTTCAAGAGGGATGAAAATCCGTTTGGGTTTTTGAAAAACACATCTCTGGTATTATTTGAAATCAGAGATTTGGATTCATATGGAATCAGGTTTGAATCCTTAATCTGCCCTGCACTATGAAAGACCAATCCTATGTTAAATTAGTTTATTTTCTTATAGTGACTGTTAAATATGTTCCATATATATATTGCCATTAGACAACTTTCTCTCACAGTTCTTACTCAACTAAAAAACCAAAACTAACTTCTAAATTAAAAAAAAAATAATGTTAACACTGTTTACTGCCAGCATTTATAAATATATTGACTGCTAAAGTTCTGGTGTTTAGGAGCTCAACAATAGTATTTCAGTGTGCCATTCCCCCATTTTTCTTTATTCAAACTATTATGAAATCTTAGTAAAAATATAATTATTTGGCCTTCGCTTAGCTGAAGTTATGTAATGCACCTTCCTGCCTTCCTTGTTCTTTTCTCCTTCTCTCATGAACATTAACATTTAATAGGTGAATTATGAAAATTAAGTGAAAAAAATAACAGGAAACAACAGTACCTGGTGTAAAGGGGGCCCACAGTAAATATGTTTCCTGATCTCTTCCAGATCATTTGGGTAAATTGTTTATTCATCAAGCCTCATTTTATTTCAGTGGCATATGGTGCTACAAAATGCATGTAGCCACAATAAGGTCATTAAGTCACTTATAATCACTGAACACTGGCACTTAGCATTTAAAAACAAGGATAATTATTTCAATATCCCTTTCTTCCCTTTTTAATAAAATTTTTATCAGTTTTATTTTCATAACATGGTCTAAGAGAGTATAACACTATAGGCTGGACAGTTGTAAGTCATGTCTAAAATACATAAAGAGAAAAGTCAAATTGTAAGTGGTTATGCTTTCAAATTCGTATTCTTTTCAAAAATAGTATTTATAATTATAATTTAAAAGTTCTTCAAAAATAGTATTTTTTGTAGAATTAGAATGTCTTAGGGCTTGTGCAAATGATTCTTTTCTTTATCGATCTCAGGTAAAGCTGTGGTATGATAAAGTGGGACACCAGCTGATTGTAAATGTTCTGCAAGCAACAGATTTACCGACAAGAGTAGATGGGCGTCCCAGGAATCCCTATGTGAAAATGTATTTTCTTCCAGATAGAAGGTAGTGAATAATTTTGGAAAAAAATATGCAAAAATTCTTACTAATATAAAAGGTAGACTGTTGTTTCCTGGGATATAGTTTTATTTATTTGGTAAAATTGATATACCAAAAATGGCACATAATTAATGTGAACATTTTGATGAGTTTGAACATACACATGCACCTGTGATATAGTTTTAAGGTATAATAAATCATTTTCTATGAGGGAATAAACTTTGTCCCTGAAAAAAAATCCCTCAAGCCTTGTATTTTAAAAAATATAATTTACCAATTTAAAATTTTTTATTACCTTGTTTATACATCTATTAGTCTTGGATAGCTATACATCATTTGGAATGTACCTTTGTGTATATATGTCTATTATCATAACTACTGCTAACTCTGTAGTTAAAATTAGAATAGTATTAAACTCTATAGTCTTTTTAGACTTTAATGTTAAAAGTTATGAATTAAAAATAGTTAAAATCCCAATAGTGGTATTACATGTCACTACAGTAGATGGCAGCATATACTTTATTTTGCTTTTTCATTTACAAAACATACTTATTTTTCAGTGATAAAAGCAAAAGGAGGACTAAAACAGTAAAGAAAGTACTAGAACCAAAATGGAATCAAACATTTGTCTATTCACATGTACATCGTAGAGATTTTAGAGAACGGATGTTAGAAATAACTGTGTGGGATCAACCAAGAGTACAAGAAGAAGAGAGTGAATTTCTTGGAGAGGTGACGTATATTGTAAAGATTCGAGCCAAATGCTTATTGAAGTTCTGTGATATGTATTAATTATGATAGCTTTTATATTATGTTTTTGTCAAGGTGCTTGATTTAATTTAAGAACTGCCCTTTCAGATCCTCATAGAATTGGAGACAGCACTTTTAGATGATGAGCCACATTGGTATAAACTTCAGACGCATGATGAATCTTCACTACCTCTGCCTCAGCCATCACCTTTCATGCCAAGGCGACACATTCATGGAGAAAGCTCTAGCAAAAAACTACAAAGTAGGTTAAAGTTATTTTTAGTTACCCAAATTAGAGATTAACATTCAAGATATTTTTTCAAATGTTTATTAGACATCAAAATACTGGAAAATTATTTATACAAAAAGACTTGGCAAAACTATTTTCTACATTTCCCTAATGCAAGTATTATGTATAGTACAGTAGAGGGATTCCAGAGCTGAGAGTTTAAAAACTCTGAATTAATCATTCTTTGCCCAGTACTGATTGAATTGTTGATTGGTTAACTGATAAAGTAATTTTTGTTATTATTGATGAGTTGCTACATATAAGGTTCTTGATAACCTTATAGCTCCTGGGTATTTTTAACATTGTTATTCATAAGAAACATTTTCTAAAACACATTGTAAAGTATGTTTGTTGTTACTCATCTGGTGATTGGGAAGAACAGTATTCTTTTCTGCATGTATCCATTAAATTTTGATTTATGAGTAAATAATGAATCAACTGAAACTTAGAAGCTTCATTTTGGTAATCTAGAACCTGATTGTGTTCCTCATATAATTGAATTTTTCATGTTAGTGCCTCTCTGATCAATCATTTTCTCAAAGCTAATGTTTAATGCAGAATAATGGCTAATTTTGAAGGATAAACATAAATGTTTTATAAAGAGTCATGGTGCCTTTTTTAATAATATGAGCTCAGTAGAGCTCCAGCCAAGAAAGTCTTTTAACCTTTCCACCCAGCCACATCCACCCTGAACTGCAGAGGAGGGCACCTAATTGGGTAGAAAACAGTGTATATACTTAAAGAATAATTTGAAAAGTCAAAATCTTACTGTATGAAATTCCGGTCCTTCTAAGTCTTAAATGATTTAAAGAGGAAATACTGAGAAAATGTTATCCTTGGATCACAAACCTTTTTTTTTTTTTTTTTATATCAGCTCAGCATTTACTTTGTATTATTCTTGTTCAGAAGTATTTTGTAGTAACATTAAGTAGCTTTAAAAAACTTTTTTTTTGACCCTGTCCTTTAACATTTCATAAACCAACAAGACACAGAGGTATCTGTTTGCCTTACTGTTGTGCAGGATCTCAGCGAATCAGTGATAGTGACATCTCAGATTATGAGGTTGATGATGGTATTGGAGTAGTTCCTCCAGGTGCGTGGGTGAAGAGCATGGCTCCGCTTCACTGTGCTTCTTATGCTTGTTTTCACTGTCAATTTCCAGACTTATTCGGGATACTGAACTGGAGATTTATAGCACAGAGAAATCAGTATTATATTATTCCATGGTGACTTGTGTTCCAAATTACTAAAAAAGTTTAAAATGTACTAGTAACTATTCATTAACATTCCCACTTAACTTAGGTTCTTTTCTAGAAGCATGGCTAGCTAGGTTGAAATCATTATTTCACAATGCTCTGAGCATAAGTAAAAATATGAATTTTATTTTGAAAGGATATGGTTCATTTTCTCAAATAAAAACTCCATTTTCCTATGTTTTATATTGTATGCCTACGATTTTCCGTCTTCTGTTTGTGAAAATAATGTAGCCTTCCATGGAATATACTGAGACAGGTGCATGGCAGGATTTAAAATTGCATGCAGCATGGCTTAACTTTTAATGCTTCTGTGATGTGTTTACCACTTATTATACCTAGAATGTGTATGTGTGTATTAAAATAAGGAAATGCTTTAGAAAGATTCAGTATTCATTTTAAGTCAACATTTTTTTATCGCTGTATAAGTTAGTAAAATTTTTGTGGCATTGTCTGGTTCAAATCTCAGTTTCTCATCTGACTCTTTTTTGTCAGAAAGTGAGAGAACCAAGTAGTAAAGGCCTATTTCCTTGGCACTAATTCTATGTTATTTCCTTGATTTACTAATACAAAATAAGGAAATACCAAATAAGTAAGTAAAGTGAAAATCTTGAGATGTATAAATAAGAGTTACTAAAGGCATTTCCTTAGGAAGATATTGACATATAACCCCTTAATTTATGTCATTTCTCAGATGGAGATGCACTGAATTTGAGGGCAATGATTTTGGTAAAGTCAGTAGACCAATTCCACACTAGTGACTAAATTCACAATTTGGAGAGAAACATACAACTTCTTTAAAAGTACAAGAAATTATGGAGAGTTCTCTAAAATTAGCTTTCATTTGCTTCCTGTAATTCAGAGAAAATATAGTTTTTAATCACTGTATGACATTAGTAAATATTCTTAAAAACAATAAACTTGCTGCTGTACCCATCTATACTCTTAGATAATACTCTTTGATACCAGAGTGGAAGAGTTTTAAATAATAGTGGGTAAAATGTAATCTTTTATTTTCTGTTTTGTTTATTTATAAAAGTATCATAATATTTAGACACATTGTCCACAGAAACTTTAACACAACATTCAATAGAATATTGGTTTTTTATAAAATTGAAAGTGGAAAGGTGATTGCACATTAAATCTACTAACATTTAAATAGGAATCAGATGATTCCTGTTAAGAAAGTCATCAAACCTTTCTAACAAGAATCTTGGCTATTAATCAGCCTTAATGTTATTACCAGCTCATCTAAATTGAATCTACTTCTATGTGTGGTTCTCACATTTTATTCACCTAAAATTTCATATTTTTTATGATGAGGCAGGATAGCAAATGGATGAAAGTATAAATGGCCAATTGAATAAACACTAAATTACTGAAATGGTAAGTTTCTTCTCGTTTCCCTGAAAGATCACACAGGTACCAAAAAGGGAAGTTATGGGACCTACTACCGGTGGAATTAGTGCTTGAATACCACCAAAAAACACTGAGTTCTAAAAATATTTTTATTCCCTACTGAAATACCATATTATGATTTTTATGAATGTATATAATCTCTTATCATATAGGAGCAGTGCCTAAATTGTCATTTCAAGTAATATTCATTTTAATTTAGTATTTAAAAGGTAATGAGGCAGATTTTTAATAGAATATAACAAATAAATAACCAATAATATATTATGTTCCAGAGGTCTGATCATAAATTAAGAAGGGAGATAATGAAATTAATTTATATTTTCAGGTATAGTCTTCATTGATCCAAAATGGACATGTGGTAGCTTCTAAAGATATATACAGGTGTGAAAAATACAATGTAGCAAGTAATATATAATATATTTTAAATAAAGAGGGAAGATGAGACATTGGTAAAATTAGGGCAAGCAGCTAAAATAAAGTGAAGGGATAAGCTAATAAGCATCTTGATAAATTCTCATATGCTTTTAGAAGTTGACTACAAATTTGTTACTACATTTCCTAGCATCCAATAGGAAGAGAAGTTTGTTTAGAAGTAGAGACTAGTTCTGCATATGTTCAGTATACTCTAAAGTTTCTGGTTCTGTGTTTCCCCAAGAAGTTCAACAGCTTTTTTTTTTCTTTTTTTTTGAGAGAGAGAGCATGAGCATGAGTGAGTGAGGGGCAGAGAGGAAGAGAGAGAATCCCAAGTAGACTCCGTGCTGTCAGTGCAAAGCCTGACACAGGGCTCGATCTCATGAATGTGAGAGCATGACCTGAGCCAAAATGAAGAATAGGCCACTTAACTGACTGAGCCACCAGGTGCCCCCAAAACCTTTATTTATATAGATGCCCTACCACAGCTGAACCTTAAATTTTCTTTTTAGAAATATATGTTCGCCTTTCTAGAACCACAGAGTTCTATGCTCTTGTTTGATGTACTTACTACCTATCTCCACTTAGGGAATCTAAGGTTCTGAAATTAGTTGAGACATTCAGAGCTACTTTTTATTAACTGTATCATAATTTTGTGGTTATTTGAAATAAATGACTTTAGCTGCTTAAGAAGAATAAAAATAATCATATACAGAATTCCCTTATATGGGGCAAGACGTGGTGATCTCACTTTTCTTTTTTCTTTTTTTTATGTTTATTTTTTGAAAGAGAGTGAGACAGAGTGTGAGTGGGGGAGGGGCAGAGAGAGAGAGAGAGAGAAAGAGAGAGAGAAAGACAGAATCCAAAGCAGGCTCCAGGCTCTGAGCTGTCAGCAGAGAGCCCCATGTGGGGCTCGAACCCACAGGCTGTGAGATCATGACCTGATCCGAAGTCAGACACTTAACTGACTGAGCCAGCCAGGAGCTCCATGGTAATCTCAACTTTTCTGAGCATTATTGCAAATACATAAAGTGAAAAACAAACAAACAAACTTTGAGTCAACTAAAACATTGAAATGAGCATAAAATATCAGTGTCCTCCCAACTTTTTCTGAAGCTAGAATGTGTTCTCAATAATAAACATTCTACAGAGAAAACCAAATTACCTTGAAAAGCAAAAAACTGATTGAAGAGGGCATTTGTTAGGATGAGCACTGGGTGTTGTATGTAAGCCAGTTTGACAATAAATTATATTAAAACAATAATAATAAAATAAATTAAAAGGTAAAAAAAACAACTGTGAATACAAATTAGGATAAGTTAAAAAATCTTACTTTCTACGTAAATACAAAGAATCCAAGGGAAAAAAATCATTTATATCCTTCTCACAGCAAGATGTCTAATTCCCTGTTATTTCATAGTGATTAATTATATAAAATATGAAAGTTTTATTTATATAACATGAATATTCATTGAAATCTTGAAATGGTGCTTCCAATTAAATTTTCACCTTCCATAATTATTGTATAATTGATAAAAAATGTTATCAAGTGATAACAAATGGTAGTTTGAAATGTTTATGTAATTCGGACCTTGGATTAATTATCTTTAAAAATAACCACGATGTTTTATAATGAGCTGTGAAATAAATTCACTACATGTAAATTTAGTTGGTTTCTTTCTAGACTTAATATTGCAGTTTATACAACTTAACAATGACAAAGAAACTTCCCTACACAAAACACAAAATAATAGCTTAATTGCTATGATTTTTGTTATAAAATTAAGTATATGAAATTATAAATTATATCATTTATGGTTATGTTATTCGGTCATTATACTGATGTTTTCAGAATGGCAGAGTGGTTGAGCTTCTTTGATCTCAATATTGTCAAATTTTACTTTACAAAATGTTGAAAGACCTTCCTTATACTTTAAGCTTAGTTAAAAGATCGTACAATCAGAAAAAATAAATTGTTGGGGATTTTTAGTCTGCCTTTAATAATGATGTTTCATGGCATATTTTAAAATAATATAGCAGTTATGAAGCAAATAAATGAAGAAAAGTTCAAGCTGCCCAATTAAATATAATGTTTTCATGTTTCATGTACATTTATGTAGTTGTAAATATAATCATTTTCCTTTGGCCACAGAATTTTTTATTTTGCTTTCAATAATGGCAAACAATGACCCTTGCGAAAAAAAAATTTAAACTGTTACTGTGGATTTGAGATTGGATTGCTATTTTATCTTAACTAAGTCAGAAGATGATATAAACCTTTTTGCTTCAAGGGAGAATCAATTTTAGAATTTATTTCTAATTGCAGTTATGTTAACTATATTAATTATGTTACCGACACATTTGTGGAATAGGTTCAAATGTCTGAAGTAGATTTGATGATTGTTTCTGTAGGAGGATTAATCTTCTCTGCATTATTGCCATAGTCATCTCCATCCATACACTATTTTCACTTGAAAATTGCAGTATTATATGTGGTTTGCAAAATTCAGTCAGTATTTGTAATAGTGAAGATCTAGTACTTTTCTTTGTTAACTAAAATTTATATGATGATATTTTCATTTTCTTATTTGCAAAGCCATCTAAAATCCAGCCAAGATAGTTTATCCTGTGGAAGAAAAGTTCAAATAACTTTTAAAGAGACACCAAATTTCCAAGCATTGATTTATCTGTTAACTATAGTTCCCTGTCAAGTTCTTGATCTGGGTTGCTGAAAAATCACTAACTCATTCATTTTCTGAATTAAAGTAGTATCCCAACTCATTATAATGTCTGAGGCATCAACTGTCATATTCATATTCAGTATCTCCATGGTACCTTTGAACAAATCTGTAGCCTGTTTTTATGCATGTATATGTTACATTCTATGTACGTATACTTAATAGTTTTGAAGAGAAAGGTTAATAATATTGATTGCATGGCATTTATTTTCATAGGTCAGTGGCTGCTTTAGATGTAATCTGATATTTCCACATTAAAGTTTATGTTATAGAAGAATACTGACAGATTTTTTTTGTGTGTACTCTTGCCAGTAGGTTATAGGTCTAGTGCTAGAGAAAGTAAATCTACAACATTAACTGTGCCAGAACAGCAAAGAACAACTCATCACCGCTCACGTTCAGTATCTCCTCACCGCGGCGATGATCAGGGAAGGCCGCGTTCACGTTTACCAAATGTGCCATTACAGAGGTAGGCTTTAAGATGGGCTTAGTGTCTCTGAGAGTACTTTTTAATTTTAATATAATGTAAGCTGCCACAAGACTGTTACTGAAATGAAATAACAGCTTGGTCAGTCAGGTTCTTTTCTTCAGAATCATTTGTAGGCAAAATGTCTTTTTATTCATTACCCAACCTATCTTACATTCTGTTCTTGAATCTCCAGAAATTTTTTTTCCAGGGAGTCAAAGAAGTTTATGTCCCAAGCACAGTTTTTGAATAACTATCTTGTATTGTTTGCTAGTTTTCTCTCCTGTTAGGAAAAATTGTATCATAGTGAATAACCTGTGGAAGAAATGGCAAAGAGGAAGAGGTTAAGACGGAGAGTGTATTTTATTTTATTTTATTTTATTTTATTTTATTTTATTTTATTTTATTTTTAATTTTTTTTAACGTTTATTTATTTTTGAGACAGAGAGAGACAGAGCATGAACAGGGGAGGGGCAGAGAGAAAAGGAGACACAGAATCTGAAACAGGCTCCAGGCTCTGAGCTGTCAGCACAGAGCCCGACCTGGGGCTCGAACTCATGGACCGTGAGATCATGACCTGAGCCGAAGTCGGATGCTTAACCGACCAAGCCACCCAGGCACCCCTAGGGAGAATCTATTTTTAAGAAATTTAGAATTGTCTCTTTGAAGCACTTTAAATGCTTAGAAAAGTATATAAAGCATAAATCATGTAGTGCCGTATTTTATCTTCTATTGAAACATACTTCTTAAATTTTAATTAAATATGCAGATGAAAATTGTGGTCCTTTTTGACAGAGGTGAAAAGAGGGTTGAAGAAATGTAGCTCAGGCAGAGCACTCAGAGAATAAATACCGTTAGCTCATTGATAAAATATGTATTTGGTTATGATGCCAACACTTTTTAAGCCATGCCAGTTATCTGCCAGTTACTGTCAAATCTTCCCCATTAGTCTGTCGGCCTGATTTGGGAAGATGATACACTTTGATGCATACGAATTTTTGTAATTATTTTAGGAGTTTAGATGAAATTCATCCAACAAGAAGGTCACGTTCTCCAACTAGACACCATGATGCCTCCCGAAGTCCAGTTGATCACAGATCCAGAGATGTGGATAGTCAGTATTTATCAGAACAAGACAGGTATTTGTTCAAATTATGATCTCAACATTATAACTTTTTGTTTGTTCTGTTTTAACTTATGGTAAATATCTTGGCATAGTACATTAGAAAGTAAAAGTATTTAATCACTCAAAATTTAACTCTCAAGGAACAACTGTTCAGGGTATCCCAATAGAAATGCAACTTTAAGGAGTATTTGGCTAACATTATATTGTCATAATGTGTGCATTTTTTTACAGATCAAAATTTATGTTTAGCCAGGTTAAAATGTGTAGCTTGTTGTTCTAACTTCTAGAAGGAAGCCTCCCTAAGCAATTTTCAATGTTTTATATTTTGTGGAATGCAGTCTTTGGGATGTTATTTATGTAATTATAAAAATATGTTTTTTATGTTATTAAATAATTTTGGATACAGGTCATCTGAAAGTTAATGTTGCAGAGTTTCTGTGAGGACTTCAGTAATAATATTTTTATATACTTAATTTTCATAAATGTATTTCTATAAAAAACAAAATAATTGAGATGGATTTTTTCATGTGAACAAGTACTTCCTGGACACAGTTACTAAAAATCTACATTACGACTCTATTGTTCTACATGCCCATAGACTTTCTTCTCAAACTAACCACATAACTGTATAATATGCTAGGCCACAAGCTCAGGATCTGAATTAAGGTTTTAGGATACCCACCTTGTTCAATATCCTCTTCTGGCTTTTTAAAGTAGAGAAACTTTCAGGAAGGAGTAGGGAAATGATACAGTGGTGCTTAATGATTGACTTTTTCCTGTGTAGTCAAGGACATAGAACTCAGTAGAGCTTCTTAACCATTTATTGTCATCCTACCATGGGAAGTGATGCCATGACCTTCAAGAGTGTAGTCATATTGGGTACTGAGACAAGAACTACTCTGAGGAATAGGATTCCGCACTGCTCAGCCTGAGTTGAGTTGAGTGAGGGTCACTTTGTCAACATTCATTGGGGCCACTATGATGTTAGGTGAGGATGGAAAAAAGGACTTCTTGACCAAGGCATTTAATAAAGTGAGATTAATTTGAGTGTAGAAAAAGTACAATCTTAAAATAAAACAATTCTAATTGAGTATATTCATGATTGGTTAAAAAAAAACTAATATGTGATATTGTGTTTTTAGTGGCTGTAGAAACCAAGAGGACTATCATGCTTAGGGTTCCAATTAGCATGAGAAAGGCCAGGTGTATAGGCCTTTCAAAGGTCTTTAAGATATCCAAGTATCTGGAATTGGAAATAGATTTCTATGTCTTATTTGAGGAGGGTTTAGTTTAGTTTTGTCTTAGTATTTTGTAAAGTCACTTGGAGATATAATAGCAAATCAGCAACAGCTAGGACTTTGACCATAATGTTTGTACTTTATTGTTTAAATTTTTTAAAATACTGTCATGTTTCTTTTTGTTTAACCTCTCAAGCAAATATGCTAGTGCAGACAATCTGGTTTCTTCCCTTTTCATGTTTTCATCGGCATACCATTGGCATAACCCATGTCATTTAATGCCTCATGATTTATCTGTTCCATTCACCACCCATCCTGTCTGTGCAGTGAGCTTCTTATGCTGCCCAGAGCAAAACGAGGACGAAGTGCAGAATGCCTCCATACTACCAGGTAAATACAGGGATTTGGTAATGGTAACTGTGTGTGATGACTCTCTTTCCATTCTACTATTCTTTCTTCTCTCCCTTAATGGTATGATGACAAATATGTTAAATTAATTCAAAATTTGTTTTGTTTTATTGGAGGTTGTGGAAAGGTTCCAAATATATTTCAATTCTAATCCAGGCAGACTGCTTTCCTGTTTGTATATTCAGAATCCAGAGACTGATTCATGAGCCTCTTTGGAACTGTTTTACACATTCCTAAAACTGAGGAGCCAATTTTGCAATTACAATTCTAAATGCTCACCAGGGAGCAGCCCCCCCCACCCCAACCTCCCCAACAACACACACACACCTGTCTAGTCACAAGAGGTCTTATCTGTGCATGGCAGTGTTACTGTTTTCGTGATTATAAGTTTGTTTTAGCCTTTTTAAAATTTCCTTTTGGAATCTAGTATGGTTGATATTCTGTTTGCTTTTATTTATTTTTCTTTAAATGTTTCTTTATTTTGGAGAAAGAGGGGGGGGGAGAGAGAGAGAGACAGCATGTGCGCGAGCATAAGTAGGGGAGGGGCAGAGAGAGAGAGGAAGACACAGAATCTGAAGTAGGCTGCAGGCTCTGAGCTGTCAGCACAGACCCTGACATGGGCCCGAACTCACTAACCAAACTGTGAGATCATGACCTGGGCCGAAGTTGGATGCTTAACCGACTGAGCCACCCAGGTGCCCCAGATATTGTTTGCTTTTAATAAAATCTTCAGCAGTCACTTTTTGCCGACTGAACATCAGCTTCCTTCTTGATGAAGAATGAGAATCTTTGACCTTTGACTTCTAAACCTTCCCTCCCTCCATCCCCCCCAACACCAGTCCAGAAGGGTTACAATACAGACTTCCTCCTAAAAGCATGTAACAAACAATATGATGCTTCTTTAAAGATGAGAAGAAAAGGGGATGGAATATTCTCCTGTAAACTGGAGCTAAGAACCTGATCCTTTATTGTCATCTCATTACATCTTAGATTTCACATCCAGAATAAATAAGTTAATGCATAAAATCTCTTACAGATTATTCATAGAATGCAGTCTGTAAATATTTATTGTCAATTTGGAGTTAATAGAAAGTAAGGAAATAGAAAGTCAGTGAAACAAACCAACACACAGACAGACTCTTTCATATATTTGGCCAACAGAAAGACAGTAGCAAGGCGAAGGAAGAGCTAGACCTGGAGCACCTGCATGCAATACTTGGTCAAATGCAGGATTTATTTTGTCTAGATGGAACATATGGTTCTGCTCAGTATTGCAAACATGATCGTGCTAATAAGAATTATTTCAACTTTATATATATATAAAATTAGCCTACTCATAACTACTTTCATGTTTGCTTGTAGCACCATGGGGGAAAAAATGAGGAAATAGTAGTTATGATTGTGAACTAGGGAAAAAATATAAAATGAGAAATGTTGTAAATATTATCTCAAATTCTTTATAATGCTCACCGCCCAGGCTTACTATTACTTGTTCTTTCTGACAAATAGTTTGTTATAGGAACAAGGTTTTCTTTTTTTCTCATAGCTCTGTTGATTTGACTATAACTGTAAAAACAATAAAACAAAAACAAAACAAAATAAATTTAGACCAGTAGTCTAAACAGAACAGCTAAATATATATTTTTTTCTTTCCCATGTTATCTACTTCTAAAGGTGAAATACGAGGAAGTATGATATACTGGTAATTTCATTATTTTGTACAATCTTCAAAATACATAATATCATATTTACTTTGGAATTTGAAGAATAAAATTTAAGAATTTGCTGCTTTCTAGCAAACAATGAAAATAAAGTTCACTGGCCACCAAGCATAGTATTGTCATTAATATACTTTATCTCAATTCCCTGGCAGTAATTATATGAATGTTATTATCCTAATTTTACAGATGAGGAAAGATCCTGAGAAAGTTTAATTTTATAAGTAACAGAGCAAGGATTCAAAATCAGGTCTATTGACATTTTCCACCAAACTTGGAAAATCTAGTTTTTCCAAAATTAGATTCTGAGGAGTTGGTGCTGTGTCAATAAAAGAGTTTGTGAGTCAAACAGATTTTGGAAACATTGCAAATTACAGTCCCTCCCTACTGATTTAATATGCACAGTATGTTAAAGTCATATACTAAAGAAATCTGTCTCATGTTGTTTAATTCATTTTCTGCCTATTTATTTTTATAATTAATACATAATATCCAGTTATTATGTTTATAACTTATAATTATTATAATTTAGTATTTATAATAATAAGTATTTATTTACTTATTTAACCATTAAACCATTTTTTCATAAAAACACAACCCAAGAAAGTAATGTTGTACAGAAAATTCAATAGCTGTCCGTCATTAAGTGGTAAAGCCAAGGTGGGAATTTAGAACTTCATACTATAAATAAATATTATGCTATTTTCCATTCTGTTTCACATTCTTTGCTAATCCTTGTTAGAGTGTTCCTGAATAATCACTTTTGAACCAATTGCTTTAAAAAGTAATATAGCAACTGGTATTAGAGATATTTTGCTAAGGTTAAGAGTTGAAAATAAGACTGTTGTCTGTGAAGCAGGCAAAATCCTTAGTTTCAGTAAAATATGTCCTCAATTAGTATTCAAATATGGTACTCGAATATATTTTTAAACTGAAGCTTTAAGAGATTTCCTTTCATTTAGCCATTAGTATAAATATGAGTAAACCAGTGGGGTGTTTAAATGTTTAGTATGTCCTTAGCAAATGTTTATTCCCTTCCCTATTTATTGTATTTTAATGTAGGCCAAAATAGACAAAGGACTTTCATAACAGCAATTAAACTTGTCGAAACATTATTAAATCATCAAAAAATTAATTAATTAACTGGACCTAGTTTGTGCTTGGTGTAGTACAAACCATCCAGAATCCCTCATAGATCTTAAAAGAACTCAGATAAAGTTGGGCTTTTTTCTGCCATTTTCTGCGAAATCAAAATCCATATTCCCGTTTGCATCTATTGCCCATCCCATTTAATTTCCAGTGATAAATTTTACCTGTGGTTGGATTTGAATTCAGAAGCCAATAAATGGGAAGGATTTCCTCCATTGCAGCCACTTGATGTGTTGGTGGTGCCTTCTCTTACTGCAGTCTGATGCAGTGATCAGTTTTCTCCCTGCCATGCTGGTCAGCGCTTTGCTAATTACTAGAATGTTAACTCTCTCAGTCATATTTTAATTCCCAAATTACATAAATTATTTGGTTAGTACGTTTAGGTGTGAGTTGTTTACTTCCATAGAAGCAGGCATAAAATTAAATCAAGGATTAAAGAGTACATTTAAATATTGATTAACTCATAGAAGTTTGTTAGCAGATATTTTTCAAATTAAGGCAATTATAATTTTGAGTCTTTATCTTAATTATGAAAACAATGTCTATGATTCCATATTTTAATGATTCTTCTACCTTCAAATAATTATTGTGGTTATTCTGGGGGAAAAAAAAGATGCGTCTTTGATTTTAGCTTTATAGGCCTCCTATTTTTTTTGTGTCTTAGTAAAATTTGCTTCCTGTATATTTTTCTGTTTTCTGCGTGTTTGTGTGGCCACGTTCCAGATATTTTGTTAGGCACTATAAAACATTACCGCCTAAGATGCCTTTATTAGAGAACAGTTCTCACTGGAATATTTACAGGTAAGAGTCATGACAGTGAGTCCCAGTTGTAAACTAATCCTGAATCCCTTGCCTACTAAAAATAACAAATTTAAATTCTAATAAAGCACTACCATTTCTTGAGAGTAATTATATGTAGAGAAACATTAAATTAATGATATCTAAAAATAACTTTAATTAATTATAAAATTTATTCTAGATTATCTCTCTAAATGAAATCTAATTACTCAAATATCAGAATTCTAGTTGTCTTGTCATTTATGTTATTTTGTTTGTTGATTTTAATTATGATAATTAATTTTATATTATTTTATTTTTGGATAATTTTGATTTGTGAAGCTCAATTCTGCCTGCACATACCAAAACCAAGTCAGTGACTAGACAGGACTTTCCCCTTCATCATGAATGCTTTAACACAAGAGTATTGAGATTTACTGATGAAATATTGGTTAGGTAAGAACATTTGGAAGTCATGCCTTCCACTTCCCTTGTCTAGTGTTGTGACCCCAAATAGTTGAGTTGTAAATTTTTTCTTCTCTGATGTCCTTCATTTTGTTTTGGTGTGGCATCTGTTCTTGGTAATGAAGTTTTAGGCATTTTGTTTTAGTGCTTTTTGTATCCCAGTTTTTTCATAAGAAGGTGTGATTTTAGTCTCATTTTTTTTTCAGTCTGAGACCCTTTTAAAACAATTATGCAACCCAATTCAAGCATAATCTTTGTTTAGTTTCATTTTCTAAACAAAATTTTGCACTGCCATCCTGTCAGCTCTCTCACACCCTTATGAACTGAATCACAGTGATTCTACATTTTATGTAAAGGGGACATTATTTTATGCTTTACTCTCTAACATGGTCTTCCTTTCTTTGTTTTCTTTGTCTTTCTCTTCTACCACTGGATGCAATGCACTGGCACTAGTGAACTGCAGCCCTCCCTTGACAGGGCTAGGAGTGCTAGTACCAACTGCTTGAGACCAGATACTAGTTTGCATTCACCAGAACGAGAAAGGTATAAAATAAAGACTTTCTTAATTCCCTGTCATTTGTACTAGTGGTTTTTTTTAATCACTTTGTTTTGTTTCATGTGAGTCTCACAGGTTTATTCATTCATGTTCACTTTGCTAACTGTCTCCATTCCCCCCTCCCCTTATGATACACGTCTACCTAGAGATATGTGTATGTGGGTCAGCCCGAGGGCACACATACACATATTTCCATGAATGTTGTTGCAAATGGTGTGATGTAATTTGTAACTGCTTCTGGCTGCTGCTTTTTCCCTTCTGTTCCTGTTCAGTGGTTTTATTTACACACTACTCAGGGAGCCTTCAGTATGCTGATAATGTGATTAAGGTTCAGTGAGTTATCTGAAGGGGAGGATCACTTTCCTATTAGTTCCGGTGATAAATAGTATTTGTAGGTTTCAGCAGTCTTTCCCAAACTTAAAGTAAGAATTTCATTTAGGTAGAAAACTTGCCATGTGAATTTATATTCGCTGTTTAGTCAACCTACTCTTTGATATAGATCACATTTTGCAGTAAGTTACATTTTGACAACAAAAAATGTTATGTCTATCTTAGATCTTATGATGCCTTACAAAATAAATGCACATTATACATACACGCACAGTTTTGCTTAACACTTTTAATTGATTAATAAATAATTCTGATTTTAATTCAAATGTATTCAGTGTTTTTGTATTACAATGTCTCCTAATTTTGAGCAGCTAATTTTTCCATCGTAGTGGAACTTTCTATCTCAGTAAACTTGGTTATCATTGATAGTCTTGGATGTAATTGTTTTTTCTTTTCAATTAGAAGTCAGTCACTGGAGATTTGTTTACTCCCTCTTTACAAACCCTGAAGAAAAAATGTTTAGTGATGCTAATGTGTAACCCACTTCTCTTCTTTAGAGGCTGCTTAAAGCTTTTCTTTAGCAATCTTTCTAGACTAAATCTGTTTATTTGTTTATGAGCTGTTTATTTCTGGACTTGAATAATCGGTACAGATATACACACCCTTTTTTTACTGTTGTCATAACATTCTACTGAGAAGTTTACTTTTTTGTTTTTAATTCTTTTGTATTTTTCTATTTTGTAATAGAATACAGTAGAATCTAACTCATATATGTTGTATTTTTTTTATATTTGTAGTAGAAATTTTAGTTGAAATGGCTATTGGGTCTTCTAAAATCACAGTTGAAATTGTTCTATTTTTCCTCTTTTGTTATATATTATTCCTCTCCCCAAGAAAAAAGTAAATACAAGAGTAGCCAGAAAAATCTTTTTATATTTTTTACTTATTTTTTATTTCCTTATATGTTCTGTTTGGTATTAAAACAAGACAGAATTGTTCAAGTCAGTAGAATATTCTGACTACAACAACACCATAACATTTTTAATATCTTTATATAGGTGCTAGCTAATAGAAGTATAACACAAGCCACATTTATAATTTTTAATTTTCTGGTAACCATATTAAAAAGATGAAGTTAAATTTAATACTTTGACCCAGTATATATCTGACAATGATATCTGACATATCATTATGACATATAGTCTATTAAAAAGTATAGATATTTTGCATGTCTGTTTTCATAGTGCTTAGTAGACACTGGTGGGTTGTGGCTACTGTATTGGATACCACAGGTTTATCCTTATGCTGAAACCTATCTAGCATATGTTCCCTTGTTACACTAAAGCCATAGGGTTCACAAATCCATGTGTTGGTATATTTAACCTCTCAGATAATACCCTTAAAATAGATCAGCGTGTAGACAAATATTCTGGCCAAGTTATTGTACCGGTCACAATAGTCTAAGGTCTAAGTGAATGTACTTACTTTTGATAGAAGAAAAGTATGATTGAAATCTATATTCACTATATATTGAATACAAAGAAATTTTCCATTAAAAAATGAGACAGAGAGGCAGGAATTGGTATTCTCATTGATCTTTAATTTATTGTGGTCAACTTTATTGCCAAGAAGAAAATAAATGAGATAGGTTTCATCAAGAAAATTACAGAAGCTGTAGATTCTTACTGGTTTGGAGGATAGGGACTTCAGATGCCCTTTTGTGCACACGCCTATAAGCGGCTTTGAGGCAGAACATCATAGTATCAACAGTGGTGACTTTGTTCTCCACTGTAGCTAAAGTCCCTAGACAGGATGTGCAGAGAGTAGGAATGGAGAGGTTTAGAGGGCTTTCCAGGTTATTAATTTCTCTGATTGAGCAGAGAGCTTCTTATGTTAATGCCTAATTTATTATACATAGTAGGTAAAATGTTAAAGAAAAATTTTAAACATAATTTCATATACTTAAGATAGTAACGTATTTCCACAGCCCACAGCCTCGTGAACTAAACAACTTGCTGATTCTAAACCATTTTGATGAATGTTTGTATGTTGTTATACCAACTCAGTGCCCTTTTTTGAAGAATTTTCACTCACTTTTAAAACAAATGAAGTATTGTGTCAGTGCAAAGAATGAAACTGTCAAAGCAGACTCAGTGTCCAACACCATAGTTCACTAATGATTCAAAGATAAAGGAGCACCAGGCACTAGTGACCTATTCTTTTCTCGAAGGAGTCCATTTTGTCTCCTTCATTAGGATGGTTTGGCCCAGGCTGAATAATGCATGTAGAAGCACTGTTTGCAAAGGAAGCCATTTCAGTTTTTGAGTGTCTTCATTATATATTCTGTTGATTACACTAATAACAAAAATAATTATGGATTACCCCATTGCTCATTCTAGTCATGTGCTTAAGAAAATTTGGGTTTATTTGCAATAAAAGGTCTAGAAAGACTAATTATTTCCTACTAAAGATGTCTAATAGAGGACTCTCCTTTATCTTTTCATTAGCAAATACCATTGAATATTTACAAGGAAGTTTAGTTAAGGTTGTTTCAATTTTCCTTCATCTTTATTCAGGGTCTGTTGAGGTCATTCATTCCCCTTGTTCCCTGTTTGGGAACGAGTAAGTTATAGGCTTGCCATTAACCTTTTCTTTCCAAGATTTTAAAACAAATTATTACTGAAATGTTCAGAAGCATTTATTGTTAGAGCTACTGGAGAACATTTGCTTTCCTGGGATATTTTATCTTCTTCCTTGACTGTTCACAGAAATCACAGCCTTACTGAAGGCTCATGAAATGGTAGTGTATACTTACTGCCTCCATTTTTTAACCTCCTAGTAAATCCTGCAGTCTGACTTCTACCCCTTACCGTGGCTCTACCACTATGCTGAAATTCCTCTATGAACTACACTGGCTCCCTGATTGTCCAACAGTGTCTTGCAACATTTTGCGTTAACCACCCAGTCACTTGAACCTCTCTTGTATTTAGTACCTTCTGCAGATTTTCTTTCTTAGGCCTTGGTTATGACCCAGCCTCTTCTTGCAGGCTTCTCTTCCTATCTCACCCCACACAGATAGGTGTTCAACTGGCTCCATCTTCATTTTTGTTTTTCCCCACTCATTCTGTCCCTGAAATTATATTTCTATCAAAAACTTCCATTCTAATTAATACCTATGAAGACAACACTCTACTGTAATTGACCAGGCCAGAACTTTCCCTTGAGTGCTAGGTCTAAATTTTAAAAGTTGCCATTTGTGTACATCAAAATGTCTAATTTAAATTCATTATCTCCTCTTACATCCTTTCTTTTTTTTTAATTTAAGTTTATTTACTTATTTTGAGAGAAACAGAGCACAAGTGGGAGAGGGGCAGAGAGAGACAGAGAGAGGGAGGGAGGGAGAATTGCAAGCAGGCTCTGTACTTTCAGCACAGAGCCCAATGCAGGGCTCAAACCCATGAGCCGTGAGATCATAACCTGAACTCAAACCAAGAGTCGGATGCTTAACCAACTAAGTCACTCAGGCACCGCTCCCCTTACATCCTTTTATAGCAAAATACTTTCTCTCCCTAAATTTTCCTCTTATTAGGATGGCTTTGACATATAATAAAGCACATTAGCTGGAAACATTTTTCCTGCTCCTTCACATTCAGTGAATCAGTAAATCCTATCAGTTCTCTTTTCAGAATCTCCCAAACAGATCCCTTACCTTGATTATATTGAATTATATTCTAGCCCTTCCCTTGTCACTCTTGCCCAATTGATTTTTTTATGAGCTTTATTAGTAGTATTTATTCCTTCTTGTCTCAAGTTTTCTATCCATTAAAATTAAAATGCCATTTTTCCTTTGTTGTCTGCTTAAAATTTTTACTCATTCTTCAAAAATTTAGGTCTAATAACCATAGCTTTTATAAAACCCATTTATACTACCCCCCCTTCTCTTTTGTCAGAATTATTTACTTTCTGGGCCCACATGATACTACATATTTCTATTAAAACACGTTATATTTTACTTAAATGGTATTTATTTCTTTTGCTATATTGTATACCTGGAGGACAGGAATCATATCTTATTTGTCCTTGCCATCTCTTGTGATAGCATTATTATTTTTTACTTAGTAAATGCTCAATTTGGAGATTTGGGGAACTTAAAAAATACACCCTATTTTCTGCTCCCAAAATTTGGGTCTAATTGTGAGCTAGACCCAAGAACTAGAAGAAGGGACATCTAATTATCACCGTAAATACAGTGAACAAGTTTAGAAGCTGTGACTTTAGGTCTATAAGCTTGTTAATAACTAACTCACCCTGGAATCAGCCAGATTCACAGAACCACAAGACAGGTTCAGGCCCAGGCCTCACATCTTAACAGCTGCTTTGTAGGTTTATGTCCTGTAGCATTTACCATTTGTAGGTAGCTTGATTTGGAAGGAGTCATCCAGAAAGGACTAAGTTACCTGTGCCTGGTCCTTTAACATAGTCACTGATCTTATAAGCCAGTCCTCCTTTCTTGGGGTAGCCTGAGGCGAAGGGTAGAAAGAGACCAGGAGCTTGCTTGAATAAATTTCCCTCTACATGGAAAACATGAGGAATAAGGGAAAGGAGGTACCTACCTAAAACTTAACAACTGTAATTTGAATTAAAATAAATAAACTGGAATTAAAATTAAAAAAAAAACAGTATAAGTATCTATATTAATTTTACTTTAAAACAATATTGGGAAAAATGAGGGGTTTTTTCTTTTTTTTTTCTTTTTATGTATTTTTGTTTCAAGTTTTTATTTATAAACTCCAGTTAGATAACATATAATGTAACATTAATTTCAGGAGTAGAATTAAGTGATTCATCATTTACATATAACACCCAGTGTTCATCAGAAGTGCCCTCCTTAATAGCCATCAGCCATTGTTTTAAAGATTTTCTTTTTAAGTAATCTCTACACCCAATGTGGGGCTCAAACACACAATCCTGAGAGGAAGAGTCACATGCTCTTCCGACTGAGCCCACCAGGTGTACCCCATCACACACATTTTAAAAGACTAAAATAAATAGTGGGATTAGAATATAAAAATAGTATATAATCAGTTGTCTCATTTGTTCAGATTTAGGTTCTAATATTACAGTAATTCACAGATTAAAAAAAATTTTTTTAATGTTTATTGTTGAGAGAGAGAGAGACAGAGAGTGAGTGGAGGAGGGGCAGAGAGAGAGGGAGACACAGAATCCAAAGCAGACTCCAGGCTCTGAGCTGTCAGCACAGAGCGCAGTGCAGAGCTTGAACTCATGAACTGCGAGATCATAACCTGAGCCTAAGTCAGACACCTAACCGACTGGGCCACCCAGGCACCCCAACTCACAGATATTTCTTTTGCTATTTATGGAGTGAATGGTTTACATTTCCATATAATTTCTCTTTCAGATAATTAAGCTGCTTTTCCATGTTCTGCCAAGAGAGATGCACCATTGAAGGATGTGTACATATGAAAGCATAAATATTAGTTGCACTTTTAAACACATGTGTGTTTGTTTTATAGTGTATTATTGCTGGGGAAAAAAGACATGATGAAAGAACCATTTATTTGCATATCGAGACCTGTCAATTCTAATGCCTTTATATCTTATCAGCAGGTCCCCTCACCACTGGTAATCTGTTACTTAAGGTTCTCACTATTTCTTACCTGTATTAACTTACTATCTACTTGGATATTTGCAAATATAAGCTACTTAGTCAGTGCAATGCATAGTTTATATAACTGTCAAAACTCAACCAAAAAACACTACAATTCCTTATGCAAGGAGCTCACAGCCTGTTAATTCCATGCCTTAACCATCAGAGTGACCTTTCTTCTACTGTGATCACAGTGAAAGGGATGAGCTCCAACAAATAGACATTCCTGAATTAATGAATTTAGGATACTGATGTTAAAGTGCAAATACTGTAACTAACCAGTGTAACTTATAGGCAAGCTAGTTTGGAAAGAGAAATCAAGAAAAAGAGCTTCATGATTAACAGCTGCACCATGCTACCTTCCAAGATGAAAATGGAAGTTGGACCCTGTGTTTTGGCAAAATAACAAGGGGATAAAGATTCAAATTTTGACCTTTTATTCTTTGTAATAGGAGAGAAAGAAGTTGCACACAATTTAAAAACATGTAAAATATCCTAGTATATCTGAAACTCACAAATATGGGTTCTGTTAAAACTTACCTAATATCTAGTCTTTGGACAAAAATTGAGCATAAGTTGGTCTTGCTCCCATATTAAATATATGGTGGGAAAGCAAATGGATTTTATTATATTGGTACCATATATCAGCATATTCAGAAGGACTTTGAATGTACAGATAATCCATGTATTATGCTAAATATTTTGTCAAGAATTACCTTTTCATAGCTTGCATTCACAATTGCTTGTTTCCAAATGTACACCTTTCTCCTTCATAGCTTTTCACTGCATGTTTCATAATTACAGCATTTTTCTTTACTTTTTTGTTTAAATAAACACAAGGACTGGAATTTTGCCTCAAGAAGCAAGGTTACTCATGATCCTGTCAAGTTAACATTACTTATCACTTTACAGAAAAACACATTAGCCATGTTTTTGTGTTTCCAAATCCTGTAAAACTTTCAGCACCTCAAGTTTTAACATGACTGAATCCAGCTTCATGTAGAAGACAGGGTGGTTGTGATTTCAATTATTTTAGAAATATTTTTTCGTTATTGTTCTTCAGAACAGAAGCCAGTAAAGTGAAATATATTTTAAAGCTTTTGGACTGGGTTGACCAATTATCTCAATAATCTAAAATTATTAAATAATTTCAAATTAATGCAAAGTATTTTTACTTTCACAAACATGTAACACATTTAAGAGTACACGTCACACAATTTTCTCTTCTGCCTAAATTCTGCTATTGAATACTTTATTGGCCTCACACCTTCCTCAAAGCCCTGCTTGAATCATGACAAGTTTATCTAAGGCTGATTGATGAAGCAGGCTTCCAAAGGGCTTTCAGAATCGAGTATCTGCTGGTCTCAGATATCCTGGTCACATGTTGACAGCCCTTTGCTGTTTTTGTCTAGATTATCAACTAAATCCAATAAGCCAAGTGAAAAGGCAAAAAATACAGATTAAAAAAAAAAACAAACAACAGGACCATTTACTTTGAATAATTATAAAATCTTATATCTAGATGAGTCCTTAAAGATCATTCAGTTATCCCTTGTTGAATAAAAGGAAGCCAATATTAACAGAAATTATCCTGTTTAAAATGCTCATATCTAATATGTAAAAATTTCCAAATCTGGCCTGCTCTGTCCCTTATTGTCTCTTTTCAGTTTTCAACTAGGTGTTTGTAATTTGTGGTTATACACAGACAGAATCTCAAAATAGTTAACAAAGAATAAACCAAGATTCCGACTTTCATTTAACTGTTATTCACAAAAAATATTATTGTAAATACAGAAATAAAAAAAACCACTGTTTAATCTATTGGGAGATACTTTTGCAAATAAAGATTTGCAGAAATTTTTTTACCAGTAATATTTCCCACTTTTATCCCTCAGTGTTTTTTACTCACAATTTTTAAATTTCAGTAATTAGTGCTACGGTTTCCCCCAAGAAAATTTGTTAAGATTTCACTGGTTAGCATTCCTATGAATTATTTCTTAATGTCCTTGTTTCCACACTGAAGAGCATTTTTCTTTCTTTCACCTAAACTGTGTTTCTCCTTTGTATTAAATTCACACACTTCATCTTTGCCACTTTATCCAGTAATTTCAACACCTGGTATCAACTAAGTATTGGTACCTTATTAAACCTATTTTATTCAAACATAAGCCAAATTCTTAAGGGTGCATCTTTTTCACTTAAAGTTATATATATGTATGTGTGCAGATATGTATACACACACAAGCACGGTTTAAAAGAAAACAATTACACATAATAGATTTCAAACATCTTCCCAAGTAAATTGTTTCTCTGTTCACTTATAGGGTAACAAGATTTATTTTCTTACAACATTATAATTTATCTTTCCAAGGCTTATCAAAATCAAGAGTAAATTGTGGAGCAAAGAAGCTACCCTTTGCCTTTTTGCGGTGCTTTTCCAGTCCTGTTGTTCCATATATTCTTTTATGTTAGAAGTTACTAAATGTCCTGTTTTTTTCCTGTCTTGTTCATTGGGCAAACAGGGGTAAATGGTCCCCCTCCCTAGATAGGAGACGACCTCCTAGCCCCAGGATTCAAATCCAGCATGCATCTCCGGAGAATGACAGGTACTAGCCAACTCCTCCTCACAGACAAGTGGCTTCAACAGGCTTCTAGGCCACCAAGTGAAGGATGACCAAGAAATGTGGGTTGTGATATGCTTCCTTTCAGGAGCCAGAACCACATATTTTGCATATCCACCTCTAATAACACACCTCAGAGTGTTTCCTGAAATGAGAGTGGCATGCAAATGCTATAGTTTAGACAAACTAAGCCAGATCCAGTGGAAGAGTTCTGTTTTAAATGGGCATTTGTTTCAGTGTTTTGATTTTCTAGAAACACACTTAAATAATTGTTTTTGTTTAAACATTCATGAATAAATAAAAATTTTCAGGTGCTTTAAAATTTATTAAAATCTGTGACAGACTTTTCTTTGTTATATCGGTTGGCGGTTTAATCTCAGTTGTCTTGTTTTTTTACTACATAAATTTGTTAGTAATAATTTTAGGTTTGGAGGTACATTAAAAACATCTGATTGAAAGTAGAATAATGGGTTCTTATAAATCGTATGAGTATTGTGTTTTTAAACCAAATACTGCCAAGGGTTAGAGCCAGTCTACAAGGTAGGTTTTTAAAAATAGCATCAGTGCTTTGAATCTACTTCATGCTGATATGTCAGAAATGCTTTGTTACCTTTCTCGGTGGTAGTTAACCCAGTTCTCCTGTTTTATGGTGTCTGTTATATATAGTCCTTACCTTTAAGTATCTTTTTCTGACTGGTCACAGAAGGTTATTGGATATTTAGGATATGTTTCTTCTAGTTTAAGTAGAAATTCAGTCAACACATTGGTAATATATATTAAATAGATAAGTATGTTTGGTAGCTCAGAAACAGAATAGCTAGTCATGCAAGCATATACAGGAGGTTCCTTTTGTTTATTTGTTTCCACTATGTGTGGTGATAGCAGAGTAATTGCAGTCTTACTTAAGAGTGATGTAATTTTTTTTTCAATATCTGTAAATAGTCGAAATGTTTTCAGGATTTCAAATGGAAAGAAAACTAAACCCTGTCACCCAGAAAAAATTAAGTCATCTTACAAATGTTGGAAAGGACCACAAACTAGTAGTTTATAAAGACTTTAAGAATATTTTATCATCTTTTAATCTTTAAGAAATTTACCTTTTAATATGACTTAAAGTATTTGAAATTTAAAACTAATTCCTTCTGCTACTTATCTGGTTTCTAGGATAGAATTTCTGAGAATAGACAAATTAGTAAAATATCCAATCTAAAAATTATTATAAATTTAAAGTAGTCTCAAAAAAGATACAAAATAATCATATAAATTAAATCAAAGGTTACATCCATTGCTACTCATTCATTGAACAGATATTTATTGTGCCCTGCTATGCACACTATTCTTATGGCTAGCGTCACAGCACGTATAAGAAAAGCAAAGTTCTGGCCATTCAAGCAACTTAGAATTTCCTTTTATAAAACACAATTCTGGAAAGCCTTTGAATTTATTCCAAACAAATGAATCAGTGGATTTCATCATATGTACTGACTGAGTATAGGACAATTAAATATAATGGTCTTTATAATATAAATGTAAGTTTATCAGGACATAGATTAAGCAAAATGGATATCCAAACAATAGTTTCAGTTCTTATATACATGAGATGAAAATTAGTTGAAAATTAGATGTCACTTAATGACATATGAATTAATTCTGTTATTTGATTTAATAGATTGTATATATAACTTTATGGGTAGTTTTAGGAATGGAAATGGTCATTTTAGGTAAGATTACTATGGAAACCTTTACTAATATGTAATTCTGAATACACATTTTTTTATTATGATGATTTGTAAATAAGATCCATGTTCAACCAACAGAAATACTTTTTAAATAGCTGGATACTATTACTTGTTACTATAGGGAACAGAAAGTTATTTACAATAAACTTTTATTAAAATATAGGAATATGTGCCCATAAAAATGATAGAGGAATAGCGAAATCAACAGATGCTAAATTCATAGGTAACCATGTCAGTCATTTGGCAAACTTAACTCTTGCATCTTACCTCTTATCAGATTTATTTATTTATTCAGAAGTTTCTACCAATTTCCAAATGAAGTTAATATAACATCAAATTTGGAGATGATGAATGCCCATAATGTTTTGGGCATCAGGTGACTTTTGCCCCAGGTCACTGGTAACTAAGAGAGTATTCTAAAATCAGTCACAGTTTATATAATCAGCCTTTGGACGTCCTGTATCAGGGTCCTACTTGATTATAGAAGTAGTACAAAAAATTTTGCTTAAGACAGTTCCCTAGTAAGTTGGAAAGCATTTAGCTGCCCCTTTATTTCTTACAGCATAAATGTACACATACATGCATGTATGCACATGCATGCACACACACAATTTTTAATGTATCCTTTCTCCACAATTTAATTTCAGTTTCAAACAGTCCTGATGTCATCTCAGGCTATATCATAGATTTATTTGTAATTAACATGGAAGTAGGTTTGTCTAGATCTGGAAAAATTTCCTAGAAGTTGTAGAATATTTAAAACAATGATAAAAAGAAAATACATAGATTTGGAACCCCAGGAATGGTTCTGACTGTAATATTGTAGGGAAAATTTCCTTGCAGTTTTATTACTAAAAATGTTCACATTTAAGAAATAATCACTCCAGTAACAAAATACCTCTTAGTAAATGGCATCATTTTAATATGTAAAAAGTAACTTTTATCAATCTGTGTATACATAATTCTGTTTATGAATCTTAATAAAATTTGCATCTATTTATGGCTTCAAACTAATCAAATTTTTTTTGCGTTACAAGTTAGAAACAAATGCGTTCTAACAAACCCCTGAAGCATCAAGGTTCTGAGTTTAGTGCTCACAGCTGAATCAGTCATTCTTAAATGTGAAAGACTAGTATAAATAATCATAATTATTACTGACTAATTCTACTTTAAACTATTCTTGGTATAAATGCTTTTTCAGGAAAATGCAGTATATCCTTTTGGTACATTTTGACATGTATTTTAACCCTTTATTAACTTGAAGTTACCAATTCCAATATGTGATTAAATATATTTTTGCATCATTATACATGGTATCTTTAAGGATTTTTTTTAAGGTGTGTGACTTAAATAAATACTAAAAATATTTGATGAAATGACCCTATTTTCCAGGACTTTAAATTATTGGAAAGAAGTAAATTATTGGAACAAGTAAAGCATCCCGCTGTGTTTAAGATTAATTCCTAAGTTGCTAAAGTTCTTTTTCTTTTGCAAATAATCTTATTTGTATAGTTTCCCACACCTGCCACTTAGTAGCAGCTACTTGCCTATTGGAATCTTTGACCAAAAGCGTCACATGGTTTCTTTTGATTCAAACTGAATGAATCTTCTCTCTTCATTAAGAGAATCTTCTGGAATGAAGAGATCATCTGTTTTTTTTTTTACTTCCGAAATTCAGGGCAGTTACCACAGTGATACAGAGTTAATGTAGAACCATTCATAAATTCAGTACATTACTTACCATTTTTATTTGTTTCATAACATCTTTTGTTATCTGTGCTTTTCAAAGATGTTCTTTATTTGAATGAGTGAAATATACTCATTCACCAAAGTACTTAAGTCTGTTTAATGGCTATAGTCATATATATAACTATCAATACTTAAAAAATGTACATGCATCTTAACTGCATGCAGCTGTCTTCACTGTGTGTGAATATTTCTTATTTAAGTAGATTCTATTCACATACAATACTTTCTTCCTAAACTTATGAAGACACAAGATGAGTCACATCTTGAGTCACAGGATGGATTTGCATTCCACATTAAGCCATGTAGATCGTTGGCCAGCAAATATGCAGATATTTACTCATGATATCCGTGTTAATTCTAATTAAATTAAAACATTATGTGGTAGATTTTTGTTACATTTTCTCCCAAACAGAACATACTGTATTTTCATTTTATTATAAAATACCTTTAATAGTATTACTTTTTTTTATTAACATTAACTTTAGACTTAATAGAATTGTAATATCTTGAGAAAAGCTGTATTTACCAATGTCTTTGGGAAATTGCTCTAATTGAGTTTAGTTACTGAGGAGGAAAGGAAAATAGCACAGAAATAGATTTTAACCATTACCTCTCTTCATTAGTACATTTTATGAATCTTCACATTTAAATTAATAGAATAATAAAGATGGAACTTCAAGAAATTAGATTAATTAGGAACATTGGATATAGAACATTGGATATGGAACATTGGATCCTTTTCAGATCGTTATTCTTGCTCTAGTAATAAAATAATTGTTGTCATACCTTACATTTGAATTTAGTTTGATAACTTTTAAAGAATTCCACTTGTGCCCTGTGAACTAAGAATTATAGGATCAAAACCATACAAGTATTAAGTTTTGAAGTGAAGAGAAAGCTCAATAGTTCTGATTCTTGCATGTGTAAACCATAGAAACATTCTTTGTGAACAGTAAAATAATGATAAAAACTTTTAATAGAACAAAACTTGTTAAAACCCAATATAATTAAGACGTCATAGAAGCACTGTAACTTTTTTGTTCACTTCTCTCCAGGGGTCCCTCCAGTAAACATTAAATCATGCAAGCCACTGGATGGCAGATGGGCAGAGAACCTAAGGACATGAGCTCATGATGGTGTCCTCACCAACTTACTAAAGCCCCTGTTATCTTGGATTAGTCACTTAAACCTTAGGGGACTCTGTTTCCTCATCTGTAAATTTAGGTAGTTGTAGGTGGACTAGCTGAATTCTAGTGTCCCTTGAAGACTACACTTGTGTCTATGCTGCCTTGTTGTATCATTGTAAGCATATATTGGGCCAATAATAATGACTGACAGTTCATTATGCATAAGGCAGTAACCAAATGGCATTTTTTATGGTATTTTGTATTTTACTGAAGCCCAGAAAACATGAAAAGTTTTATTTCTAAATTTATTTGATTTTATATAAAATGAATTTTGTAACCCTAATTACTTTTTTAGACTCTCAAGTTACAGAGTAAAACTCAAATTATTACTTTTTTAACCATTCACTCAATACCTATGAGCAGCTACTATGTGCTAGGTGTTGACGTTACAGTGATAACTCAGATGGATACCGTTCCTGATTGTAAGGAACTTAGAAAGAGTAATGTAAGGTAGAATGTGGTTCATTTCACTATGATCCATTTATGATTATATGATCAGTAGTTTCAGTAGTATAATACGTAACTGTACATGAATTGTTCTTATCTTTCCCATTTCACATGTCGCAAGATTCTATTCTAAGAAAAGCTGTGTTTAAAATATGCAATGTATTCATAGTTGTAACTTGGGATTTGGAGTGGAAAAGACATTCGAATTTTCTACTTTCTTCTCTATTCTTCCTTTATACTGAATTATTACAATTAATGTGTATGTTATTTTAACTCAATTTGAAGATCCTTTTAAGTGGTTAAAAGAATGATAAAAACCTGTCCTTTGTAGAAATCTTAGGATGAATCTTCAATAAAAGCAAGTTTCTATAGCATTTAGAGAGAGAGAAAAAAGGTCATTCTTGACAAGTGAGTTAAAAATATAAAAAATTAGATGTATGAACCTCTGCATAAATTTTTGTCACCCAGTTATGGAACAGTGACTCTGAGTTTGGCACTATTATAGATAAATAAAATTCTTCACCTTCATGAAACAAATATATGTAACTATCAGTTTAAATAAAATACTTTTATAGCACTTACCACTAGCTAGTTCTAAGTAATGCTAAAACTACTACAAATCCTTGTTTTATGTAATGTTGCAAACAAAGACTATAATGAAAATAGTAATGTTGAAATATTTAGAGTTAGCAAACTTGCGATGTGGTAGTATTATTTCCACTTCACAGGTAAGAACAAAAAACTGAGGCACAAATTGGTTAAGTAACTTGACTAAAATCACCCAGCTAGACAGAAACAGACAGTTTAACCCAGACAGTACGAGTCCAGTGTCCATGCTTTTAACTACTGTGTTCCAGAGTCATTTATGTTACAGACGCAATGTGATCACTGCTTTTGAGATTGTGGAGTCTCATTTGACCTCGTGTTTTCACATTTAATGACTTTGTGCGTTAGAGAAAATTATTTAATCTCTCTAAGCCTCAATCTTTTTATTTTTAAAAGGGATAAAAGAGTAGTACCTACCTCACTAGATTGGTGAGATCAGATGAGTTAATTCCGGTAAAGCAGTCATGCCAGCATACAGCAAACTCTTAGTAAATGTTAGACGTCATTGGTATCATCATCATTGTTGTCATCACCACCATCATTTTGGATTGCTGTGATAATCAATCTAGTATACAGATATATTATAGGGATCAGAAGAGGAAGAAGACTTGAAAGTTTACAGAAGTAAAATCTCAGTGGGGTCCAGAAAGATTAATAGAAATTAGTAGGGATAGAAACAAAAGCAGACAAGTTCTAAAACATGCTATAACTCTTTTGTTGTGCAGGGGTAAAATGTTTGTACAAAAGTCTACCAGATTCTACACGTCCCTCACCACCACCCCCCTCATGGCCAAACTTGGCCATCTGACTCTTCCCTCTCCAACAATTTTCTTTCTGGTCTCCTTACTTTGCTTGGACATACCAGGCACAAACTTGCCTTAGGGCCCCTGTACTTGCTGTTTCATTTTCCTGGGATACATTTTCCTTAGATACATAACAGGTCTAACTCCCTCCTGATCTTAGGTTACCGATTCAAGGACTCCTTCCCTGATCACCTTACTTAAAATGGCCATCTGCATCTGCCCCCAAGCCCCTCCCTCACACACATTTCTGATCCTCCTTGCCCCAGTGGACTTTTGTTGTTGTTAGCATTTATCACCTTCTCATGTGATATCAGCCCACCATGTAATTCATTTGTGGGCTTTTTGTTGCTGTTGCTTATTGCTTGTCTCCTACAGATAACATGTCAATTACTTGAAGGCAGAAATCTTCTGTGTATATGTGTGTGTTCACAGGCATGTGTTCACAGACAACTGGCAGTGTCTGGCATATACACATGTCCAGCAAATATTTGTTGAATGAATAAATGAGTGAAGGAATGAAAACCTTTATGGCAATGAGTTTCATGAATTGTCCTAAAACTCTGTACTCTCATTCTGCTTTCTGCTGAATATGAGAAAAGGAACATTTGTCCCTGAGCATTCTTAGAACAATGCATAAATTTCCCATAATGGTATATTTCTTTTTATTTTGAGCTCAGGTATCTACTGAGCCTGCAGTAGCTCCTGCTATATATATGCCTCCCTTCCCTTTGCCTTAGGAACAAGCTCTCCTTCGCAACAACCATCTCACATTGATTTTGGGCACATGCCACATACTTCTCTAGTCTTCTACACACTACTATCAACCTCTCCTGATCACAGGATCAACAAAGTAAATAAGAATATCGGACATATGCCTTTCACATCAGAGATCATCTCTTAGTGCTTTCCTAGGCCTGTACCCTATTGCGTGCTTTCTTCCCTTCTGGAGCAAGAGTGTACCCCAAGGGCATAATCAGAATCTACTTCCTCCCTTCTCTTTGCTGGACAGTATATGACAGAACAGGTTAAGGGCCAGACATACTTACATTCTGATCCTAGCTCTACTACTTACTGGCTGAGTAGCGTTGTCCTGAGTCTATTTCCTCACCTTTGAAATGAAGATGACACTTTCTGAAAGGAATGTCATGAGGGTTAAATAAGTCAGTGCCTCCCTCAGTGCCTGGCATAGAGCTGTCCTTCAATATATCCTCTTTTCCAAATAGTAAAGGAAAGTGGTAAGTGAGAAATGGTTCCCCCCTCTGCTTAAACCCTTTCTTCATCTCTCAGAAGTGAGATGTCACAGTAACAGAAGGCTGAAGAACACACAGCCGAAACCCTGAATTGGAAGGACAACACAGTGAACCCAGTTTTTGGCAATAGAGAAAGAGATGGGGAGAGATGAACAGCCCCAGAAGTCTATACACACCATGAAGGTGGACTTTTTACTTTGACGTGTGTTTCTAGTGGGCTTCAGAGCAGGGCTTGACATATAGGATACACTCCGATTATCTGGCATTAATAAGTAATGACAGTTTTCTCTTTGTTGTTGGAAGAAATAGGAAAGAAAATAAGCATAAGTTTAAAGACTCAACTATTGTGATAAAAATACATAATTATCAAGATTAAAGTGCAAATTACTTTTTATGGTTTCTCTGGAATTTTTTTAAATAAGTTTCTTGACCACAATATTTTATATTTATTTCAAATATATAGTAGGCTAGACACATTTTAGGTCAAATAGGCATACGTAAACTGCTGCTTAGGGAGGTACGCTCTCTATAAACGTTTCTTTGGGAAAACGCATTTCAAGTTGTAAATGTTCAGTGTACATATATTTACTTCTGGAACATAAAGTAAATTGGGAACTTTATTAGTTTGGTTTGTGATATGTGATTAGCTTTTTAAGATGCTGTGTGGTCACAAAAGCATAGTTATCACTTTGGAAATAATTTTAATATTTGATTTAAAGTGATGTGAAGCATATTTCACTATAGTATTTTTCTTCAGTTCATATTTTGCAAGAGAAGAATAACAAAAAAAATCTTTGTAGCACCGTGTTTCAACTTGTAAAATAGAGGGCACGTCATCCCTTTGTGGTCTTTCAGCACCTAAACCATTGCTGTCATCACATCTGTCATCACTACATTTCCCCACTGGGTTTATTTACTCATTAGGAGAGGCAAAGTTGCTCAGCAAGGGCCCATACTAAGTCCTTACTGCAAACAACCCTGTCTGGACTAATGGAGCTTCTTGTGTCTCCTGTTGGGCAACTTGTGTCTTCCACCCAGCACCAACTCTGATTTTTATTTTTATTTTTATTATCATTTGTTTTTATTTTAAAAAGCATTGACTGACAAAACCATTTAAAGAAGATAATTGTCATTTTCATGCCTGTTGCTTTTATCATTGTATGATATTATTGTAGCTCTATTCATCATATATTTTGTATTTCTTTAACATTTCATTCCACAGGCACTCCAGAAAGTCTGAAAGATCTAGCATCCAAAAACAGACTAGGAAAGGCACTGCCTCTGATGCAGAAAGGTAGGCTTGGTGTTGTGCTGTGTGGCCATCTTCTGTTTCAGCTGATATATTCAAGGGTGCCTTCTCTCTCATTTTACATGATCGGTTCTTAAGCACAGATTGTGGTGTTTAAAGACATTCATTTAAATAAACTTCGCCTATTGGAATGGCCTCAAAAAACAAGAGAAGGGTAATTTGAAGGTGGCCCTTAAATCTTAGGGTTTAAGAAAAATCTCATATATTTCTCATAGTGATCATGTTGATTACTAAGGAGGACTAAATCTGTACTCATTCCTACTTACATATTAGGACATCAATATTTTGTTTCTGAGATTATTTAAATGTTAGCAATGAACGTAACACTTAGGATACGTGAATATTTTGAGTGCTATTTATCTGAATGATGTTTAAAAAATCTTTTTTCTGTGAATAGGTCTAAGTTATACTTGTATATAAAAGATACTTGCTGAGTTAATGTAAAAGTTAAAGGAATTACTGACCTTTCTTTGCAATTTATCCAATTTTACAGATTTTTTTGCTATTTTTAGGTGTAAGATATTAACACATTATTTTACATAGCTGTTAAAAAACACCAAATGTCCCATTAACATATTATTCATTCATCTAAAAATTATCGAGAACATACAGGGGGACACAGATGTAAATGAAAGAATGTATTAAAGTGTCGTAGCTATTACTACAGAGGTATGCATAAGATACAGTGGGAACACGGGAAAATGTGGAGTGGGAACAGGAAATATCTCATAAAAGGTATTGCTTGAGTGAAATCTAGATACATAAAAGTAGATGTGAAGAGAATAGTCCATGAGAAAGGAAAAAAAAATGGGAGAAACACTGAGGCTTAAAATTTCCTCTTGATTTTGGGGGATCCGTATACATTTTGAGAGGGAGAATTCTTTCAGGAACTGGGAGAGAGTGATGAAAATAAAACTGGAGAAATCCCTAGATGTTTTGTTGCACATGCCCTTGTGTGCTATTTAACAGAGTCTCAACTTCTGTTTTATTCATCCATCAACCATTGATAGGCTCAGAGACAGATGATTGGTTTTGAGTTCCAGAATTATAGAACATTATAACAACATTTTGTAAGGTGGATTGAAAGATCCAAGGGCAAATGCGAGACACCAGCTAAGCTGTCATAATAGGCTTGATTGAGATAGACTCTGTACAATTTAGTTATTCATTGAAAGGATATGTGCCCAACTATGTGCTAAGTTCAAGAATAAAATAGTGAACAGCAAAAGAGGAAAGCTTCCCAGGAGATATTACCTCTGAGTTGAGATTGTAAGTGTGAATAGGTATTAGTTACATCAAAGAATGTGAATAAAGGGAGTATGGGATTTTTTCCTAGTTAATATCTATGGAAATACTGACTATTTAGGGAATCTAATTCACAATGGAACAAGGATTTAGAGAATTCAGAAAAGTGTTGAGTAGAAATTCAATTTTACAAAGGAGCTAGGCTTTGAGAAAGGAAAGAAGTACAAAGCTCTAGCACTTCAGATAGATAGGTAGACAGACTGCAATGAAACAGTACTGATTATGTTTCTATTTACATATTATTTAATGTCATCTCAGTTAACTGCAGTTTCTTAACTAGCATAAGTGACATAAATTCCTTAGGCAAATTTTTAATCTTTAACTGTCATTCACTGACCCCTGCCTCACAGACAGACATAATTTCAATTATTTTTGACATGATTGAAATTTTTCCTCAAAGTCTTATTTTTATTCTGTTCAGGCTTTTTTAAATTCACTTAACAGTTACTAGTTGAGTGACTACTGTGTGCAGTTCTGTAGTAGGATATATCAATGAGCAAGTCTTTGACAATAGGATACTGTTTTACAAAATGCTAGATGATTCTAGAATCAACTGATGGTATTTAACTACAAATGAGTAATATTTGAGCATTTTCTTCTACAACACTGAAAATACCTGTAAATAAATACAAATCCTCCTTCCTTCCAAAAAGAATAGCAAGAATGTGATTGATTTCCCCAGTCTCAAATGTTTGCTGCTTAAGGATCATATTCATATTACTCTTGCTTTATTTACTTTGCTAGTAGGTTTTAATGTAGAAAACTCAAACCTTTTAAGTGTGCATATTTGTTTTATTATAATTAAAGCTCTCCATTGATTTTTATTAGAGTATATATCATATATCTCAAGTGAGCAGAATAATTAGTTACAAAAGAAGAATTGCCTGGATTTTCTAGGTTTGTGTCAGCTCTCAGTTCTTTAGAAGATGCCTTGAGTTGACATCTAACCTCAGGTGAATTGAGGTCACAGTATGAATGCCTTGGGCATTGATTCTTGGCCTTTGGGAAGCTAACAGCATACGCAAAGGATTCATACCACACAGCCACACCTTGGCTCCTGGCAAAATTTGCTATTTAATGGTCATCAGTTTTGAAGGCCCTTTTTGGCCTTAACAAATTTGGCCTTATGAGTAATAGTCTTATAAGAAAATAGTTTGAAAGATGGTGACCAGTTATAGACAGAATATAAATAGAACTGATGTATGACTTTTGTGCCTAGCCATTGAAAGCAGTGCTTCAGATTCTCTTGGGAAGTTCCTTAGTAAGATAAAAGTCTGACTCTTAACTCTCATATGAATTCAGCTATATGACCTGCTAGCACCATTTCTCATTTCTACCCTAGTGACTTTTCTTCTTGTAGAACCTATACTCTGCAACCTACCTGGGGGATATTTTGTCAGGACTAGTATTTAGAATTGGTTGTACATACAATGTTGTACTGGGGCTATTGGAAAGGGACTGTATAGGCCTGTAATGGCCATTACAAGAGGAACCATTTTGAACTGTTGACCTTAAATACCATGTGCATGTCCATCCCGTAACAAGTCATTAAAAAAAAAAAACAGAATTATATTATTAAGCTGCAATGAAGAAATTTACTGCAAGACCATTTGCAACAATAGAAATGTCTGACTGACAACCTCAGGTTTTGGTGAGAAATGTGTTTTACTTAAGTTCAAGTCAAAACCCTAGTCTTAGGTGAAGAGAGTAGGCACAGATTGTACTAAGTGGTAAATATTTAGATATGCATTTGGAGATGGTGAACTAGCTTGAGACATACTTAGGTTTGAATTAGAGTTTTTTTCTAGAAGACTTATTTTTTGCCTAAAAATTATGAGTTATTTATAGATTTATATAGCAGAGTAGGTATTCATTAAATGCCATTTCACATTTTGTTCCTGTAAACTCTCAGGAGACAATTCTGTTAAACCTTGTCAAACAAGTTGATATTTGGATATATATTTATGTTTTGTTTTGTAAGATTAACAATATATCCAAGGATTTGCCATTTCTCATAATGTGATATAACAAACCTATCTCAATAGGCAGCAAAGGGAGCAAGTATTGGCACTCAGTGGATCTGTGTGGATCCTGTCTTTACCACATGTTAGCTCTTTATCTTTTTACAAGGCACTCTATGATCCTCAGTTTTTCTGTCTATAAAATAGGAATAATGACACTTCTCAGAACTGTTATGAGAGTATCAAAAGAAGAATATACATGTGTATATATGTGTGCATGCATGCACACATACACATACATGCAGTGCCTGGCATGTATAGATGGCTATATATTGATGCTCAGTAAAGAAAAGTTGTTACTGTCATTTTCCTTATCCCTCATGCACTCCCTGTTGCATTCTCTAATATGGTTGTTCCTCATTTCTTCCATTCATGCATCCCTACGTTCTTAGCACATCCCATTTCATTGAAATATCAAGGCTCAATAGCCTGGGTTTTGTCAGCATTTCACTCCTGTACCTCAGAATCTCTTGATTAATTCTCCTTTCCTTTCATCTAAAATGAATTATACTTGGTTCCATTATCTCTCATTTCCAAACCTTGCTCTTCTCTCAAGTTCTGCATTTTCATTTACTCTCCTCAGTTTCCTTTCCTACAATTCAGACTTTCTGGCACTTACCTCTCTCTTCGTCAGGCAAAGTGGTTTTTGACACTGCCCCTTTGGTCTACACTTTCATACTTGTTACAGTTTGGCTGGCAGCAGGGACTGCTTTGTCACTGAGGGACTTTTAGTTCATGTCAAAGAAAAAACAGATCTTGTGCGAAATGATGAACCGTAAACACTACAAGCTGTGCTCAGACACTGCAAGCTCATGACTTTGGAGATGGGAACACTAAGTCATGTAGTCTCGATCGGTATAATACTGACCTAGAAAGCCATTTATCTGCTCCAAAATTGCTTTTTATATCTTTGCCATTTAGTTTGGTGCCATATAAGAGCCACCTAAAGTTTTCACATTTCAAGTCACGTTTAAGTAGTTCTTTTAATGCTTACGAATTGCATTAAGGAATGAAGCAAGATTTTAGTGAAATTGAAATGAAATTTCTCAATACTAGGGTGAAAACTGTGTTACTCGATTTTCAGGCTACACTAAGAAGGTGTGAGCAAAGATTGCTTGAAGTTTATTCTCATGACCATGGTTTTTAAAGAGTAATAGATAAAAACTCATTCTTTACCAATAGAAAGGATTTGATCATGTAATCCTTTCCATATAAAGTAATTCTATAGAGCTAAGTTAATGTGAAAGTCTATTTAGAATAAATGAACAATCTTAGTATGTATAGTTCTTTTTTCTTTTAATTTGGAAATTGAGACAACAGTCCAGGTTTTAGGATTTGCAGTAGGGTCTGATGAAGCATCTATCTATAGGTCAAGAAGATAAAAATGCACATTATTTACAGATCTAAGTTGTACCTTATCGTCCCCTAGAATCTGACATTTTCCCATTTTTTTGTTCTAAAATAGGGGAGATAAGCCTGTAGTAAAGTAATTACAGCTGTGAAAATCATTTTATCTAAAAGAAAAATTGTCAATCTGAATACAACTTGAATAAAACAATAATATATTTCCAGTGATCAGTATGTATTTTTTACTCTCATACTTCAAATCACTTGATAAGAGAATTTTACAGCATTGTTCTAGAAATGATGAGGTATTATTTCTTTGCTTCTGTCACTGTAAAAAATAATACAGATTGGGTATATAAACATGCATTTATTTAAAATACAAACTGCAAATGATTTAAAAAGGCAAAAGCATGTATATATTTTAAACAAGATATACATCAGTTTTTAATTCTTAATCCTTAATTCATAAATTAATTTCATAATAATTTTGAACCCTATATTAAGATAACTGCCAATATATGGACAAATATCTTTTCAGACTTATTTTTAATTTTAGAAGACATGTTATTATCCATACATCAGCCATTTGTATTTAGTCAGTTCAATAATGAAACTTTCTCCTTACTGTATCATTTTAATTTGTTGGTCTGCTTAAGTTAACCTCAGAAGACATCTTCCTTTTGCAGCCTTCTTGGAATAGACTTCCTATTGCAGAGTAAACTTATGAACATTGTAAATACAGAGTCTTACAGTGTGCTATTTCTTCTTGAAGGCATATGCTTAAAGTATTCCTATATTCATGACTCTAATTGTATTTATTCATTCAGTCAAGTTATCTTTATTGAGCTCTTGCTTGCTGTACAGCTGTATTCTAGGTACTAGAGATAGAGCTCAATAAAAAACAAGAGACAGGAGTCTCTGCCCTTGTACAACTTAACAAGAGGTTTGTTACATTGGAGGATTCTGGATTAGCCCTCTAAAAACCACATGGCATGCACAGTTGCAGTAACTTGTCAGTTTCGTTTTAATTCCGTTTCAGTGATTGCATGATGATGGGTTTCTTCTGGTTTTTAAAGTCGCTGCCTTGTAAGAGTAACCAGGTTTTCCTTGGACAAATGTGTTGGTATCAAACTTAATGTGAACCTGCTGACTGAAGATCTTTTTTGGCCCTAATGTTTTAGGGTTCTCCCACCATGCCTTTCTAGAAGGGGATACGCAGCCCTAAGAGCGACTGATCAGCCAGTCCTTAGGGGAAAACATCCCGCTCGCTCAAGGTCGAGTGAGCACTCTAGTGTCAGAACACTGTGTTCTACCCACCACCTTGCCCCTGGAGGGTCGGCGCCACCTTCTCCGCTTCTGACAAGGTCGCTATTCAGTGTCCAGCCCAGCATTCATGTTCTGCCTCCGGGTGTTGGTGTGGTGTTGTACCTTCCTGAGCACTTGATGCTTTCACTCATTATGACACCATAATTTTTTAATCCTTTCTTTGTGGCACTTAAACCTCTCCCACATCCTCTATTACTTGCATCTATCTTCACTGTGCTGGTAGTAGTCTATAGCTCCTGCCAATTAGCTATCATTGAAAATTAAATTTGACTGTGTTATGTCCTTCCATCTGTTTGTGGCATATTCATATATATATATATATATTTTTTAATTATGTGAAATTCTTTATGAGAAATTACCTGGAGAATTAAATGTGTATTTTCTTTAAAAAGTATAAGAGAAATTAAAAAAAAATTTTTTTGTATGTGTTCAATAAAATCTTCACTTGATCTTAGCCAAAAGGCCGAGAAGCGATGTGTTCAGTAAAATCTTAAGAGTATTTTAAAGTTCTTTAGTTTAAAAAAATTTTTGAATGCCAGCAGATGGAGGTCAGCTTACTCATGTGCAGTAGTAATGTATCTGCACACTTCTCAAATTTATATTTGTAATTTTGACCATTCCACCAGTATATTTTATAACATGTACTTAAGGTTATTTTTTTTAATATCTGTCAAGATTTTTCCTATTTAAAAATAAATAACAAGTGAATGGTAATTTATAAAAGTCTACAGCTTAGAACTATTCTTATCACTTACAAATAATTCTAGATATAAACATTCATTAACTTAATTGTAGCAATTTAGGCAACAGCCTTTCTTAACTAATTTATCCACAATGATAGAGTTCAGAGGCTGTAAATCAATATATTTGGTTCAGCACCACCAAAAATGGATAACTTAATGGAAAGCCACAATTTCATAGAAAGTTAATTCATAGAAGGGAGTCTAATTGTACTCAATTCAGAAATTCATTATGCAGAACTGTGTGTGACAGACATTATCCCCTGTCTCTTTTAGTCACTTTTTATAATATTTCTTTTACACATACCATCAAAAACATTTGATTTTGTTTCCAAAAGCTGAGTTAGGAGGTTTATGTCTATTTTAATAGTAATAGATGAAGGGAAGGTATTTGTCAGGCCCTCTTGGAATTTCACCATTTCATTCCCCCCTTTGTTCTTTGCCCACAGAATGCACAGACAAGCAAGTCCGACCCATCCTCCTCCTGCAGACACATCCTTCAGCAATCGGAGGGGCCGGCAGCTACCACAGGTGCCAGTGAGAAGCGGCAGTATAGAACAAGGTATCCAATAAAGAGAGATCATTGTCCAAAAACCTTGGATTTGAGAACCACCTCTTTTTATACTCCTTTTATTAAATGAATAGTACTTTGATTTATGTAGTTTGCAGAATCCTAAGATTTTGTTTCTTGAAATTTTATTCCCAGAACCTAACGGTAGTGGTTCATGGAATATACTGTGACATTGCTGAGTGAGTGAATGAATGAATTTTAGATTGCCAGTTAAGAGAGTGAAATCAGCCCTAGAAACACCTTTTTTCACAGAAATAAAGAAACAAAACACAATTTTTAAAATCTTAGTAAAATATGGTATTTTATGTGTGTGAGAGGGCTTATTTAAGCTTTTTAAAAAATATTTTTTAAACAAACACTTGATCATATTGAAGTATTTACTAGTATTTTTTAATTTTAACTCATTTGCAATATTCTGTGTTTTTTATACAACTTTTATGAAGAATGACTTAGAGAACACATTTTAGTGTTTTGTGTTTTTTTTTAACAGTTCATGTTACTTACAGATTCTCTTATTTTAAGCATATACACATTGTGTTTATTTTCCTAGAAAGAGAGAGAATGGGAAAGAGAAATAGAAAAAGAGAGAAGGAAAAAGTTTTGACAGTGGAAATAAATTCCCTAAAGTATTTGGGCTAGATTATATAAATTCTAGGTTAAAATAGTCACTGTGTTTTTTCATGTGACCCAAGATCTATCCTAATTCCTCCATAGGTGAAATGATTTATCAGTATATGTTATCACATAACCAGAGTGGGATCTGTTAAGTAATTTAGTGAAATAATTTTTATTTTGGGGTTGTAATATAAATACAATGGACTCACATTTAAAACATGTATTCAAAATCTTCATCCCCATAAAATGACTAAAAGGGTAACATTTTGAATATTTTTTCAAAGGTGTTGGTTGTTGCTGATATAACTTGTATTTCATTCTGTATTGAGGGAGCTGTGTATGTGTTTTACTTAATTGAAGTACTTTACTGAATGTATCACAGAAATGTATCACACAAGTATCACAGAAATGATCTAAGAAGATAAGTATATTGTTTCAAGGACTGTTATGGCAGAATTTATAAATAGACTACTTGGTTATAGAAAGATTAGTGTAGATTTTAAGAAGTATTAACTTACTGATAGAGGAATGCTACTATGGTAAACTCAGGATGTGTATTATTTTTAAAGATTATACATCTCACTGATATATCATGCTTCAATATTCAGGATTATTATAAGAGTATTCATTTAGTTACTAAGATCTATATGCTGCTATGTGAAAATCTGACTTTCTTTTCTAAAATAGCAATTAATTCATTGGAATTCTCAATTCACGTGTTTAACAAACTTTCTTTTCTCTTTTGGGAACATTTTGAGAAGATAATTCATAATGTTTTTATGACTCAAATTAACAACAGCCCAGATGAAAGAAACTGCTTTAAATAAAATTTGGTGTTTATATAAATTATCCATTCATGAACTCCTGTTGCACAACTAAAAGAACTACAAATTCTAGAATTTTTCTACAAACTCAGTGTTATTAGCCATAATTTGCCAAAGATCGATATCCAAAAAGTCATGTGTTCCTAAAATTCTTTGCATTTCCTCCAGTTGCTAAAACACTCTATAAGCTCAAAAGCATATAAGGGTACTGCATATAACGCATACAGTGAGGTTGTAGCTATATTATTTCTATAGAAATAAGAATTGCTTCTATGAAATAATTTGGAATGTATGCTGGATTTGTTTTTTTTTAAAGCTTATGTTCTATTGTTAATATCAACATTATTGTTTATGATATTCATATTCACAGTTGTCTTTCAGAGAAATCATCAATTTGTAAGGATTGAATTGAGGTGGGAAGAAAGGAATGACTGAGGATGAAATTGATGGACTTATTTTGATATTTAATATCATAAATATACTAGTAAACTCTTTTTGTTATTTGAGGTTCCTGAAATTTGTGATCTCAACAGTCATATACATAAAACCTTTTAAAAATATGAGAACAAACGTGTTATTTTCTCTAAGTGTTTTTTTATAATTAAAATAGGTCAGTTTTACTTTATGATTTTATCATGTGCTCTGGGACCTTTGGTAAATGATGATAGTGTCCACCATCATCTTATCATGGATCTATTTCACACTGAACAGACATGACATCTTTGTGTGTCCCAAAATACATTTTTTAAAGTAAAATATTCATTTGATTCATGGACTAGAAAGAATGTAGCGTGTTCTATTTATGATTCATTTCATTGTTGTTCATAGGGCTTTCATGGAATTATGGTTTTTTCTTTTGATGTTATTTTTTGAAAGTTAGTTATATCTTCTATGAAGTTAATGCTGAGTGCAGTTTATTTGCAATTAAGCCTCTACTTGATTTCCTTGTCTCCAAGTTTCTTTTTCGTTGTTTTTTGTTGTTTTTTATTTTTAACAAAGAGTATTTTTTTTGGTTTTGTTTTTATTTTTGTTTTTGAAAAAAGAACTGAGGTGATGATAAGCAGTTGATTGGTAAGAGCAAATATTTCAAATGGTTTAGTTTCCTGGATAGCGATGCAACTTCTTGATGAACTTATAAAGTAATTTTATTCATATGGTTTCTGGGTACAGTTACCTACGTGATTGTTTTTTGGATTCATGCCAGGATGATTAGATTGGATGCATGTTTTGTTTTATTTTCTGTAACTCAGTTTTACTACTCTGTCTTTGTAACATAGAAGCTATATGTGCTATTTAAAGGCAAACACATCCTTTGAAAAGACATTTTTACTTAATTTTTGAAAAAGTTTTTTGAAGTTTCTTTTAAAGATTAAGAATGTTAGCATACTTGCTACAGGGATTCTGATTATATTAAAGTATGCTTGGAAGAAAAGAAGAGGAATGATCACAACACAGATTTTGAGATAAATTAGTCAAAAAAGTAGCCTTACAATTAGGTAACTAATGGTTTGTGATAATTGAGAGCAAAGACTTCCAAGAAATTTCTCTGGTTATATTACAAAGTTGTGTTCCAGTGTAGCCCTATGGAGAGTGAATCTGAAAGCAACATAATTGTTTGCATACAAATGTTAAATGGTTTTCTGAAACCAATGAAGTGATTTTTTTGTGCTCAACTAGATGTCTTCTAAAGAAGTATTTAAAAATTATTTGTAAACTAACACTTGGTGTGCTAGTTATATTTTATGTGTTCTATTATTACATCTGCCACTTAACAGTCTAATGGTAGTCCCCTTCGGAAATATCTAGAAAAGCCATTATGTTTCAATAAATAGTGTACCAACAAGGAAGCAGATATAAAGTTTTGTAAAATGTCTTAAGAAATATAATCTCCAAAGAACAATTTCTGTTTGAGATATTTTAATATAATTAATCTGAGAAGGAAGAAGGGATCACTTAATTAGGATAATTTTTTTCCATGTGGAAAATGTTACTATTTTCACAGTGAAGAGAAAATGCCTACTATCTAGTAAAAATCAGAAATCAGGTTTTCATTATTTATATAAAATTTCAAATTATCTGTACTGCTATCATTTTTGAAATGATAAAAATGTATGAATATTAAGTATGCTTTTTAATACACTTGTAGTAAAAAGTCTTAATGGATTAAAATTAGAATGCTTTAGGAAAAATTGGTGCTGAAATATTTTGCTGTTCTTAAAAGGCAAGAAAAAATGCCATACAATATATTTTTCAACACCAAACATTAATTTCCCAATGTTTCTGTTTTTATTTTAAATCTTTAAATTGTATTCATTCTTTCTTTGATTAATTTTAGTACCATATTTGAGAGTTCCTCATGGTTTGTCATTGTGATTTATCATATTACATTATATGTTGTGCATTTTTATTATTCATGCCATTGTGTTGATTCACATTTCCGTGTCTAACTATAAATTTGCTGATTTCTTTCTTTTGTTTCCATCATTATGTGCATTTAATTCATTGAAGAACAAGAAAAATATAACTCTTCCACAAAAGGTAAATATTAATGTAACTTTTTAACCATTTAATATTATTCCTTTTCTTTCATAATATGTGAGTTATATAACTGTATTTATTAAAATAATGAGCAAAATTATTTAGCAAAAAGGTAGTTTTTTCCCTACAGTGTTTTGTAAGGCATTTTATGTTAAGTATTTTATATTGTGCACAGTTCACACTACAGAGGAAAATATTAAAATGAAGAGTGCTTTGTCTTAAAATTTACCTACTCTGACCATTCCTTTGGAAAAATAACACATTTTTAAAATATTTTTGTTTTGTTTGTGTCCATTCCCCTGCTCTCATGTAAAGGGTTTAATTCTTACTTTCTGTTCAGGGTAATGTCTCCAGTAAAGGAATGAAAATCCCTGGATTTTCCCTTTTATTAGCACTAATATTGTAGAATGTTTGGTCCCCACTGCAATCATGCATCTAGGAAATGGATGCTTAAATGTTACTTCTCTTGGCCCACTTAGACTGCTTTGTTGGCACATTGGTAACCTCCAACCTTATCTTTTGGATCACAGTTGAGTTTTGGTCTTCAGACTTGAGTTTCAAGCAGACATATACCTTGACCTGCTCTCATGTGCTGCTAATACTATTTCCTATTCAGTATTACTGTTGACCTGATAATTAAGTATTTGAATATGAGTTTTTAGCTTAATGAAATAATATTATTAATAATAGTTAAAAATTAAATAATACTGTATAGTGTAATAAGATACATTTTATTACTATACATGTATAGTGTAGTAAAATACATTTACTCAGTATTATGGATTAATGATTGAATTAATTTGGTGGACATAGTAAGCCTAAAAATTAGTCCTGAGAGTAGCATCATCCCTACTTTATGAATGATAAAACTCAGATTATGAGAGATTAAGAGATTTACACTGCTGATGAATAGTAGACTATAAGCCCAGGTCTCTTATTTTTGACCTCCTTCCACTATACTTTAGTATATCCTGTTTTAATAAGCACAAATCCCAACTACTTATCCCTAAATCCTAGTATATTCAGGTATTGTTATATATCTCAGTATTACAGAGTGAAAATGGGAGATAATATTCAATTACTTATTTAATTTGAATTTTTAAAAATATGTCTATATTCTGGTAAATGCATATTCTGGCAGACACTATACTAGGCAATAAGTACATATTAAGAAAAAATAAAATATTATTCAGTAAGATCCAAGATGTCTACATCCCTAGATTTTGCATAGATTGCTAGCCTTCCTGAATTTTTAATTCAGTTATCAGAAATATAACTTTAAATTCAGTGGTATAAAAATGGCCAATACATTTGTACTTTAGTTCAGAAGAATTTACTTGGATTTGCATGGTAAGTTTTAGTTGATAAAGATATTAAAATTCTATATTAGAAATTGGCCATGACCTAATTAATTCAGCCAAAAGAAGGAATAAGGTAATAATTGTTTAAAGAGATCTTCCATATGTATTATTACTACCCAAAAGCTATAATTAATCAAAACAAAATTCCTAAGATGTGCAACCTAAAGTCTCTGTGAAATATGCACATTTACAGGCTCCCTGAAGAGTGTGACAGATTGTGACATTTTTACAAGGTCATTGTGTTCTGGCTGAGATGTGTCATCACTCTGCCCAGTTTTCTTTGCACACAGGACATGGATATGCTTCACAGAATGGAACCACACATGACTGAAAATAGCCAACGAGGTACCTCCCAAAATGCATGCAGGCAGGGCAGAGAGCTCAGGGGATGCTGCATCTCTCTCCTGGTATCGAAGGGAGTATTGCTTAGTCACAGACAGTGTTCAAAGCCCAGAACAAATAGAAGCATATTCAGGAAATCTCTTTAAATAAAGTCAGACTTTAGGCTCACATACCCCATAAAAAAGAAACAGTTTTGTTTTGCATAGAAACTCTGTTGCTATGAGCTGATCTTTTCTGGGATGGATCGTATTGGAGAATTAAGATGTTTTGAGTCCTCACATGGGACAATCCATGCCTAGGTGACCATATAGGTGAAGGGGCTCCTCATGAGAGTTTGCTTTTAATGAGTTGTAGACGAACTTGTAGGGACAGCTAATGGTCCCAGTTTGTGGAGGACTGAGATGCAAAATTTCCAGTGCTTAAACTGGGACAGTTGCAGGCATAGGGGATGGCTGGTCACTCTAACTGCAGGGGAGTTATATATACTGCAGGTATATAACTTTTCAGCATATATTCGTAAAGCACATAAAAAGAGGCGTTAAATACTATTAGCATTTTTAATGTCAGATAAAATTTATTGAGCACTTACTCTATGTGAATGACTTGGCCAAGAGCGCTACCTGAGGGATAACTATCCGTATCTTCATTTTCCAACTGAGAAAACTCATGCTTAGGAAGGTTAAAAATCTGGCCCTTTATCAGTCATTTATTTGGTAAGTGGTAGAACAGGAGGTGGGCCTGAGACTCACTCCAAAGACCTTGTTCTTAACTGCTCTGCTCTACCGGCTCTTCAGCATTCAGACAGCATTTACTGAGTACCTACCTTGCACGCAGTACCACATGATTATGGTAACAACACATGTACAGCCATAAGGGAGGTATTATTACCCATTTATTTCATGTAGAGTCAAGGGGTTAAGTGAAATGCCTAAGGTGACAAAGCTTCTGGACAGCAGAACCAGATTTTCAGTCCACAGCCTATGTTCTGTCCAGGGTTCCATGTTACTGTGACATCTACCACTTACAACACCAGAATCTTGGAGAGGCCCAGTTAGGGGTTCCAGCACCCCCTAAAGAGCCATTTTTTTACCACTGAACTAAATCTCCTAATACCTGGCTTGCCCTCAAGTTACTAATTTGAGAAAATAAAACCAGTGCATTTGAGTAAAGATAACACATTCTCGGGGTTGAAAAGTTAACTTGAGAAAATATAAATATTCATACTACATTATTTATCTTTTACTTCCCTCTTTTATGTTGAAAGCTGAGAAACCATATCATTTTAGACTTCACAAACTGCTTTATAGGCATATTTTAAATTATTCATTCTAAAAGTAAGCCAATTTTTCCCTCTCTGCTACATTTCTTGGACAGTTTTAAAGAGCCCATGAATGTAGTTTGGGGGCATCGCAATAATGATATAAGAAGATCAAAACAGAACCAGAAATTTAATGACATCAAGGTGAGAAAAAATGTTACTATCATAATAAATTTCTAACTTATATGACTTTGGATAGTATTTCTTAAGCGCATTAACTTTTTTGGGTTTTGTAAGCAATTTTGAATCATAACAAAACACATCATATTCTCTTTTATACAAATATGAATTTTCTTTATTATAAAAAATGTAATTTACACACATGGAGAATGAGCAGCAATTAGAGTTCAAGTTATTAAATGATTTGAATAGGGGCAGAGAGTAAATGGCATTTGTTGCTTTTTGTTTTCCAGTTTCACTGATAAGATATATAATAATTATTGCAATCAGGTCATAGAGGCTATTAAAGGATTATCTCTAGTCAACTGTATTTTAAAGTACAAGGTTTCTATAAAAAAATGCTCCAATCAGTTACCTATAATTTCCTTCCTTAAATGTTGACAAGAACAGTTGGAATGCTAACTTATGCAAAAAAAAAAAAAAAAAAAAAAACAACTTGTAATTTTTCTGGAACTCTTAGGCATTAACCTTAATTAGATGCAATTCATATAAAAAAGTGGAAAACATTATTTTAATAATCTTCTGTGACCTTAGCTATTGTATAGATGATACTTGCACATTAAGAGTATACTATGGTTGTAAAACGGTAGGAAAAAATCATGTAACTTCATTTTTGCTAAAACAAGTAAATTAATTTGTGTATTCTTCAGAAGCAGCATTATTTTAACTGTCACTAAGTAAAAAAGGATTTCAGTGTTATTTACATTTTATTAGATGCATATTTGGCCAGGTGATTTCATTTCCTCTTATTTGTATCATGTTGTGATTTCGAAGATTTAAGTTTCTTTATCTTCCAGGGCTTTGCTTTTCTTGAACACTTAACAAATATTTATGAATGACTGTTCATATTAGTAAAAGTGTCTATCCATTTCTTTTCTTTGCCACAAATCCATAAATATAGTTGTCATTCTAGCCTTCTCTTTAAACTTTAGAGAGTAAAGCAGCTCATGTGAAACAGTTTAGAACTCTTGGGGGTTTTTCCCTAAGTTTATTTATTTATTTATGAGAGAGAAAGAGAGAGAGAGAGAGAGAGAGAGAGAGAGAGAGGCACAGAATCTGAAGCAAGCTCCAGGCTCTGAGCTGTCAGCGTATAGCCCGATGTGGGGCTCAAACTCACAAACTGCGAGATCGGGACCTGAGCCGAAATCAGAGGCTTAACTGACTGAGCCACCCAAGCGTCCCAGAACTCTTGGTTTTAACCTTATTTTCCCATTCTGCTGATTCATATGTGGTTATTTATAATAGTATATGGACTTTTAAAACTTCAGAGTATTTAACACTTACATCAACTAAGGCTCAGCTTGCAATATATGCCTCATTGTGGAAGAACATCATTATTACCCCTTTCTTCCTGGAATTTGTGGGGAAAGTGCAGAGGAAGACTAAAAGGCAGACAGAGGTCTAGCCGTGCATAAGCTCTTTGATTTTTTTAACAACATATATTTCCCTTAAATAGTGTATTTTTAACAAGTTTTAAAATTAGTAAATATTTTTTACAAAAGAAAGGGAAGAGACTGTCAAAAAATTGATATTGAATTTAGTAGTTATGCCACATCAAACCTTTCAAGATAGATACTGCTGCCGTCAGTGTAATTGAAGTGTAATTGCCGTCAGTGTAATGAAAACTATGGATAAATATATTGAAGATCATTTGGAATAAGCAACATGGCCCCTCGAGGAATGATTTTGTTATTTCCCCAGAGAAGCCTTACCTACCTGGGCTGCTTTTCATGAAGACTGTATTCTAAGAAGTGTCTCATAAGGAAAATAGTGTTCCCTCTCAGAAGAGAAAAACATTTAAAAAGCCTTTTATTCCTGTGAAACATAAAAGAACAAGGTAAAATGGCAGATTCTTTCATCAGGAGCCTGACTTTCTTACCTGTCAGGTGTTGGACTAGTATTTTCAGTGTTGCTCTGGTGCTTGACAATTTTGACACTGAAAGTGATGTCTGGGATTGGAAATCCTGAGCTTTGTTTTCGACAGTTTGGTGAAAATCAGCATGCTATAAGTGATGGTATGTGGCTTTGGCTGCAGTGAGATTTGAGTGATTATTATATATACAAATTACCTATTTTGCCTATGCCGATACTGCCTTTCAGTGATATACCAAAACACAGGTTATTTTCTTTAAAAGCCTTTAAAGGCAATGTGTTTTCATTTAACATGTTATTTACTTGTTGTGTTTAATTTTTCCCATGCTGGACAGATGTTATCTTGTATTTTTATTGTTCCTACTAGCATAGCACAATCCTTCATATTTAAGAGAAGCATACAATAGCACAAGGAGGACCATTTGACACATTTCTACCCTTGCAAATTGAAATGCACTTTATTCTGAAAAAGTGACCCAGAATTTGGGCCTTTCTGTGTAGTCAAAATAGTCTAGACATTAAATCTTCATGTACATCTACTGTATATGTGTGTGGAAGGTAGAGGACATATTAGTATTACATCAGAGTTGCTTACTACATTTGTATGACTCCACAAATAAGATGAACATGCAAGGAATACTTTTTAATTGAGACGAAACCATAATAATAAATAATAATGTAAAATACACTGGTGATTTTTCCCCTTAACATCTATAGTTGTAGCAAGGTGACAAATTTTAAAATGCTGGAAATTAGGTACTAGAGCAAGTGAGAAAGTCATTATTGTAGTTTTCCATTTTTTGAAAATGGAAAAATTACCTTGCTAATACCCTATTGAAGTAATACAAAATCATAAACCACAATAGCTGGAGGTTACACTGAGTAGTCTTAATCATTTTATAAATAACAACTGCATAGTGAAGAAATGTCTCAGGAATTGATCAAGGCAACACTGACGAACCAATGAATGGTAATGGGTCTAAGATTATAATCTATGCCTAGTCATTCCCCATCCTTGGGATTTACCGTTTTGCCACATTGCTTCCAAATGTATGGAGAATGTTTATACATATTAACAATGTGTGCTCTACTAAAGCTTAAAAAACTGTTAGTAGAGATTAGTATTACATTTTTAAAATTTTCAGATATCAACCCATCTTTCTATTCAGGCTGTGGATAGTTTATAATGTTATAGAATCAATTAGCTAAATATTTGTCATCTTTTATTACTTTATAGTCTCCATGTTTCATATTATATTGTTTCTTATGTTTGAGTTCCTACTATCAGTGATTTTTTAAATGCTTCAGAGAATAATTTTTTTTCAATATTGCCAATAACTGAGACATTGTAGGTGTTTCATTTATTTATTTCATTCTGCCTGACAAATTCCAGATATGCAGTCATTTATCATTGCTTTCTCTGAGACATCGGAGCAAAGATGGGATTCCATTATCACTGAAGACTCATTGTACTACTAAATAGCAGTGAAGCAGAGGCATTATTTTTTCTGTTCACAAAGTGTGATAACACATTGTAGTTGACTTGACAAGCTTAGTTATCCTATCCAAATATGATCCTGTGTCACCACTGACAGATGTACTAGCTCACCTTGTTACAAAGTAAAATAATCAATAATATTTTTACTTTAATATATTTACCAATATAGAAATTTTTATTCCTGTTCTCTTTTACACTTTTGTTTCACTTGGAATACCCAAAAGTATTTGAAGGCTTAACAACATATTGTATGGATTTTCTTTTTTGCCTGTAAACACAAATATTTGAAATTCCGAATTCATGTTAATTTGCAGATGCATAGGAAGAAATGAAGATTCAGAGCAAATTTATCTTTGTATAATTGTAAATTTATGAATATTTTTAATATATCTAAGAAAGTATAATGATTACACTATAATTATCTTAAATTACACTTAACTCTAATATTTACAATATTTCTAAACAAATCACAAATGTCCAGTAAGTCAAAGGAGTTTCCCAGAAAAATCACATTCTTTTTAGTGGAGGTGATACTATATACATATGTATGCACTATATATATATAGCTTTCAGTGATGGGTTAAGGAAGATTTATTAAAGATTCTTAAGCTTTTTATTTTTTTATTTTTTAAGTCACAGGCCTTATCTTAAATAGTCTTACAAAGAGATAAAATTGGAAGAAATTCATGCAGGCACAAACACAGTATTTGCAAATGATTTCAGCTTATTTGTACTTTCATCAAAGATTATCCATACCATTAAACTAAGAATACATCACAAAATTTGGAAAATGAAAAGGGAGCAATTATTTTACTCTGACTTCTTAATAGTATCTAATATTTTCCACTAGAAAATTGTAATAAATTATAGATTTTAAAATCATATTTACTGTTCTCATCTTTCATACTCTAATAAGAGTCCCTGTTGAGCTTAGAAGAAATGATTTCACAAGTATGATTTTAAATTAACCTGTAAAAAAGTTCTAGTTTTATACTTTCTTAATTGTAATGTTGAGTCCATATTTGATATATAGACATTCACTTGATAAAAATTCCAGAGTTTAAAAATAACTGAAAGTAAAGTGGACCTAAAAAAAAGATTTAAGTTCAATAAATATTTTTTAAGTAAGTTAGTAGCTGCTTTTTTATTTTTAAAAAAATTTTTTTTCAACGTTTATTTATTTTTGGGACAGAGAGAGACAGAGCATGAATGGGCGAGGGGCAGAGAGAGAGGGAGACACAGAATCGGAAACAGGCTCCAGGCTCTGAGCCATCAGCCCAGAGCCCGACGCAGGGCTCGAACTCACGGACCGCGAGATCGTGACCTGGCTGAAGTCGGACACTTAACCGACTGCGCCACCCAGGCGCCCCAGTATCTGCTTTTTTAAAAAACACAATTCAACATCAAACACAGCATTCAGCTTTTAGAAAGCATAGTGAATAATTCCAACTTAAAGAACTTTTGTATAAAATTATAGTGTTAATTGCACCTTAGAGGTAGAGAAGAATTGTTTATTACTGTCACTCTATCTGCAATTCTAGCTGAAACAGTGTCTAACAAACATCCTTTTTTGACTATATTGTATCTAATGACTATATGTTCATTAAAAGATTAAATGCAATTGCATGATAATTACATTTGTTGTATAAAATGAGAGGGTATTTTTTTAACTCTCTAGTATGTGACAGTTTTGAAATTAAAAAAAAAATTAAAACCCAGAAGTCCTCCAATTTTTAAATTCTTTTTATAAAGAACGAGCAACTGGCATTTTAATGATTTTGTTAGTTTACAATGCTACCAATATTCAGGATACTCCTAAATGTAAATTTGATGCTAGGATTTTGGGGAGAATTGGAAGATATTTCATATTTTAATTTTGCTATTGGCATTAAAAGTCAATACAAAAATTTTAAATGGTGATTAGTAATCATTCTTTTCAAAGTAAGATATTTGAGCTCTATGGGCTGTGGCTCATTTTCCTTATATTGGGATACTCAACAGGTAATCATATTCCAAGGATGCAATTTAGTTTTATCATTGCTAAGTATCTGTTATTTTGTATAAATCATGTACATTAATAATCATGTCATCTGGTTCAAATTTGTGATAAATATTTTAATTCATATATTTGTTTTTACTATTTAGATAGACCAGTAATTCAGAAATAATGTCATTTCATTTCAAAATAGATTGTTTAAAAATAAAATGCAAGTAAGCAAACTGTAAAAAGTGTAAAGAACTTGTATAAAGTTATTTCAGAATACACACTAATGTACAAACCATAAGGAAATAATGAGAACTACTTAAAAATGTAAATTTTATGGAATTATCTGATCTTTTGATTATGAGTAAGTAAATGATAAGCTATTTGCGTTTTGCTTCTGTTCTTGAAATCTGAGAGCAAGCAGTGAGGACAGCATGGCAACTGTATTTTTGCTGGCTAGTCAAGGGAGTCTACTTGTGGTTTTGAGTCAGATTTTGGGCATTTTCTTTCTTCAACAGATTAAAAGATGTCAACTTTCACTCCTTTAAGAGTAAAAATAGTTTATTAATCATTTTTAGAAGGTCAAAGTGAAGTCATTTAAAACCATTTTAGGATTTATTTTATTTAGGCTACCCCTGTCTCCTTATGATTTCGTTTTCAGTTTTTCAAAATAAAGATTTAAATGCAGCCATGTCATATTTAGAGACATGAGGTGTTGTCCTGGCAGACTAAAATCATCAGAACTGTTTCAGATTGCTCTAGGCCAGTAGTTCTTGAGAAATCTTTTCAGTGTCAAGTTACTGTCTTCCCTAGGAATTTCATGATACTGAAAGTGAAGGTCACAAAGCTATGGGCTAATCAATGTGAAAAATTTCTTAAAATTAGTATAATTTATTGAGAATATGAAGCTAATACCATTTAAATTTGCTTTTATCACAAAGATGACTTTGAGTTACTTCCAGTTTTAAGTGTAGAGTATAACTGATTACATACAGTTCATTTAACTTCCTTGAAATTCAAAGCAAATGACTGAGCAAGGGTCCAGAGGCACCCACAAAATAGGCATAAGGCAGAGAACAGGTAATTGTGCATTTTCTTGTATTGCCTATGGCTTTCTGCAAATATAACTTATTTCTCAATAGATTTTTCTCATTTTCTAATTAATCTGAAGTAGCCTTTTACTTTCTAGTACTTGTTATGACTCCTTTAATACTGTCAAGTATACATTTCTGAACTACTTCTCTCAAGATCTCCATAGAGCCATCTTTTAATCATACAGTTATCATTTCCTGTCAACATTTCCAAAGCAATTGTGCATCATTGCTTAATTCACAAAACTGTGATGTTAGGGATTGATACTGTCTATCTCATTTACTGAATTTAAGCAAAGCTAAACATCTAATAATTTTATACTAAAAATATAATTAAAATATTTATCCACACATTTCAAACTATGTATTTGTCTCTTGTGCTGTTAGTTTGTACACACAATAAAAGCTACATATTTATATAATCTTTATAATTGGTGTCAGTATCTTTTATCAAGGATGATAGACCTTTAATCATTGCAGTGGTAAAATTTGCCAACAAGTATCTTTATAAACTCTGTAAGAGATGAAATCATCAGCCAAGTTAAGTCACATATATCAACATTTATACTATCCTTTAAGTCATTGGGCCCTCTTGACAGAAGCCCCAATACTTTGATCACATACAAATAGGTATTTTTCCATATATACATATATATATACACACACACACACACACACACACACACATATATACATATAAATGTATATATGTGTGTGTATACACACACACACACACACACACACATAACTTAAATCTTAGCACTGGTTGCAGAGGTTGAATAGTCCAGGAAATTGTCAAAAGATAAGTTGTAAAAAATAAAAATAGGTCTCACACAATACAGGTGTATGTTTTGAAGAGTTGATTCTGCACACTTGGCTCTTTTTTCCCCTTAATTTGTAAAAATGTATTAATTAATGGCATGCTCTTGAAGCTAAGCTGCTTCTGATGGATTCTGACTTAAAATAACTTGTACTTTATTGAAAGCTATAATTTTCCCATCTAAACAGTCACACTTGCTACTCAGGAGATTAATAAAGACTTAAATGTAATGCAGTTCTTCACAAATTATAACTTAAATAGCTAAACATTTTATGTCACTTTTTCAAAGCATAGGAATTTCATCTATGTGGTCAGACAGAGCCACCAGAAATAGAAATCTAATCTTTACTCTTAGTCCTTTTTTAAGACTGGAAATATTCATGAAATGCTACAGGTAGAAATTAATGATTTAATAAGAGTGCCTCAGCAAACCAGGTGCTTACCAATTAAAATAGTTTTTAGGTGACTGCTGTTAGTTGAGGATGTTAAGTGGATGTGTGCATGCATGTTAAGCATGTGCATATATGTGTGATGTCTTCAGTATGCATATTTATTTTCTCTATATATGTACATGCAACAACCAGTTGATTAAATTGAAAGCATATTTTCACAATTAAATCTGATTTCATATAGTCATTTATGAATGGAATTGAAAATATTTCATATCAGGTGAAGAAGCAGCGGGGTCCTTATATTTTGTTACTAACATTTGTGTTCCCCATTTTGTGTGATTTGAGTCATGTTCATCTTTAAATTAACAGGTGATAACATTGTATATTCTGCATTTTGTTTATTAGTCATGTGTTACTTCTAAATTTTCATTTAATCGAAGTCATATCAAAAGAATTGAAATCTTAAACCATTCAGTTCCTAAAAGTGCTTCGCCTGTGTTAATAGGCTTCCATTGTGTGTTTTTGCAGCAAGCTTAGTAGTGGAGGAGCGAACAAGACAGATGAAAATGAAAGTGCATCGATTTAAGCAGACAACAGGGTCTGGTTCTAGTCAAGAACTTGATCGCGAGCAATATTCCAAGGTAAAACAAGTAGTATCCAACCAAGAGTTTCCCTTTTAAAAATGTACAGTGTATATAGCAGGTAGGACTAGTAAGCACCAAGTTGTGTGAGAGAAGTTATCATTCAGGTGATGGTCTTGCATCATAACCTCTCTCCTCTTGATATTTTCACAAGATATATAACTCTGTTAAAATATTATTAACTTGGATTTAATGTTTTTTTCTAAAAAGGAAATGTAAATACTTGATATTATTAAAGTCTCTCAATGATCTGTTGTCAATAGTCAAATTCCTATACATAAGCAAGACATGAAGCCATTTTATTGCTTAAATTGCATTTAAAATATTAAGATGTAGATTCATAGTCTTAAGTACTATTTTAGGTTGATGTTTACTATTGAGATTTATTAGTGAATGACATAAGTTGTGCAATGTGAGATTTCTTATTGATCTGTCTTCAGTAAGAAAAGTAAGTGATAGCAAATTTTTAGAAACTGAAATTTACCCAATTTCAAGTGGCATTAAAACATTTAATTTATATTTCAGCATTATTTTGTAAGGATACACTACGAGTTTATAAACTGCTAAATAGCACCTAATAATTTTAATTAAAATATGCGTAGAATTGTATACCTCATGAAGCAATTTTAAATATACTATCTGGTTTATTTAAAAATCCTTTTTTTTTTTTTTTGTTTAATACTACAAAAGTGGCACCAGCCATCACAGAACAACCTGTGTTATAATTTCATGTCAAGAAGCCCTTTTGGAAGTAATGACTTTTTAGAAATTCAAAATTAAAAAAAACCCAGCTACTAAATCAATATTGTTAATTTGAAATATGACTGTAGAAAAGCCTACTGATTTTTAAATGTTAGAGGCTGATCTCAGATATTCAGAGATTAATGCAAGAAAATAGAGGTGGTTACAAAATATGACTTGTCATATAGAGTCCTATGTGTCAGAGGCAGTTTATCACTTTACATCTTAGGTTAGTTGCAGGAGGATTTCCAACTGAGATGTGACTCAGTGAGACTCAATATCCTAGGAATCTGAAACAACACTTTAAACAGTAAAAATCATTCAAAACAACACAAAACAAAACAGCAAGCAGAATATCTTGATGTTCCATAGAGTTGCTGATTCTAGTTCCACAAGTCTTCCCTGCGGTTCATTCTTAATTATTATCACTTAGCTTATATGTTTGTCTTCTTTATGAATATCATCATCATCTTTGTTTTCTTTTACTACAAACGCAGTAGAGATTAGAAGACAGGATGATGTACGTCTTCTGCCTCCACATTGGATGCAGTTATTTAGAAAAGTTCTTTAAACTGGAAATGCTTCATTGTAGCTGGACATGCCTCATTGGTTTCTTAGCATCATGTCAAAGGATAAGGTCAAATAGAACATTGAGTTGGAGTTAGGGCCAGTAGAGGAAGCAAGAAAGAGGTAAACAATCAGGGTAATACTGAAAACCTTTCTGGTCATTCTGAAGTAGGACTCTAATCATTAATCAGTTGATCAAAAAAAAATCTAAAAACAAAGTGCCCTAGAAGTCTAAACAACCACTAATACTTAATACTCATGATGAATCACAAGTAGGTTTATCTTGGTTGGGAGATTCCAAGTTCTCTGATTTCATAAAAATTTAGAATCAGATGAAATTGATCTTCTATTCCAGCTCTCTTATTTACCCAGCTTATGAAAACTGAGGTCTCACCCAGAATTAGTAAAGCCTTTCTGTGGAGTGATAAGCCCTAGAACTCCTGGTCTTAAACTTAGGTACTACTGTTCTGCGTCTTGTATCATTGAAATGTACATGTCATCCCAGTTGGATTCATAAGTTCTTCCAGGGCTTTTAATTTGAATACAATTAAACTATCACATTCTGTCTTTGCCCCCTCCTTTACACAATCATTCTTTTTCTTTTTCTCTCTCATCCCATTTGAATATTAAAAAAAAAAAAAACATTACTTTCAAATATATTACTGTTTCTCCTATGGCATAAATTGATACTACTGTGTTACATAAATAAAATTATTACAAATTGTATCAATAAATGTGAGATCATGGATATGGTATCTTTAAGAACTTATAAGAATATAGGATAAGAAAAATAAATAGGATAACAAATAATTAGCTTATTTTTTATTTTATATGTCAAGCAGAAGTTACATACTCCACAATTCTAGTATTCATATTATGGCCTAATGCTTACAAGAAATTTTTTAAGTAGTTCCCATTTCATTAGGAAATCACGTAAGTAGTTTTCCATTTTAAGTAGTTTCATTTCCATTAACTCAAAACTCTTTTACGTGCTTAAGAAAGTCTTCCTCATTTTTTATTCTTTTACCCCAACCATCTTATAATTAACTTTACAAAAATCTATTTTATTCATATAATTGAGAACAAGCATTGTCATAAATTTAATATACATTAAATTTTGAACTTTCTTTATTGACTCTGTTTTAGTGTTTTAATCCATTTGACATTTTGGATGAATAGCTTTGTTGAAATTCTGCCAAATTAGAAATTAGTTAACCATTCTTGGAATATTTAGAACCAAACACCAATAGAACTAGATTTTCTTTAGGGCAAAGAATTACTAGACAAATGTACTATAATTCCTAAAACATTTCAAACCTGGCACCTCCTTTAAAATATGGAACATCCCTAACTGTCCTGAGTAGGGAATTAGCACTAACTTTTCTTTTGAAAAAATACAAGACTGCTTTAGGATCCCTGAAATGTGATACCATGATGTTTTTTCAATGATGGTATACAGTGTTACATTCCCCAGTGATGGGGTGAAATTCATAATTGGAGGGTAAGTTCTCATTTAAGCACTCACATTTTAAAAAGTGTTTATGTTTCTATAGTCCAGGAACAGCAACCAAGACTAATGGGATGAGTTTTGTAGGTAGCTGTTAAGTGTTTATTATTACTTATTTTTAAAAATAGCTGCCCTATAATTAGAGCCTCCCTTCACATCAATGACTTATTTCCCTGCTGTATGATTAGTATAAATTCTTCCTAGGGATATTATATTTCTAAAAATATAATAGAATGTTATAATATAATAATATAATAGCTATTATATTAAAATATTAAATAATATAATAGTTAATGTGTTTCCATTAAAATATTTAATTGATAAATAGGAAATTTAACAAATTATGCTTGATTAAAAGTCAGTCATTATTTAAATTTCTAACAGATTTTGAAAATAAGTAAATAGTAAAAGGCGAATATAAAAGTCTTTCATTTCCTTCAAATAACTAAATGCAAAGAAAACTGATCTTGTGTGAGAATGATGGATTTTTCTTTCGCCCAACATAGAAAAATTTAATATGATCTAGTTTTTTAAGATACCTTGTTTTATTACTTTGCTGAAATAGCAGAAGTCTATATACAAAAATGTTGAAGAAGAGATGGCTTACAGAAAAGCAAGATTTCTTTAGGAGAAATAGTTCCATGTACACGCACATACCCTGATGCTATAGTCTATACTGTATGTTATGGGCATTTGCCAAATAAGGGGAACATTTGTTCTGGGTGTCAACACAATGCCAGAAAAATCTCCTATAGCTGGGTACATTTTTATTGTATTAGAACCCAATTCTTTCATATTCTTTCATGGACAAGCTATCATTTCAATATGTTTGGAAACATTGTAATAATTACATGATCTATGTACTTAGCAAAATCATTTCCAAGACAAGTAATATAGGAGTTGTGTTTGTATCCTACTAACTATTAAATTTAGATCCTGCTGTCAGCATATTTTAGTTTTTACCACATCTACTCTGTAAATAAAAAATAGTTCTGATTGAAATGAATCATGTCAGGATCATGTTAATCAGATGTAACAGAATTTGATGATGAAACATTACCACATAAATTTAAAATGCACCTTACCTTAAATCATATTAATGTTAGAGCATACATCAAGTTGTATAAATAGCTCAATTCTGGACATATATGAATTTTCTTTTGGATTATAATTTGATATATGGCTTTCAAAAACAAGTCATGCAATTATGAAAAATTTCTTTGGAAAGATAATTTCATTGATATTCTATAATTTGGAATTGTTTTCATGCTTGATGTGAAGTTCCTTGCTCAGTACATACACATGAGAAGTAAAGAATTAAAACTAACATGTAAATACCTCAGGCCTGAACTATTCTTATCTGAGGAATTTCTAAATAAACATGATTATCTTTTCTAGCATTTTTAAAAATGTACTGTTGTTTTATACTTCTTTTTGTATATACAGATTCAGGATTTTAGCATCATTTTATTTAGTGTACTTTAGCAAGACAATTATCTATACAAATTTTTATAAATAGATGGATTACTTTAAGTTCATTAAAAGTTATCTGATAGGGAACATCAGAGAATGGATGAGCTTTTCTACAACTTTAATAAACATTTGATATTTTCATACTTTAATGTATAAACATAGAATTAAGTTACTTGATAAGAAATTTAAATACCCAATGTTTAGTCATGTGTTCCTTTTAGTTATGTGTTCTTTTGTTAATAAGTTATATTATCTTGGGGCGCCTGGGTGGCTCAGTTGGTTGAGCTTCCGACTTCGGCCCAGGTCACGATCTCACCGTCTGTGAGTTCGAGCCCCGCATCGGGCTCTGTGCTGACAGCTCAGAGCCTGGAGCCTGCTTCGGATTCTGTGTCTCCCTCTGTCTCTAACCCTCCCCCACTCATGCTCTGTCTCTCCCTGTCTCAAAAATAAAATAAAACATTAAAAAAATTAAAAAAAATAAGTTATATTATCTTAACTTCCAGTAATAAACATAAGAGAATCACTTAATATATTAGGTATTTCAAAATTATATATATAATTAAGGTTTAAGTGGTTATATTATAACCAATTTATTATAATAAAAATACATATATAAAATACTAATATATGAAGCTATTTGCTATTTGTTCCACTGCAAAAAGAATCAAGTAGAAAGAAGAAGAGCTTATTAGCTGCTCTGACAACTTTGCCTGTTTTAATCTTTTACCTAATGAATTCTAAAATCTTCAGTAATGAATACCAAAGACAAATTTAAAAATACAAGATATAGTGTAAATTCTAATTTTAATAGAAATCCTTTTTTTTTTTTTTTTTTTTTTTTTACTTTTGACACTGAGCTGACAGTTTAAATCTGAAAATCTCTATTTAATTATAATAGAAAGTTGAAGTCCAGTCTTTACCTCCATGGCTCTAATCCTCCTTGGCACAGCCCCTCAGCTTTTGACACAGCCCTTCTTTGTGAAGACATACATTTTTTTCAAGAAATTTGAAACAATGTGATGTCTTGAAATAGGGAAAATATGTAGGTAAATTGAATCATTTTAGAAAGAATAAAAAATACAGACAGATAGAAGCAGCCTATACTTTGCTAGAGTAGTGGTGAATAAAATGGGTAATTATGAAAACTAAAGCAAAATAGAGAAACCGATACACTAGAAAAAGTACCTAATACAATTTTGAGGTTTCAAGTATTTGCCAATAATTTATTCAGTGAATTTTCCACCCAAATATTTAAAGTTTTTGTTTGATTTATAATTCAGCCTTCATAAACCTCTTTTTTTTTTTCTTTTACCGCTCAGAAGATGTAGGATTTTTATACTGAAAATCATATATTACATTGTGTTTGGATTATTTTAAATTCCACACCTACTTTTATGAAGGTACACTTTTACTTGGTGTAGGCAAAGTAGTCATTAACCTCACCATGTATGTCTCTTTTCCCACAACCTGATGATGGAGCTCACACTTTCTTGTTTTTAATCTTTAGTATAACATACATAAAGATCAGTACAGAAGCTGTGATAACGTCTCTGCCAAATCATCAGATAGTGATGTCAGTGATGTGTCCGCCATTTCCCGAACCAGCAGTGCCTCACGCCTCAGCAGCACAAGCTTTATGTCAGAGCAATCTGAGCACCCCAGGGGTAGGATCAGGTGAGTTGGCAATACTCTTTATGTAAACTGGGTCTGTATCGGGATAAAAATGCAACTAGCTTTCTTAATGTTCCTACTAAAAAACAGTTTAGGTCAAATAGCAGAAACATTTCACTAACATTGTTGGGACTGGAGTGGGTGGAGCATTTATTTGTTGTTGTATAATGTCGCCTATAGACTGTTCAGTACTGTCTACCTTATAGCCAGAGTCATAATTTTAAAGATTGTTGGAGTCACATTTACAGGACTTTCTTCTTTTTTTAAGTTTATATATTTATTTTGAGGGAGAGAAAGAGAGGGAGAGAGAGCATGAGCAGGGGAGGGTCAAAGAGACAAGGAGAGAGAGAATCTTAGGCAGGCTCCACTCTGAGTGTGAGGCTCGAATTCATGAACCATTGAGATTATGACCTCAGCCAAAATCAAGAGTCAGATGCTTAACCAAATGAAGCCACTCAGGCGCCCCTACAGGAGTTTTTTCTAATACGATTAAATCCACAGAGCATTCTTTAGTGTCAAAAAATCTTTCCTATAAAGGGCCAGCTAGTAAATATTTTGGGCTATGTACAACAATCTGTTGTATTTACTTTATGATGTCATTGTAGTGTGAAAGCTATGCAAACAATTGAGCATAGCTGTATTCTAATAAAATTTTATTTATAAAAACAGGAAGTGGGCTACATTTTGCCTGTGGGCTTTAGTTTGCTGATCTCTTTAGTCCCATTGTAGTTGGTCTGCTTTCAGAGTAGGATTGAACAGATGTGATACAAAGTATACATACCTAGTTTACATTACATGAGTTGTAACAAATTTTCATGAAGTTTGTTTAAATCTCCAATTGTGCTTTTGTCTTCTTACAATGAAAATACCCTGCTGTGAAAGGGAAAAGACTACAGGAATCCAAGTGCCATCTTATGTAAAGCAGACTCAATATGGGCAAGGCATATTTTATATTTGCTCTTAACTAGTTTCCAGAAATAGAAGTTTCACGGAAGGAATTTGGGGCTTGATGAATGGCCCAAGAGACATAAATGCTCAGAATAGGAGAAATTACCTTTCTAATACTCTGAAAATCTGTTATTGGACATTTTGATGATTTACAATATGTTCAAGCATTCCTTCTTCCTGGATTTCCCTGTACCTCCATCATCTGCTAAAGCAAATTGAGAGTAATTGTATTACTGTTAATTAACAGTGTAATATTCTGATCATCTACATGAGCAATTTCAACTTTGATGAAGATGTTAATAGAATATGCTTTATCTCTATTTATGACATTCTTAGCATCTGGTCCTAATGGAATATGATGTTCCCTAAAACTTAAAATAGAATTAGAAGAGCTAAAAGACATAGCCCCATTGAGCTGCTTAGGATCAAGGGGTAAAAATTATTTTAATGGATTCCTTTTAATTGAAATATTAAGATATTATGTTTCAAAACCTATTCAGTTTAGCAAAATTATTGATAAATAGGACTTCAACAAGGACTTTTTCACATTTAATCACTAACAACAACTTACTGAATAATTATGAACTAAATCTTAAAGTAATTTCTATTTATATTCACAATAGAGGCAAGTACCTTGAGTCCTACACTATAAAATATTACTGGTTAATAGAATTCATATTAGTAGTCAATTACAGGAATAATTTGTGGGCCCATTTTTATTTCTTGAAATTTCAAGAGAATAGTATTCTTCAAAACTTGGTCTTTAGGAAAAAGTTGGCTGTGTGATTTTTGAGGAAGAAAGCAAAGAACAGAAACTAGGTAGTGCAACAAAGGACTGTGATTTCATACAAAGGGGTTCAGAAGAAACTACGTGGTAGGATATTGGAACCAGTGTTACTTTGTGGGAAAATGCCAGTTTCAGAAATCAACACTAATTATAACTGTGTCAAGATAGGAAACAAAAGATAGAGGATTCTTTGTCTCCTTGATTCACATGACTTTTCTTACTTATTGAAGGTGGTGTGAATAGGCATGGACCTAAGAAGGGTACAAATAATTTCTTATTATTAAAAGTGCTAAATGTAAATAAAAGTGCTAAATATAAGTGCTAAATCAGTTTTTTCTAGGCATTTCTGTTTTCAGCTCCCTTTCCCTTCTCTGCAACTTAGAACACATATGAGCTGAGAGGGTTGTTGTTTATTTTTATATATAAGTGGATTATGTAAATTTAGTCCCTAAAGCTAATGACTAAACAAATTTCCCCTTAAGCTAACATGAAGAATTACTTTTCTTGTAGTCCCATACTTTAGGCCAGTGATCGATTCTCTGTATGTGGTATACATTTGATTTCTTAGAATACTTAGGAGGAAGAGAGAGGAAAACTGAGATATGGGTAGCTCTTTATTCTGACTTCAGTCTAGTTATCTTTTCATATACATTCTTCTCCCCACATATCCTCATAGGCACAAAAGCACACCTGTACACACACACACACACACAGTTATTTTGCATCCATCATCAACCAGGTAGTAAAATGCTGAGAGGAGGTTTTGGAATGAAAAAAAAAAACAAAAAACAGAATGATTTCAATATAGAAATGCTGTGTCTCTCTTATTAGAACAATGTCTGCAGGCTCATCAGCCTTTAAATATTCCCTATTGTCGTAAGTAACACAACGATTGTTCTCATTATAGTACTCCTTCTCATTTCTTTTTTTTTTTTTTAACTAACATCTGCATAGGTTTTAAAATTCTATTTATTCAGGTTCATGGATAAAAGATGAACAAGTTTGATCAATTACAATGATAGAATGCATTTATATGTCATAATAAGTAGCAGCAAACTTTTGAATTCCTATCATGAAAGAAGACACCATTATTTCCAACACTAACTTAAAGTATAATGCCTAGGCTACATACTCAAGGGGATTATAATCCATTTAAGAGTTTGAATCTATGTTGTCAATTTTTAGAAAAATATATATTTATTTATTTTGAGACAGAAAGAGAGAGAGCCTGCATGAGCAGGGCAGGGGCAGAGAGAGAGAGAATCCCAAGCATGCTCTATCTGACAGTGCAGAGCCAGACACAGGACTTGATCTCACAAACCATGAGATCATGACCTGAGCCTAAATCAAGTGTCAGATGCTTAACTGACCGAACCACCCAGATGCCCTAAATCTATTTTTATGGGCTCATTCTATATCTAGATAGATAGATAGATAGATAGATAGATAGATATCATATACATGGAATATATATATATATATATATATATATATAAGAAAACTTGAAAATATATGGAATATATATATTCAAATTTTCTTATGACACAAGACATGTTTTATTATATGATGTTTTGGATGAGTTTTATTCTGAAAGTCAACACAAGGATTGAGAGGACATTATAGCATTTCCAAAGACAGTATTCAGTACCCTAAAAGCCAATCAAATACCTAGTATTCTGATAAAGGATTATAGAAAGAAACTATATGACATGATCTTATCCACATTATATAAAAGCATAGTATGTAGGTACTTAAAATACCATGTAGAGTTTTGATTTCCTCTAACCAAGTATATTATAAACCAAGAAAATGTTGAAATAAGCACATGTGAAATAAGAAATGGGCTGCACAACCTTCTGTGCAATTTATAGTTTTCCAGATGTTCCTTACTACAATTTCCTATTTATGATTCACAGTACATGTTACTGTTTTTAAGGTCCTGGGAAGTTTTCTCTTGAAACAATTTGTTTGTCTTTGTTTATTCCAAAATGTACCAAACTTATTCCACAATGTTCTTTTTCATAGGATATCAATTAGTATATTGAAAAGTTCTTGTGAGCGATTTGAGAAAATCTTTTTTAGTTAATTAGCATCTTTTTCTGCCTTAAAGATAAAAGACTATACAGTTGTTTCAAAGCCTGTTTGAGGACAAATAGAATTAAGCACTTATAGGATGTCTATAGGTTGAAAAATATAAATATGTTTGGATGAACAATTTCTAAAATATCATTTTCAAAGAGTAGTAGAGATTCATGGGCCATCACTTGAATCTTTTGTGTTTGAGATGATTATGTACCAAATATCTTATCTACTCAAGTATGCTGCTAGCTAAACCACATGGTTCTGTGTGACTTGAGAAGGAGTATCCCTTCCTCCGGATGCATTCTGAATAGTTCATTCAAAATAGTCCAAAATATGTTTCATGTTTTCAAAGCTTACATATGCAGGGGGGCTATAGTAGGAAAAAAGTAAACTATGATGTTTGCATTTAAGGTAAATAAATGTGTAGATATAATGAATGAAAGTTTTGATTTCAAAAAAAAATCAACACTTAATACTTCAAAATAGTAAGTATTGATAAAGATTGAGGTTTCTAGGTTTTCAGATATTTCTTGATGTGCCTTACAATTTTAATGTAGTATTTTCTTAAGTGTTCCTCAAAGAATGTTTTTCCATCCAACCACAAAATATGTACAGTATATTAGTAGAAGTGGCACAATTGACAATAAAAAATGTGCATATACTAGAAGCCAGAAAGAATATATTGAGCTTCTGAGTTCTCTGTTCACTTTTAAATTTAAGAAGATTTTCATCTCAGAAAGGAGATGAATTTTCTTGGTTTAGCTCTGAACTTGTTTTTCATCTTTATCACATATCATTTTTTTTTCCAGGCAGACATATTTCAGATGTTTCATATAAAACCATGCAGCAAATGCAGGCATAATCCTATAGTTGTTCTCAGGTGTTACAGAATTTTAGAAGCTTTGTCAAAACTATTTTCCAAAAGCATTCACATTTGTAATGTATGTTCTCCTAGATCTACAAAGTTGGCTTTCTAGAGCAAGCTGGATTTTAATAAACAAACTTGAAGTGCAAATTTGATGTCACTAGTATTTGACCTTTTTGGTATCTCTTTTGGGAAGAATACTTTCAAAAGCAATTACCTTTGTTTTCTACATTCATAGGTTGAAAGACGTGAAAGTTTGTTTTTTTTTTAAGGTGGTAGGAGACTTTATTCATGCATTCATTCATTTCTTCAAAGCTACTTATATGAGTACTAGTATGGCATGAATTTTTTTTAAGAAACATTATCTTCTATATACAAATAATAATCTTGCAGCCATAAATTTACCAAAATTTGGCATTTTGTATAGGCATAATGATTAGTAAACATATACTGAAAGAAATAGGTTTATATTTGGGGGGGAGTTTTAAGACATAGGTTAAATTATTTGAAATTTTTAATTGTGATAGAAAATAAATGGGTTAGGTTAATATCTTCTGGAAAATCAATTGATACTACAGTTATGTTGGAAAAATGTTACAGAAAATTTCAAATGTACCTTGTTTCATAATAGTTCTTTAATTCCACAAGGGAATACAGGATAACTTTTAAAAATAATCTTTGGATTTTTGTGTGTGTGATGATATTTGAGAAATACTTAACTGCAAAATCACTTGCTACATTAATAGCTTAGAAGAACAAATTAAACTTTAATTTTTATATACTTACTAATTATTATGCCTAATGACACTGAACATATTAAGAGCGATCAAGAGGGAATTTTTTACAGCTATCCACCCTTAATTTTGCATGCTTGCCTGTTGTGCTGTGGAAAAACAGTCTATTGAGATCTACAAGAGTACTGAAAAGAAATAGAGGAAAATATCAGGGAAATCCAGATACTGGATGTTGAATATCTGAGAAAGGAAAGATATTTTAGCAATCTTCTAGTGGCTTCTTTCATAGTATCATCTTAGTTTTAATAGCCCAAGATTGATGAGTCATTACCACTGTTATTTCCTGTGACCAGATTAAAGCTATAAAGAAATGGAAAGAATGTGCCATAAGCCTTTTAAAAAGGGTACCATAAAATTACTATAACATTCTTATTAATACACCATATGACTGAATGTGCCATACATTTAAATTATTATACCATGCCATACATATAAACAAAATAACTGAATATAAGTAACACAGCAGTCTTGATAACAGCAAGTTACAGAGCTCTTGAGACAGGTGAGTAGGTTTTCCTGGTAAGTTTCTTCCTTACAAACCATTTAAGACTGCAGTTTGAAGTAAAGCAGCACTGGTCTCATTTGAAACAGCACCAATCTGCTTAGTTTTTACCTTTCTACTCTACCAATTCATTATAGATTTATAGTAAGATGTATTCAGTTAAATTCTGGGAATGTCAGTTAAATATTAGATAAATGCTTACATAACAGACAGTGAAAATGGTCAGTTATAATAAATTATCAAAAGTTAATAGCAACCTGGAATATCTTATAAAGATGGGGTTATCTGTAGAAATGATTATAATTAGGCCTTAGTGGCTGGTCATGTGCGGGAAAAGTATACACTATACATGGAGTTTTAAAAGTACATTGTGACTTGTTTTTATAGAAATCTACTTCCCTCTAATTTTATTTATTCTGGTAGAAGTGAATTATAGATTCTTTTTAAATTTAAAATATTTTAAAGGGCATGTTTGGGGAACCTGGGTGACTCATTAGGTTAAGCATCTGACTCTTGACTTTGGCTTAGGTCATGATCTCATGGTTCATGAGATCAAGCCCTGTGTTGGGCTCCTTGCTGACAGCGTTGAGCCTACTTGAGATTCTCTTTCTCCCTCTCTCTTTGCCCTTCCCTTGCTTGCTCTCTATCTCTTTTAAACAAACACTTAAAAATAGATAGATAGATAGATAGATAGATAGATAGATAGATAGAGATAAAGAGCATGGTCAATGGAGATCATAGATAATGATAATTAGAAAATTTTCTTTAAAGAAAAAGAATTCACTGTGTCTTTGGAAGAGAATATGTAAAATTTATTCAAGTTTATATATGATTGTGTATAAGTTTTTTTCCAATAGTTTTCTAATTTAATTATCCTAAACAAAGTTACATATTTAACATTCTGTTGTTAAATAAAATAAGGATAATTCTCCCTGCTTAATTATTATTTTCCCCACAATATATAAGAAAAATTAACTGACATGCTACTAACAGCATATCTTCAGTGTAACATATTATTAAAGATCTGTAAAGTTTATGTATATATTAAGTGCAAGGAACATAACACAAGTTATGGATCCTAATATTAAAGCAACTTTCAAATACAACCATTTTACTCCCTGGGAATACTTTTCAAAGAAAGAAAAATCTGTCCCCCAAATGCAAATTCCTCTTTACCTCACAGGATGTGTTTGCAGTTGTGATCTTTGTGATTGACACAGAGGCGAGGAACAGTGTATTTAGTCTGAGGTTATGACTGATGTCCAGCGGTACCACCTTTTGGATTCATGCCAGGTATAGATAGGAGTGTTCTGCTTCTAAAAGATCAGGTTTAAGTATAAGAAACCCCACCTGTTGCTAAGATGTGGACTGACTTTGCTTCAGTGCTGATTTTCACAGCACATGAGGACTTCCTCAAGGGCCAGTTCTGTCACCCCTTTGTCTTTGATGTGTTGTAATTACCACACAGATCAGCTGTATTAAGGATGCTCAGTACTATAGTAGCTATCAAATTAGCAGGAGGACTGTTTTGAAAGGACTGCAGGTTGTTACTGTATTTTCATGCCAAAAAATATATAATGGAAAATTTCTAACAGATTCTTAATTTTCTATTTAACATGGTATGTTTGCATGTTTATATTTGCTTAATAAATCACAGTATTTTTAATACATTGAAAATATAATAGGGGCACCTGGGTGGCTCAGCTGGTTAAGCTAAGTTTATAATCCCCACGTGGTCATGACCCTGAGATCATGACCTGAGTCAAAACCAAGAGTCAGACGCTTAACCAGCTGTATTATGTCAGCTGGCAGATAATTGTTTTATTGGTCACCAGGCATGAACTCTTGTTATAAACATTATTCACATGTAAGATCATTATCGCTATAACAGCCCTATAGTGTAATTACTAATAACTTGGTTTTACAAATAAGTGGCACATGGCCAGTATGTGGTAGAGCTAGAATTGAGCTGGAATTACCAATTAACTGGTAGTTTAACCCTTTTATCACTGTGTAGTGAACCTGTTTGTCTCTAATGATAGTATTCTTTTGGTTTAAAGTCTGTTTTGTCTTATATGAAAATAAAATTTTTTAATTACTATTCAAACTATTCACATCCTTTTACTTTCAACCTTTCTGTGACCATATGTATTAGTTATATCTCTTATAAATGGCATACAACTGATATAGTTTTTTTTCTTCTAGTCTGACAGTCTCTCATTTAATTGGCTACTTAATCAGCTTGCATTTATTTGATTTATTATATATTTGGATTTCTATCCTACTTTATATTTTCCATTTTTATTATTATATGTTTCCCCTTTCCCAATTGGTTTTTAATTGAATTGCATTTATTTCATTTCTCCCCTCTACCATTCTGGAAATTATACTATTTCTATGATTTTAGTGCTGAGTTTAGTGTTTCAAATATATATTAGTTAAATAATACATTTAAAGTTAATAGTACCTCTATTGCCCCCTAGGAAAAAAAAATTACTGTAATACACTTTATCTCTGCTATCATCCTGCTACCATTTACATATTTTTCCAGTGTTTTAACTATATGTTGTTTTCTTTCTCCCATTATTGGATATTATTTTGCTTTTAAATGCTTTAGGTTGACCCACATATTTTCTAGTTTCTTTGCTAACTATTTCCCATATGTCTGAGACTTTCATTTTGAGAGTATTCCCTGTCTTCCTGAAATGTATGCATTAGAATATCACCAGTGAGGGCCATTAAGGCTTAGGGAGGACCCGAGTTTTTCCTTGTTATTTAAGGGCCATGGCTCCTACAGAGATTTCATTTCTATCTCCCCACTAGGTCTGCTCTAAATTTCTCATCTGCAAAACCTCCCAAGATATTCATAATCCATTAAGCAATCTGTTTTCAGTTCCCTCTTGGTATTTGGGCTAAGGGGATTTGCCTTTCTTGTGAACTTGGGTTTGTTAATTGGAATGGGTATTTGCTGCAATTTTCACTTAGTTTCTAGGCATCTAAGAGTGAAGAGATTTTCAGAATGTATCATCTACCACATTGCTAGAATAGGTGTTTAATATTTAATGCATTACTATTTCTTGAGTTTTTGAATTTACTCACTTAAAGGGTAATATTTAAAATGAAATTAATGAATAAGAATATAATTGTATGTATAAAAAACAAGAAGACCTGTGGCCTTAGGGACTTTATCCTAAGTTAGCAGGTGTCAGGGCAAGGCAAGGAGAATCAGATCTTGAGCTGACAGTGAGATATAAGGTGTTGAGAAAATAGCAGTCCAGGACATCAAAGGAGGAGGTGGAGGGAGTGGAGGCCAGGAAAATGAGGACATAAAGGAGCTTCAGCAGAGGAAGGACCACTGGAGATGTGAGAAAGAATGGTAGCTGGGGAATGGAAAAATAATGTAAGGAGTTAAGGGAGATTACAGCTAAAATGGAAGGAGAGATTCTGCGAACTCACAGGATGTTGGAATTTAAGGAAGGAAAATGGGTGGGCCTCTGATCAAAGGAGCAATTAGTAATCATCAAATAGAGAGCATTTTGTGATCAGAGTCCCAAAGCCAGGACAGTCTGTAGGCTGCCTGCCTGCCCTTAGAAGCTACTTTCAACTCAGATGCCAATCTGATTCAGTCAGCTGTGGCCAAGATGACAAGATACCAGACCCATCACACTTGAACACAAGCAAATGTGTATGACCTTTTTTTTTTTTTATTCAAGGGGGAAGCAGTGTAACTGGGAGGCATGTCCAGTACAGGTTGCTGAAAAGGAAAATAACAAAACAATAAAAACATTTATCATAGGTCTTCAATTCTACATATTGATACAAAATATTTGCTACACCTAGGAGAATGATCATTATCTCACCACAAGTACAGTTGACTCTTGAACAACATGGTTTGAATTGCCCAGGTCCACTTATATGCAGAAGATTTTTTTTCAATATATGAAGTACAGTGCTGTAGATGTATTTTATCTTCTTTATGATTTTCTTCCTCACACTTCTTTTTCTCTAGCTTATTTTATTGAAAGAATACAGTATATAATACATATACCATACAAAATATATTAACTGTGTTTATTGGTAAGGCTTCTAGTTAACAATAGACTGTTAGTAGTTAAATTTGGGGGGAATCAAAGTTATATGCATTTTTGACTGTACATGGAGTCATCACCCTTGGCCCTCACATTGTTCAAGAATCAACTGTAATTAAAAGCATGTCACTGAACAGAGATGTGTGGATATATTGGAGGTAGAAACAGATACATGTCCATGGAGAAGATTTAGAGCTTAGATAAGTACCCATAAGCAATCAATGCATATTGTCTACAGAATGTATTTAGGAAGTTTTTCATCCAGATAGGCATATTGACATATAAGAAATGTGTGATATGAGATGATTTTTTAATGTTTTGGTATTCAATGAATATTGTACACCAGCTTTTGTTGAAGTGTGTGTGTGTGTGTGTGTGTGTGTGTGTGTGTTACAAATATATATTTAATTACATTTACAATAGCCTGGAAATACATGAGGATATGCATTTTTAAGTAGCTATTTGCAGCCATTAAGATACTAAAATTTTTCTTAGAACAAATATAAAAACATATTGGCTTACCTAATATTTGAACAGAGTAGTTCTATTCTTCCCACCCTATTATCCACCTGGCTCCCAAATCAACAAAAAACTGGAAGCCACACTAATTTTTAACTCTTGCCTGTCCTCCTTCTAATGCATTGCTCCTCAATGTTTTTACCATTATCAACCCCCTAAGAAGCCTTTTAGATGTTCTTTTCCTAATTGTCCTTTCCACGTGACATTTTAATATTGCAGATAACACTGTATCTGTTTATATACTGAGGCTGTTTAGAGGACCACAAACTGTTATATTATCTAAGAAATGTTTACTCCTCTTACCTCCACCATGAACCAGTTATTACCCTTTGGAAGCATATCACTCCCATTGAGAATGCATATTGAGATGAGTCATCAGGACTTACTGATTTTGCTCCTTAAATAGAACTCATGATCATACACTGAAGATTACAGAGAATAGAGGTGTTTATTCCTCTCTAATTGCCAGCTGAAAACTAACCAAATTTTTTAAGAAAGAAACTAAAAACCTCATCTACCATGAACCTAGGAGACAACTACATCTTTAAATTATAAATGATAGAAAACAGCTTTCAAATTCAGTGAAATCTGGACTAAAATGAGGAAAAACACCAAGAATAGATGCTGACTTATTCACCTATTGAATAGAATGTGGAGCTCTAAATGACACAGCTTTGGAAAGCCCCATCAGAAAAATTCCCATCTACAATCTGCGAGAACGAGGGACAGTTTTAGCACTGGAAAACACTGTATGTTTTATGCCTCAGAGTAGCAGATGACATCAACTCAGAGGAGAAGCCTCACAAGTCAGCTATGGCAGAGAGGCTATTGGGGGGGATGCATAGGGATCAATATGGCAAAAGCTATTTGATGTAGTTTGCAAAGAAATAAATTTCTATAACACAATTATAATACATACACCTTCATTACTAACCTTATGGATAGTTTTGAAAACATCACTGGTCTGGATAACTCTACCATTATTCAAAAATAAACAATAAGATGACACAATCCATCCAGTTCTGGGCATGACAGCATAGTTTGTATCAGATTAACCTTCCTACCTCTAAAACTACAAAAACAAGCAAATGTTTTAGGGTATTTGGAAGCAATTAAATTGGTAAAAATTTTAAGGACTTCAGTCTTTGAAAGAAGAGAAGAATATGAAATAAGTGCCAAATGTGCCCCAGTTTTCTTTGAAGGTATTTCCAATTCAGTGACATGGGATAATAGAGCCCAAGCAGAAAGCAGTGGTCTTACTGGGCTAAGGAGACAGATCACAGGTCAGACACAGAGCTGAAAACTGCATGGAGGGCTCCAAAATTTGCTATAGTTTCCCCTAATGAAATTGGTTGGCGACCAATGTGATCATGCACAGAGAAAGACTCCAAGAAACCAAACAAAAAGCAGCGGCTGTAAGAGCTGAGCAAAGATTCCAGCAGGTGCCCAATGCTGGGGAGATACAGATTGCCTTCAGTTTCTACAGTCAGAGGGGCTTGAAAAATACCTTTGGGGTGGGGGGGAGCCTGTTTGACTCAGTGGGTTAAATGTCTGACTTTGGCTCAGGTCATGATCTCACTGCTTGTGAGTTCAAGCCCGATCCAGCTCTGTGCTGACAGCTCAAAGCCTGGAATCTGCCTCAGATTCTGTGTCTCCCTCTCTCTGCCCCTCCCTTGCTCACACTATCTTTCTCTCGCTCTCGCTCCCTCCCTCAAAAATACATAAACATTTTTTTAAAAAATGAAAAAATACTTTGATTTCTTATACAAATTTCAGAAAAGCCAAACTCTGGGAATAAGCATTACACTCTACAAGTGATGGCAAAGCTTTAAAATCAAGTCTGACCAGGAATAAGATGACTTCTAAAATTTTACCCTTACTGAAGGAAAATGAGAGAGTGAACATCCACAGTGTCTGGCATCTAATTAAAATTTATGGGGCATGATTAAAAAATTAATAAAAAAGGACCAACTGACTACAACCAACAATACAATTTTTATATAAGGCCTTTAAAATAACCATGATTAATATATTCCAGAAAACAAAGGAAGATGGATGTTTTCTACAGAGACCTGGAACCCGTTTTAAAAAGTTAAATGGCAATCCTAAAACTAAAAGATATAAAAAAAAATTAATAGGTGGGTTTAATGGCATGCTAGAAGCAATAGAACAGAGAATTCTTGAGTCGGTCAGTGGAAAGTATATAAATCAGTGCACAAAGAGAAAAAAAAATTGGAGAAGGCCCTAAGAGACATTTGGAGCATAATGAAAAAGTCTAATATACATGTAATTGGGATTCCAAAAGGAGGGGAAATGGCATAAACAATACTTGAATACTGTGGTACTAGCTGGGTTTTCCAAAATTAATGTAATACATCAAATTATAAGTCCAAAATCCTTTAAAAACCTCAAGGTGTGTAAAGAGAAAAAAATCTATCAATATCATGATCAAAGTACTGAAAGCTAAAAAAACACTTTTATGAAGAATCAGAAGCAGAAAAAGAGCAGAAAAAAAGAAGACATTATCATTCAGTGCTTCACTGAAGCAACGATATAAGACTGGTTGAAATTTCAACAGATACCGTGAAAGCCAAAAAGCAATGGAACAACCAAAAGAAAAAATGCTTTAGAAAAAAAATTAAAACTTCAAGCTTAAAATTTTATCCTTAATAAATATTACCCTTCAAACATACCCTACAGACAAGAAAGGAAGAAATGAAGGAAGGAAGTAATGGAAGGAAGGAAGGGAGGGAGGGAGGGAGGGAGGGAGGGAGGAAGGGAGGAAGGAAGGAAGGAAGGAAGGAAGGAAGGAAGGAAGGAAGGAAGGAATACTAGAATAAAAACCAGTTGGATAATTCATCACCAATAGACCTGTACTCCATGTTGAAGGAAAATGTCCCCAGTCAGAAACACTAAATTTGAGGAAAGAATGAACACTGGAAAGAGTTAATGATGATAACAACAACATCTTGTGGTAGTTACAACATATGTAGAAGTAAAATATATAAAACACCTAGGTAAAAGGTAGAAATGAAAGAAGTAGAATTAAGCTGTTGTAAAATTTTTGCATTCTTCTGAAAGTGTTAAAATGTATAATTTAATGAAATTTCTAATAAGTCAAGGTACATATTTTAATCCTTAGGGTGTCCACTAATAAATAATAGAAGAACATATAACTCAAATGCTGATAGTGGAGAAAAAAACCACAGAATTAATCTAGTTAGGCAAAATGGAGAAGTAAAAGAAGAAACATGATTAAAAATAAGTGGCAAGTGATAGAGTCAATTCCAGTTATATCAGTAATTCCATCAAAAGTAAATGGTCTTGGGGCGCCTGGGTGGCTCAGTTGATTGAGTACCCCACTTCGGCTCAGGTCATGATCTCATGGTTTGTGGTTCTAGCCCCGCGTCAGGCTATGTGCTGACAGCTCGGAGCCTGGAACCTGCTTCTGAGTCTGTGTCTCCCTCTCTCTGGCCCTCACCTGTTCACGCTCTGTCTCACTCTCTCTCTCTCAAAAATAAATAAACATTAAAAAAATGTTTTTTTTAAAAGTAAATGGTCTAAATACACATATCCACTGTTGTGAAATGAAAAAAGGAAGATCTCAGTGAAGAATACACAGATATTTAAATGGTACAGTTTTATGCCGATAAATTTTATAATTCAGATCAATGTTAGCCAAACTATGACCAACAAGCCAAATCTGGCCCACTGCCTATTTTTGTGGGAAAAAAAAAAGGTTTATTGGAACACATCTATGCTCATTTGCCTATATATTATCTATGGCTCTTCACCCACCACAATAGCAAACTTGAATAATTGCAGCAGAGACAGTCTGTTCCACAAAACCTAAAATATTTACTATATGGCCCTTTATGAAATAAGTTTGCCTAAACCTGACTTAGACAAAATGTACAAATTTCTTAGAAAGCACAACTTACCAAAAATGACATAAGAAAAAGTAAAAACTTTGAAGAGTCCTGTATCTGGTTTTTTAAAAAAAAAATTTAATGTTTATTTTTTAAAGAGAGAGGTAAGGGAGACAGAGCATGAGTGGAGGAGGGGCAGAGAGAAAGGGAGACTCAGAATCTGAAGCAGGCTCCAGGCTCTGAACTGTCAGCACAGAGCCCAATGTGGGGCTCGAACCCATGACTGTGAGATCATGACCTGAGCCGAAGTTGGATGTTTAACTGGCTAAGCCACCCAGGCGCCCCATGAGAGTACTATATCTGTTTTTTAACTGATTCCGTAATTATTTTAATGCTCCCCAGAAGGAAAACTCCTTACCCAGGTGGGCTCACTGATAAATTATTCCAAATATTTAAAAAATAATTCTCTCAGGCTTCTGCCAATTTTTCTAGAGAATAAAATGTAAAAATACTTCCAAAATTATTTTTGTGAAGCCAGCCTATCCTTGATAAATTTGATAAGGACATTATAACATAGGAAAATTATAAACCCAAATCTCATTAAAGTAGTTGAAACAAAGTTTTAGCAAATTGAATCAAGATAGATATATAATAGATGAATGAATGGATAGATTGATTGATTTTGAGAGAATGAAAATATGTCAAAAATATTTGTTCCACAAATGCAACATTTGTTTAACATTTTCTCTATGTAATTCATTACAGAATTAAAGAAATTATATCGTCATCTCAATAGAAACAAAATATTTGATAAAATTCTCACATATATATGATTAAATATCTTAGCAAACTAAGAACTTTTTTAAAATGATAAAAGTTACCTACAGTAATTTTACAGCAAGCATTGTACATCTGTATTATTTACAGTGTGAGCCAAAGTGAAAATCACCACCAGACATCCTTTGCAGTACCTATGAGATCCCTAAAATTGTGCTAAATTCAGTATATGAACTTTTTTTTTATTATCTGTAGTTCTAGGATCCTGTAAGCCATAGTACAGACTTTGCATATACTGGTTCTATATATAAAGTAGAACTCCTATTCCTAATGGTCGGCTTGCCACTTCTGGTTAAATGAAATTTGTTCTCAACTAAATATTCTAAGATCAGTTAGTCATTTTAACTGAAAACCTGATTCTAATCTTGCATTTTTATACTTTGTCAGCAAATGACTCACAAACCTCTCTTATTACATCAAATGGAGCCAGTTTGTCAAAGTTTTATTTTTTTGCCCTTCAGGCTTACTGTTCACAACTACAATAAAACAGGGTAAATAATTCACTTTTCCTCAAACCTTCTACAATTTAATGTATCTACTCAAGTTCTGTCCTTTTACTCTCTTCATTCACATTCTAGGTATTTTACTGTAAGCAATGATGTCCTTCTTTTCCTTTGATAAATAAAAACACATCTATTACCTTGAATTTGTATCCATATATTTTACCTAGTGTGGAACCAACCATCAATATTAGTTACAACTTTTATTTTATTTTATTTTTTAAATTTATTTGTATTATTTATTTTGAGAGGGGGCAGGGGGAGGGGCAGAGAGAGAGAATCCCAAGCAGGCTCCATGCTGTCAGCACAGGGTCTGATGATGCAGGGCTTAATCCCATGAACCACAAGATCGTGACCTGAGCTGAAATCAAGAGTCAGGTGCGCAATCCACTGAGCCACCCAGGCACCCCAGTTACAATTCTAAGCTAAGCTTCTGTCTCATAGAGAACACTCAGAGGTAGAAAATCAGGCATAGCAGGCTGTCATATACAAGAAATTTAGCACACCAGCAAGTTACATAGCACACATAACAAAGCAACGTATGCCTACAGTATCCCTTAGACATTTTCTTAAAATTGCAAAAATGAAGATAAACCTTAGCAAAGGCAAAGCTACTGGATACCATATGAAAAATAGGCATTTTTAAAGTACATATATATGTGTGTGTGTCTGTCTGTGTGTGTGTGTGTGTGTGTATTCATTCCTTGGTTATTGACCAAGTTTTATATTCTGACTTACTTAGCAGTTATTCAGACATTCAAAGATATTTTTTATTAATTAATGAAATATAATGCTAATGCTAAATCTTAAAGTTAACTAATTAATCACTTGGAAATTTTAAGCTGACATTCCAACCAGCTTAATTACTATTGATATCAGACTTTAATCACAATTATAGTTCAATTTAGTTATTACATAATTTTACATTTTTTATAATTTCAAACATTATTGGAAGAAATGTTAACTTACCCATTAAGTAAAACCAGTATAGGAAGTTTAGGAATTCTAGGTTAATCTGTCTATGAAAACCAACCTAAGTCTTTAAAGTAAGATTTTGTGCTTGTATTATATACCATCCTGAGGAAATCTGTAAGAAGATATAAAACTTTTTTTAAGTTGAGATAAATTCACATACCATAAAATTTACCCTGTGAAATGATGCAATTTAGTGGTTTGTAGTATAGTCACAATTAGGTGTGCAGTCATCACAACTATCTAATTCTGGAACACTTTTATCATCCCCCACAAGAAACCCATACCCATTAATACTCGCTTCCCATTCCTTCTAGCTCCCAGTGACCACTAATCTACATTTGTCTCCATGGATTTGACTATGGGACATTCCACTTAAATGGAATCATACAATAAGTAGCCTTGCGTATCTAGCTTCTTTCACATAGTATGTTTTTAACTTCATCCATGTTTATAGCATGAATCAGTACTTCATTCCTTTTTATGGTTGATAATATTCCATTGTATGGATATACCACATTTTGTTTCTCCATTCATCAGTTTGTGAACATTTAAGTTGTCCTCTTTTTAACTATAAAGAATTATGTTGATATGAGTATTCATATGTAATTTTTCATATGGATATGTGTTTTAAATTCTCTTGAGTATGCACCTAGGCATGGAATTGCTAGGTCATATGGTAACTATGTTTAACTTTTTTTTTTTTTTTTTATTTTTGGGACAGAGAGAGACAGAGCATGAGCGGGGGAGGGGCAGAGAGAGAGGGAGACACAGAATCGGAAACAGGCTCCAGGCTCCGAGCCATCAGCCCAGAGCCTGACGCGGGTCTCGAACTCACGGACCGCGAGATCGTGACCTGGCTGAAGTCGGACGCTTAACCGACTGCGCCACCCAGGCGCCCCTAACTATGTTTAACTTTTGAATGGAATTACTAAGTCATTCAGTAACTCTTGAGTTTCATTGAACTGTATCTAAGTTTAACTAAACTGTCACACTTTTCCAAAGCAGCAGCATCATTTTATTTCCCCATCAGCAATGTATGAGGATTCTAGTTTCTTCGATTCTCATCAGTACTTGTTATTGTCTCTTTTTTATTATAGCTATCCTAGCATATATGAAGTGGCATCTCATTGTGGTTCTCATAAGACTGTTTTAAGCCAAATTTATTGAACTAGTTTGATATATCTAAGGATTCACTGTGTGGATTTAAGTTCTTATATTAAAATTCTTACGAGTTAGCAATTCCCTGAGAATTTTTTTCTTAGAAGGCAAGCATATTCAAAATATTAGAATTTCAGTTTATTTTTTCTGTACAGATTCTTCAGTTACCTATATTAAAATTACTTAAATACTCATTTGTATAGATCAATCAGGAACAGGAGCTCTATTAAATTTCAGATACCTTGGAATCTAATATCTGTCTGCCTGGACAGCTATCCCTAGGGTGCACAGAGAGTAAGAGGTTTTTGTTTTCAATAATAAAGACTATTTTTAAGCATGTCAAGAGAACTGGCAACTTCAGTTTTACCACTTAGCCATAGGGCCAAAATTGACATGGAAACCAAAGCCCAGACTTTCAAGGGCAGTTCTGGAAACACATTTTCAACACATTTTCATAAGTGATATGAACTTCTAGCAGCAAACACGCATGTAAAGAGACGAACAAGCCAGATTTTCTGTCATTCACCGTCCAACTTGTAATATATCCTGATGTCTGCCATCCAGCAGATTTAATTCCACAGATGGATTTCCTATTGTTGCTCCCATTAGTGAGGAATGTTATCATTAGTCACAAGTAAGTGAAATAAAAGCGAAACTTACCAAGAACCAGAAACAAAGAGACATGGAAAACCAGAGTCAGTAAAAAGCAGAAACTGAAAGTCATGTTCTGTTGGAACTTGTTTAAAGGCAACCTTGGGCTTGAGTTCATGAGGTGCCCTGCTCCACCAACAAAATTTAGTTCAATCCGGTAGAGTCCACTTGGGCATTTTGATGGGACTCCCCAACATAATAAAAACATTCTCAGGGCACCTGCTGGCTCAGTCAGTTAAGCATCTGACTCTTAACTTCAGCTCAGGTCATGATCTCATAGTTCGTGAGTTCAAGCCCCACATCAGGCTCTGCAATGACAGTGCAGAGCCTGCTTGGGACTCTCTGTCTCTCTCTCTCTCTGCCCTTCCCTCACCTGCTCTCTCTCTCTTTCTCTCTCTCTCACAAAAGTAAATAAATAAATATAATTCTCAAAATTAAAACACAGTAATAAGAAAAACACATAGCAAATATTGAAGTTTTAATTAATTATTGAGAAAACCAACAGAGTTATATAATGGTTCCAAAGATGATCCAAGAAGTTCATGTACTTATATATACATATATATATATATATATATATATATATATATATATATATATAAGAGAGAGAGAGAGAGAGTCATTGAAAACAAAAAGGAATGTTGGAATAAGATTATGAATTTAGATTCAAAACTGGATAATATTCTGTAGGTCAATAAAACCATAACCCTTTGGAGTTACCACCTCTTCTAAATAGTAATCATTTGTCCTTATCAGTTTTATTCAAGTTAACATCTAGCTTTACAGAGTTGTAAAATATTTGTGGTATAATTATTATAAGATTAAATAGTAAGTAAAAAGTGTTACATTCCCCTAGAGAGTCAAATGGCCTGTAAGTGGGCTTGTTAGATAATGCTCAAGCATGGCATTAAAAAAGGAAGGCAGCTTTTTTTTTTCTTTTTTGGTGTCAAATCCACATTAGATTTTTCTGTGAGGGGGGCAATTATTAGTCTGAGCAATTGGGGAATGGGGTATCTTTAATATGATATGAACGATAAGTTAGAGAGCAGTTTTTTGGTTGGGTGGAACATGTTATGTTTAAGAGACAGATCCAAACAAGAATGTCACTTGATAGCTGGCTATATAAATCTGAAGTTCAGGACTGAGTACTGAGGACAGGTGGAGAAAAACAATTGGAATTTGCAGCATACAGATAATACGTAAAGCCTGAGACCAGATGAGACATGTAGCTAATTAGTCTCCTACGGAAGAATATAGGTCAGAGGGCCACACACTAAAGTGCTCCAGTATTTAGTGATGAAAGAGGATAAAGGTCTTGCCAGTGAGGCACTAGGTAGGAAAATCATAAAAATAAAATGTTTCAAGATCAGTAGAATCAAACGCATTGTCATATACATGATTTATTGAGAAGTCAAAAGGATAAGGACTATGCAATGATAGGACTTTGCCATGTGAAGAAGTCATTGGTGACTTTGATAAAAGGCAGCTTTGGTGAAATAGTAGGGACAAAACCTGATTTAAGTTAGTTCAGGATAGAATAGGAAGAGAGGATGTATGGACAACTGTTTGAGTAGATTTTTAGCAAAAATCAGTAGCCAGAGGGAGAGGGAATATTGAAGGAATATGGAGGGTTTTTTGTTTAATTTTAAAGATGGGTTATATCATAGTCTATTTGTATACTGACATCACTATTTTTTTACTCCCTACTCATAAATCTTCAATTCACTTAGCAATTGGAATGCTACTGTGGCAGATTTAGTCATGTATAAGGTGCATGCTGATATGAGATATCAGAATCCTAAAATAACCAATAAAAAATAGAAAACAAAGAGCTGCGGGGTGCCTGGTTGGCTCAGTCAGTTAAGGTCTGACTTTGGCTCAGGTCATGATCTCATGGTTCGTGGGTTCGAGCCCCACATCGGGCTCTCTGCTGTCAGCGCAGAGCCTGCTTCAGATCCTCTGTCTCCTTCTCTTTCTGCCCTTCCCATGCTCATGTGCTCTCTCTTTCCCGCTTTCAAAAATACACAAACATTAAAAAAAAAATTTAAAGAAAAGAAAATAGAGGCTGGGAAACAATAGCCATGACAATAGAGGGACTCTTAGAAGTTTATGAAGCAGAAAGCCTTAAAGTACATCCTGAAGGATGAGACTAAATGACAGGAATAGTTTTCCAGGCAATTGGCAGAACAAATAAAAGACTACAAATTAGGGAAATAGCATATTCAGGCACCTGGGTGGTTTAGTAGGTTGAGTATTCAACTCATGATTTCAGCTCAGGTCACAAAGTCATGGGATTGAGCCCCACGTAGGGCTCCATGCTGTATGTGGAGCCTGTTTAATTAAGATTCTGTCTCTCCCTCTGTCGCTCTCCCCAGATCACGCTCTCTATATATATAAAATAAAAAAATAAAGCATATTTGTACTTAGATGGTAACCTTCACATGGATTAAACTACCCTGACTGATTAGACCCCAGAAACCTCTGCCCTCAATTAGGTAAACAGAATTGAAAATGTTTTAACATGTTCTCATTGAACATTATGATATTCTAGATTCTTTAGGAAGCTACTCACAGTCATCATATCATATAAGAATGCTTTAAAGATTCTTGAGGTGCCTGGGTGGCCCATTCGGTTGAGTGTCTGACTCCTGGTTTCGGCTTGGGTCATGATCTCAAGGTTCATAGGATAAAACCCCGCAACGGCCACATCTGTGCTGGCAGTGTGGAGCCTGCGTGGGATTCTCGCTCTCCCTCGCTCGCTCTGCCCCTTCCCTGATTGCTCTCTGTCTCCCTCTCTCTCTAAGTAAATAAATGAATACTTTTTAAAAAGAATGCTTTTAAGATTCTAAATAAAATGTTTTATTTTTTGAGGAAAAAGTCTACCAGTTATTCACAAAATAACGTAACTTCTTAATCCCCTAAATGGTAATGACTAGAAAGATTTACCTAATTTTTTAAAGAAATTTTGTCAGTGTAATAGAACATTTCATTGCTGTGATTAAATATCCATTAAAAAATGTTTGAATCTTCTTAGCTCTTCTTGAATACATTTTCATGATAGAAATAATAGAAATATTATTGAAAGCATTTCCCTATACTTTTAAATTTTTCTATAGCCTGAAGAACACTGTTGAAAATTTTACAATAGTACTTTTTGTGAAATAACTTTTAAAATACAAATTTAAAGTTTAATAGAATCCAATTTTCATGGAAATAATGAGAAAAAAGGTACATGTTAATTTATCTATATTTTATTATAAAGGTAAAAATAAAATCATTAGAAGGGAAGTTTCAAATAATTCCTGTGAGGAGTGTGCTGCAAAGATTAATGAGAGATGGAAAAACTACTGATTTCTCAGTCACAGGTGTTTAGTTGAAGATGGACATCATGACTGCAAAACTGACCAAATTGTGACATTGCTTCATGTCCTTCAGCAGAAGTCTGCAAGTAAAACAGTAGAAAAAGCAGGTGGCAAGAGCAGACTTAAGGAGAGGTGGCAGATTTAGATAATGCACTGAAATAAATTGCTGAGGACACAGAAGAAATTTACTGGAACATTTATCAGGAAAGAAAGTCCACTGCAGTTGGGAATATAAACCCCACAGGAATCCATTTTGGACTGGCTATATGTTCACGTTTTGAAAAAGAGTTGGCATAAAATGCATAGCAGAATTATCAGATTTGCAAATGAATTTAAAAACTTTGAGTTAATGAAAAGCTGATTAGAATAAATTGAAAGAATATAAATATTAATATTATTATTGATATGGACCAGTTCAAGTAATACAACTAGGGATTAAAAATTCCAAATGATTCCTATCAAAGAGGGGTCTCATTTTTCAATTCAATTCATGGAAGGATCCTAAAGATCAAACAGTCTTGTTTCTTTCCCATTGCTTCTAAGTCTTCCACAATCTCACTTTTCCACATTTCTCAACTCACCCTAATATATCAATTTCCCTTTCTCCGAAAGCACTCATTATATATATGACCACAAATATATTACATGATCCCAACAATTTGTTTTATCATTTCTAATCATATTAGGATTTATCCCAACATGACTATTAAATGTCATCACTCTTAAAAGATGCTTATGTTAAGGGGCACCTGGGTAGCTCAGTCAGTTGAACATATGACTTCAGTTTGGGTCATGATCTCATGGTTCATGAATTTGAGGCCCTCATTGGGCTCTCTGCTGTCAGCACAGAGCCCGCTTCAGATCCTCTGTCCCCTTCTCTCTCTGCCCCTCCCCTGCTCACACTCTCTCTCTCAAAAATAAATAAACATTAACATTTCTCTCTCTCCCTCCCTCTGCCCCTCTCCCCCACTCATGCTTTCTTTCTTTCTCCCTCTCTCTCGAAAAAAAATGCTCTATTAACGTACTTTGTACTTGAAAACAAGAAATAGAAAATTGAAAATCAAGATGGTGCTGAGTGTCACGTAAGCCAATTTTTTGCAGATATTTTTTTTTTTTTTTTTAAATTTTTTTTTTTTTCAACGTTTATTTATTTTTGGGACAGAGAGAGACAGAGCATGAATGGGGGAGGGGCAGAGAGAGAGGGAGACACAGAATCAGAAACAGGCTCCAGGCTCTGAGCCATCAGCCCAGAGCCCGACGCGGGGCTCGAACTCACGCACCGCGAGATCGTGACCTGGCTGAAGTCGGACGCTCAACCGACTGCGCCACCCAGGCGCCCCAATTTTTTGCAGATATTTTAAAGAAACATAAAATAATGAGGATCATTTCAGATCTGTCAAACTAGATGTTTATTGAACCAAAAGGGGCCAGTCTAGATGCAATGCAATGTAATTTAAAGGATTTGAAGAATCCTAACATCTATAGCTCCCAACTTGCTTGCCCTACCTCTCTGCCCAGTTCACAGACATACATTTACTTTGGCAGGTAGAGATGGGTTTTTTTCCCACCAACATGGTGCCTGAAATTCTCAACAATAATTTTTTTCATTTAGGAGAGAAGGGCAGTAATCTGTTCAGATAAATGAGTACAGTCTGGGAACATAGACAAGTAAGTTTTGGTAGGAAAGAAAAAAAGGAATATCTCAACCTGAGCATATGAATTTGAAATACTCAAAGAGAAAAATGAGATGAAATTTGGAGGAGATGGAGCATGAGGGGACAAGGAAGTAGGAGGGAAATGCAATTTTTTTTGCCTCATTAGCAGTGTTTCCTAGACTCATTAAGCCTCAGGTGGCAAAGAGATGTCTGTTAGTTGGAAGTAGAACAGAGCTGTTTTCATTTTTTAAACCTTGTACGGCAAACTCAGAGTATCCATTTTTTATTAATATTTTTTCCTCAGGAATGTATATGAACTTGTCTTATTGATTTAAATATCCTTGTTTTTCTCTGAAAGTAACACACTAAAAAATTAGTAACATTTACCTCCTTTTGGATAACACTGGTTGCATTTGTTTTCACTAAAAGTTTATGGATTCCTTGTTGAAATACTATTGTTTTGAGCTATATAGTTGTAAGACTACTATGCAACTGGCTTTTCCCCCTAAAAATTTGCCTGGATTATTTCAAAATAAATTAGATTTAGAGTTTCAGTTTTGCTGACCTATAATTTATGGATGCGTATATGTTTTTACTTTGTAAATATAGTTCATTTACCCCTAAAATGCAAGGCAGACGGATGGGGACTTCAGGAAGAGCCATCATGAAGAGCACCAGTGTGAGTGGGGAGATGTACACACTGGAGCATAATGACGGCAGTCAGTCCGACACAGCTGTGGGTACAGTTGGAGGAGGTGGAAAGAAAAGGAGATCCAGCCTGAGTGCCAAAGTGGTTGCCATAGTGTCTAGAAGGAGTAGAAGCACATCCCAGCTAAGCCAAACAGGTGAGTGAAAATTCAATTTAGATACCTCGAGTTCTTGCTGGAGAGACAAAAGTGGATCCTCGTGCTATGGCTTGTGAGTGATTGCAGAGCGTATTGATTCTTCTTTGCAAAGGAAGTTTATTTTTCTGTCTCTGAAAATCTGTTACATATGCGATTTTATTTTTTTTTTCTGTGCAGCTGTCTAACAAGGTATCATTTGTCGATCGGTAAAGTGGTCAGATATTTTCCTTTAAGTTAAAAGTAAAGCCATGTTTATAAATATGCAAGGAAATGCAAAGAAGTATTAAAGATCCAAATTTATTTATATGCAAGAAAAGCAACAGGATTCTCCTTTTCAAAATGTTCCATAATACAATTACCTATAATTTAGGCTCTATATTTTGATGGAAAAGAATGTCAGTTGTGCAACTTGAGATGTAGTCTTCAAGGTACTGTATGAATGTAATTATTGAACTGTGATTGTTATATTTTCAGTGCAAGTTAAAAACCCGGCAGTTATTTTTACTTTAGAAAAATGGGTCAGTGGATTTGTGCAAAGAATAATGTCTTAATACAAATTTGAGTTTCCAGATATTTTCTACTGCTTATAAAACTTAAAAGCTTTATGTCCTCAAGGTATATAGAAAAAGGCAAAACACAGAAGGGAGAATGGTTATTTCTGTACTATGAAATATTTTTTAAATTGCCCAAAATTACATAATATTTGATCAGACATATTAGATTAATTCATTACTATGTTCAGTACTGTGGAAAACCAAAGGTAAGTGAAATACTGAATTGATTAAATTGTCAGCACTTGTTTCTTCTGTTATAACCGTTGGTTCCATATTTTTGTTCCTTAACAGCAAAAGTCTTGTTGTAACAACATTTACTTATTCCAGAAAACGTTCGTGGAATTCTTTTCTGTAGTTGACTTGGCATCCTGGAGAGTATCTATTTTAAAATGTGCATTCTAGTGGACATATTTACAAATAAATTAAAGGTAGGAAATTGAACCATTCAGAAACTGAAGTACAGCACACAGCTATTTAAACAGAGGTTTGTCTTTCTGAAAATCATAGAATAAACCTAGATTATCTAAGTGTCTGATGGATCTGTCTCTATGCCATCCCACTAAGATGAGCTGTTTATTGCGAAGGAGAATCTTTTTATCTTTCTGAGGGTCAGATTTCTCCTTGAGTAGGAGGCATTTTTTCATTTGTGTTGTCTTATTTTTGATGGTGATGCTTCCTGGTTTTTGGTATTGATCTAATGATAGTTTACAGTGTGGGGTATGGATAAGGCTTTTACCACCAGGTTTGAAAATCCTTCATCGCTTAGATGAAATGGAAATGTTCTTTTATGAACCAGTGCTTCCTGCGTGAGAGGCTGCGGATTTAGCGGACTGCTTATCTTCTTCTGCTAACTACCCACAGTCTCTCTTCCTTTATTTTGCCCCTATAATTCCTTCTCTATAGAAGGAATTATATTTTCCTAGAATAAAACACAATAATAATTTGGGAACTATACTTGTTACATAGCTTTGTAGGTAATAGGTTCAAATGATTGTCATTGAAATACTTAATTAACCTCTTTGCTTTATTAATTTAAATTTTATTCTGTTTATGGTCATTGTTGAATTTCAAATAATATTTACCTTTTCAAAAGTTGCAATTTTTTTTGTTTTATTTTAATTAAAAAAAATTTTTTTAACGTTTATTTATTTTTGAGACAGAGAGAGAGAGCATGAACAGGGGAGGGTCAGAGAAAGAGGGAGACACAGAATCTGAAACAGGCTCCAGGCTCTGAGCTGTCAGCACAGAGCCTGACGCGGGGCTTGAACTCATCGACCGCGAGGTCATGACCTGAGCCGAAGTCGGACGCTTAACCGACTGAGCCACCCAGGCGCCCCAAAAGTTGCATTGTTAATAATCTCCACAGAATACCCTACTTTAGAAAATTAGGTTGCAGTGTAAGGGAGCAAAAAAGACATTGGATTACAAAGCCAAGCTAACAAAACAATTATTTTCTAAAGTGACTCAGTAAATCACCTGTTACTTCATCTCTCTAGGATTCAGTTTGCTTATATAATGTGGGGGGGCAGGGGGCGGATTGGACTCTCTGTCCTCCTATGATATTTCCAGGTATAAAATTTTATGTATATTTTCTATATCATAATTTTACCTTCTTTTTGATAACTTATTCTTATTGATCTTTCTAAAGCAAATGACAGATGGTGACAAACCTTAATTATCATTCCTCTTTGTTTCAGTGCATGGCCTGATTTTTCTTCCTCTTCTGTCTTCTACAAGTGATATGGAGAGGAAAATAGCATTACTTTAAAACAAGCTGTGTATTCTGGGGAATAGAATGTATTACATTCAATCTAAATATTTAATTATTTTAATGTAGAAGAAAAGGCTAAGTAAGGGCTTCTCTTTTAGTGAACCAGTAATCCGTACAGTCTGGGTTACAGTTTCTCTTCTACAATATAGATGAGAGATAATCAGAAAAATGTGAAACGCTTGGAAATAAAAGTTTAATCAGCTTTTCTAAGAATGATATATTACAAGCACATTGCTTTTCTGTTTTTGTTTTTATAACCACAAGTTTGCTTAAAGGAGTATATTTGAGTGTTTGTTTGAAATCAAGTAAAATTTATTTCAGCAAATTGATAGCATGGTAAATTTTATATACTATACACACACATTCATGTATATGTATTTATTATGAAGAGTAGTTACTGTGCTCTTTAATATATATAAAATTATTCTTACATATAATTTACTAGTCTCTTCAATTATAGGTAATTATTTTTACAGGATATTTCAATTATAAATATTAATATTTTAAAAACACCTTTACCACACTATTTATTCATAATGAAAATAAGAATAACTTCTTTAAATATGTATTTTTAAATAGGACATTTCCAATGACTCTAGGTGCTACTACTGGTAAATGTCTTCAAGCCATCTTGCATATAGCAAAAAACCTATTCAGTAAGCAGTAGCTAGATTAGTTTGAAAAGCAAAATAGTGAAGGAAAGGGAATTATGAGAAAAAGCTCCATATCTAGAAATATTTTGGAATTGAGGCTCAGAGTAAACTTAGGGCTAATCTTTATAACTTTATCTACAAATGTAAGATAATTTTAAGTATCATAAGAATGATTATTCATGTGTCTAAGTGAATAAAACTAATAATGATTTACATTTCTAGAGCTTTTGCCATTCACTCTTAAGTTATATACATGCATATGTGTGTACATGTAATTTCACTCCTTTATTGGTCACAACAAACTTATTAAGTACTCTTATTATTACTATTTCCATTTTGAAATTGAAGAAATTAAAGCATAGAGTGATTGGGTAATTTCTTAAGTTCCTATTGTAAGTGATTGGGCCAGAATTTAAACCCAGGCTTCCAGGTGCCCAAGCCTATTCTCTTCACTCTGCAAAAAAGAAGAGTTTGAAATAAGGTTCAGCGAACATTTAAGCACAATTCTGTTGTTAGTACATGATAGACAGTATACCAGGCACTGGGCTAGGACCTAGGAATACTAAAGAGATGAATGAAATATTGCCTCTGGCTTCAAAGATACCACAGTAGAAAAGGGTGAATTACATATAAATATTCCATCTCAGAAAGGGCAATTATCCATTTATCAAAGTGGTACAGAGGAAGCACAGAATGTGATTCACTCTCATGCAATCTTGAGAGGCTTCTTTGAAGAGGTGAGACTGAATATTAAAAATTAAATCAGTAATACCATATAGGGAAGCTCATTCCAGGTGAGAGGGCACAGCACATTGATAAAATGTTGAAAATAATGAGTGCTTATTCCCCTGGGAAAGGTATGCATCCTAAAATCATATAAAAGATTTCTTAACTCTAATGGATACTCATTCTCACTGCAAGAAACAGGTCATCTCAGAACAGATCTTAGATCAAAGAAGCACTGTGCATCCGAGACTATGATTTCTGCTTAGAACTTTTAACTTTTATGAAGAAAACATCTGTAAATGTAAAATATCATCAGCTCTATTTTCTATCAGTTCTATTTTTCTATCATCAGAAAGTGTTCAGTTTACTTTATCTTAAATTATTGAATAACTGTATTTCCAGTATTATACCAGCCACAGTAGGTATTTCAAAATTAAAAGTATCATCCCCAGTGGAAGGAAATTATTCACACTCGAAATAAACATGATCCAAAGAACTAAATGAAAAAATATAAAGCAAGTGCCAAATGTAGTAAAACCCCTTGCCATTTATATATGTTACCAAAAGAAGTGGGAAGACAAATTGGTCTAAGATCTATGTCTCAAGATGAGAGCACATGCAGAATTAGTAAATAATTATGGTCTAACCATTTAATAAAATTATTATTATATCATTAACAGCTGAAGATATTTTATTAGATTAATATCATGTTTAATGATCAAAACTGCTTACATTATGGAGATGTTGCAGTTCTATTTTATAATTTTCAAACAATTAAGAGTCAGTTATCATGTACCAAGAATGTACTAAAAAATCATTTGTTTCTTTGGTAATAGTCTGTGTTTTTCTAAAAATTTTCCCCCATTCCAAATTTTACTTTTCCCTATCCAAATCCTTTCCTTCAAGATCCTGCTCAAGGCCTTGTAACTCTATAAGTTGTCCCCTTTTTCTTCAACCTTTACCAGTATCCGTTTCTGTGAATTCCTATTAGATCAAGCTCTGACTTTACTGTCAATTTGCTGCAAGCACGAAAATTAGAGGCTACTGCCATGAGCAAAGTAATAGGTATATATTTTATAAGGAAGCATATCTCACATGGATATGGATAAACAAAAATTTCCATGACTTGAAAATGATGCACACTCCCTCTGAGTAAAGAAACTCAACCTGTACCAAAAAACAAAAACAAACAAACAAAAAAAAAAAACCTTTCAGTTACACTAAGCTCCTGTTTTCCTCCTCCTTTTTGTGTGCATGGAACAGGGCCTCTTCCAGGTGCCTACAGGATCCACTCATGTCTATAGGCCCTGCAAAGCCTTCTCCTCCTTTTTTGATCTGGCTGGCACATTTAGCATTATGTTTTAGGGTTTAGGCCTTTAAGAAGGATGAAAGAGTCACTACTACCTTCTGGCTGCCCTAATATTCCTGCAAGAATCCTTGAAGCAAAGAAGCAGAAAGTAATTTGTGGAAATTATTAAAAGGCTAATAATTTTTTTGGAAAGGTGGAAGGAAAAATACTGGGAAAAAAACACAAATATATATTTCAATAAATTATCCCAGCCCATGGACACAGTTTGGCTGAAACAAAGGTGTATGAAAAGACTTAGTGGGAAATACATTTAGAAAAAAGGTTGGGGCCAGGTCTTTTGAAGCCCTGTAAGGGACTTTGCTCACTGCTTGATGGAGACATTTTAATCAAGAGAATAGAAGAAACAGCTGTGCCACTGGAAGCTCAAACAGAAGCCAGGTGTACAAACTCAGCGAGGAAGCAAGGAAGTCGGTGTGAGCTAATAGATCAAATGACATATAACACAGTGAGCTAGAGAAGGAGCTATGGAAAAGGAAAAGAATGAGCTCACTGCATTTCAGTCCATTCAGAAAGGAATGGACTGAAAATGGCATTAAGAGAAGATAAGGTGAGATGCCCTTATTCAGGAATAACTTTTAAGGGAAGAAGCGTGTGTAGTGTGGAAGCAGGATCCAGAGGGGAAAAAAAAGAGTGAGGAGTAAAGAGGAAGAAAAGCAGAGTCCCAATGGAGGAAAGAATTGTAGAGAAAGACTAGTTAATCTTACAGGACTGAAGAGGCTAGAGAATGAGAAGAGACCATTGGATTTTGGAACAGAAGGATTCTTCCTAACCTTAAGTTTGAATAGACTGGAGAGGAAGGGGTGAAGATAGAGCATGCCTCAAGTGTGGGACAGAACCCAACATGGGCTACAGCCCATCCCACTCTCCACTCATCATTCATTTCAGCTTTCTGTCTGTAACCATCATCTTATCCATGCCCACTTAATTACTCCCCATTGCATTTGTGATGGGGTTCTTGTCATGGGTGTAAGGAGCTAGAACAGCAGAGAATGTAGGTAGGAGCTCAGAAACATGGAGTTAGAGGGTCTACAACAGGATAGCATGAGGCTGCCCTCACCCCCCTAAAGCCTATTCATATGTATGGGGCTGGGGCTGGAAAGATGAATAAATAAAAGTAATTATTAGGAACTTCTCTTCAGAAAGCTTAGTATTAGGAAGGGAAAACCAGTATGAACAGTTCATCTTTCATTCATTCTACCAAAATGTATAAAGTACTTTTATATAGCAGACTCTGTAATGGAGACAGTACTAAGAGTAAATAAGGGGTGCGTGATGTGTGTGTGTGTGTGTGTGTGTGTGTGCGCACGCACACACACGCATGTATGTCTGTCTCAGAATGAGGAGATCTGAGCATTTTCCAAGGATGAGGTATGGGAAAAGCACCTCTAGATGGAGAGATTGAAAGATACAAATAACAAAGAATTTTAATTAACAGAGAAAAGTCCTAGAGAACAGAGGTTATAATTCAAGGACGCTAAAGTTATTCTTGGAGAAAAGGAAAGATGGTTCTCTCCCTGAGTTTGATAGAAAAGAGGAAATGATTGGAATACACAGGAGTATTGCAACAGGAATATGATGACTGAAGAAACTTGAGTCTGAGGCCTTTGATCTTCTCAGTGTAAATGAGGCGAGAGCAAATAGAGTGAGGAATGTCATAAGAAATGACTATGATAAAAGTACTGCTGAGCAGCATTGGAATTCCAGCTGGGTTTGGATAATGCAAAATCTCTGCAAGGTAACTTTAAAGTGCATTTACCAGGATATGCAGGTATCTAGTTCATACTAGTTTCATTTGTTTTTCAAGACTGTCATCCCCTGCCGTGCACATCTCCGGTGTCCACACCAGGATTTCTTCTGATCTAGATCTAGATCTAGAATCTATTCTATAATCTAAAATAGATTATATATATAGAATTATATATAGGAAATTCACCTGTCCTGGGCTGCCATTTACTACTTAGTTGAACCTTCTCAATACAAAGATTTGTCCAATTGGGGAAAATTGAAGCTCTACTCTCTCTCTTATCTATTGATATTACTTCTTCCCAAGGCAGTGAACCAATCTTTTTCTTATTCTTACTCAAAATAGGGGCCTAAAAGGCTTTTTTTTTTTTTTTGGCAGTTTATCTCAATGAAATTAAATAATTCTTTCATTATAGTCATGGGAATGAAACATTTCAGAAGATTCATAGTAGAGTTAAAAACTGCATAGTGCTTATTATCCTACAAGATTATACAGGCAAAAATGTAAGTATTCTAAGAAGTTTTGGGTAGATGTATATATGTTTGATTTAAAAATAGCTTAATAAGAGTTAATGAATTTCCAAGGCATATCACAAATTTCTCAAGAAGAAATTATAAATGGAAACTAACAAAATTACCCTTGTTCCACTGTCAAGTAAATAATATATACTAATAAAACTCCAACTATAACCCACTTACACCTAAAGGGATAGTTCTTGAATAATCTAATTTCCCTATGAGTTTAGGGCATTATTTTAAAATTCATGTGGTCCTTAGATAATAATCATGCCAAGAAAATATCCAAGTTATTAAATACCCTTCTGCTAATCTTTTTTCAATTTTCTTCCCAAAAGCCACACAGGTGAAGAAAGTCCTAAAATAAATAATGTGATTGCCAGCTTGGACTTTATACTTTATTTACCTTGGGAAAATGTATGTCTTATTTTGCCATAGGACTTATTTTATCTCCTTCCAACCAATCCAGTTTTCCAAAATATTCTCTGTATTTTAAGTCTACTGCAGCTTTGTGAATATTAGCAGTCTTTTCCTTTTTATAAAAGTAAGCTGTAGCTACAGAGAAGGCTAAGGTGTTCTCTGTGAACATTTTAAGAAATGTTTTCTTGGTTCTGCTACTTAATAATGGAAGCAAAAAGTTCTCACAAAGGATAGGTACCCCACTAAGTTTCAGAAATAGAAAGCTACATTTATCAAAATCTTGCTGAAATCCAGATTTCTTGTCTTTGCCTCATTTATTTGATTGATTTAATAGCACAAGAAAAACATTGTGAGGAACATAATGTTTCATATTCTTTGTTTCCTGAATGCAAAATCATGGTGCCAGAAATGATTCTCAAGTCTGCAAAACCATCAAATGAATGTAAGCATGGGTTCTTTTATTTACTGTTGCTGTCTGGCTTAGGAATTCACTACTGTTAATAGAGATTCAGTTCAGCTATAGTAACTCATCTTCTGAAGAGATACCCTAATAAGGTTTAGTATTTTCAAACATATGCCAGCTGCTATGTTTTTGTTCTTTTCTTGGCTCTGAACTATAAATTTTGAATTTGGCTAATATGTATATATACTTTTAGGTCAATTTGTGAGAAAAAAATATTTATTTGAGTGGAATTAATTTTTATAATTAATTTGTGTTTAGGATTTGAAGGAGAAGAGGAAACTAACATTTCTTAAGTGCCTTCAAAGGACAATACTAAGTACTCAAATAATTATATATGGTGATAATTATTGTTAACTATACTAAGTATATTTTTAAACATGAGATCAGTTTCAGACTGGATATGATAAAATATTTTGGGTAGCTCAAATATAACGAGAAGTGTGTCTGATAATTTTTACAGCAGATGACGAATTTCAATGCATCCTCATTTAACAGAGTGATTTTATATAGAGATATATTGCTGATTTGTTTTTGTAATATTTTGCAGATTTTTAAGCACAGAAAAACAAAAAAGAAGATACATAAAACTCCTGCAATGCCACCACTAATTGCAAGTTCACTGTGAAAATATTAGTATATTATTAGCTAATCTTTTTTTATGCATCTGTGTTATTAATATTGATAAAACCATCAGCAATGACAGCTATTATTTATTAATTACTACATGCCATCCATTTAATTGCCTTGCATGTATTAACTTCTCTAGTCCTCAAAACACAGTCATAAAAGGTACTATTATTATTCCCATCTTACAGGTTCCGTGACTTGTCTGAGGCCACACAACTTTTAGAGGTTGAAATGGAATTTATGTCTTAACCACTTCACTATAATTCCATGCAACTCCATGTACACATAGAGATATGTTTTTATATAGCTTTTTAAAAATACTTATATATTCATAACATTTCATTTTGTCCTATAATGCTACCTCTTTTTTTACTTTTAAAAAATATGTATTTAGGAAGACCTCTTAGGACACCATTGCAGAAGGCTTGTACCAGGCTAGATTTGGAAAAAGGTAGATGAGCATGAAAAAGATTACAGTCCTTTGTATGGAAGAGTCTGTGGGCAGTAGTGAGGAGAGGAATGTCATGGATAGGGGTGGATATTGTCATTTACTGAGAGAGTGACTCCTGGGAAAGGATATTATTTGGCACTTCATGCTGATGTTTGGACAGTCATTGGGTAGGTTTTTAAGGCAGTTGAGGATCATCAGCATATAAATGGAAATTGGGATCAATGAATTTGCTTAGGAAGGCAGTGCAGAATATAAGAACAAAAGGTAAAGGCCTTTTTGAGCCTCAGTTTCTTTAGCTATAAAATGGAATAATAAATGGTACCTACCTCAGAAGACTGTTGTGAGAATTAAATGAAAATTTAGGTTAACAGTTTCTATCAAAGTATCTGGCATGTAGAAAGGGCCCAATAGTAATACTAATTAGCAATTTTAATAATTCTGAGAAACCAAATAGAAGGGCAGTAGTTAAATAACAGATATTGGTGGCATCATTCATGAATGGTGCTGAAAGGCAAGCTAACCTGGCCAATGTTTTTATCTGCTCATTAGTTATAAAGTGATTAATGGTATACAAATTCTTAAAGTCTAACTGGAGTTCTTCTAAATCACTGCCTCTCAAAGTTCTTCCTGTCAAGTCCCCCTTTGAAGATCTTGTGAAATCCATCAGCCCTGACCTCAGGAAATTGCACTTCGTCACATTATACCACATTGTGCACACACTTAAAGGGTAGTCATCCATATGTTTATCCTGTGTTAGGTATAATCTGCCAGAGAGTGATCCATCTTCTCTCTTTATCCAACCCTTCCTGTACTTTTCTATACTAGGTCAGGGGTCAGCAAACTTTGGCTCAAAGTTTGTTTCATATGGCCCATGAACTACGAATGATTTTTTTTTTTTCAAATGGATGAAAATGTCACAATAATATATGGTGACACATAAAAATTATATGAAATTCAGTTTTGGTGTCCATAAACAGTTTTATTGAAATACAGCCATGCTGGGGCGCCTGGGTGCCTCAGTCGGTTGAGTGTCTGACTCTTAATTTTGGCTAAGGTCATGGTCCAGTGGTTGTGGGATTGAACCTATGTTGGGCCCTCCAGCGCTGAGCATGGAGCCTGCTTGGGATATTTTCTCTTTCTCTCTCTCTCTCTCTCTCTCTCTCTCTCTCTCTTTCTCCCTCTCTCCCTCCCTCCCCCCCCCATTTGTCCCCCTGTCCTGCTCTCTTGCTCTCTCTCTTAAAAAAAAAAAACAAATACAGCCATACTTATTCATTTATGTGTGGTCCATGGCTGCTTTCATGCCACAAAACTTATGGCCCACAAAATCAAAAGTATTCACTATCTAGTCTTTTAAAGAGAAAGTTTCATGACCTTTACTGTAGGCCAAGAATTTACTGACTGCAATGCAGAATGCAGATGAAGTCATTAGAGAACTGTGATCATTTTTATAGTTATCTAAACATATTCTCTGCTCAGCCAGAAGTTAATTTATATTACTACTGTGACTTTCAAATCCCACACCCCTTATTCCTGTAGCATTTACATTTATACTGTTTGCCTATTGGCATCATCTCTCACTAGACAAAATGATTCTCCAGAATGAAGGCTTATCCCCCAAAGATGAGAATCTTCAGCTCTTCAACCTTGCCCTAAAACTTGATCCTTGACTTAGCTGCTCACATAAAATAGTGAAAACACTTTGTTCAACTGTGATTTTCCCAGTTGGGAACTCAGGGGTTGTATCTGTTCTTTCAGTGATGATTACTTCCCCAGAATTTAACACAATGCTGTTGTTACTAGGCATGCAAAGATTTTCTTGAATGAATGAAACTTTTTGAAAGTTTTCTGTGTTCTCTTTCCTCAAAAGCCACTCAGTCCTCCTCACACACCAGTCTGAGTTTTCTTCCTCTCATTACCCCCAGATTGTTCTTGTTAAGGTCACAGAAAGCCCATAGACATGAATTTGATTTGGATAAAATTTAACAACTTGTGAGGTGACAGGTATTGTGCATAGGAAACCAATGATATGTGTGTAATGGAAAAATACTGGTAAAAAATGTATACTTTATATGTGACATGAATAAATGATTCTTACTTACTTTCTGTCTCTCACATATGTAACTTGATTTCTGGCAGTGCTCTAGCCAGACATGAATTCTTTGGATTTATAAAACATAATTTAAAGCTTCTTTCTTTGCATCTTTACAGGTACAACCTGTAATGGTCCAACCCTCCACTTGGAAAGTTCTTAATCTGTAACCTTGCTTGTCAAAATCCTTGTCTTCATTCAAGCCCTACCCAAATTCCAACTTTCTATCCGGGCTAAAAGTGATTCTCTGAACTCCTGCAAAACATTTTTTGGTTCTCATGTGGTGCTGTTTAAATACTTCTCTGCCCCGTATATATCTGTAAGGTTCTTATCACAAGATGAATTTCAAAGTTACTCAAGGATAAGTAACTGTGCAGCAGGTTTTTAGGGGAGTAGTGGGTGGGTCTTACATGATATAGTGCCTTTAATGCAGAAGATTCTTAATAGAAGTCTATCGGATGGGTGTGATGTTTGCTCAGTCAAAATATCATGTTCAGATGGTAATTAATTGATCATATCATGGTATTGCATTTAACGTTGTGACATGCTGTTGTTAGTGGGTAAATTTATAGTCAGTTTTTCTTTTATGTTGGGCTTTGTTATTTTTTAGGAAATCAACACAATTTTTAAAATTTTAACAAGTAAAAGTGATTTTCTTCTATTATTTTTCTGCCTCCTTTTCCCTTCGTATATATCACTTCAGAATACCTGGACATTGATCTGGATACATTTTATTGGATAATTCCACATTTCTGCTTTTAAGTTTTAACGTTTCTATAAGCACCAGTAGATACTTAATCATTTTAAAGTTTTGACACAGTAAATGAATTGTTGTGATAGTAAGTTCTTTACCATTATGGTAAAAGTGAAAGTAACATTTTATTAGAAAATTACTAAGAGACAAAATTTGCCTTGATAATGATTGATAAAGATGTTACAGTTTTCAACACCCTCTTCCATATATCACTTGATGTAATAAGTCTATTAACCTTGTGAAAATACATAGTTAAGAAATGTGAAAATGTGTATATTTTTTGGAAATCTGTCTTTTCTTAGGGATAGAGACAAAGGATACCTGTCATAATGGATTTACCATAACTATTAGGCAAGTCAGCTAGTGAATTCTTACATGGAAAATAAGATTTCTGATATCAGGCAAATACATTGCAATACTTATTAAAACAATCATTTACAAACTAAAGAATGTGGTACACACAATGGTTAGTCATAGTTTTAGTGAGGCTTAATAGACTTCATGTTCTAGGACTATAGGAGAAATAATAGTATTCCAGATTGAAATTCAGTAACCTAGTATGTTTCTGTAAGCTGAAATAGCACCTTTTTTTCGTATATATTTTTTTAGTTTTATATAATTTTTTATACTTGAAACTATAAAACTTCTGACAATCAAGTAGTAAATAATCATATTGTGTTTAGGAAAGTTTCAAATGAAAAGAATTATGAATTATACGTAATATGTAAATAAATTTATATTTGTAAATAAACATAGTTGCATTGAAACAATTTGCTGTTATCTAATGAAGCAGAAGTATATTAAGTTAAGAAATACAAAAAATCAGTATCTTAATTTAATATTTTCATCACTCTGAATATCTTTATCACTCTGAATTTTTATCACTCTTATACTCTGAAAGTGTGAGAATCTCTAATCTACCTGAATTATAGAAACTGAAAATAGAATCAATGCCTTTAATGAGGGAAGATTCTTTTTTTTTATATAATTTAACTTTATTTTTTTATTTTTTAAAATTTATATCCAAATTAGTATATAGTGAAGCAATGATTTCAGGAGAGGGAGGATTCTTGATAGGAAAACCTATTGACTAGAAATCCACAGGAAAATAAACTCAAATGAGATATTTAATAGACTCTACATGATTCAGCCTGCTACTAAAAATGCCAATTCCTATTTACAACTTCTACCTCAGGAAATTTACCCAATTAACTAGATGTTTATAAAAAGGAGAAAGAAAAAAAATGAAAGAAAGAAAAGATAGAAAAGATGTCATTTTAAGAAAGATTACATAAATTTTCAGGGGAATTCTGTGATCTTCAACAAATCATTGATAGACAACTATCTATCTATCTATCTATATATATATATATATATACATATATATATGTGTATGTATGTGTGTATATATATATATATATAGAGAGAGAGAGAGAGAGAGAGAGAGAGATTGGTGTGAATATGAATAGCAAGATGAGAGTAGGAAACTTTTACCTTAAAAGTAAAAATTTACTTTCAGTTTGGTGCTTTGACTTTCTATAATGCTTAATAACAATTCTGTCTTCTCATGGAGCATTCCTTATTATCTCTTTAAATCTTTTTTGAGTAAAGATTCAAAAGCATATTTTTGTGGAGAAAATCCACTTTCATAAATCATGTAAATAATTTTGAAAATCTAATCCAAATTATATATACAGAAACATGAAAGAAAAACAGCTGATTTCAAATGTTTTAACGTAATGTATTACATGCACTGACTGGGATGAAAAAGCCTATTTTTTCCATATTTTTAAATTTGATCTAAGTACAATTACAGATATTGGTTTTAATTTCCAAGGTGTAGGTGGCCTGAATTCTGGGTTCCTTGGTGAGAGTTCCTGAATCTAAGTGGCTCTGTAATAACAGGTCTGTTGGCTCCCTTCTGCTCTTGGTGCTGGATGCAGAAGCCATCTCCTCTATATCTCTGCCAGTGCTTTTAGTTCCTAGTGGGCATGTCCTAGATTCTCTGGCCTGGATAGCACAGTTTGACAATTTGGTGTACATCCTTTTACTCTGTAAATGGCTTAGTGACGTTACTCAAAGCAATGCCAGTTGTCTGTCCTTTTGTTCTGCTTTTATATTTCATAGTTTTCACTCATGGCATACCCCCTAGCTATGCCTTTTAGAATGCTGCTGTGAGTATTCTTCATGGTACACACAAATAGAAGGCATTTTCCTTGCCCTCAAATTATTTATAAGCTCAGTTTTGACTTGGTAAAAGGCAGAAGGCTGTCCTGTCTTTTTATAGAAATTTACAGTTTACAGAGCTTTTCAGGCTTACCATCTCATGAGTGCAAAATTATGGAAACTCTTAAAATAAAAGCCTGATCATATTAAGAAAAATTAGGAAGGCATTAGCTAAGGAAGGATTCATGAGGAACATTAGCTTTAAATGTAATATAAACATATGTTCTTTAGTCCTCAAAAATTCCATAAAATTTAATATATTCTTAATATTATTTTCCTTTCCATTCAGAAAATAATTGTGAGAATTAAATACAATTGTAAAGAGCCCAAATATTTCAAATTTTACATATATATCACCTGAATTTTAATCTTTAAAATAATCAATCTGTTTTTAGTAGTATATTGTACTAACATTTGTATTGTTCATTCTTAGTTAAGTCCTACTCCCTTCCCCAAGGTAAAAGGAAGCCATCATTTTTGTTTTAAATTTTCCCCTTTTTTTCCACCATTTAATCTTTGGGTCAGTAGTGCCTAAAACCAGCAGTTGTTCCCTCACTGAACTTAAGTTCCCACCTAGCACTGGCAGTAATGTTCATGCGGTGCCAAACATTTCATTTACTCCACATTTGTCAAGTGGCTATCAGTAATACGAATGGTGAATACTTATTCAGCCATATTATATGATTGGTCCTGTGTAAAGTACTTGCTATGCATTATACTATATTCACATTCAACCCTCTCAACAATTCTGTGTGGTTGCTATAGAGTTAATGACATACAGTAATTTTCTTTGGATTTTCAAGGGGAAAAAAAAATAAAAGGCTAAAAGAAGTTAAGTCACTTGCCCAAAGTCATACAGCAAGTAAGTGGAAGAGAGAATTTGAATCTTTGTCTGTACTCAGAGTCTTAGTCCTTGCCCCAGGCTGAATATTTGTGTCCCCCTAAAATTCATACATTGAAACCTAATGGCCAGTATGATGGTATTAGGTCCTGTGGGGCATTTGGGAGGTGACTAGGTCATGACGGTAGAGCCCTCATGAATGAGATTAGTGCCCTTCTAAAAAAGGCTCCACAGAGCTGACTACCCTTTCAACCATGTGAGGTCATGGTGAGAAGTCATCTGTCTACCAGGAAATGAGTCCTCACCAGACACCGAATCTGCTGGTTCCATGTTCTTGGACCTCCCAGCCTCCAGAACTGTGAGAAATAAATTTTTGCTCTTTATAAGACACCTAGTTTATAGTATTTTTGTTATTGCACTACATGGTCTGGGTATGTTTAAAGTGCTGTTAATTATTAGTTAAATATATAATTATCTATAAATACCAAGAATATCCAGTGTCAGTGGTTACAGTTTGTCATTTTCATAGAAGTTTATGTAACTAGAAAAATATTTAATTTGGATTTCATTTTCCTTATAAAGAGAAAACTGTAAAATGTGTCTTCAAATAATTTTATACACTAAGACTAATAAGCTAATGCACACCACTATTTTTTTTTTCTTCAGTGCTATGCCTTACCTATTAGTCCGATTTTACTTGTCAGGAAAGTGAAAGAGAGAGTAACTTGCCTGAGTTCACACTGGTAAGAAGAGAGCTGGAATTTGAACCTAGGGGTTGAGCTACAGAGTCTGTGCTGTAAGTGGAGCATATCATCAAAGCTGGCCTGGGAAGTGACACTGTCATCCAGCTATCTGGCTCCAGGACCATGACACTGTACTGCAACTCCAGCTGCTTGGTGGACTAGTTCCTAAAGCTGTCTTAAAATGTGCAAAGGCTCAAACACAGTAGGACTGTGTTTCTTGTTAATTTAACAAAAAACGAGTTTGTTGGGCATCCGTGGGTTCAGTAAATTCTAGTAGGCTTTTCTGTAGAGAAGAGAGTATGTTAAGAAGGGATCATATCTCAAATTTCATAGTCTTCTCTCAAAGTAATAAGTCATGTTCAGAATGGTACTTGTTTTTCTCTGAACTATGTCACTGCTTTCTAAGCACTGAGGAGGTTATCAAAAGAAGGAGAGATTTCCTTGGGACAGCTGAGATAGAGTTGTAAAAGAGAAGTGAAGGAAGAAGAGAGATAAAAGACTGTTGTGTACATCCATATGGGAGATTCCCTTTGGTCCATGTTGTCCAAACTGCATATAATGGGGCACCAGCAGAAGAATGGTCTTAGGGGAGAAGGTAACAGGGGAATAAGGCAAGTAACAGGCAGTTGTCTACAAGGTTCCTCTAACAGTGCTAAAGTCTAGAACATGTTGGTCGTGTTGGGGAGAAGATGGGAGAGTGCAATAAGCAAGTCATTTATATCTTGAGGACTGCTACTATATACATATAATAGAAGTAGATTCATTTGTTCTGTTCACTTAACTGATTCATTTATCCACAAAGATAAGCCTAATTATGTAATAAAGGCTGACTTTATTGGATACTTACTATGAGCCAGACTAGCACAATTCTAACACTTTAAAACAGGTACCACCCATTGTTATCACCACTTTTTAGGTAAGGAAACTGAGCTCAGAAAGATTAAATAATTTTCGCAAGATCATGTAGCCAATAGGCAGTAGATTCAGTGTGCTTAACATTTATATTGTTAGCCGTGATACTGTGCCATCATCTTTAATTAACTCGATAAATTATTCGTTAAAATGAATCTACCTGCTATAATAATTGACTTTAAAATGTATAGTCTCAAGTTCAGTAAAATTCTGTTTATTGTTCATTTAACAATTTGGTCAGGTGTTCATAGTTGACAATCCTCTCTCTTCCATGCAGTGGTTTGGGCACCCAGGCTCTTTATATTTTATGCTTTTTTATTATCTGTGTCCATGTCACAGACGAATAAAAGAAGAATGGAGAAGGTACATCTGCTTCTTAAAAGCCTTGTTCTGGAAGCACCACACATCAGGAATCACATAACCATGCCTGCATGCTAGGCATGGGGACTGAGAAATATAATCCTGGCTTAACAGCTGCTTAGTGTCAATTTTATGCAATGGGCAGGAATGAGCAGCTGAGTGGTTCTTGTACACATGACTTACAATTTCTTCTGTTTTATTTAATTAAATCATTTAAGAGTTTAAGTAATTTTTTAAGTAGAATCTGAAAATACTGGTGCTTTCTTATTTTATTTTATTATTTTTAATATAATTTATTGTCAAATTGGCTTATATACAACACCCAGTGCTCATCCCAACAAGTGCCTTCCTCAATGCCCATCACCCATTTTCCTTCTCCCCCACCCCCATATCAACCCTCAGTTTGTTCTTGGTATTTAAGAGTCTCTTACAGTTTGCCTCCCTCTCTGTTTGAAACTATTTTTCCACCTTCCCTTCCCCCATAGTCTTATGTTAAGTTTCTCAAATTCTGCATATGAGTGAAAACATATGATATCTGTCTTTCTCTGACTGACTTATTTCACTCAGCATAATACCTACTGGTTCCATCCATGTTGCTGCAAATGGCAGGATTTCATTCTTTCTCATTGCCAAGTAGTATTCCATTGTATATATAAACTACATCTTCTTTATCCATTCATCAGTTGATGGGCATTTAGGCTCTTTCCATAATTTGGCTATTGTTGAAAGTGCTGCTATAAGCATTGGGGTACATGTGCTCCTATGAATCAGCACTCCTGTATCTTATGTTATTTTAAAATTCATGCACTGCCAGTGTAATCTGTGAGCCTCTTTATCCCAGTTTGAGAGCTTGTCAAATTCCAAAACTGTCCCCACGATTGCTATTCGTTCCTCAGCTTAAAATTTTCCTGGCCTCTTCTGACTCTGGAGTCCAGATTTCCCTGTCCTATACCACATTGAATCCATTATTTTTTTTTCTTCTTTTGTTTTTTTTTATATATATATATGAAATTTATTGACAAATTGGTTTCCATACAACACCCAGTGCTCATCCCAAAAGGTGCCTTCCTCAATACCCATCACCCACCCTCCCCTCCCTCCCACCCCCCATCAACCCTCAGTTTGTTCTCAGTTTTTAACAGTCTCTTATGCTTTGGCTCTCTCCCACTCTAACGTCTTTTTTTTTTTTCCTTCCCCTCTATTTTTAAAACATTCCATGCTTTTTAAAACGAAACAATTAAAATTTGTGCATTCTCGGCATTCGTGAGTCTAATAGACATCATGAAGATGATATTGGGAGCAAGTGGGGGACTAGAGGGAAGGAGGTGGTTTGAAAGTGGTTATGATCACTAGGCACACAGTATTTTGCCCTTTTTTCCCCCTCTCTCTCTCACTACTCAGTTATTTCTCCTGGATTCTGTCTATATCTGTAAATGATTAACAAGTACATTTATGTCACTCTTTAAGTTACTCTGTAAATTTATTTAATCTTCAAAACAGACCTATGAGGTGGTTTATACTATCATTTTTTCTATTTGCCTGTGAGGAAGCTAAAGGAGAGAGAATAAGTGGTGATTGGCAGAGGTGGGATTTAAACCCAGGCTGTTTGGCTGCAGAGTATGTCCTCTTAGCCACTAAATTATTCTGCCTCTCAGTGGGGACAACTTTTTCACTAAGGAAAATGCTGATACCAGCTCCTACAGTACAGTTCTATTTTGTTAAGTTTATTTCTGACACTAAGCTAATTTTTAATCCAACTCTTAAGTACTTGATGTAGTTAAAATAATTATAATGACTGCATAGCACTTCTTATACTTTAACAAAAAACTAAAATGTGCTATGCAATCTAGCAATTGATATTACTTAGGCTTTGTTTCTTAGATACTATATAACCCATGCTCAGTGTTAGTTTCTAAGAGTTCTGGAGTTACCACTGGTTGTTTTTAACTATAGGAGATTTATTTATAATTTTTCCTAGTATTCTTTTGTTGATTAAAGATTTTGACAGATGTATTTAGTTTTGTAGACCTTGTATATGTACACTCATAAAGCACACAGACACATCTCAGTGTACTTGGCAAGTTCTTTAGATTCTTCATGGGCTTGTCACACAGATTAGGGCCCAGAAGTAAGTCTGGCCACCACCTAAGATCTTTGCTGCTGCTACTTCGTACATAGCATCCAGCTATCAGTACTGGCTTTTGTTCTTTGTTCTGAAAACTCATTTTTTTTGTGCTCAGTGGCATGTTCAAATAGTAAACATCTAAGGAAGTTCACAAACCTATATAGCCAAATAGGAAGGGGAAAAATTATTATGTGTTGTGGTTATGCATCCAGAGTGTCACCAATCAATTTCTAAGATAGACAATACAATATAGAAAGAATGAACACTTTCACTAAAGCTTTGTTTTAAATTTTTAAACAATAGTTATGTGTCACTTTATAATTTTTGACAGAGCACAAATAAGAGGCTCAATAAGAATGAGATTATTTTCTGGTCAGTCTATGCTGGATTTCATGCCGTCCACAAAGTTGACACAGTTCGGTACTTATACATAAATCCTTTAGTGTTACAGTTTACCATGTCCTTTTCTGAACATTCGTTTACTGCAAAATATTTTCTAGGTGTAGATATTATTATCAAACCTTGATTTCTCATAAACAAGAAAATATATGTATTCATACTTCAAGTACCTTAAGCAAAAATAACCCGAATTATAATGGCATTATAATTTACTGGGGCTTGAAAATATTTTTTAATTCTTAAAATTATTCCCTGATTTATTTTTTCCTTTTATATGCAGAAAGCTAATTCTTTTGTTATTCTTTCATATGAATAAAGATAAGTAAAAATGCCATTATAATAAGCAGTTAGTTTTTCATACTGGTAAATTGTGCAGCAGCTATGTTCTCAGGTTAGAGACTGTCACATCAAGAGATACTGGATATTTCCACATCTCAGATTGCATGACATTTTCATGAATGTATATGTTTATGAATATATCTGTGGTTTCCCAGTAGTTGATTGTTATGGTTAAAAAAAGTTTGGGTTTTCTGTGTATAGTCTTCTTATATCTCAGTTCTGTACCCATTATTTATATCCCATTTTTCCTCCCCCTTCATGAGAATTGAGTAATGAACATGAGCTCAAATTTGCTAATAAAACACTTTTGACATTCTTGTCACACACATAATGACTCCTGGTTGATTCTCAGAAGATTATATGGATGTACTACACAGTTCTTTGGCTTAGTCTCAACACACATAAAGGAGATTGGATATCATCACTGACATAATTTTTCCACATAATCTGGAAGGTTATCCCAGTCCAGTGTTTCAAGACATCCTGTAATACCTCAGAGATGCTCTGACATTCTATAACCTGTGAATAGTCATATTGATCTCTTAACGTATACCCATTTGAAGCTGATTCCAGACCTTAATGCTATCTTCAGAATATAACTATTTCATATCTGTGGAATACATGAACTAAGAACTAATTTAATTCCAAATCACCAAGCTCCAAAAAGACTGAAATTCTATCATTTGCCTTCTGGAATTTGGAATTGTGCTGCTGGGATAGAGAAAGAAATGATCCATGTTTCTCAAACTTTTTCCACTGAGTCACTTCTAATAGCAAAGGAAAGTAGCAACTATCTCCGGAAGGACTGAAGCCATAGCCTCAAACAACAGCCAAAGGAGAAGGATTATTTGAAGTCTGAGTCTTATCATAAAATTAATGAGACTTTAGCCTTTCACTTATTACATACTCATGTTTATTTTACTATAAAATTTCCCAAAATCTTCCAGTAAATGTAAAAGAGTGGTATTCTCGAAATTCTGTGTTTATCACTTATCTTCAAACATCCTCTAAAACACTGCTTAACTCCCTCCAGGAACATAAGCCAGGGTCTTAAAGCCAGATGTCCATATGTGTGGGTTAAACAGCAGAGATTTTCAGTGAAGTCCATGACTATAGAGTAAAACACAGCCAATTGGACAGCAGAGATATCAAACCAGAGATAATCATCTAGCACCAAATTCCAACTGTCTGAACTAATTCAATAACTCACACTGAATTCAGTTTGGCTTTAGGCTAAAGAATAAAGATTCTTTTCCATGGATCCACCAGAGAAAAGACTTCTCTTTAGCCTTTCTGGTTCTCAGTTGCTCTGATGTTTAATCCTCACCTAGGCCCAACTGCAGGGCCAGTGGGGTGAGCACTTTGAGCTGAAGGCTTCCTGTAGCAGCTTGAGGGCACCTTGTAGAGCAGCCCTTCCTCTGCTCAGATGAAGGACAGGTTTTGCTAGGAAGTGGTGCACATACAGGGAGGACCACACCAACTTTCTGGCTGGGAGAGGAGTACTTTATATGAGTAGAATATTTTTAAGTATAAGCAATAGACTTACAGGATTGTTCTGTAAGTTATGTATGTTGACTGAAGATGGACTAAACTAAGAGTCAGCAAGCCTGAGTTTCAGGGCCTCCCTCTTCCAGAGGCTAACCGTGTGCCCTTCCACAGTGTATTTCGGGTCTTCAGCCTCAGTTTTCCCAGCAGCAGGATAATAGGATTGGGTTTTTTACATGGTCTCTACTACTACCAAGCTGTATAATCTAGGGTTCTATACATTTTTCTGTATAACCATGACTTCAGTCCAGATTTTATTTACTTGAGTCATATGTATATATAATATTCAACTTTTAGCTTTTCTCTAAACCTGGAACAAAAGTTGCTAATAACCATATGTCATAATGTCACTTTTCTGAAATTGGTAATTGATAATTATTGTGCTAAAGGTCATGTCACTTTTTAGTTTTTTCTCTAAGCACAAAAATATATCAAGTCTGATTACTTATAGAGATTGAGAAATTAAGGAAAAGAAACCACTGGTGGTTTTTATTTAAGAGTGACGCTCAACTCCTTTATGTTTCACTTGTGTGGGGCCCTACTCTCACACCTCCTTCATTGATTAGCCTACAGCACAGTTGCTGCCTGATAGGAAACAGCTCCCTTTCAGCCATGTCACCACCTAGGCCCCTACAGCACAGTAAAAGACCAAAACATTTGCTAGATTTGTACAGTTACGTATACATGTTCTTCCCTTGTGCCTCTCATTCAAGTGAGTGAAGAACAGAAAACAGTAGTGCTAATACTAATGATAAGGAGCATGGGCATCTTAAAATACAATTAAAGACCGAGTCTAACAGACAAGGTGGGATAATGAAGGGATGGAGAAATCTTAACAATTCTGGTGTGAGGATAATTATCTCAAAAATCTTTCAGTCAGTGAGTCTTTTTCCTAATGCAAAGTAAAGGTATAAGTTTGAGAACTGGAAGAAATACTCAGAAGTGGCTGTTGACATTCCAGAATTTCTGGTTAGCAAAGCCTGCTTTGATAAATTCAGGAGAAATTCTTGTTTGCAAGACATTAAATTTAACTGGAGATTATGTGGGGAAAGATAAGGACAAAAATTATTTAAATATAATTCTCTGAGAAATGAACACAGAAGAGGAGTCCATTACGTTTGTCAGAAAAGAATATAGGTTTTGAAATACTTAAGTTCTAATGAAAGGAACATTTTTAAGATAAAAAGATGGAGAGAGAATTTAATAAATAGAGCTTGGGTGGGGGGGCGCCTGTGTGGCTCAGTCGGGTGAGCATCTGACTCTTGATTTTGCATAAGGGCATGATCTCAGGGCTATTGGATCAAGCCCCACGTTGGGCTCTGTGCTGAGCTTGGAGCCTGCTTGGGATTCATTCTCTCTCTCTCTCTCTCTCTCTCTCTCTCTCTCTCTCTCTCTTTCCCCCCCCTTGTCCCTCCCCCACTACCTGATCTCTCTCTCTCTTCTTTCTCTTTCTCTCTCATAATGTTAATAATATTAATAATAATAAAATAATTTTTTAATAGAGCTTGGTCCTTGGGAAGGCAGAAGGGAGAGGTGGTATCAAATCAAGGTAAGAAGAGAGACCCCTCTTTGTCCTGTGGTAGGAAAGGAAGAGGGAAACAATGGATGTGGAAGGTTAGGGGCTGTATGATGTCCTTGCACATCAGGCTCCAGCTAACTACCTATGTGCCACCTAAACCCAAAGATAGGTCTTCGGATTAGACACTAACTGTCCTTCGGGTGCATAACAGAGCCCTAGCCACCTAAGGCATTTAGAAAGTCCCTCAGTCTCTCCCACCACCCTTTCTTCTGTGCTTCCTGAGCTTCATATCCACTTTAAGTTACATCATTAGAAAGCGATTTACCTTTTTACCTCCAATGAATGACCTTCCCAAATATCATACAGCTGGTTGGGCACATCTTTAACAACCCTTCTTAATACACTGAACATTTCAGGTAGTAGCATAAACAACAAAACTCACTAAATTAACATCTAGTGTCCATGGAGTCACCAGAACCTCCTGAAGACAAGGAAATTATATTTTGACATACATTTCTTTTAATTAAATGTGTAAAATAGCAACTAGCGTGACTAGTTGACAAGAATTTTCCTTCAAGGGTCATGTGAAATAAATAATGCTCATAAGATATAAATCACAAAAGCAAAGTACTTTCCATGATTGGGTTCCAAATATATGTTAATGTGTTGTAAAGTAATTGTTTTCCCATGAGCACATATCTGAAAATTTGTTAAAAATCGTGAAAATGACCCAACATGAAAAATATTTGTCTTCCTAATTTTCTGGAAGCATCTTATATTCTTTTGGGTCAGCCATTACATAAGTAACTTTTAATGTGCAGTAGTTTTCATATATTTTTTAACATAATTTGTATAAAATTTTTTCAGGTGTGTTTGTCTTCATTGCAGTGACTCGGCTAAAATAGAATAATTTACACATCAGAGTTTTGTTCACTTTCCAGGTTCAAATGTCATAGCCATCCCAAAGTCCTAAGCAGAGGATTATTAGTTCTTATGAAGCTGCTTTTCTGCATTGCATCCCTCCCCTCACATTCCGTCAAAGCTACAGGTAGCATCTAGCTTTCCTAATATTTTAACTTTGTCAAATAATAGATTATAAAAAACCCTTTCAATAATAATACTCAATGCTAATTTGAAGTTTTCATTTGTATAAGGTTAATTTCTGTTGTATTTTATCACCTAGCTTCTAACCAGAGCACTGTGTCTTTATCTTACTTATAAAATATCTTCCTATTAAAACTGCTTTCAAGCATTTAGAGAAATGTTAGTCAATATCCTTATTTGTGAGAAAATATAGAGGATCTGCAGGACAGTGTTACTCAATGTACAAATCTGTAAGCACAAAGTTATTTTTTTAATGTTTATTCATTTTTAGAGAGAAAGTGTGCGAGTGGGGGAGGGGGAGAGAGAGGGAGACAGAATCTGAAGCAGGCTCCAGGCTCTGAGCTGTCAGCACAGAGCCCAACACGTGGCTCGAACCACAAACTGTGAAATCATGACCAGACCCAAAGTCAGATGCCCAATCGACTGAGCCACCCAGGTGCCCTCCAAGTTATTATTATATTAATATAGCTACTACCTTTTTAGGTGTCAGTCCTGCCCTGGGTGCTTTATATGTCATCATTTCTATTTCTTCCAGAAAACTAAGCTGTTTCCACTTTACATAGAAACTTAAGGTAAACAACTTACTTTTATATCAGTGATAGTGGTTCGATTTAAATGTAATTTTGTGTAAAGTCTTAATGAGGGGGAAATGTGTGTGTACGTGTGTACCTAAGGTGAGGAGAAATAGCAGTATTATTTCTATGTATAGTTCTTCTTACATGCTTAATAAACATTTGACTAAATGGATTCTAATTGCAAATGAGTATCTCCTATAGGTGTGACCCTAATAGCCTTTATAATAGATTATATTTCCTGGCCTTAGAAGTCCTTCTTACATATGGTAGTTAAAAAACTATTTGGAAACTGTCTATAATTATCCTCAGGATTTGGATCATGAGATCATTTTATAAATAAAAGAAAATTTTAAAGAATTCTTTGGTAGAGTAATAGGTTTTTGAATAATCTCCTGGTAGGAGCAGTGTATTAGTTTCTTATTGCTGCTGTAACAAATTACCACAAATGTAGTGGTTTAAAATAACAAGAAATGAATTATCTTGCAGTTCTGGCAGTCAGAAGTCCAAAACTGGTCAAGGTATCAATAGGGCTGTCTTCCTTTCGGAGGCTCTAAGAGAGAACCCATTTTCTTGCTTTCCCAGGCTCTGGGGGCCATACTTATTCCCTGGCCTGGAAGCTCTTTTCCACCTTCAAAGCCAGCAATGGCTGATGGAGTCTTTTTCATATCACATCTTACCCTGATGTTTGTGTCTCTCTCTTCCTCTTATAAGGGCCTCTATGATTACATAGCCCCCAACCCAGACAATCTAGCATAATCTCATTATTTTACGGTGTGTTGGCTAGCAAACTTAACCCTATCTGCAACCATAATTTCCCCTTCCCATGTCATGAAGCATACATTCTAGAAATTAGGGACACAAATATTTGGTGGGGAGCACTTATTCTATTTATCAAAGGCCAATTTAGTTTTATAGAGTCTGAACTTTATGGAAAGCCCTCTTTAAGAAAATGAACAAACAAAACTACAAATGCAAAATTAGACACTAACGCACATACTTATGTATAATGAGAAAAAAGATGACAACAAATACATACCTCTAAAAAGGCAAACTGCATAAATATATCCCAATTTAACCCAAACTAATTTTGTCCTCAATTGTTCAGTATACCCATAGATCAAACAAAACAGCTGTGTGATAAAAATGCCTCTTTAAAAACTTCCACTTGTTTTGGGTAAATTAAATAGATAGAACCCTTGCCAAATTATGCCTTCAAAGTTTGGTTTCTAACCAAATCTTTGTTCATTTTTATTTATGTCATTTCCCCCCCTTCAGTTTAATTGTCCCAATTCCTTGTGTTCTGGGAGATGTGACACAAAAGAATACAAAATTTGGGGCCAGAAGATCTTGGATTCGGTAACTGTTTATTCATTCATTCAAAACATTTATTAATCAAGCTAATAGTTACCAGATACTGTTCTGGGCTTGGAGTCATAAGCAGGATAGATCTGGTCCTTGCTCCCGACAGTCATAGGAAGGTCATCTCAAACATTAAATGTTATGAAGAGGGGCAGGGCCCTATGAAAGCAAGCCCTGCAAGGGGGCTTAACCTAGACTGCTGGTACTGAGGTTTACTTTAAGACCTGAGAGATGAGACAGAGTGATCCAGGGGAGTAAGTAGCGCAGGGGAAAGGAAAATATTCCAGGCAACAGAAATATTATGGACAAAGACCTATGATGGGAACTGATATTTTGAGGAGCTAAAAGAAGGTCAAAATATACAGGGGCAAAAGGAAACAGCTGTATAGGAACGTTCTTTGGAGCAATTTGGTGCTAATGACCATGCTTAAGATTTTGGTTTCATCTTAATGTAGTAGCATGGTGTTGAGTTTTGAACAAAAATGTGGAATGATAAGCTGATTTTTTTTTATTTTTTTAAATTTACATCCAAATTAGTCATCATATAGTGCAACAATGATTTCAGGAGTAGATTCCTTAATGCCCCTTACCCATTTAGCCCATCCTCCATCCCACAACCCCTCCAGTAACCCTCTGTTTCTTCTCCATGTTTAAGAGACTCTTATGTTTTGTCTCCCTCCCTGTTTTTATATTATTTTTGCTTCCCTTCCCTTGTGTTCATCTTTTCTGTATCTTAAAGTCCTCATATGAGTGAAGTCATATGGTATTTGTCTTTCTCTAATTTCACTTAGAATAATACCCTCTAGGTCCATCCACGTAGTTGCAAATGGCAATATGTCATTCTCTTTGATTGCCGAGTAATACTCCATTGTATACTGTATCTCCATTCATCCATTGATGGACATTTGGGCACTTTCCATACTTTGGCTATTGTTGATAGTGCTGCTATAAACATTGGGGTGCATGTGCCCCTTTGAAACAGCATACCTGTATCCCTTGGATAAATACCTAGTGTTGCAATTGCTGGGTCATAGGGTAGTTCTATTTTTAATTTTTTGAGAAACCTACACACTGTTTTCTAGAGTGGCTGCACCAGTTTGCATTCTCACCGAAAGAGATCCTCTTACTCTACATCCTCACCGATATCTGTTGTTGCCTGAGTTGTTAATGTAAACCATTCTGACAGGCGTAAGGTGGTATCTCATTGTGGTTTTCATTTGTATTTCCCAGGTGATGAGTGATGTTGAGCATTTTTTCATGTGTCGGCCATCTGGATGTCTTCTTTGGACATTCATTTGGACAAATACCATATGACTTCACTCATATGAGGACTTTAAGATACAGAAAAGATGAACACAAGGGAAGGGAAGCAAAGTGACTATTCATGTCTTTTGCCCATTTCTTCACTGGGTTATTTGTTTTTTGGCTGTTGAGTTTGGTAAGTTCTTTAAGATTTTGGATACTAACCCTTTATCTGATATGTCATTTGCAAATATCCCCTCCCATTCTGTCGGTTGCCTTTTAGGTTTGCTGATTGTCTCCTTCGCTGTGCAGAAGATTTTTATTTTCATGAGGTCCCAATAGTTCATTTTTGCTTTTGTTTTCCTTGCCTCCGGAGATGTGTTGAGTAAGAATTTGCTGTGGCCAAGATCAAAGGGGTTTTTGTCTGATTTCTTCTCGAGGATTATGATGGCTTCCTGTCTTACATTTAGGTCTTTCATCCATTTTGAGTTTATTTTTGTGTATGCTGTAAGAAAGTGGTCCAGGTTCATTCAGTGTGTCGCTCTCTAGTTTTCCAGTAACACTTGCTGAAGAGACTGTCTTTATTCCATTGGATATTCTTTCCTGCTTTGCCAAAGATTAGCTGGCCATATGTTTGTGGGTCCATTTTTGGGTTCTCTATTCTATTCCATTGATCTGAGTGTCTGTTCTTGTGCCAGTACCATACTGTCTTGATGATTACAGCTTTGTAATACAGCCTGAAATCTGGGATTGTGATGCCTCCTGCTTTGGTTTTCTTTTTCAAGATTGCTATTGGCTATTTTCAAAATTGGCTATTCGGGGTCTTGTCTGGTTCCATACAAATTTTAGGATTGTTTGTTCTAGCTCTGTGAAGAATGCTGGTGTTATGTTAATAGGGATTGCATTGAATATGTAGATTGCTTTGGGTAGTATTGACATTTTAACAATATTTGTTCTTCCTATCCAGGAGCATGGAATCTTTTTAGATTTTTTTGTGTTGTCTTCAATTTCACAAGCCTTCTATAGTTTTCAGTGTATAGATTTTTCACCTCCTTGGTTAAATTTATTCCTAGGTATTTCATGGGTTTTGGAGCAATTGTTAATGGGATCAGTTCCTTGATTTCTCTTTCTGTTGCTTCATTGTTGGTGTATAGGAAGGCAATCGATTTCTGTGCATTGATCTTATATCCTGCAACGTTGCTGAATTCATGAATCAGTTCTAGCAGTTTTTTGGTGGAATCTTTAGGGTTTTCCATGTAGAGTATAATGTCATTTGCAGAGAGTGAAAGTTTGATGTGCTCCTAGCCAATCTGGATGCCTTTTATTTCTTTGTGTTGTCTGATTGCTGGGGCTAAGACTTCTAATACTATGTTGAAAAACACTGGTGAGAGTGGACATCCCTGTCTTGTTCCTGACCTTAGAGGGAAAGCTCTCAGTTTTTTCCCATTGAGGATGATATTAGCGTTGGGTCTTTCATATATGGCTTTTATGATGTCTGGGTATGATCTTTCTATTCCTACTTCTTGAGGGTTTTTATCAAGAAAGGATGCTGCATTTTGTCAAATGCTTTGTCTGCATCTATTGAGAGGATCATGTGGTTCTTGTCCTTTCTTTCATTGATGTGATGAATCACATTAATTGTTTTGTGGATATTGACCCAGCCCTGCATCCCAAGTATAAATCCCACTTGGTCGTGGTGAATAATTTTTTTAATGTATTGTTGAATCCGATTGGCTAATATCTTGTTGAGGATTTTTGCATCCATGTTCATCAGGGAAATTGGTCTATAGTTCTCCTTTCTAGTGGGGCCTCTGTCTGGTTTTGGAATCAAGGTAATGCTGGCTTCATAGAATGAGTTTGGAAGTTTTCCTTCCATTTCTATTTTTTTGGAACAGCTTCAAGAGAATAGGTGTTCACTCTTCCTTAAATATTTGGTAGAATTTCCCTGGAAAGCCATCTGGCCCTGGACTCTTGTTTTTTGGGAGATTTTTGATTACTGATTTGATATCCTTACTGGTTATGGGTCTGTTCAAATTTTCTGTTTCTTCCTGTTTCAGTTTTGGTAGTGTATATGTTTCTAGGAATTTGTCCATTTCTTCCAGATTGCCCATTTTATTGGTATATAATTGCTCAAAATATTCTTATTATGTTTTTGTTTTTATTTCCACTGTGTTGGTTGTGATCTCTCCTCTTTCATTCTTGATTTTGCTTATTTGGGTCCTTTCCTTTTTCTTTTTGATCAAACTGGCTAGTGGTTTATCAATTTTGTGGATTCTTTCAAAGAACCAGCTTCTGGTTTCATTGATCTGTTCAACAGTTTTTTTGGTTTTAATGGCATTGATTTCTGCTCTAATCTTTATTATTTCCTGTCTTCTGCTGGTTTTGGGTTGTATTTCCTGTTCTTTATCCAGCTCTTTAAGGTGTAAGGTTAGGTTTTGTATCTGAGACCTTTCTTCCTTCTTTAGGAAGGCCTGGATTGCTTTATACTTATGACTGCGTTTGGTTGCGTCCCAGAGGTTTTGGGTTGTGGTGTTATCATTTTCATTGGCTTCCATGTACTTTTAATTTCCTCTTTAACTTCTTGGTTAGTCCATTCACTCTTTAGTAGGATTTTCTTTAGTCTCCAAATATTTGTTACCTTTCCAAATTTTTTCTTGTAGTTGATTTCGAGTTTCATAGTGTGGTAGTCTGAAAATATGCACGGTATGATTTTGATCTTTTTGTACCTGTTGAGGGCTGATTTGCATCCCAATATGTGATCTGTTCTGGAGAACATTCCATGTGCACTGGAGAAGAATGTATATTCTGCTGCTTTGGGATGAAATGTTCTGAATATATCTGTTAAGTCCATAGGGTCTAGTGTGTCATTCACAGCCATTGTTTTTATGTTGATTTTCTGTTTAGATTATGTGTTCAGTGCTATAAGTGGGGTGTTGAAGCCCCCTACTACTATGGTATTATTATCAGTGAGTTTCTTTATGTTTGTGATTAATTGATTTGTATATTTGGGTGCTTTCATATATGTGCCGTGTTTACAATTGTTAGGTCTTCTTGGTGGATAGACCTCTTCATTATGGTACAATGCCCTTCTTCATCTCTTGATATAGTCTTTATTTTAAAGTCTAGATTGCCTGATATAAGTATGGCTACTCTGGCTTTCTTTTATTCACCATTAGCATGATGGTTCTTCATCCCCTTACTTTCAATCCCAAGGTGTCTTAGGTCTAAAGTGGGTCTCTTATAAACAGCATATAGATGTATCTTGTTTTCTTATCCATTCTGTTACTCTATGTCTTTTGATTGGAGCATTTAGTCTATTGACGTTTAGAGTGAGTATTAACAGATATGAATTTATTGCCATTATGTTTCTTGTAGAGTTGAAGTTTCTGGTGGTGTTTTCTGCTCCTTTCTAGTCTTTGTCGCTTTTGGTATGTATGTATGAATGAATGTATGTATATATTTATTTATTTTAATCTCTTTTCCCCTCAGAGAGTCCCCCTTAAAATTTCTTGCAAGGCTGGTTTAGTGGTCACAAACTCCTTTAATTTTTTTTTGTCTGGGAAACTTTTAATCTCTCCTTCTATTTTGAATGACAGCCTTGCTGGATAAAGAATATTCGGTTGCATATTTTTCTGATTAAGCACATTGAATATATCCTGCCACTCCTTTCTGCCTGCCAAGTTTCTGTGAATAGGTCTGCTGCAAACCTAATCTGTCTTCCCTTATAGGTTAAAGACTTTTTTTTCCCTGGCTGCTTTCATGATCAGCTCCAGCTAGTATTCTTATTATTGTGATTCTAAATTCTTGTTCAGACATCTTGCTCATATCTGTGTTGGTTTCCCTGGCTGTCGTTTCTTCCTGCTCTTTCTTTTGGGGTGAATTCCTTTGTTTCATCATTTTGAAGGGAGAAAAGGAATTAATGAAGTAAAAACAAATTAAAGTTGAAAAATATTAAAATTAAAATAATATTAAAATTTAAATATTAAAAAAACCACACAGACAAAAAAAAATCAAAGAAATGATGCTAGATCCTTGGTGTGTTTTGGTCTGGGTGTTGAAAGGAGCTTGATAGATTACAGAAAAAAAGGGGAAAGAAAAAAAAAAGGAAATCACTTGAAAATTTGAAAAAATAAAAACACTGCAGTAGAATAAAATGAAATGATGGAAGTAAAATAAAATTTGCAAAAATTACAGAAAGGTAAAAAATATTAGTAGAAAAAAGTGAAAGAAATATTTTTAATAAAAATTGAAAATAAAAATAAATTTTTCTCTTTCTGTATTCAAGAAAAAGAAATGAAAAAGCGAAAAAAAATTGAATAGATGGACAGGTGAACAGACTGAAATACGATTGAAATTACTTCGTTTTCCCCTAGAAGTCAAACTACGAAGTGCTTTATAGTCCGTAAACTAAGCAGGTGTTAATTGTTCCTGAAGAGTGAGGTTAGCCCAGTTGAACGGGGCTTAGTGTAATGTCTCCCTTCTCCACTAGATGGCGCTGCTCGGCTTACTGGGGTCGATTGTTATGGCACTTGTAGGTGTGTATGCACATGCGCCCAGCGGTGAAAATGGCATCACCCAGCTACCCAGTGTCTATATCGGAACTCTCTTCTCCCCAGTCAGCAATCATGCACCTGTCCTTTTTCTTCAGCTTCTGTACACAACCTGCTTTTACACTGCCTGTAACCAAGCCCCAGGCAGCACCTCCCTCCTAAGTTTTATCTCAGATGCGGCTGTCTTTCCTGAACCCTTACTTCTGAAGGATTGTGGCTTTGACCTGTTCTGCCCCTGTGTGGGAGTGTCTCACCCCGCAATGGCTGGGTGCCGGCCACACCCAGGAACATTCGCCGAATTGTGCTGCTGCCGATGCTCAGAGACTGCGGCTGGGTGCCAGTCCACCCCAGAAAAAGTTCACGCGATCATGTAGCAGCAGCATTTCAGGGGTTATGGCAAATCACATCATGCATCTGGTACCGGGCTTCACTCCCAGCGACCTTGTTCCAGCACCAGCGAATGTGGCTGTTTTCCCAGGTCCACTGCGGCCTTCGCCTTTCGGGGAGTCACACAGCTTCTAGCAGGTGTCCTCCCAGCAGGGGAACCGCCTCTCCCCATGTGGCCCGAAGATCCCAGACTTCACTCTGCTCCTGGGAATTCCCCCTTCCCACCAGAGCACTACCAGGTATGGAGCTGCTGAGTTTCAGACTCTGCACTCCCCCTGTTTATAGAGTGTTAATGGAATTTAACCCTCTCCTTTCTCCTTTCTCCCTTTTTAGTTCAGTCCCTGCAGCTGTTTCCTCTTTTCCACTTTCTCTCCAGCTGCTTTTAGGGGGTGCTTTTCCCGTATTTCACCACCAGTGCCCCCCTCCCGTCTTTTCTCCACACACGAAAACAGCTCCCTGATCTCCCTGGCTTCTCGCTCCCCAAGTTCACCTCTCCACACCATGTATCTGCTGAGTTCTGTGGTTCAGGTTGTGCAGATTGTTGATCCTCAGATCAGTTTTCTAGGTGTGCAGGATGGTTTACTGTTGGTCTGGCTGTAGTTCATGGATGCAAGACACAAGAAAAACTTCCATGCTCCTCTGCCATCTTGGCTCCTCCCCCTGATAAGCAGATTTAAAGTTTTACCTGTTTGTTTTGGAGCATGGGGCTGGGAAGAGGAAAAAATACAAGATTAGATGTAAGGAAATGAGAGGATAAAGAGAAGTATTTGGAGTTGAAATATAAAGACAAGTTATTAACTATCTTCTCTTCAAAAGGATTCTGGTATGTAAGCCTTTTCATTGACAATGACTCCTTTTTTAAAAATGTTATTCATTAAGCACTATATAAGACATACAAGAAATGTAGAAAGCATACCTGGTTGGTTGCTTTTATGCTGAGAGACACATTCATACTGTTTCTTTGACCAGGTGTTTGCATTTTACTTCTAAGTGTATAATGAACAGTTTCCTACATATAAGCATTTCAGGCATCAACTAACTGGTTAAGGGGATAATTGAGGAGTTAGAAAGAGTTCCTTCTCAAATATTACCAGGCCTTCTTTACCTGGTTTGAAAGGTTGTCTGATGTAGTACTTGTTCATGGTGGGGAAGAGAGGACTCCTCATACAGCTTCCCATTCTTGTGGATTTAACCTTCTAAGACTTGCCAATCATGGATTCCAACCAGGTGCATTCCTCACTAGTTTCCAAGGAACATATCTTGTCTTCAGTACAGTCTTCTGGCATTGCCTTCTCTATTCTAGGTGTTTCTTTCTCCCTTTTCAAGCCTGGCCATTGACCAAATCCCCTACCCTGCTTCTATTAATATAAACCAGTTTTGGAGCCCATATTTTTCTGCCCTAAGCAAGCCAGTAGCATAGTTTATGTTTTCTGTATGGTGTTGCATGTATTTAACTAACTTTGCCACATTCTAGTGTCCTACCTGATATAGTTTCTACCTCTGCTTAATACATGATGACAAAGAAACATATCATTGGGATATGTTTCTCTGTTGATGGAGGTATAATATACCTTTAAAAATAGTCAAGATGATGGGGCACCTGGGTGGCTCAGTCAATTAAGCATCCTACTCTTGATTTTGGCTCAGGTTATGATCTTACAGTTCATGAGATCAAGCCCTGTGTCAGGCTCTGCATTGATAGCACAGAGTGTGCTTGGGATTCTCTCTCTCCCTCTCTCTCTTCTGCTCTCCCACTCATGCTCTTTTTCTCTCTCAAAATAAATAAATAAATAAATAAATAAATAAATAAATAAATAATTAAAAAATAGTCAAGATGCATGGCCATATATCATTCCAATATTTGTAAAACACTAATCAGTTGCCTAAGAAAAATTTCCCATATCTCCCAAACATTAAATATTTGCTATAGCTTTCCAGCCTTGTAAAATGAAATCTGCTTCTCTTTGGCAACTGTATTAGTTGGGGTTCCCTAAAAACAAACCCTGAGACAAATGTTGGGTGTATTTTATTTGAGAGGTGACCCTAGAGAAACAGCAGTATGGGTTACTGGGAACTGAAATAGGAAAGCAAGTCAATATAAGGTGTGTTATGTAGTAGATTAGTGCTCTGGCCAACTGGAGCTTGATCCTATTGGCATTCTGTGGGAGACAGTGTAAAGGTGTCTTCCTTGAGAGTAAAGACACTAGCATTTATTCAGCAACGTTCATTTGTCACTGGATGAGGACTGTTTCCAGGATCGTTAACTTCCTGGCCCTTCAGGCCTCCTTTCCACGTGGGCCCAGCTGACTACAATTGGAAGGAGCCCTGAGCAGAGAGTTGCAGGTGCCTGCAGAGACGCCATCCTCACAGACAGGAGCAGCAAGTGCCAGGTGGGCGTGGGCAGGGCACCAACAGCATCCATTACTATAGCCTTCTACCCTCAATCTCCATTTGTACTTTTACAGATTAGGCTTTAGACAAAGGTACCCAGCCAAAAGGTATAGTTAAGTATGTGCAACATGTACCAAGCCACAAGTTCTGGGAGGTTATCTCCACTTTTTCTAAATGGCCCACATGTGCAGTGTTTGCTTGTGGAGGCCCCTCTTTTTCCTTCTCTCTCTGTGCCTTCTATCCTCCACTAGGGCTGGGCTTTATGGCAGAACTTCTCTCTTGATACTTCATCTTTGTCCAGGGCATTCCACACAGACATGGCTGCCCACCTCTGTCAGCACCCTCCACATCACTCTGATGCACAGTAAATTTCTAGTACTGTTAAGTGTCCATCTGTTTTCAAAACCTCTTTAGTTTTCTATAGATACTTAATTTTTGGCTATCACATGGGATACATCCTGTTAAAGAGATTCTCTGAGTTGCTATATTTTTTAATTCATATTACTTCATATTACTCCTTTGAGGTAATCTGCATTTTATTTGAGGGATAAAGTTCTCATGGTGGGTTTTCATGTGTCATGGTGTGCTATCACCCTACCACCCATCTTAAGGACATCCAAAGGAATAAAAATGGCAGCTTGAGACATGCTGGCAATGAGAGACAGATCATGTGCCATTTTATATTTATTTGAAAGTTATGATATGATCTTGTCCCTTTTCAGTTCTTCTGGCCCCAAGTTAACTAGCTTTAGTTGTGCCAACAAAGGTACCTCCATACCGCACAGATGTTTCCCAATGCAAGAAACCCAGATAAATACTTCAAGTTCTAAAAGAGAGATACATTGTTTACCAGGTAGCACTAGGCAAGAACTTTTGAGTTACATCGACTTCCATTCCTTGCCTGTTCAATTTGGTAACAATCTAATTGGAATTGCAGAATATCACCTTGTAACTGTTTTTTTTTTAATGTTTTTATTTATTTTTGAGACAGAGACAGAACATGAGCAGGGGAGGGGCAGAGAGAGAGGGAGACACAGAATGGGAAGCAGGCTCCAGGCTCTGAGCTGTCAGCACAGAGCCCGATGTGGGGCTCGAACTCACAGACTGTGAGATCATGACCTGAGCCGAAGTCAAATGCTCAACCGACTGAGCCACCCAGGTGCCCCACCTTGTAACTGTTTTGAGGCAGCTTTAGTTTACTTGTATTGCTCTACTCCTTAAATATATGCTGACTATATAAGTCATCATCCAAAATGGAATATCTTTGAGGGTAAAAGGGAACACTAGTAATAATACGCTAGAACAACAGGCATAAAGCATGATTGCCCTGAGGCACAGGAAGTGTGATTACCGTACCTCCTTTTACCTCTTCATGCTCTTGAGACAGTACTGGAGGGAAGAAAAGGAAAAAGCAGAACACTGAATTCTGATTCCTCAGTGCCATTGTGGTGAAGAGGAAACATAGGAAAAACACTGTCGTGGTAATATGGTTTTGTTGTTGTTGTTGTTGTTGTTGTTGTTGTTGTTGTTTTTGCTGCCATTTTCCCTTCCTCAACATAGTGTCATGAAAAGAGCTTAAGGAATTATATAGATTTCAGAGGATGTGGACTTTGGAATTTACTTTGGGTGGGGGAAACTTGGGAGGTGGTGATAGTTTTGCCACTTACTAACCGCTTCTTAACTCTTTTTTTTAATGTTTATTTATTCTTGAGAGAGAGAGGATGAGTGGGGAAGGGGCAGAGAGAGAGGGAGACAGAATCTCAAGTAGGCTCCACACTGATAGCACAGAGCCCGATGTAGGGTTTGATCTCATGAACCATGAGATCACAACCTGAGCTGAAATCAAGAATTGGACACTTAACCAACTGAGCCACTAAGGCGCCCTTGCTTCTTAACTCTTGAGCTCCATTTCTCACACTTGTCAAGTAGAGCAACACCAATACCAGGGACTTAGGATGAGGGTTAATGGAAATGTGTATAACGCACTGAGCACAGGGCTTAGTATATAAAAAGCACTCAACAAAGGTTAGGCCCTTTTCTTCTTCTGTGCTTTACCATTTCCCTGGCCCTAGTGCTTGTCTTCTTGCAGGAGGGAGGGATGTGAAAGGGTGTGGGGAAAGCCAGCAGAACCCTGTGAGTGCTTAATAAGTGCATCTTCAAAGTGATAATTTTGACACTTTAAGTGTTACATGTGTATTACAAAGGCCAAGTAGGGAGGATGTCAGAAATCAATATGGGCCTTCCTCTTGCCCATGTAAAGCTCTTTAAACAGGCTCACCCTGGAAATTAGCCCTCAGCTTTACTTCTCTGATATCTCTTACATAACCAGAGAATCTACATAGTCTTTAATAAAGCAAGCAATATTTTCATTTCATTTGATTTACATATGTATCCGTTATATAGTTTAAGATTTTGTGACTATGTAGCAGTTTTCAAATTGTGACTATTTAGCAGTTTTCGTATTTATGAGATGATCCAGAGCAAATTTACTGTGTGGTTTTTCACTTCATGGTCTTATAATAAGCTATAGAAAAACCAGTCTTGACAGAAGCAATTTAATCATACTGTGTGTATGTGTGAGAAAGAGACAGGGGAGGAGAGAGAGGCTGAGAGAGAGGGAGACAGAGATTGGGAAAGAGAAAGTAAAGACTTTGCAGAGAGCTCCGATATTTCACTCAGAGAGAGCACAAGTCATTTAAACCAGGTCAAATCTTATTTGGATTTCAGCTTTCCTCTGAGAACTTAATGCTGATTCTTAACTTTTCCAAGATAAACTAGGTAAGTCTGTGTTCCATGTATGATTTTACTGCGTTCTACTAGGAGTTTGCTGGTTAACTTATAACTTTTCATAAAACTAAAACCAAAAGCAGAATTTCTATGTTCATCTGAGCTTTCAATGCTATGTTACTAATTTTCCAACAAAGATAGTGTTATACTCGAGATTACTAATAATTGAATGAAAAGAAAAAATGTGAAAATTGTTACGTGGTGGATGGATTACTTATAGAAAGATGTTGCGAGGATATTTATAAAATTATAATGCCTAATATGATTAACTCATTGCACTTTAAAGCTGGATTTGAAATTGAGCAGTGCCTCAACTCATTAGTACCAAAACCTACATGTTAATGTTATCACAAAGTTATTGCTTTCTTTGAAACAATTTCATTTATATTTAAAATTGCATCAACTGTGTTGCATATCATATAGGCCTTTTACAGACAATTCAATGCAAAGACTTTATATGGACTTATTTTAGAAATTAAGAAGTATATTTAATTTGCATTTGGAAATTATAAATCTTATTTTCTATTTAGGCTCCAAAAGTTTTGCTTTTCATTTTGTTATGTGCAGCCAAGGACCAGAGAAATGTAACTTTTTGTGTGTGAATAACTTATGATGAGTTATATCAACTGTGTTGCTTGCAATGGGTTGTACTTTTTCTCCCTAGGACTACCTACTTATGGAGATCTTCTCAGCAGTATTTGAGAGAAACCACTTAAAATTCTCAAATGATAAACATGTTTTAATTATCTTTAGATCAGAAGAAAACATACATGTTAAGAATTTAGAGAAATTTCAAAACAAAATAGACTTATGCTCTCAGATAATTTATAGGAAGAAGTATAACCTGGTAATTATTTTTTTTCCTAATTGATTTTCTTACTCATATGCTGATGTCACAATAGTCTGGCTGAAACTAAAAATGTAGTATGGTTATCAGTAGAGTTTGTGCCAAAGCCATTCTGAGATCCCTCTGGAAAAGGACAGTCTATTTGTATATATTCCAAAACAGAGGGGTTCTCCAAAGCCTAAGCATATAAACTGTATGGTAAAATCTTTAACACTTATCAGTAACTCTCTTTCTTCTTTCTAAAAAAAAAAAAAAAACTCTAAATCAAAATCTGATGGAGAACACTTTTGTGTATGAAGGTTTTTTACATTAGCAAAGAAGAGTATTCTATATATTGCTTATTGTGTTTATTTTTGTTTTATACTCTAAGTAGAACTTGGACTTAATTCCTTATTTTTAGTCTTACTTAACACTTAATATTTAATTTTGGGAACAGGGCTCATCCATGGAAAAAAGGCATAAATTACTTAGGATAGCTGTGATACATTTGTAATTTATATCTTTCCCTCCCCTAATTCCCAGTTTAGTTTAAGTCATTTATCTTAAAAGGAATCTTAACATCTGTTTGGTTTCATGCCATCCTCATGTTTAACCAACTGAGTGAAATGTCCCCTTGCTTCTTATCTATGCTCATTGTTAGTGGACATCAAAAAATTATTTTTCTACCTAAGTAATAAATAAATAAATAAAAAACTATTTTTTTCTCCCTTACACTTCAAACTTGGTATAAGACCAACAGTACAGAATCAGTCTGGTCTAGAAATTTTTTTTTATCCGATTGACCAAGTAATAGGAACCACTCTGGGTTTCTATGAAGATATATACACAGTTAATGCTCTAAGCTTTATTTACTAAGATTCAGTCAGCAACCCCCTTGATAAACATTTGCTGCGCACTATTTCACAAAGCACTCTGACAGGAGAGTGCTGGAGGAAGAGGTATAAAGCATATATATTTAGGTGAAATGTTACATATAAGTGAGATTTCATTAAAAGTCCATTACATTAAATGTTTTCATAGAGCATTTAATAGTCAATTACCAATTTACTTAAAGGGAAATAATCAGTATAGGAGTTTGGAGAGTAATATCATTGCAGCTTAGGCTGGCCAGACTAGGTTATAAGTAGGGCTGCTTTGAGATGGTCTTAAAGCATTGATAGGGAAAAGACAGAAGGACATACCTAGTAGGTAGGATGATATAAGGAAAACTGTGGAAGCAGAAAATATAAAGTCATGGGGCACCTGGGTGGTTTAGTCTGTTAAGTGTCTCCGACTTTGGCTCAGGTCATGATCTCACCATTCATTCAACTCACCAAGCCCTGTGTTGGGCTTTCTGCTGTCAGCACAGAGCTGGCTTCGGATCCTCTGTCTCCCTCTCTCTCTGCCCCTCTCCTGTTCTCACAGGTGCACTCTCTCTCTCTCAAAAATAAACATTAAAAAACTATATATATATATATATATATATATATATATATATATATATGTATATGGAAATGTAAAGTCATGAAGAGAGAACAGGATGTAACCAGCTTGGTTGGAGCAGAAGGTTGCTATCTGTAGAAAGGTAAATATGGCAGATTCGGTGGGAATATAATATAGGAGCACCGTAAACGACATGGAGGCTGTGGGAGAGCCAATAAAATTGGAGCAGGAGACCAACATCTTTATCTGTTGTGGTGGTACAAACCCAAGTGAAATGACAAGAATCTCAATATGGAGAGACCAACTGAAACAAAAAGGAAGGAATAAGTACAGGAGATAGGGAATTAATAAACCATGTTTGATAATGGAAAAATGGCAATATCTTTAACAGAATTGGGAAATTACTAGAGAAGGCCAGTTTGAGTCTGTAAACCTCTACCAGTCATGGTTCGAGCAGAGAAGCAGAATCTGTAAGAAATGTATATTAAGAAGAGATTTATTACAAGGTATTGGGTTATGTGATTATGGGGGCTGACTAGGCATGTCTGAAATCCATAATGCAGGCCCTGAGAAGGGCAGGCTAGAACTCTGAGCTACTGGCTGACGCTGTGGTATACAAATGGAATTTCTTTATCAGGGAAGCCTTATTTCTGTTCTTAAATTCTCCAACTAATTGAATTAGGCCCATCCAGATTATCTGAATTAGTATCCCTTACTTATGGTCAGCTGTTTATGGACTCTAGCACACCTACAAAATACTTTCACAGTGACACCTAAATTTGTTTGGTTGAATAACTGGGGACTGTAGCCTAGCCAAGTTGACACATAATAAAACCATCAAAAATCTCCAAAGTGCTATATAAACTCCAAGGTGCTGGTAGGATTTCTTAGGTGAAAATGGTTAGAGATATATAGGAAATTCGGAATTGAAACTCAGGAAAGTTATTGAGATTGGAGATACCAAGATGGGCATTATCCACATAGAAAGGATACCCATGCCAGTCAAGTGGGAGATTCCCAGAGAAGGGTGTAAACTTCTACATCAAAAATGAATTATGGAGATAACCATTTAAAGGGGCAGAAGAAAGAAGAATTAACTAAAAGATAAAATAAAAAGATTAAAGAGGGAAGAAGAGAACCACAGTAGCATATGGCCTTGGCTGTCCCTCTCTTCACTACACTTTCTCATTAGTTTCCTGAAATTTCCAGTAGACTGAGTATTGCTATGGTTTCCCTGCTTTCTTCCTGCATTTTGGGTATCTTGCTGCCAGAGATCCAAATAGAATTTGCACTGAGAAAAGATCAGTAGTTTTTTACTCCTAACTTTTAAAGTAAAATTTAAGTAGAACATATGAGAAACACTACAGATTGCAGGTGTTTCAGACATAAAAAATTAGATACATATTCCAGATAATAAGGAATTAAAGGTAACACTGTTCTGATTACTTAATAGAAAGGTCTTTCAGACATCTTAGCCTCCACAGTCTTGAATGTTCTTTTCCTTCCTCATCTGTCTAGCAATTTTTTAAGTTTATTTATTTTGAGAGAGAGAGAGAGAGAGAGAGAACAAGTGGGGGGAGGGGCAGAGAGAGGGAGAGACAGTATCCCAAGCAGGCTTTGCGCCAAATAGCACAGAGCCCAAGGCAGGGCTCAAACCCCCGAACTGTGAGATCACGACCTGAGCCGAGATCAAGTCACATGCTTAACAGACTGAGCCACCCAGGCACCCTTGTCTAGAAAATGTTTATTTGACCTTCCAAGTATAGCTGAAGCATCTCCTCCTCTGTAGGAAGATCCTTAACTCATGCCAACAGAGATGTTAACTTCATCTTTTTTGTCCCATCACTCATTTAGGCATATTTTATACTTCCTACTCTGCTGAAATAGAATTGCTTATATGTTTTCCTCCCCCACAAGACTGTAACTCCTTTCAGTTTTGAGTTGACAGCATCTATTACAATACCATTTAAGTGCTGGGAAAGGAAGGATAGCTATGTACACACGTATATGAGAAAACAGTATAGAGAAGGCAGACCTATATGTTTATAGACAGTTTGTGGAAGGAGTTTACTCTGGGGTTTACCGAGAAAAATATAAGGGAATAAGGTGGAGAAGACGAGGAGGGGGAGTGTATGGTAAGAATGCAAAGCAGGAGGAAGAATACTATTCTCCTAATACCGAAAAGGAGTTTTGATGTAGGTAAAGATTTTGTTGAAACAGGAAGGATGGGAGAAATTTGTCTTCCCAGGAAAATAAAAGACAAATGGATATGAGAGAAAATGTGCCTTCCCCTAAGAAGAGATTTTTATTGGTATGAAAAAATGACATATTTACACTATATTTGTCAATTTAACTTTGATTTAAAGCATTTAAAATGCTTGTAACAATGAAAGCTGCTACTTCTTTTCTGTGTGTGTGTGTGTGTGTGTGTGTGTGTGTGTGTGAGAGAGAGAGAGAGAGAGAGAGAGAGAGAGAGAGAGACAGAGAGACAGAGACAGAGATCGGAGGGCCTATTATGGGTAGTTTTTATACAAATTGACATTTCACCTCTATTTTTCCCCCCAGCCATATGCTACCCTGGCACTGATTATAAATGCCAGTAAGTCAAAATATGGTTCCCACATTAATAAGTTGAAATTATTTTGCAAATGGTGGCACCCTTTATGAATATAACTATTACAATATGGGTTGCAAGAACCAGAGAATGACTTTGCATATCTACATTATATTGCAGTGTTCTTTAGAGGAAAATGTAAAAGTTAAAAAGATGCATCTTCAATTCAAATTGCTGGTATATACTTCCATGGTATTTCACTTTACAAAATTAGATGTTACCTCTCATCAGAATTGTTTAATGTACTTCTGTTATGATTATTTCTGCTTATCCCTTCCAAAGTTCCACATTTTAAATTTTTTTCATGTATTTTGGCCTTTAATTTAGAAAATGGTAGATGAAGCTTTGAAATCCATAAACATGCTTTTCCCCCTCAGATTGATTTAGAACTTGACTTCTTATTTTCTTTCAAAAAATATGAACTTATCGAGAAATATGGCTGAAATCCACTTATCAAAAATTGAGGGAACCAGTGGCATATAGTATTTTTTTTCCTTTTGTACTAAAGGGACAATTTCAAGAAGCATTATTGGAAAGCTTTTTACTCTAGTACTTCAGAATTAGATTTGGAAACAAAGCCTTCCTGTCTCTAAGGAGAACAGCAGCACTAAGAGTGATTTCTCTGAACTGTGTCTAATCTGCAGTGATTGGATTCCTATTCATTGCAAGGACACTATAATGGCCGCATCTAGCCTGCACCACCTGTTATATAACAACTTATTGTAGCAGAGAGATACTAAAATCACTAGAGGTTGGATGTGGCATGTTAAAATGTGAACAAATGGAGTGTGACAATGTGTGTTCTTTCTGAAACAAATAGGAATAAAGGATACATTCCACTCACTGCTTCACTGCTTTGATGATGAGATTTTTTTTTTTTTTTTTTTTTTTTTTTTTACAAAATGGGAATTGACATTTCATCTACAGTAAAGACCATACAGAGACACTTTGGAGCATAAAGATTCAGCCTCTAATCCTCACTGAAGCATTATGATGTTGTGTGACCGACCACAAGCTAAAGATTTAACTTTACTTCACCTTCAATTATTTAAACAAAGAGTTTGGATGAGATCACTTATTTTTAAAGCTCTAGTGCTAGGTTTCATACATATTCTAAACTGGATGAGTTTAACCCACCTATCGTATACATTTCAGTATTTCATCTCAATATTTATTTTTAAGTATTATTTTAATCCTCATCTGATGTGGACTGAAAATAAATATTGCCAATTTGAAATTGTCTGCTTTAATATTGCATAAACCTCAAAATATATTAAGTATTTAATGTTCTTACAAATTTACTTCTTCTCTAATGAAAGAATGTCAGGTTTGTTTTTATATCATGGTGTTATAATGTTCCTTCTAGAAAAGAGGTATGAACTCTAAAATCTTGGCCATGTTTATTTGCTCCCACTCGTAAAGGTATAATGTCTTGGTCTGTTTAGGCTGCTGTAACAAAAATACCATAGGCTGGCCAGGTTATAAACAACAGAAATTTATTTCTCACAGTTCTGGAGGCTTGGAAGTCCAAGACCAGGGTACCAGCATGATCAGGTTCTGGTAAAGATCTGCTTCCTGATTCATAAATGGCGCTTTTTTTTTTTTAATTAACTATAAACTCATATGGTGGAAAGGGCAAGTAAACTACCTGGGGTCTCTTGCATAAGGGCACTAATCCTATTCATGAGGGCTTCACTCTCATGACCTAATCCAAAAGCCCCACTTCCTAAGACCATCACATTGGATATTAGGGTTCATATATGAATTGGGGGATCAGGGAAGACACAAACATTCAGTCTATAGTAGGTAGCTGAACCATCAAATATTTTTTGTGTGGTTAGCACCTAATGCTTCTCTAACTCCTCAAATTATCAGGACTCACTGATTTACAACCATGTTAGGACAATGCCTTGAAAGTAATAGGCAATATCTTGAAAAGTGAGAAGCAGACAGTAATTGACTTTGTTAAGGATGTCAAATTAGTATCAGCAATGTGCATCATTACTAGTCCCCATTTTGTTAAGATAGTCCCTCTACTAATGCTTAGATATCTGGGTAGGCACATATGTTGTATGCCTACAGAATCTTTAAATACTGTGCTTGACATAGTTCAGTTTATTCCTTCTATTCCCTGAGATATACGAAATGCAGTTCCGGAGATTGGTAAATCTTTGTCACTAGATTTCCCCTTCACCAGCATACTTTTATGCTTTCATTGTGTTGTATATTTCAAATTCGTTTGCCTGATGTTCTAAATATGGAAGGTAGTGAGGTAAAAATTAAAGACGTAAAGATTTGAATATTCTATCGTACCAGTTTTCACCACCAACATTTTCTATTTCATAAGGGTTTTTCTTTTGCTCTTATGAATGTCCAACCTTATGGTTTTTTATTTAATATTTATTCTAATCACAGTCAACAGAGAAGCAACCAGCCAGCAGTTTCTCAAATCTCTCAAGCACACAGACTCAAATGAACCCTTTTTTACATAAGTTGTATTCTTGCTAGTCATGGAACCATTCTTCATCAATGACACACAACTAACCCACAAATCACCCTCAAGACCTGTGTGGCCAGGCCTCAAATTACCACAGTTTACTTAATTTGCCCGTTTTGCTGCTTATTATGTTCTGAGGTATAGTTTGATCTCAGTGCCAGCCTGAAATGAAGTCGTTAGAGCATTTTACTCTACAAATATCAGCTGCACAGAATCACATTGTGTTGATGGCCACCCTCACTCTGTGGTCTTAAATTGCCACAGGAAAATTGGTCTCTCTTTCTCTCCCTCTCCTCCACCTTCACTTAATTTATTCTCTTCTCTCCACTCACAAACTGAAAAGTTTCTCCTGAATTTATTAACTCTTTCTATGCCTACTAGCTACTCTTTGTACCTTTCCCTCCACTCTTAAACCACAAATTACCTTTCTGATCACTCAGTAAATAGAACTATTTTTAAAATTTTCATCCCGTCCTCTTGATTGGGTATGTCAGCCAAGTGTCAGAAGAAACTAAACTAATGAACTAACTTGTAGCAACCAGAGCTAGTTGGTAATCAGAAATCCAGATAAACCATCAATTATGATATAAAAACTGAAGTGAAACATTTCCAGATGATACTATTTGGGGACAGTACAGCCACCTTAATAGTCCTTACTTTTTCACAATTGATTTTGCTTTAAATAGTATTTTGATAGAGATTGCATTAAATCTGTAGATGACTTTGGGTAGCATGGCCATTTTCACAGTATTCTTAGAATCCATGAGCATGGTATATCTTCCCATTTGTTTGTATCATCTTCAGTTTCTTTCACCAGTATTTTATAGTTTTTATAGTACAGGTCTTTCACCCACTTGGTTTTCACCTCCTGGGTTTATTTGTAGATATCTTACCATTTTTGGTGCAGTTGTAAATGGGATTGTTTTTGTAATTTCTCTTTCTGATGCTTCATTGTTAATGTATAGAAATGCAGTGGATTTCCGTGCATTGATTTTGTTTCCTGTGACTTTACTGAATTCATTTATGAGTATTATAAATTTTTGGTGGAGTCTCTGGGGTTTTCTATATATAGTATGCCATCTGCAAATCCTTACCAATTTAGATGCTTTTTATATCTTTATGGTCTAATTGCTGTGGCTGGTTCCAGTACTATGTTGAATAAAAGTGGTGAGAGTGGACATCCTTTTCTTATTCATCATCTTAGGGGAAAAGCTCTGTTTTTGAGTATGTTTTGAGTATGATGTTCACTGTGGGTTTTCCATATGTGGAGTTTATCATGTTGAGTGAGGTATGTTCCCTCTAAATCTACATGGTTGAGAGTTTTTATCATGAATACATGTACTTTGTCACATGTTTTTTCTGCATCTATTGAAATGATTTACATGGTTTTTATCCTTTCTCTTGTTGATGTGATTTATCATGTTATTGATTTGCAAATACTGAACCACTTTGCACCTCCAGAATGAACCCCACTTGATTTTGATCGTGGTGAATGATTTTTTAATGTATTATTGGATTAGGTTTGCTAATATTTTGTTTAGGATCTTTGTGTCTGTGTGTATCAGAGATATTGGTGTGTACTTTTTTTTTTTTTTTTGTAGTGTCTTTATCTGGTTTTGGTATCAGAGTAATGCTGGTTTCACAGAATGAATTAGGAAGTTTTCCTTCTTCTTCTATTTTTTGGAATATTTTGTGAATAATAGGTATTAACTCTTCTTTAAATGTTTGGTAGAATTCACCTGGAGCCATCTGGTCCTGGACTTTTGTTTGTTGGGAGTTGGGGGTTTTTTTGTTTTTGTTTTTGCTTTTCTGATTAAATTTCATTCCTGGTAATTTGCCTATTCAAATTTTCTATTTCTTCCTGATTCAGTTTTGGGAGGTTATAGGTTTCTAAAAATTTATCCATCCCTTCTAGATTTATTGACATTTATTGACATGTAATTTATTATAATATTCTTATAATCTTTTGTTTTTTTGTGGTATCAGTTGTTATTCTCCTCTTTCATTTCTGATTTTTTTGAGTCCTCTCTATCTATCTGTCTATGAGACTGGCTGAAGATTTATCAGTTTTGTTGGTCCTTACAAAGAACCAATTCCTGAATTCAATTATCTGTTCTATTGTGTTTTTTTTAGTTACTGTTTCATTTATTTTTTGCTCTAATCTTTATTACTTCCTTCCATCTACTAGTTTGGGATTTTGTTTATCATTCTTTTTCTAGTTTCTTTAGGTGTGAGTTTAGGTTGTTTGAGATTTTTCTTGCTGCTTGGTGTAGACCTGTATTGCAATAAACCTTCCTGTTAGAACAACTTTTGCTGCATCCCAAAGATTTTGGACTGTTTTGTTTTCATTTTCATTTGTCTCCCTGTATTTTTTGATGTCCTCTTTAATTTTGGTTGGCCCATTCATTGTTTAGTAGCATGTTATTTGCGTTCTTTCCAAGTTTTTTCTTAATGATTGATTTCTAGTTTTATGGCATTGTGCATTTTATGACCTTGATGTTTTTGAATTTTTATGTTTTTTATTATCTGCTTTATGTATTTGGGTGCTCCCATGTTGACACATAAATATTTACAATTGTATCTTATTGTTGGATTCTCCCCTTTATGATTATGTAGTGTCCTTCTTTGTCTCTTGTTACAGTCTTTGATTTAAAGTCTATTTTTTATGATACAAGCATTGCTACCCCAGCGTTCTTTGCACTTCCGTTTGCATGATAAATTCTTTTTCATCCCTTCACTTTTAATATGCATGTGTCTTTAGTTTTGAAATTAGTCTGATAGGCAGCATATAGATAGGTCTTGCTTTTTTTATTCATTCTGTCACCCTTTTGGTTGGAGCATTTACATTTACATTCAAAGTAATTATTGATAAATATATATTTATTGCCATTTTGTTAAGTATTTTGTGGTTGTTTTTATAGCTGTTCTCTGTTTCTTTCTTGTCTTGCTGTTTTCTCTCTTACTGGTTTTCTTTTGTGATATACTTAGATTCCTTTCTATTTTTTGCATATATATTACTGGTTTCTAATTTGTGGTTACTATTAGGTTTATATATAACATCTTACACATATAGTAGTCTATATTAAGTTGATAGTCACTTAAGTTTAAACCCATCCTCTACTCCTCCCTCCAACCTTTTAGGTATATAGTGTCATACTTCATGTACTTTTAGTTTATGACTGATCTTTATGGATATACTTAATTTTATTGCTTTTGTGCTTCTTGCTTTTCTTTCTTCTACTTTTGGTCTTTCCTTTCCACTCAAAGAGTCCTCATTAACATTTCTTTTAAGGCTGGTTTAGTGGTCATGAATTCCTTTAACATTTGTTTATTTGGGAAACTCTTTTATCTCTCCTTCTATTCTGAATAATAGCTTTGCTGGATAGTTTATTCTTGGCTGCAGTGTTTTTTGTTTGTTTTTTCTTTCAGAAAAAAAGAAATCGTGCCACTGCCTTCTAGTCTGCAAAGTTTCTGCTGAAAAATCAGCTGATAGCCTTATTAGATTTCCCTTGTATGTAACTGTCTTCTTTTGCTGCTTTTAAAATTCTCTATCACTACTTTTTGCCATTTTAATTACTGTGTATCTTGGTGTGGACCCCTCCTTCAGTGGACTTTGTTCGGAGTACTCCGTGCCTCCTTGATCTGGATTTGTTTCCTTCCCCAGATTCAGGAAGTTTTGAGCTATTATTACTTCAAATAAATTTTCTGTCTTCTCCTTCTGGGATCCCTATAATGCAGATGGTTATTGTGCTTGATGGTGTCATTGAGTTCCCTTAATCTATTTTTATTTCTTACTATTTTTCTTTCTCCTGCTGAACTTGATTGCTTTCTACTACTCTTTGTTCCAGGTCACTGTTCTTCTGTGTCCTCCAGTCTACTATTTCCCATCTAGTGTATTTTTTTTTTCAATGTTTATTTATTTTTGGGACAGAGAGAGACAGAGCATGAACGGGGGAGGGGCAGAGAGAGAGGGAGACACAGAATCGGAAACAGGCTCCAGGCTCCGAGCCATCAGCCCGGAGCCTGACGCGGGGCTCGAACTCACGGACCGCGAGATCGTGACCTGGCTGAAATCGGACGCTTAACCGACTGCGCCACCCAGGCGCCCCATCTAGTGTATTTTTAATTTCAGTTATTGAGTTCTTCATCTCTTACTGTTTTTTTATGTGTTCTCTTTATTGAGGGTCTGAGATCTTCCACTCTTTTCTCAAGTCCAGTGAGTAGCTTTATGATCATTACTTTAAATTCTCTATCAGGAATATTACTTACTTCCATTTCATTTAGCTCTCTTGCTGTGATTTTTTCCTGTTCTTTCATTTGGGACATAGTCCTCTGTCTCTTCATTTTATTTAATTCTGTCTGTTTCTACATGTTAGGAAAGTCAGTTACATCTACTGGTCTTGAAAGCAGTGGCCTTATGGAGAAAATGTCTTATAGAGCTCTGCAGTGCAATGTTCCTTGTTCATCAGAAACTGGTACTTCGGAGGTGTCTGCTCTATGTGTTGCATCTGCCCTACTATTGTGGCTGAGCTGCTTTTGCCTTCAGTCATCTGCAGTGGCTCTTGTTACATTTTGCAGGGCAACGTTTGGTCCCTCTGTTGTTAGTGGGCCAGTCTGGCCTGAGTTGAGTCAAACCAAGTGTTTGCCAGAGGTGCAGCAGCACTGAACTCCATGGCATTTTCCCTGTGTTGTCCCAGAGAAGCTTTCATTGATGGGTGGAGCCTGAAGTCAGACCAGATGTCTGCCCCCAGCTCACTTCTGGGGCCATAGTTGGACTGGTGTATGTAGTTATCTTCCCCTCTCCCTGGAGCAGGAGTCACTTTGGAATGGTGCTTTCCCCTATTGGGGCTGCTTGTACACTGCTGGGATTGTGGCACCATTTGGATGGGCTTCAGCCAAGGATGTATTGGAATGGGAAGGTATGCAGGAGATCACAGGGTTAGGATGCACTGATAGCAAGGTCCATACCTGTCTGCTGTGGGAAGAGAGCTGCAGCCACCAAGGAAAACTTCTGTGTAGGCTGGAATGGAGACAGCAGATCCACAGAAGTGTGTAGGGTTGGGGTGTGCTGTTAGCAAGCTAGATGGAGAGTGTTCATGCAGTGCTGGTTCCTGTGGGGGTCTTTGTAGCTCAGCTTGGGGATGGGGGAGGGAAATGACAGCTCCCAGCTCTCTTGTTCTTAAGTCTCTTCAATGATCTCTGCCACTCTGACACATGCTCTGATTAGTAAATAAATCTTCTTGTATATGTTCATTGGATTTCAAACTACTGCTTCTGTGCTGTATTTCAATGGGGCTGTTTGTTGAGCTATCTCTTTAAGGGTAAGGACTCAGTTTCCTCTTTCTCTCCAGCTGTCCCAGAGCCAAGCTCACTGATTTTATTTTCTTTTAATTTTCTTTGTATAACTTACATCCAAATTAGCATATAGTGCAACAATGATTTCGGGAGTAGATTCCTTAACACCCCTTACCCATTTAGCCCATCCCCCCTCCCACAACCCTTCCAGTAACCCTGTTTATTCTCCATATTTATGAGTCTCTTATGTTTTGTCCCCCTCCCTGTTTTTATATTATTTTTGTTTCCCATCCCTTATGTTCATCTGTTTTGTCTCCTAAAGGCCTCATATGAGTGAAGTCATGTGATATTTGTCTTTCTCTGACCAATTTCACTTAGCATAATACCCTCCAATTCCATCCACGTAGTTGCAAATGGCAATATTTCATTCTTTTTGATTCCCGAGTTAATACTCCATTGTGTGTGTGTGTGTGTGTGTGTGTGTGTGTGTATATACATTCATCCATTGATGGACATTTGGGCTCTTTCCATACTTTGGCTATTGTTGATAGTGCTGCTATAAACATGGGGGTGCATATGTCCCTTCAAAACAGCACACCTGTATCCTTTGGATAAATACCTAGTGGTGCAGTTGCTGGGTTGTAGGGTAGTTCTATTTTTAGTTTTTTAAGGAACCTCCACACTGTTTTCCAGATTGACCACACCAGCTTGCATTCCCAGCAACAATGCAAAAGAAATCCTCTTTCTCCGCATCCTCGCCAACATCTGTTGTTGCCTGAGTTGTTAATGTTAGCCATTCTGACAGGTGTAAGATGGTATCTCATTGTGGATTTGTGTTTCCCTGATGATGAGTGAAGTTGAGCATTTTTTCATGTGTCGGTTGGCCATCTGGATGTCTTCTTTGGAGAAGTGTCTATCCATGTCTTTTGCCCATTTCTTCACTGGATTATTTGTTTTTTTGGTGTTAAGTTTGATAAGTTCTTTATATTTTGGATACTAACCCTATATCTGACATGTCGTTTTCAAATATCTTCTCCCATTCTGTCAGTTGCCTTTTAGTTTTGTGGATTGTTTCCTTCACTGTGCAGAAGCTTTTTATTTTGATGAGGTCCCAGTAGTTCATTTTTGCTTTTGTTTCCCTTGCCTCCAGAGACATGTTCAGTAAGAAATTACTTCAGCAAAAACCAGAGAGGTTTTTGCCTGCTTCCTCCTCAAGGATTTTGATGGCTTCTTTTATTACATTTAGGTCTTTCATCCATTTTGAGTTTATTTTTGTGTATGCTATAAGAAAGTGGTCCAGGTTCATTCTTCTGCATGTTGCTGTCCAGTTTTCCCATCACCACTTGCTGAAGAGACTGTCTTGATTCCATTGGATATTCTTTCCTGATTTGTCAAGATTAGTTGACGATACGTTTGTGGGTCGATTTCTGGGTTCTCTATTCTGTTCCATGGATGTGAGTGTCTGTTCTTGTGCCAGTACCATACTGTCTTGATGATTACAGCTTGAAGTCCGGGATGGTTATGCCTCCTGCTTTGGTTTTCTTTTTCAAGATTGCTTTGGCTATTAGGGGTCTTTTCTGGTTCGATACAAATTTTAGGATTATTTGTTCTAGCTCTGTGAAGAATGCTGGTGTTATTTTGATAAGGATAGCATTGAATATGTAGATTGCTTTGGTAGTGTCAACATTTTAACAATATTCTTCCTATCCAGGAATATGGAATCTTTTCCAAATTATTTTTTGTCTTCTTCAATTTCTTTCATAAGCTTTCTATAGTTTTCAGTGTATAGATTTTTCACCTCCTTGGTTAGACTTATTTCTAGGTATTTTATGGTTTTTGGAGTAATTGTAAATGGGATCAACTCCTTGATTTCTCTTTCTGTTGCTTCATTGTTGGTGTATAGGAATGCAACCAATTTCTATGTATTGATTTTATATCCTGCAACTTTGCTGAATTCATGGATCAGTTCTAGCAGTTTTTTGGTGGAATCTTTAGGGTTTTCCATATAGAGTATCATGTCATCTGCAAAGAGTGAAAATTTGACCTCCTCCTGGCCAATTTGGATGCCTTTTATTTCTTTGTGTTGTTTGATTGCAGAGGCTAAGACTTCCAATACTATGTTGAATAACACTGGTGACATTAGACATCCCTGTCTTGTTCCTGACCTTAGGGGGAAAGCTCTCAGTTTTTTCCCATTGAGGATGATATTAGCATTGGGTCGTTCATATATGGCTTTTATGGTCTCGAAGTATGCTCCTTCTATCCCTACTTCCTTGAGGGTTTTTATCAAGAAAGGATGCTGCATTTTGTCAAATGCTTTGTCTGCATCTATTGAGAGGATCATGTGGTTCTTGTCCTTTCTTTTATTGATGTGATGAATCACATTGATTGTTTTGTGGATATTGACCCAGCCCTGCATCCCAGGTATAAATCCCACTTGGTCGTGGTGAATAATTTTTTTAATGTATTGTTAGATCCAGTTGGCTAATATCTTGTTGAGGATTTTTGCATCCATGTTCATCAGGGAAATTGGTCTATAATTCTCCTTTCTAGTGGGGTCTCTGTCTGGTTTTGGAATCAAGGTAATGCTGGCTTCATAGAAAGAAGTTTTTTGGAAGTTTTCCTTCCATTTCTGTTTTTTGGAACAAACAGAGAACAGGTGTTAACTCTTCCTTAAATATTTGGTAGAATTTCCCTGGAAAGCCATCTGGCCCTGGACTCTTGTTTTTTGGGAGATTTTTGATTACTGATTCGATATCCTTACTGGTTATGGGTCTGTTCAAATTTTCTGTTTCTTCCTGTTTCAGTTTTGATAGTGTATATGTTTCTAGGAATTTGTCCATTTCTTCCAGATTGCCCATTCTACTGGTGTATAATTGCTCATAATATTCTCTTATTATTTTTATTTCTGCTATGTTGGTTGTGATCTCTCCTCTTTCATTCTTGATTTTGCTTATTTGGGTCCTTTCCTTTTTCTTTTTGATCAAACTGGCTAGTGGTTTGTCAATTTTGTAGATTCTTTCAAAGAACCAGCTTCTGGTTTCATTGATCTGTTCAACAGTTTTTGTGGTTCTGATAGCATTAATTTCTGCTCTAACCTTTATTATTTCCTGTCTTCTGCTGGTTTGGGGTTGTATTTCCTGTTCTTTATCCAGCTCTTTAAGGTGTAAGGTTAGGTTGTCTACCTGAGGTCTTTCTTCCTTCTTTAGGAAGGCCTGGATTGCTATATGCTTTCCCTCTTATGACCGCCTTTGCTGCGTCCCAGAGGTTTTGGGTTGTGGTGTTATCATTTTCATTGGTTTCCATATACTTTTAATTTTCTCTTTAACTTCTTGGTTAGCCCATTCATTCTTTAGTAGGATATTCTTCAGTCTCCAAGTATTTTTTACCTTTCCAAATTTTTTCTTGTGGTTGATTTTGAGTTTCATACATTGTAGTCTGAAAATATGCACAGTATAACCTCGATATTTTTGTACCTGTTGAGGGCTGATTTGCATCCCAGTATGTGATCTATTCTGGAGAACATTCCATGTGCACTGGAGAAGAATGTATATTCCGCTGCTTTAGGATGAAATGTTCTGAATATATCTGTTAAGTCCATATGGTCTAGTGTGTCATTCACAGCCATTGTTTCCTTGTTGCTTTTCTGTTTAGATTATGTGTTCAGTGCTGTAAGTGGGGTGTTGAAGTCCCCTACTACTATGGTATTATTATCAGTGAGTTTATGTTTGTGATTAATTGGTTTATATATTTGGGTGCTTTCATATGTGGTGCATAAGTGTTTACAATTGTTAGGTCTTCTTGGTGGATAGACCTCTTCATTATGATACAATGCCCTTCTTCATCTCTTGATACAGTCTTTATTTTAAAGTGTAGATTGTCTGATGTAAGTATGTGTACTCCAGCTTTCTTTTTTCGACCATTAGCATAATAGATGGTTCTCCATCCCCTTACTTTCAATCTCGAGGTGTCTTAGGTCTAAAGTGGGTCTCTTGTAAACAGGATATAGATGTATCTTGTTTTCTTACCCATTCTGTTACCCTATGTCTTTTGATTGGAGTATTGAGTCCATTGACGTTTAGAGTACTGAAAGATAATGAATTTATTGCCATTATGTTTCTTGTAGTGTTGGAGTTTCTGGTGGTGTTCTCTGGTCCTTTCTCATCTTTGTTGCTTCTGGGATTCATTCATTCCCTCATCTTTTCTCCCCTCAGAGAATCCCCCTTAAAATTTCTTTCAGGGCTGATTTAGTGGTCATTAACTCCTTTAATTTTTGTTTGGGAAACTTTTAATCTCTCCTTCTATTTTGAATGACAGCCTTGCTGGATAAAGAATTCTTGGCTGCATATTTTTCCGATTCAGCACATTGTATCCTACCACTCCTTTCTGGCCTGCCAAGATTCTGTGGATAGGTCTGCTACAAACCTGATCTGTCTTCCCTTGTAGGTTAGGGACTTTTTTTTCCCTTGCTGCTTTCATGATTCTCTCTTTGCCTGAGTATTTTGTGAATTTGACTATGATGTGCCATGTTGATGGTCGTTTTTTGTTGAATCTAATGGGGTTCCTCTGTGCTTCCTGGATTTTGATGTCTATGTCTTTCTCCAGGTTAGGAAAGTTTTCTGCTATGATTTGTTCACATAACCCTTCTACCCCTTTTTCTCTCTTCCTCTTCTGGGACCCCCATGATTCTCATGTTGTTCCTTTTTAATGGGTCACTGATTTCTCTTATTCTTAAATCGTGCTCTTCTGCCTTAATCTCCCTCTTTTTTTCTGCTTCATTATTTTCCATAAGTTTGTCCTCTATATCGCAGATTCTGTTTTGCCTCATCCATCCTTGCTGCCATGGCATCCATCTGTGATTGCAGCTCAGTTATAGCATTTCTTATTTCGTCCTGACTAGTTTTTACTTCTTTTATCTCCACAGAAAGGGATTCTAGTCTGTTTTTGACTCCAGCTAGTATTCTTATTGTCATGATTCTAAATTCTGATTCAGACATCGAGCTTGTATCTGTGTTAGTCAAATCCCTGGCTGTCATTTCTTCCTGCTGTTTCTTTTGGGGTGAATTCCTTTGTTTCATCATTTTGAAGGGAGAAAAGGAATTAATGAGGTAGAAAAAATTTAAAAAATTAAAATTAAAAAATATTAAAATTAAAAATTAAACACACAAAAATCGAATAAATGATGCTAGATCCTAGGTGTGTTTTGGTCTGGGTGTTGAAAGTGGTTTGAGAGATCGAGAAAAAAGGGAGGGGGGAAGGAAATCGTTTGAGAATTTGAAAAAATGAATACACTGAAGTATATGAAATGATGGAAGTAAAATAGAATTTGAAAAAATTTGCAAAGAAGTTTAAAATAAAATCAAAAAAAATTTTAATAAAAACTGAAAATAAAAATGAATTTTTCTTCTTTCCGTATTCAAGAAAAAGAAATGAAAAAAAAGAAAAGACGTCATTTGAAAATTTGAAAACGTGAATACACTGAAGTAGAATAAAATGGCAGTAAAACAGAATTTGAAAAAATTTACACAAAAGTAAAAAATATATAAAAAATTAAAATGTTTTTAATTTGAAAATAAAACCATTTTTTCTCTTTCTGTATTCAAGAAAAAGAAGAGTGAAAAAGAAAAAAAATTGAATAGATGGACCTGCTAACAGATTGAAATACGACTGAAAACTACTTTGCTTTTCCCTAGAAGTCAGACTATGAAGCACTTTGTAGTCCATAAACTATGTAGGCGGTGAGACTTGTATTCTTAAAGAGGGAGGTTGGCCCAGTTGGGTGGGGCTTAGTGTAATGGCTCCGTTCTCCACTAGATGGTGCTGCTAGCCTACTGGGGTGGATTGTTGTGGCACTCATAGGTGTGTATGCGCACGTGCGGGAGCGGTGAAAATGGCGTCACCCAGTCTCTAGTATCGGAACTCTGTTCTCTCCAATCAGCAGTTGCACATCCATCCTCTGTCTTCAGCTTTCATCCACTCCCTGCTTTTTCACTGTCCGTGACCAAGCCCCAGGCAGTACCTCTCTCCTGAGTTTTGTCTCAGATGTGACTGTTTTCCCTGGCCCCTTACTTCTGAAGGACTGCGGCTTTGACCCATTCAGCCTCTCTGCGGCAGGGTCTCACCAAGTAATGGCCGAATGTCAGCTGCACCCAGGAATGCTTGCTGGACCCTGCTGCTGCTGGTGCCCCAAGACTGCAGCCAGGTGCCAGCCCGCCCCAGAAAAAGTTTGAAAGATAGTGTAGCAGCAGCATTTCAGGAATTATGGAAAACCACAACACACATCTGGCACCAGGCTTCACCCTTAAGGACCTTGTCCTAGCACCAGCGAATGTGGCTGTTTTCTGGGGTCTGCTGGGACCAGGTGACCTCAACAGTCTCTACTGAATGCCCTTCCAGCAGTGGAACCGCTTTTCCCCATGTGGCCCAAGAACCTCCCGGACCCCACTCTGCTCCTGGGGACTCGCCCTTCCCACCAGAGCACTGCCAGGTATCGAGCTGCAGAGTTGCAGACTCTGCACTCCTCTTGTTTACTGTCTTAATGGAATTTAAACCCTCTTCTTTCTCCCTTTTTTTAGTTTAGTTCCTGAGGCTGTTTCCACTTTTCCACTTTCTCTCCAGCTGCTTGTGGGGAGGGGAGGGGTGCTTTTCCCGTATTTTCCCTTTCCCTTCCCCCCTCTCCACCCGCAAAAGTGGCTCCCTGCCTGCCGCGGCTTCTCACTCCCTGAGTTCACCTCTCCACGCCACGTACCTGCTGAATTCTGTGGTTCAGGTTGTGCAGATTGTTGTGTTGATCCCAGATCAGTTTTCTAGGTGTGCAGGATGGTTTAGTGTTGGTCTCGCTGTATTTCATGGGCGCAAGACACACAAAAAACTTCCATGCCTTTCTGCCATCTTGGTTCCCCCCCACCCAAGCCCACTGATTTTTAAAGTTCTAGATGTTAAGCCCCACTGATTGTAAGAACTGGCAAAGTTAGGCCCCTCTGGCTTTCAAAGCCAAATGTTATGAGGATTCATTTCTGCAGTGTGGGCCCCCTCTATTTGGGGTGCCCGGTGTGAGGTCTGCTCCTCTCCATTCTGTCTATAGCATCCATCCCTCTCATGGACAGTCTTGTGGGTCCATTTGACTCCCAACCTGTCTCCACCCTTCCTACCCTCTTCAATGGGTACTCTTCTCTACATTTAGCTGCAGAGAGTCTGTTCTGCCAGTCATTTTCTGGATTATTTACACTGATGTAGATGTTATCTAGGTGTATCCATAGGACGTGGTGATCCTAGGATCCTTCTGCCCTACCATCCCTGGAAGTCCTCTCTACAATAATGATACTGTTTATTTATTTATTGCTAATTTATTCCCTTCTAACCCTACTTCTCTGAGACTTCATAAGAAAGAAAAATTTCTATTAAATTTATTGTTAGAAGAGCCTTATTCTTCCAAATATAAAACTATAGAGCAACAATTCAATATAACCCAAGTATCTTATCTAAAGCTAAAGAATTGATAGTACTATTCACAAAATTATTGTTTTATTTTTTTTAATACACACTGGGTTTTATTTGGAACACTATGTACTCTGATATAGGATAGGTTGCTGTAACAGGATACCCTTAGATACAGTGGCTTACTCAAAACTATGACATAACAGTCCAGGTGGACAGTTTAGTCTGGGGCTGGTATGTGGCTCTATCATTTCAGGGACCCAGGCTGTGCCAAGGTCCTTCAAAAAGTGCTTCCATCTTGAGATCACAGTAGTTGTTCCTGCCATGTGTCCCCACACCATCAAGAAGGAAGAAGGAAAAGAATTATGTGGTCGGTCTTTACCTGGGAGGATGGGGGAGTTTCTATCACCAAGAGAACAGGGTAAGAATGGGTATTTGGGGCATGAGTAGTCTCTGTGACACATTGCAACTTAACTAGGCTTCATTCTAAATAACATTTTGAATTAAATACGAGGCACAAAAAGATGTGCTTTGAGTGGAACAAGGGGAATTAGCGTCATTCAACTTGGAGACTTAATCTAAGCAAAACACTGGATATCTTATTGTGTAACAATATGTAATTTAAATAGGTGCACTTTCCTGAGTGCTTTATATGGATTATCTCATTTACTACTCAAAAATTGTCCTAGGTATCACAATCCATCCCCCAATTCCTCATATATGAGGAAAGTGAGGCATAGAGAGGCCAAGTATGCTGCCTGAAGGCACAGAACTAATAAGGGGTAGAGCTGGTACTTGAATCCAGACATTCAGATTCCAGAATTGCCTCTCAAACCACTTCTTGTTCAGCCACTTCCTAACACTTGGAATGTTAGGCTGCCTTTTGAAACTGGATAGGAGGAAAGATTCTCTAAAGAGTAATACCTTGAGTTTAAACAAAACTTTAAAAATCAAAACAAAATCTGAGATATACAAAACAAGGTTTGCCTGAATTATTGTTTTATTTTTTACAATCAGGGTGGTAGATAATAAGGAGATATTCTAGGTTTATAACCCATAAATAAAACCCAGATTCATCTAAGTTATTAATTTAGACTGAAGAAGAGTGAAAAAGAAACAGGTTTAATCTAAATGTGATATATTTATTACTCCTGGGAAAATCTAAGACCTTATTTTCTGAACATCAGGGTTATTAATAAAATATTCAGGTATATCCATGTAATACTTTAGACCATTTTTTGATCAAGGCAAACTAAAACAAGTTCATCCTGGTATTTGAGGCTTAATCCTCACCCTCAGACCGTTTTAGGTGATTATATATCCCGAGGTGCTTTAAATTATATTTAGATCATCACAGTTGTTAATAAGTTAAGTAAGAAGACAGTTTCAGAGTGTTAAAATAACAGTATCCACTCCCTAGATGCATTAGTTTGCTAAGGCTGCCAGAACAAAATAGCCTAGACTGGATGGTTAAAATAACAAAAATTTATATTCTCACAGTTCTAGAAGCTGGAAGTTCATGATCAAGGTATGAGCAGGTCTGCTTTCCTCTGAGGCCTCTTTCTTAGGTCACAAATGACTGCCCTCTGCACATGGTGGTCTCTGTGTCCTAAAGCCTTCTTCTCATAAGGAAACCAAAAGATGGGTATTAGGGCCTCCCTAGTAGCATTATTTTAACTTAATCACCTATTTAAAGGCCCTGTGTCCAAATACACAGGCTTAGGTACTCAGGATTAGGAGGTACTCAGGATTAGTTCAGACTATGAATTGGTGGGAAAGAGGCATAATTCAGTTCATAACACAGAAACACTTTGGAAACACTGAGGCTGTGAAATCAATTAGCAGCAGTGAGAAGTTCAGCATTTGACTACTCCCATCTTACAGTTTTGGCCAAAATAAGATATGATACAGGTTGTATGTTTCAGTGACAGTAAACCTGTTCATCTAAGTATTTTTTGGCAGCCTTACTAAATTCAATATGAAGATTATTTAAAAGAACATCTTGAACTTGCTATTGCTTACATTTTCACCAGCCAGGCAAGAGGAAAAATCAATGTGACATTAGCAAACGTTTTGCTGACAAGATCAAATGTGGTTGAGTGAACTGAACAGATAGGACAGCAGGCATTACAGTCGCTCAGAACAATACCAGGTCTCTTACCAGAGAATAACTGTTAGCCACAGAAGAGCTGGAAAAATTCAGGTCAGTGTTCAGGACAGATGAATCCCTTTTCTAAAGTTGTATCTGTAGAGAACTTAAAGTGTATGGCAGCAAGAGAAAACATTTTACCTCTTTTGGGTTATGGCAGTGAAATTAAAAAGTATAGGCACATCGCTGAAAAAGATTTGAAGTATTTTGAGTATCATCAAGGGAATTTATTCCATCCATCTCACAAAGACATTCTTGATTCTGTTTTTATTTTCTTGACCGCTATATTTCTTTCATTATAAATCTCTCTTGAAAATGGGAAGAGGAAAGGGAAATTTATGGCTTGTAGGCACTAACATGGAGAATAATAAATGAGGGAAACCATAAAGTCAAAGACCCTTCATGCAATTTTCTAAAAGTAATCTTCAGATATATGAAATTTTTACAAGTTGTACTCATCTGACTTGGGATAAAATATATTTAAAAACTTCGGCATAACACAAAAGCAATATTTTTGTTTAAAAACTAGGAAAGAAAAACTGTGGCCTATTAGAACAGACTACCTAATAAAAATTTCTACATGGTTATGACAACACTGTGAAGCATCTGATATCAACAAAGGAGAACTTCTGGATATTTTCTTTTAAAGAGTGACTGTTGAAGACCTTTGACAATATCACTGCATCATATTTTATATAATGCAAATTACAGCTTTATGTGGATAATATTGGTACTGGGAAGACCAAGACCTTGAGATCATTACAAACCACATTAGTAAATCACAACAGCCACCCCAAATGATATGTAATGGCAGACCTTGAGAGCATTAAATAAAAGGTCCTGTGTGAGGCCACCCTACCAACTCTCTTGCTCCCACTCTCACTAGCTTTACTCACCATTCATTGAATGCTGGTCATTCTGGAAATGCAGTTTTCTCAAGGGGCTACCTTCTTTACCATGTCAGAACCTTTGAATATGCCGCCTTTTTGGCCTAAAATACAACCCTTCCCCCTTCACCATCTGGAGTTAAAATTTGCCTTTAAAATCCTTTGGATACCAATGTGGTCTCTCAGGGTATCGAATACTTTGAACACCAGATAAAGTGGTTGGTTTGGGTTTTTTTGGTTTTGTTTTTTTTGTTGTTGTTGTGTTTTAGGAAGCCTATTTTACAGATGATCATAAACAGCAGAATTATCTTCAGGAACTGAAACAAAGTAAAGGAAGAGAAGATTTGCATTTCTCACCAGGTTACATGCTCATTTAGTTATTAGCACAGCAAGCAGCAGACTCACAGTCACTGTTTAAATTGTTCCTTCTCTTCCCTTTCTCTTCCTCTCTCCAAATTATAAGACATGAGTACCTAAAGCTAAATAAATATAAAATAAGACCTCTGTGCCTATACAGTACTTACACTGAATCACAAGTAAACTTCTGTTTGTCAGTCTCTCCGACTAGACAATGACATGGTTGGGGACAGTGCCTGTTTCCTGTCCACTCTTACATATGCAGTACTGGACCCAAAGCACTCAGAGAATAGTTTGATGAATAAGTAAACAAGGGAATAAATGATCAAAACATTAACTACAACAACTTTTCTTTTTAAAAACATAACTAAATTTTGTCACTATACATATAAAAAATAGTTTTTATCACTGATCTGAGTTTCACTTTCAGGATAACCAAAACTACTCTGTAGTTTTTGTTTGTGAGGTAATTGGACATTACTGCATATATCTTTTGGATCGAACTGTTTAAGTGATATTCTGTTACCGATTTTTCAAATTAATTGATGAAAATTGACTATTCATTTGGCACTAGAGAATACTTTGATTGAAAGATGATTTATCAGACATTATCTGTGTTGATCCACCTTTCCAGCCAATAATATTAGATCTATAAATGTTTTGTCTTGCTCATGTAATCATTCCCAGCTGCATAGAAACAGGCTCTAATGTCACATATCTTTAAAAAAATAGATAACCTTCCCATATCCTGTGTGACTCTCCAAATACCACCTCTCATTCTCTCTTCTGACTGGCCATTCCTTTCAGTCCTACTATTTCACCAAATCTTCTCCTTTTGAAATCAGTGATCTCCATGGAGCCAAGCTCTATCATCACTTCTGTGTCTGTTTCTTACTAAAACTCTAAGTAGTAAACAACATTTTTAGTTCTAACACTTTATTCTTCTGATTTCTGCACCATGACACTTATCTATTTTTCCCCATGCCTTAAAAGGTCTTCCTTCATAGGCTCAATAGTCTTGATTTTCTTCTGGACCTCTAAATATGGAAGATACCGTAGACTCCATTCTGTTTACTCTTTTTATCTCTACTTCCTCCCTATTACATTTAGTACTATAGATTTTAATTCCATCTGTATGCCAACATATGCTGTCTAACTACCAACCTACCTTTTTCCAACCCTGACCTATCCCTCGTGGTCCTGATTCATACATGCACTTCCTACTTTACTCTCCACATGGCTATTTAGAAAGCCCCTCAAACATCCAAAAGAGAACTCATAATTTCCACCACTCATAATGAATTCCCCCTCCTTGCAGTAAATGACACTACTGTTCAACCAGTTATCCTTTTCTAAAAACCTAGAAATTACTGATTTTTTTCTGAACCATTTATACATCTAGAGCAAGTGCTGTCCATTCCACTTCACAATATAATCAAAGCCTACCCTCTTCCCATATCTCCACTCTGCTCCCTAACCGAAGCCACTATTCATCTCTTCTCAGGTAAGAAAGTAGCTTTCCCATCCTCCTCTGCTTCCACGTCTAGTTCCTACAATTCATTCTTCACACAACAGCTAGAATGATCCATTGAAAATGGAAATCAGATCATGGCCCTGCCCTATGACTCCCCACCACACTCAGCACAAATTCCAGGCTATTTTCCAGTAGGTTGTGCCCCACCAGCTCCTTCAGCCTCTTCCACTCCATCTTCTCCTTGTCCATCTTACTTCAATTTTCTATAGCTTCCACATACAGGCTGAGGAAGGTCACTCTTCAGAGTCTTGCACCTATTCCTTCTCCCTGGATAACACTTCCTTTAGATCTTTGCATGGCTGGCTTCTATTTTACATTCTCAGAAGTGGGCTTCTCTGCCCAGCTGATCAAAAGTAACGCATCTTCTGGGACAGTTTCTTCTGCTTTATTTTTTTTCATGATTATTACCAATTCTAAAATTATCATAACTTATTTATATTAGTTTATTATAAGCACTATCCTGTCTTGTTACTGTTATAGCTGTAACACCTAGAAAAATGCCTATTATAGATACTTGCTGCATAATGAGTATTTACAGAATGAATTAATAAGTCAGTGGGGTGTTTCTAAATATAGCATACATCTCTTAATATGAAAAGAGAAATAATGAATATGTAAATATGGCACATTCCACAACATTCTATGAGAGAAAGTTTCTTCTTCAAAGCAAGAGAAAATAATTGCTCCCAAATGATAGGGATTTTACTAATTTTACATTTGTTTGTGAATATAGAGTATTAAAATAGTCTAGTTTTCTATTCCATTTGTTCTTTGTATGATACTTGGGATAGCAGTTTCAAGTCAAAGGTTTCATGTCATAATTTGATAGGAGACTTCATATCTTACCCAGGTTAATGATTCCTCAGTGGATACAAATAATTGGTAAATAATGGTGATATTATTTAGTGGTTTAATGTATTATATTGATATTTTTAAATTACATATATGTAACATATACGTATGCTATACTTATATGTACAGAGATAGATAATTGTATACATTTGCACCTCTATACAATTTTTGTGATTTTAATGAAGTTTTTAAATATGAGAATATGTGCATGAAAATATATGTGTAGCTAAACCATTGTTCTGTTTGTAAAATAAGTAAGATTAGACTTTGTGTTTTCCTAAACTGGGGTATAAAGGAATGATCACAAGACTGAGATTCAGAAGATCTAATCCAGCTTTCTGCTGCTAACTAGCCTGACATTGAGCAAATCGTTATACTCACTAGAATGTAAGCTCCATTAGGGCAGGGATTTTTGTCTGTTATGTTCATTCCTGTATCACCAGCATCTGGAAAAGGTTGGGCTCAGCGTAAGTGCTCCACAAATAATTTTTTACATGAATTACACTTCTCCAAAATTAGTTTCCACATCTACAAAACAATGTTCTTTCCAACCCTTATATTCTAAATAATAATAAAGCTGTTGTGAATTTAAATAAGACAAATTCATAGCTGGAACTGTTTATTCAGTTTTTACCTTGGCCTTTATAACATTGTCTAGTTCATCAAAGCTCTTTTCAATGAATATTTATTAACATGAATAAGACGAGAGCTAATATCAGTCCATATTTGCTGTCTTCCAAAGGACAAAAACAAAAACTCTAAAATTAAAAATGTATCATTCAAACTCATAAAATTAAACAAGTGTAAAAGAAAGTTCAATAACCAACTTCTCAAATATTTCCTTAAAGTGTGCAGCACTTACATTTTGGAATGTATTAAGTTTTAAGATTGCTCTAAGAAAGTTAAGACACCCTGTAAATGAACCTTTAAGAATACCTGATATTCCAATTACATAATATAAAAAAATTAATATTCACTTAAAATTTTTTTTCATTGAACAAATATGTAATAAGTGGCAACCATGTGAAACCTGTGTTAGGAAATGATTGCCAACCTGATAGCCTACCCTCTGCTGTCAGCTGTGATGCCAGGTGTACACAAAGCCCTGAGATCTCTGGTGTTGGAGCCTCTTGGCCAGAGTCAACAACATTGGAAAGACTGCAGAGGCAACCTGTGTGCTACTGAGAAGACAGTAGCCCCCCTCCTGACCACCATTACTCAGAGGCTCCCTACCACAATCACCAGGACCAGTCCCACCATGGGTATTACTTCCCTGTTCCCTCATTGCCTGTATCCTTACTTCTTCCATACTAATGACTAATGAGACCCTGACCCCTTTACAATAAAGCCATTGCTGCTCTACCCTGTCACCCTCTATCCCTCCTTATCCTGCCTTTTTCCATAGCACTTATTACCAGGCATGTATTTATTTATTTGTTCATTGCCTTGCTTGTATACACACATACGCTAGAATGTAAGCTCCATGGCAGCAGGAAATTTGTCATTCATCAGTATATCTCCAGCACCAAGAATAGTGAATGACACATAGCAGGTGCCTAGTAAATATTTGTTGGATGGATGTGTGGGTGGGTGGTTAGACAGATGGATGGATAAATGAAAAATTTAATGAGTGAATAACCTGAACCTCCCCACTACTGATCCTCTTAACTGTCTCTCCTCTGTTTCCAGCATCACCTCACCATTTAGATGTAAAGGTTGCCCTCATTTTTCTAGCCATGATAGTAAGAATTTGGTGTTCCACCCTGGGTTTATTGCTTCCTGCTGGTTTGGGTAAACATTTGCATAACTATGCTTGGCTCAGTTTGGTAATACATCCTTGGGGCTTGCCTTTACCCCTCAAGTGGGACCCAGCCAGTATGTGTGTGTGAATGAAGTGTTGCCCCACCATAATGACTTCATAAAGGAACTACATCTGAGAAGGAGGCACAGTATATAAATAAATCAATATACAAATAAAAACAGCACTAGGATGTCAATAAATGAAGTCACTGCCTTCAGTAAGTGTACACATTCTACAATGACAAGTCAAATAGGTAAGACAGAGACTAGAAAGGGGAAAGGTAGAAAATTCCTGAGCCTTAGGTGGGAAAATAGGTACATCTGTTGGTACCTATTTGGTACCAACAGAATGTTGGTAGGAGTGATTTAAACTACTATCATGTTTCTAAATGGCAATTTAGAAAAAGCTATTAAGATTAAATGGATTTGTACCCTTTCACTAGCATTCAGCTTCTAGAAATATGTTCTATAAAAACTCTCCTGTAACAACTGGAAACATCCCAAGTACTCATCAATATGGACATGCATGGTTTAATTATGAGATCACATAACAGTGCAGTCATTAAAAAGAATAAATATAGACATGTTTGTATTATAGATATATTAAATGGAATGAGGAAATTGCACATTAGTATGTGTGGTGTGATACTGGTATTGAGTTTATACCAGTGTTCTAGATACTATGGATAACAGTGAGCAGTATTCACAATGTCCCTCTCCTCATAGAGATTAAATTCTAACTGGGGAACAGACAACAAACAAATAGAAGTTTAATGGCAGAGCAGTGCTATGAAGACATATAAAGCATGGCAAGGAGATAAAAAGTGATGAGGACCAGAAAAAGCCTCTCTGAGGGGGTGACACTGGCACAGAGACCTGAATAAAGTGAGGGAGCAAGACAAGAAAATCAGAAGGAAAGACAGTAAGGAAAACAGGCCCTGAAGCAGCATGCTTGGAGTGCTCAAGAAAATGCAGGAAGACTGTGTGACTGGAGAGCAGTGATCGTGGGGATGAGAGGCAGAGTATGAGATTGGAGAGGTAGCCAGGGGCCATATTATGTGGCATTTTATGGGCCATTGTGACAATTTCAGATTTTCTTTTAATTTTGATGATAAACCAGCACAAGATCTTGAGCAAGGGAATAACATATTCAGAATTGTGTTTTTAAGGAACTGCTGTGGCTTTTACGTAGAGAATATTCAGCATTGAGTCCATATAGTAAAACCAATTATATCTTTTATTAGACAATCTACAAAAGGATTGCAGTGACCAAAAATGAGAGGAAAATATGCAAACTTTCATATGGTGTATTTAGGAGTGTTTTGGGGCACCTGCTTCAAAGAGGTTTTATGAGGGTTGAAGAGTTTATGTGTGTATACACATACAGTAGTTAATGTATACAGTTATACATATAGAGCATTTTTTCATATATTAATGGGTATTAAATGATACTATGTGAAAACCTGAAAGAAAACCAGAAATACACATCAAATGTTTAGATGGAAAAAGTGTGGCAGGTATTAAAAGTCTGTCTAACTTTTCGGTATTGTTCTAACCAAAAAAAATATTTTGGAATTTCATTTTTATGCTCTGAATAGACTGCTGGTTAGTGCATTTCAAAGTGGTTTGAAGAAGTTGCTCTGAATTTAGAGTTTAAAAAAATGATCAGCCATTATAATTCACAATGCAGAAAGAGACTCACACTCAAAACTGCCAGTAAGAAATGATTCAGCTCAGTTCAAAAGCCAGGAGACAGCAATAAAGCCTTGGAGTTAATACCTGTTCTACCTACATAGGTATCCTTATATGCCATCTCAAATGAGATCATGTATGTTAACTTGTTTCAAAAATCATTAAATACTACTGTTTATTTTTATGGGATTGCTGATACATGGCCAAAACTGGTATTTTTCACGCTTAGTCCGCTGTGCCTCATCTCCTTTAAAGGACAAGGCCCATTCATTTAGCTCTATTCCCACATATTTGGAACATTCCAGATTGGGAATGTTCCTTTTAGGTTGTTCAACATTATATTTCCCCATAATGCAGTCCAGTGCCAAATCCAACTTTTCATGGAAGTTGATAACTTGAGCAGCAGTAATACAATGAGTTCATTTTGGTTCACTGAGATTCAGGCAGTCTCTGGAACAGGGGCAGTGGTCTCCCTTCCACTGCTACCCCTCTTGGCCAAAGCATATTGTCGGCAAAGAGATTTAGCTAATCAGATTATTCTCTTAGACTCTTTTCCTGAGTAAACTTTTAATTACATGCATAATTGTTTAATTTGCAGACTCAACCAGTATCCCGGGAGAAATTGTCTAAACAAGACTTAGAGTTTCTTGTATTTTCTCTTGTCAGAGTCAGGCCACAAGAAGTTAAAAAGCACCATACAGAGAAGCACAGAAACAGGAATGGCAGCCGAAATGAGGAAGATGGTAAGGCAACCAAGTCGAGAGTCTACTGACGGCAGCATCAACAGTTATAGCTCCGAGGGAAAGTAAGTGAACAAAGCCACCAATGTTTATGGTGCAGCTTATTCCTTTTTTTTAATGTCTACTTATTTAAAAATTTTTTTTCAGTGTTTGTTTATTTTTGAGAGAGAGAGAGACAGAGCATGAGTAGGGAAGGGGCAGAGAGAGGGAGACACAGAATTCAAAGCAGGCTCCAGGCTCTGAGCCACCAGCACAGAGCCCGACGCGGGGCTGGAACCCACAAACCGTGAGATCATGACCTGGGCCAAAGTTGGACACCCAACCAACTGAGCCACCCAGGCACCCCTAAAGTTTATTTTATTTGGGGAGGTGAGGAAGGGGCAGAGAGAGGGAGAGAGATAATCCCAAGCAGATTCTGTGCTGGCAGCGCAGAGTCCCATGTGGGGCTCAAAGTCACAAAACCACGATATCATAACCTGAGCCAAAACCAAGAGTTGGATGCTTAACCAACTGAGCCACCCAGACACCCCTCAATTAAAATTCAGACTCTTGATTTTGGCTCAGGTCATGATCCCTGGGTCGTGAGATCAAGCCCCACATTGGGCTCCCCACTGAGCATGGAGCCTGCTTGGGATTCTCTTTTTCTTCCTCTGTCCCTTCCCTGCTCACCCTCTCTCTCAAAATAAATAAACATTTTTAAAAATTAAATAAAATTTAGAAGTGAAAATTAATTTCCCATATTCCTACTTTTCTCCAAACTACTTTGGGTTCTGAGTAAGTCTAACACTCTCATAATAGGAACTTACATTTTTTTGTTTTTAAAACATCACTCTTTTTTACCTTAGGAAAAGATCTCAAAATTTATCTTCCTCATTATTTTTGTGTAAAGAGTTTTAGTTAGTTTTGAAATTAATCATGAAAAAATATAGCTAGATTTGTGTTTTACTTACTTGGTCTGCTTTTACATATAGATCCTGCAAAAAATCCTGCATTTCTCTATGCTTGAGAATTTTTCTGGTAAAACCAAACCTTTACGGAGGTGACAGATCTTACAATTAAGTAATTATTATTCTGCGGTGGGTTACTTGGAGATTGTGTGCAAATTTTCCTAGAATTATTCATTTATTGCCATTCAAAAATCTCATTTATCAATCTAATAGTAGTAATTTATTTTACTGGAATCGTTTTGTTCTGTTTAGAAAATGAAATAAAATTATGCCAAGTTAATGATCATGCTATGTTTACCCATTCCTGAAACTATTAAGTCCGTTTATTTGATCAAATGATTGGTATGCATCCTCCCAGCAACATATAGCTAAGAGCAAAAATCAGCAGGCATGAAAGCTATAGAGATAAACTTGCTGACAAAATGCCAATATTTGATGAAATACGGTAATGTGACATACAAATGAAAGACCAGAGACAATATTTTCTGATATAAAATTAATAAATCAAATAATATTTACCTCCACCTGAATAAGCCACTTAACCTCTCATAGATTGATTTTCGTGGTCTCTGGGTGTGATAATAAATTTGTGCTCTAATTCCCTTGATTGTGAGGAAGTAATATGTGAAAAAGCACATTGGGAATGACAAATCCCTACAGAAATGTGCTTATTCAAAAACTACTCATTGAAGGCCAAATATGTAGCAAGCATGGTTCTTGGTACATGGACAAATCAATAAACAAGAAGGGCACAGTCACTCTCTGCTGGAGCTTACAGCCCAGGGAGTTCAGGTAGTCATGGGGTAGTAAGCAATGGACATATTCTAATCAATTCTTTTCCACTTGAACTAAATAAAAATCTCAGATAATATAAAAATGTAGTTCATTACAAAATGAATAAACATTTTTATTTGTAAATAAGAATTTGTACTTTGCTATGATATTTATTGAAGAAATTATCAGGCATTTTTTTTTAATTTAGCATTGTTACTTAATGTTCATGAGCAATTATTTATGTAGGGTTCATCATATAAAAATTTACATCTTATATTTTATGTCAATAATATACTTATGGAGGGACTTGTATTTTTAAGTGTCCAGAAAACTTAGTATATTAAAACTATAAGCCATCCTGAATAGAACGTCAGCTCTTAACTTGAGAGTTTATTTAGACCTTTTCTCAGTCAGTGCTGGGCTTCGCTTGGTTCAGGGGCAATGAATGCAAAGAATCACGAAGTAAGTTGTCCAATATTTATGATTCATGATCAGAATTAGTAGTCATATGGACACTAATGAAATGAATTCTAGGAGATCTAATGTTTTGATTTTTGTCCTTCTGCTAATAGCTTAATATTTCCTGGAGTACGACTAGGAGCAGACAGTCAATTCAGTGATTTTCTTGATGGACTGGGACCAGCTCAGCTTGTTGGCCGCCAAACCCTTGCTACCCCTGCAATGGGTAAGAATCACTTTTTTACCCCACAGGAAAACTGATGTTTCATGACTGACAAAGTCATTTAAAGCATCTAGTAGTAATATAAGTGAGAAGCAACATTTTAGGGTATTTCTGGTTTCAAATGACTATTCTAATTTCTAATGCATGTTTCTAACTTGAGACATTATACAAAACAAAGTTAGTCAAAAATCTTTGAATTTATCAGAAAACTCTGTCAAGACAGAGTAAGGATAGCATTTCACAGCCTGGAAAGACAAGTGGATCATTCAGTAAAGGATGTTGGCTTAACTGTTTCACTAAGCAAAAAAAGATTAACGAAATTGCCTCCCTACTTAAGAACTTAAAAAAAATATTTTAGACTGAATTATAAAGGAGAAATTGGGTAGACAAAGACCCTAGAAAATACTGACAAACACTTACATTAATGTGTCTATGCTCTTGGGAGTGGAAAAGAACGTCTAAAGGATCAAACCAAAGCCAGATAAATTGAAAACTTCTACTAGAAAAAAAACCCTAAATTAAGTTAAAAGAAAAATGATGGAGAAATTACATGTAACATGCACAACAGATATTCCCCTGAAGAACATGAGATTGCAGCTTGAAGGGCCCAAAGAATACTCAGCAAAATGCATGAAAGTAGGTCACCACAAAGGCCTATCATCATGGAATTTCACAACACCAGAGATTAATAGAAAATTCTACAAGTTTCCTAAGAAGAAAGATAATTCTTGGGGCGCCTGGGTGGCGCAGTCGGTTAAGCGTCCGACTTCAGCCAGGTCACGATCTCACGGTCCGTGAGTTCGAGCCCCGCGTCGGGCTCTGGGCTGATGGCTCAGAGCCTGGAGCCTGCTTCCGATTCTGTGTCTCCCTCTCTCTCTGCCCCTCCCCTGTTCATGCTCTGTCTCTCTCTGTCCCTCTCTGTCCCAAAAATAAATAAACGTTGAAAAAAAAAAATTTTTAAAAAAGAAGAAAGATAATTCTATATAAACTATCAAAAAATCAGGGGTTCCTGGGTGGCTCAGTCGGTTGAGCATCCATCTTTGGCTCAGGTCATGATCTCGTGGTTTGTGGGTTCGAGCCTGATGTCAGGCTTTGTGCTGACAGCTCAGAGCCTGCTTTGGATTCTCTGTCTCTCTCTCTCCCTGCCCCTTCCCTGCCCACTCTCTCTCTCACTATAAACACCAAAAAAATCAGATTTCCACTGGACTCTTCAATAATAATATTGGAAGCCAGAAGACCACTGCATATTACGTTCAAAATTCTGAGTAACAATTGATTTCCAATGTAGAGTACAATAGCCAGCCAAGTTATCAAGTAAGTTTCAGGCTGGAATAAAAACACACTGACAAGAATGGTGTCAAAACATTTTGTTCATACACAACATTGCTCATAAAGTTACTGGAGGATATACCTCAACAAAATGAACTAAGTAAATTAAAAAAAGTTGAGAACTAAAAAAGAAAGAAAAGATCCAGTAAATGAATGCTTCAGTACAAGAGAAAAACGGTTGGGATATCCAATATGATAGTGAAGGAAAAGTTAAAGGTAACAATTGCAACAAACTTTAAAAACAGTTTGTCCAAAGGGTAACATGTCAGAATCCATAAGATAAAATCTAAGAACACCTAATATGCTTGATTTTATGGAAGAAGTAAACAACCAGGAGAGAATAAGGGGTTGAATTAATGATACATACATAAAAATGTAAGCAAATGCTTTTTAAAAAGACACTTATTAAATAGGGAAAAGAAAGAGCTGTCCAAGAAATGAGAAGTAACCACAGTATTCTAGTTCACTCATTTCTAAATAATGTTATGTAATCATAGTTATATAGACTAATATCGGAATAATGGAATGACAGAAAGTGTCAGTGTATGGTAGCGAAGGAAGGCAGTGAGGTTGAAGTTAGAAACTAATAATATCTAAAAGCGAAAAACATGGGAAAATGCCTTACAAATTTAGTATTTATAAATAGGGAGGCAAATGCCAAACAGTTAAAAAATTTTTCACATAAAAATATTAAAAATCTTGAAAGCAGTGATCTTTAGAAGGCAAGAAGTTGAGAGAATGGGAATCTTTTATACTAATAAATAGGCTTATAGAACAGTTTGACTCTTTAAACTGTGTGTGTATGTGATTAAAACAAAAACCAAAGAGACATGTGGGACCTGAGTCTAAAACAGAGTTATAAAAGTAATGGTTCTCAATCCAGAACCACAAAGTTGATCAGCTGACCTAGCAAATGAAGAGAATTCACAACTGAGAAAATGAAGATTATTTAGCTAAGGAAAAATTAGAACTTATTAATTCTAAGAAATAAAGTATCATATCAATCAGAAAATGAACACCTTAGTAAACATGGGCAAAGGATATGAACAGGCAAGACAAGAGAAAGAATACAAACTGAAAATACTTAGACATATGTTCAGCCTGTCTATTAAAGAAATGCAAATTATAAATTTTAAACCATCAGATTGACAAAAATTAGACATATTGCTAATACCACTATTAGTGGGTGTGCAATATGGAAAAACAGATATTTCTGATGGTAGTACAAACTGGCACAATCTTTCTGAAGGATACTTGGCAATATACATAGAATTTTTTAATGTCCATTCAATTAGACCCCATATTTAAAAATCTGGGAATTTATGCTCAAGAGGTAATTGACCAAGTGTGCAAAAATTCTCTATAAAGCTGTTCATTCCAGTGCTATTTATAATAGCAACAATGTAGATAGTCTATATTTCCATCAACAGGGATCTGGTTAAACAAGTAATGACATATCCATTCACTGGTCCATCTAGTCAATAAATTAAGGATGCATGGTCATGATAGAGATGATAGATAGATGGGTAGGTAGGTAGGTAGGTAGGTAGGTAGGTAGGTAGGTAAGATAGATAGATAGATAGATAGATAGATAGATAGATAGATAGATAGATAGATATAGGTAGGTAGGTAGGTAAATAGGTAGGTAGGTAGATAGATTAGGTAGATAGGAGAGAGAGAGGGAGAGAGAGAGGGAGGGAGGGAGGGAGGGAGGGAGGGAGGGAGGAAGGGAGGGAGGGAGGGAGGGAGGAAGGAAGGAAGGAAGGAAGGAAGGAAGGAAGGAAGGAAGGAAGGAATAGATCAAAGAAGGAAGGAATAGATCAAAGGAGTACTTTCTCTTTAACTAAGAGAAAGTACTCCTAAGATGGGATATTCACCAAAACATTAATAGTGTTCTTCTCTAGATAATGGAAATATAGATAATTATACTTTTTTACTAAGAAGTATTATATATTAGATGATAAAAAGGATAAGAAATCTTATTAGCATATAAGAATAACTTAAATTCAGTATTGTTGTAATTAAGTGATTTATAAACTAATATGAAACTCATAACATGGCTTAGTACCAGAAAAATGAAGAGAAACATTTCAAAACCTGATTTGGAGGAAGGGGAAGAAAAGTGGGATCAGGAAACTCTAAATATTAGGGTTTTTTATCAAGATCATGAAGATCATAATTTGGAGTCTATTATTACATACCTCTGTTTTTTAACTGCATGTAACTGCAAAGAAGCTGAAACATTTTGTTTCCCCTCCACTTGCAGGTGACATACAAATTGGAATGGAGGATAAAAAGGGCCAATTAGAAGTTGAAGTTATTAGAGCACGAAGCCTCACACAAAAACCTGGTTCCAAGTCTACACCTGGTAAGGAAAGGTCGTACTGAGTTTGCACAAGAGAATCTGACATAAGCAAAAAAATCCAAGTATTTGCTGCATTCGAATTCTATAGGCTCTTGTTTTGCATCATCTGATTGATTAAAAAGACAGCTTTTCTGTATTCTTTGATTCTATAAAAGTGGATCTGGGTTTTCCTTGCACAATTATACTGTCAAAGTCTAAGTAAGAGTATTATCAAGTTAATTTTTTTCTGCACATTTACAAATGAAATTTTTTTTTAGTTCCAATAATAAAAAAGAAACAGTGAGCTTTTATTGTATTTATATATTATTATATTTATAATGTGAACTGTAGGGGCTCCTGGGAGGCTCAGTCAGTTACGTGTACGACTTCGGCTTAGGTCGTGATCTTGTGGTTTGTGAGTTTGAACCCCATGTCAGGCTCTGTGCTGACAGTTCAGGGCCTGGAGCCTGCTTCAGATCCTGTGTCTCCCTCTCTCTCTGACCCTCCCCCATTCGTGCTCTGTTTCTCTCTCAAAAATAAACAAAAACATTAAAAAAATTGTTTTTAATGTGAACTGTAATGCCAGCTATACCCCAGGTCACTCAGTCTTAGGTTAATTCCACATACATTTACTTGAAATGAGGAAAATGGCAGTGATGGTAACATAAGGATTTTAAGGAATAGAATTTATGGAGCACGGGAAAGTTAAAATGATGTAAATAGTCAAGAGAAACTTTCAGTAAGCAATCTCTAATTCTCTGATAAAGCATTCTCTAATAAAATCAGTTAAACTTGAAGGATTAACTTCTTATATGTTAATGTCACCTTTGTTCAGCTCCTTATGTCAAAGTGTATCTTTTGGAAAACGGGGCCTGTATAGCCAAGAAGAAGACAAGAATTGCGCGAAAAACCCTTGATCCTTTGTATCAACAGTCCCTGGTTTTTGACGAAAGTCCACAGGGTAAAGTTCTTCAGGTAGGTAAAAGTTTGTTTGACTTTTTACATTGTAATGTCCACATTATCCATATAAACACTGAAGAGTGGCCAAACATGAAGAGCACAAATTTCAGTAAGGAGAAATGCAGGGTAACATCCTTGAGTAGAAAAAAACAAATTGTTAATTTACAATATAAATAATATGTAGTATTAAAAAAATATCTGGTGGATGTAATAGGTAATACAAAGTTTATTTTCTCTCCCTTCTTTTTTTCCTTCTCTCCATCATCTCCTTTTGCTTTTACCCTGCCTCCCACAGCCCCTCTTCTCAATAGGTAGGTAGGTAGGTAGGTAATCAAGGCAAATGAGCTGATAATTTATTGAGCATTACTATGTGCCAGACATGGGATACAAAGAAGAAGCAAGGAAAGAGAATATTCAGGACTGGTGAATGTCAGATGAATTGTTAAGTAATTACATGCATTATTTCTTTTAAACACTTTATCTACTGTGTATATAAAATACCATTATCCCCCTTTTAAAGATTATGTATGAGGATCACAGAGATTAATTTGACAAAATTACTCAGCACATTGGAAAGGCAGGTTTCACCACTCCTGCCTGTGTGAAGCAGGTGAATGAATTCAGTTGAGAACGTCTCCAGATGACCAAAGGATTAGAAAATAGAACCTTAGGAGTAAGTATAATGAAATGAGTGCTTATCTGACACCAACAGGAGTTGACCCACATTGTGCTATAAGCTCACTATAAGCTATAAGCTCACTGATTTATTAACCATCTTATCAAATCAGAACTGTCAGGCAAATGCTCAAAAGGAACCAGCTTACAATTATTTTTCAACCTTCACTAACAAGTACATAATATAAAAGAAATTTAATGAATATTTTCATTCTTTATACATACTCCTTCATATACACACTCTACCATACACCGAATTGCATTGTTTTGCCCTAACTTGTACAAATTTTAGTTTTTTATATCACTATGGCCCTATACATCACTTACCAGATAGTCATTACTAAAGAAAGTATTGAATGTATATATAAACAAACTTGTATATGTATTTCTTTACCATGGTTTATGTAGCTAATATCCCTCATTGACTATGGAAACATTAGTTGCTTTCTATCTAATCTAAAAATTACTGTGAAGTATCTCTTTGAGCACCTGTATGTTAATCTCTATCTGTTCCTCCTCCTTAGTGTCAGTTATATTCATTTCATCTCATTCATTGACCCACTTTTGCAGAATAGTTGCTTTCAGTTCTTCAAATATGAAAGAAACATTAGAGTTTTATTGCATTTTTCTGTCTCTGCAGGTCATTGTCTGGGGGGACTATGGCAGAATGGACCATAAATGCTTTATGGGTGTGGCTCAAATCTTGTTGGAAGAACTCGATCTATCCAGTATGGTAATCGGATGGTACAAGTTGTTCCCACCATCATCCCTGGTGGACCCCACACTGACTCCCCTAACGCGCCGGGCTTCCCAGTCATCTCTGGAAAGTTCAACTGGGCCTCCCTGCATCCGCTCATAGTGAACTCCTACCAGAGTCATTCCAGTGAAACTCTACCTTTCAGGATAATAATCTGAACCAGATATTTCATGATCAAAAAAGCATTGTTGGAGACAGACAATCAACTTGTGTTTTGCCTGTAGTAGTTTTTCAATATGTCCCACTCGTTGTTTAAAACCTGGCTTCATATGACAGAACAAGGCAGTCTATCAAATTACAGTAAGAGTCAACATGCTAGTGAGAGTCACTGATGCTTCTAACAAACAGAAAAAGAGGAAACTTCAAATTCACACACACACACACACACACACCAAATTGAACAAACTGGAAACTCTCACTCTGTGAAAAGTTGTATTTTACACGTTTGTGCACAGACCACAAGCAGTGTTATTTCCCTGGTGTTTAAGAAGTTCTGTTTTTTGTGTGTTTTGTTTATTTGTGCATTATTTGTTGGGTTTTGGTTTCTTGAATTGTTTTGCTTTATTTTTCATTGTATATGTTATTTCCACTAGTTTTTGGACATGTCACGACAGGCCTCATGATGCTTACAAAGACCCTTCCTTTCTTTTCCCAAAAGCACTAAAAAAGGGCTGAAATAGTCTCTGTGGCATCTCCCCAAAGTGTTCAGCAACTAGGCAAGATGAGGCCAATGAAAGATTTCACTGGCTTTCATTTTATAATTTTTCAAAGTCTTATGTGTGCAAACCCAGAAAACAAAAATTCATCTTCTAAAATAATCATAGAATCACTTTTTTTAAATGAAGAGCATACCTGTTTGTGTTCTAAAACATTAATTTATTTTTTCCATCGTTTTTCATGGAAGACTTTTAGAGAAGTCAATCTGCAACTAATGCTGGGAACTAAAACCAACCACATAATTGTACTTTGGAAATACTCCTTGTAGTAACTTTTTCTTCCTGATATCCCCAAAAATAAGTATATGCTCATGTGTATAAACTATACTTTTGACTTCCCAAAATGGTGACTAGAAATGGATTTGAGCCTAAGACACTTTCAGCTATGCCCAGGCTTCTCGGCCATGTCTCAGTGTAGACATACCCATCTGCCCTGGAAAGAGCATGGTATGAGCTGTCCAATATTCCACTGGAAATTCCAGTTGAAATATTCTGCACTAAAGTAATGTTTTTATCAAATTTTAGTTTACATTTCTTTGAGATTGATGCAAGCACAAAAGCTTGATTTTTTAATGCAAAATATCCTACTTTTGGGGGGAAAATAAAACAAGTCAAATTTCAACTTGCATTTTCTTCATTTGAGTTTTTCTTGGCCTTGAATTTCCCTTGTGACATTCTGTATATGTGCTACACACTGCAGACTCTGCAGGTGCATTGATACGTTCTCCCTCCTTTTATGAGTCATTCAACTTTTGTGATCACACAAATAGAGCAGCATGACTTGGAACTGTTCAAAGCTGCATGCACGTTTTTTTTTAAAAAAAAAGAAAAAATGAAAAAAAAAACCCAAAAGGTTATTTAATAATGTATGTTAGTTCCACATTAGGACAGCTTGTATGTTGCATGTACTTGTACAGTTTGCTCGTTAATTACTATACTGAAATAACCAAGAAATCTAAGCCATCCATTTTTGTTATAGACATTTTGCAGGTTTTAGCCAGACTCCATATGTGAGTTTGGGGTGAAATGTCTATAGATGGACTTTATTTTTTACCCTCTGGAAAACGTGATGTAGTATGGACCAAATTCCTTCTAATAAATATTTTGGTGTAGATTCCTACTGTGGGGCTGTAACACATGTAGACACTGTGTACACACTAGGTTTTAATCCATAGACATACTGCCTGCACCAAGTGAATTATTTATTATTATTTACACATGCCAGAATTATCTGCCCATCATTCCACAGGGCACAGATTGACCACTACTCACCATGCTGAGCAGGAAGAACTGAAGCATTGGTGCACTTCTACTAGATTCCGTTCTGTCTTAGTGGCCAACAATCAACTAACTATAATTGGGTAGTATCTTTCTATTTTGACCACTTGTCTTAACACTCCCCTGTGCTTTTAAAATGAACAACTCATGTATGTAAACATGTTTAATAAAATTTACTTTTCATGTCAGTTGGTAGCCATCTGTGTTCTATGTTTTGCCAGATTTCCATTGTGGGTTCTATGGTGCAAAATGGGAGCCAGATCATGGGAAAGGGAGGCTGGGATTTGTTGTCTGCTGTGGGCATTTGACTTGACTTGTCACTGCACTATATATGTCTTAATCTACACCCAAAGGGTACTTTGCATCACATACGAGTTTTCACTTTGTCAGCCTGTCTAAGTGAGCACATGACTATACTTCTGAAAAGTGGCATTATTAAAAACAATAAATCTCAGTAAGAATCAAATGGAAGGTTGTTTTTCTGCTGCTGTTTGAGTGTGCAAATAAAAGAGACAACTCTATTGTCAAATTGCTGAATCATTTCCAGTTATGTGACATATCAAAATATTAATTTCTGCGTCTCTCATCAAAGCATCTGGCTCCTCTTTCCATCTTTTCTTTCTGAACCCCTGACTGATTTGTAGACCTTTGCCTTAGAGTAGGCCAACTTAACAAACCAAGCAAGCCATTAAGTTATCTTCAGCAGAATCTTAGGGAATAAATAGATCTTCAAATATCATAGATCAGTCTCTATAGGTAATATGTTAAAAGAAAAATTATTAGCTTTCTTAATTTTATAACTTTTTCTTCAAAAGTGTGTTCATGTATTTCATAAAATCATCATCCTCACAAAATACTTGCTAAGCAATAATTTCATATTGCAGTACATTTTTAGTAAAATTGCTGTTGGGATCTAATCTCCACCTTTTAAAAGCCCATGATATTTTTTAGACCAAACCAACTTTAACATAAAGCAAAATAAACACAACGAAATATCAAATCTGAGACAATAAAGCAATATGAGACATGTCACTGCATAAGTTGTTTAAAATTTTTTAAGCAGTTGACTGAATTTTACCCTATTGGATCAACCAATTGTTTGGTCTACAAGACATGAAATTATCTGTTAGGTTGAGTCAAGGAGGAAAAAAAACAACAGATCGGTTCAGTTTACAACGGGCTGTCAGAGCAGAGTTGTTTAATGCACATAACCAGGGGAAGGCGGGGGCAAATCTGACATTAAAATAGGAGGCAGCTAAATATAGCTTTAAAATTCTTTGTCTAGACAGGGACAGAAAAGCAGAAATCTCTCTTCAAATCATGTAAACCTGCACAGCATTATGACTTGAGTGCCTGTAATGGTGGAGAGGAAGTAACAGTAGGGAAAGCAATTTTGCTAAGTCTTCATGGTTTCCTGCTGACTCTGACAACTTAGTATCTGGAAATCCCACCTTGAGATATATGATCTGACTACACATAAGGAACATTATTAAGGGCTTTGTTGGATACTAGATGCTATTTACTTGGGATGTAAAAATGAAAAAACAAAAAAACTGACCTGTCTTAAAGGAGCTCCCTATCTACTAAGGGAGACCATGACATAAAGAAATAATTACAGTAACATATTTTGAATTTGTATACAAAACACTATGGGGATTACCTTTAATTCTCACACCAGCCCTAAGAGAAGTACTTTTATAACCCTATTTTACATAAAGGATCTGCAGCTTGGAGAGGCTAAGCAACAGGCCAAAGGTCACAGCACTGGTTACTGATGGAGCTGGTATATGAACCAAAGCCTGACTCCAGAGCCTGCCCTGCTAAACACTTTCCATCCTCCACCAGATGGTGAGCTAGATCTTTAAGAATGACGAGTCCATCAGATGGGAAAGAATTCTAACCCAAACTCTTCTGCCTAAGGCAAGTCCCGGCCAGTTTCAAATACTTCTGCGATAAGCACCCTCACCATAGGCATCTTTGCCACAAGTATTTTTGCTGCAAAAATTTTCACCACATAGCTACTTGGCTATTAGGCCCTACATGATTAAAAAAAAAAAAAAAAACAAGAAAACAAAAAAACGACAGTTTGGTTTGACAATTTGTAGGTTTCATCAACTGGTTGACAGTTTGGTTTCATTTCTCTATCAACACAGAATTCCCATTTTTATACTATGTAAGTCTTAGTTCTCATAATGGCCTATACAGTGGTGGGGACTTGTGAACCCATAGAACTTTGGCGCATCTATCAACAGACATATGACAATATGTCAAGAACAACATGCCAAAAACAACAGAAGGCTTCCATGACGCAATACAAAACTCAGTTACAAATATGCATCCTAGTATTCGGAAACTGATACCTCTCTTAACAAAGGAAGATGTGGCCAAAAAGAAAAAAAAAAAAGTATGTGCTGAGGAAAGAGATAAATCAACAAGGGAAAAAAAATGTGTATAATACTATGAGTGAAGGACAAAAAAAAGAAGCACTTAGATACAATTCACAAAATAAAATCTGTTATATAAATAGCATTGCCATGAATCTACATACATTTTTAAAAATGTTTTATTTATGTTGAGAGAGCATAAGCGGGGGAGGAGGGGTTGTGGATAGAGGATCTGAAGTGGACTCTGCGCTGATAGCTGTGAGCCTGGTGTGGGCCTTGAACTCACAAACCGTGAGATCATGAACTGAGCAGAAGTCGGATGCTCCACCACCCAGGTGCCCTGCATCTACATACACTTTTATTTTTCATGACATCTTTTACAGCAAAACTGCCTTACAGCCAATTAGCTGTGTGGCAAAAATGCTTGCAGTAAAGATGTCTACAGCAAAGATGCTTATGTGAAAAATATCCAACACATTCCAGCCAGTAAGGTCTCCTGTTGCATGTTTCCCAAGCACTCTGCCAATAGCACGGGAGGCAGGGGAATAGGGAAAGAGAGCCGGTGAACTCTTCTCCATCCACTGAACCCTGTTTCTAAGACTTTTCTCCTGTAACTCTTCTGTGTCCTCTTCTGACTGCACTCACCATTTTCATTATCATATCAGCTCTCAGGGAAAGTACTAAAGGAGCTAGAAAAAACTTTTCCTTAGCTGAACCCCAGACTTACCCTTTGGTTCCAAGGTAAAACTGTCTTTGGAGTACCTCTACCTGACTCCTTGTCCCTAATCCCAATGCAGCAGTGCCCCTCAATTATGCATCAGTCACAAAAATCTGCATCTTGGGGTTGAACTGATGAGCCCTGAATCCCAGCCCCATAAAGCATTTCAGTCCTCCCAGAGAGCGTCCATATGGCCTCTAAGTTATTTGCTCCCAAAAATAGGTTCCATGACTCCTGATCTATGCATAGAGTCCCTTCTCCTCAGAGGAGCTCAGAAGTCATCAGTGCCTTAAGTAGCTCCCATATCCTACACAGTACTTCTATCCTGGTTCCTCAGGTATCTCTCAAGACGATGCAACATATGCAAGTCTTCACAACTCCTAAGTGTAAACAAAACATGATCAATACCATGGCCATCACATAATGACATTTTTACTAGTTTTTCTCACATAGGTTACTCTAAATTCATAGCTTGGGATAAAGTTTTATGTGTTTTTATTTTCTTTCTACTTTTTAAAATTGCCACAGAGATGCTCTGGAGTCATCGTATCAAATTGCTGCTCAAACTTTTTCCTTTGTCACATTAACTCCCCAAATGAGCAGGGTTACCTGCCCCCCAGATACACCATGGGTATATGTGTAATGATTTCTGATGACATGGTCAGGTCTACACTACTAATAGAGCTCTTCCTAATTATATACACCTTCTAGTTTATCCCTCCTTTTCCCTTTATCACCTACCTTCAACAATGGTCTCCTTTATCTTGACTCCAATACCTCATCTACTGCTCATTCATAACACTAACATATGGCTGCCAGATCAAATACAGAATACCCAGTTACACTGGAAGTTCATATAAATGATGAATAATTAAACAATTTTAAAATTAGTCTTTATCACAAATGCAAATTTAACTTGGCATCCTATATTTTTATTTGCTAAATCTGGCCACCTTACCTCTATTGGTAATGTGGTCTGTGCACCCTACCACCACTTTGCTGACATGCTCCCATAAATGATATCTAACCACAGACAAACTCCAGTCTTTTCACAGCATAATTATTGACCCTCTCTGAATCTACTACTAAAGATTCTCTTCTTGGAAATTTTTCTCTCCCCTTCTCATGGTCCTACTTTTCCAACTTGAAGGCAAGATTCTGTCTCCAATTCTTTACTCCTTCTGAAAGGATTATACATACACAGACCCATTGCCACAATGCTATACAGTGCCTCACAACAGAATAGGCTGACAACATATATTCCCATCACACTGACTTTGGGTTTCTGCTGGTAGGCACTGCTTATTCAACCTGGTCCTTCAATATGAGACATGTGGATCAGACCTGAACCCAACTCCCAGGTTGAAACAGAGCTACCCCTGATGACCTCCAGATCTGTGGATGATAAAGAACAATCTTGTGAGCCACAAAGATTTAGAGGTCATTTCTTATGCAGCATTATTATAGCAAAGCCTATTACACCATCCTTCTTTATTAGTTCCTCTTCATTAGCAACCACTATGTATAATTATCATGCTAGACACTGAGTAAAGCACAAAGCTCAATAGGACACAGACTCCTTAACAATCCTTAACTGTATTTATTCCACATAAATATTACCTTTTTCTCTTTTTGTGCTCTCCTTCTATGATCGTATCTACTCCCAGATTTCAACTATTGCTCTTATTTCAATCTTAGCACTTCAATTTCTCCATTTAATAGGTCTGCCTTCTAAACTATTTATAAGATACCTCCTTAAAGGTTCAGCACCTCAAACTAAACAGATTTAAATCAAAAATTTGATTATATACCCCCAAAGTCATCCTATTTCTGTTCAGCATCACCTTTTCCAAGTTTCCAATACTTGATTTATTCTTGATATTGATGATAAAGGTAGTGATAATTAATGAATAAAGTCCATGAGGAATTGAAAGAGAAAGGGTTCCATTTATATCTTATGCATTCAATAAATTTTAATTGAGTATTTATTTTATACTAGGTACCTTACCAAATAATCGATCATACAAAATTAAAGAAAACAAAAAGGAGCCCTACTTTAAAGGAACCGACAATCTAGTGGGGAATAAAGACATTACTCCAATAATAGCTCATGTAGAAAATGGCCGCTTATAATTAAAGCTGTAAAGGGAAGTTACTGGGTGCTATAAAAATATATAATGAGTATCTTGCCCGTCCTTGGGCCTAGACTGAGAAAGTGGAGTGTCTGGGCTATGAAGGCTTTCTTGAAGAAGTAAAATTTCTGTTGAAAAATACAGAGGAAAGAGCAAGACATTCTAGACAAAGGAGATATGTACAAAGGGCAGAGACAGGAGAGAATGTGTCACATTCTAAGAACTAAAAGGAGGTCACCTTGAATGAAATGCAGACAACAAAGAGGCTAGCAAAGTAGGCAGGGGTAAATCATGCTGTGTTCTCTTTAACCTCTCTGAGAATCCAGAGGGGCTTATAACTCTCTACAGCTCTTAACCACAGAACTCCTTTAATTAAAGTATGTATCTATCTTCCACATATTTGGTGCTCAATACATTTTTGGTAAATGTATTAGTTAAGGGAGGGTAACTACTCTAAAGAATAGACCCCAAAATATATAATGGCTCAAGTACAACAGTACAATTTACTCTTTCCTGGCCAACAGTAAGGGGAATGTGAACAAGTGAACCAGGACAGTCCTCTTCTACACAGTGTTTAGGAAACCAGGTTGACAAATGTTCTGGAATCTTTAACACATGACTTCTAAACCTCCCTAAAAATTGGCTCTATTGCAGCAATCTAGAAATTGGAAAAGCATATAGAGGAAAACATGCAAAAGACATTTATGGCTCATGTCTGAAGAGGGACATGCTTCCACTTATATTCCGGCAGTTAGAATTCAGTCACATGGCCTTACCTAACTGCAAAAGAGGATGTGAATGCCCAGAAATATGAGAACATGGATTTTGATGAGTAATTAGCAGTCTCTGTTCCAGTAAATGAATGAATATGTGGAGGCCAAAGCATATTATTAGTGCCCATACTAGTGTCCTTGGGTTTGAGTACTTTCCTTTTGGTTTCAGCAATACAAGTAACACACTCAAAAACAGTACAAAACATCCTGAGTACAGGATGACAATCTCTGACACATAAATCATTTGTTTAAAACATGCTCAGCATTGGGATGACCTGTCCTTCAGGATATTTTCAGAAGCCTCTCTCAATTACTGATCCCAAGAAGTTGTCTTTCCTTAAACAAGATCCAAGCAACAGGATCAACATTTAACAAGGTTTTCAGTATTTTCACCTGTTCTCAGTAAGTTCTGTTTTTTAACTATCCACGTGCTTTCTTGGGCAAAGGCAGTTTGCCGTAGGCCCAGTGTGTACTGTGACAAGCATCTGTGAGGTATGACCAAACCAGTTACAGATGTAATCCATACCCACACAGAACCAACATCGGCTCACCACCCCTCCACTATCCAGATCATCTCCTGAGACATATAAAATAAGCTAAGATCCTGTGTCCAACTGCTTTTAAATTGAAGGATTTATATATAGTTGAAAAGGCAAAAACCAGAAAAGGGAATTGACAAACTCACATAAGTGAAAATTCTACAGGTTGATTCTGTTTCAGGCACAGGTTGAAGCTAGTATATCAAAGACATCACAAAGAATCTGTCTCTCTCCATCTCCTGATGTTGATGTCTTCTCTTTGGCTTCATGCTCAGATAGTGCTTCCAAGGTATAGCAAAATAGCTGCTAGCAGAGGAGGAGCCAAGATGGCAGAAAAGAATGGAGTTCTTGGGGTCTCGCATCCCTGAAATGCAGCCAGATCAACACTAAACCATCCTGCACACCTAGAAAACTGATTTGAGGATTAACACAACAATCTGCACAACCTGAACCACAGAACTCAGCAGGTATGCTGCGCAGAGAGGTGAAGTGGGGGAGAGAGAAGCTGCAGAGGGCGGGTAGCTGTTTTTGCTTGCAGAGAGAGGACAGAGACAGGAGGGGGGTGGGGGAGAATATGGGAAAAGCACCCCACCCTAAAAGCAGTTGGAGAGAAAGTAGAAAAGTGGAAACAGCCTCAGGGACTGAACTAAAAAGGGAGAAAGGAGAGGGGTTAAATTCCATTAAGACTTTATAAACAGGGGGAGCACAGAGTCTGAAATTCTGCAGCTCAATACCTGGTGGTGCTCTGGTGAGGGCAAAACCCCAGCAGAGTGAGGTCGGGGCAGTCCTCAGGCCACATGGGGAGAGGCAGTTCCCCTGCCGAAAGGACATTTGGTAGAGACTGTGCAGCCACTCCACAGTGAAAGGTCCCAGTGGACCCCAGGGAACAATCACATTCGCTGGTGTTGAAACAAGGTTGTTAAGGGTGAAGCCTGGTGCCAGATGTGTGTTGTGATTTTCCATAATCCCTGAAATGCTGCTGCTGCACGATTGCATGACCTTTTTCTGGGGTGGGCTGGCACCTGGCCATTGCTTGATGAGACCCTCCCCAGAAGGTCTGAGTGGGTCAAAGCCACAGTACCTCAGAAGTGAGGGGTTGGGATAACAGCCACACTTAGATAAAACTCAGGAGGGAGGTGCCACCTGACAACCTGATGGCTTGGTCATGGACAATGTAAAAGCAGGGAATGGATGGAAGCTGGAGACAAAGGACAGGTGTGCCATTGCTGATTGAGGAGAACAAAGTTCCAATACTAGAGACTGGGCAGCTGAGGGACACCAATTTCATTGCTCCCATGCATCCGCATAAACACCTACAAGTGACGCAACAATCCACCCCAATAAGCTAAGCAGCACCATCTACTGGAGAATGGGCCATTACACTAAGCCCCACCCAACAGGGCCAACCATGCTCTTCAGGAACAACACAGGCCTCTCCACCTGTTTAGTTTACAAACTATAAAGTGCTTCAGTTTCACTCCTAGGGGAAACCGATGTAATTTCAATTGTATTTCAGTCTGTTTGCTGGTCCAACTATTCAATTTTCTTTTTTTTCATTTTCATTTCTTTTTTCTGAATATAGAAAGAGTAAAATTTTTTATTTTCAATTTTTATTAAAAATATTTTTCTTTAAAAATATTTTTTTTAATTTTTTTCTACTGTATTTTTTACTTATTTGTAAGTTTGTCAAATTCTATTTTAGCCCATCATTTCATTCTATTCTATTTCATTGTATTCATTTCTTCAAATTTTCAAACATTTTCAGTTTTTTTTCATTTTTTCCCCTTTTTTCTCTAAACTATCAAGCTCCTTTCAACAACCAGAATAAAACACACATAGGATCTAGCACCATTTATTTGAATTTTTTTGGTGTGTTTTGTGTTTTTAATTTTTTAATTATAATTTATTTTTACCTTATTAATTCCTTTTCTTCCTTCAAAGTGAGGAAATTAAGGAATTCACCCCAAAAGAAAGACATGGAAGAAATGATATCCAGGGACTTAATCAACACAGATACAAGCAAAAATTAAAGGCGTTCATGACCACTAAACCAGCCCTGCAAGATATTTTAAGGGGGACTCTCTGAGGGAGGAAAAGATGGGGGCAAAAAGGCAAAAAGCAACAAAGACTAGAAAAGACAACAGAACACTACCAGAAACTCCAACTCTACAAGCAACATAATGGCAATAAATTCATATCTTTTGGTACTCACTCTAAATGTCAATGGACTAAATGCTCCAATCAAAAGACACAGAGTAACAGAATGGATAAGAAAACAAGATCCATCTATATACTATTTACAAGAGACCCACTTTAGACCTAAAGACACCTTGAGATTGAAAGTATGGGGATGGAGAGCCATCTATCATGGTAATGGTCGCAAAAAGAAAGCTGGAGTAGCCATATTTATATCAGACCATCTAGACTCTAAAATAAAGTCTGTATCAAGAGATTAAAAAGGGCATTATTTCATAATGAAGGGGTCTATGTACCAAGAAGACCTACAATTGGAAACATTTATGCTCCAAATGTGAGAGCACCCAAATATATAAATCAATTAATCACAAAATAAAGAAAATCATTGATAATAATACCATAATAGTAGGGGACTTCAATACCCCACTTACAACACTGAACAGATCATCTAAACAGAAAAGCAACAAGGAAACAATGGCTTTGAATGACACACCGGACCAGATGGGCTTAACAGATATATTCAGAACATTTTGTCCTAAAGCAGCGGAATATACATTCTTCTCCAGTGTACATAGAACATTCTCCAGAAAAGACCACATACTGGGACACAAATCAGCCCTCAACAAGTACAAAAAATTCAAGATCATACCATGCATATTTTTAGACTACAACACTATGAAACTCAAAATCAACCACAAGAAAAAATCTGGAAAGATAACAAATACCTGGAGAGTACACAACATCCTAATAAAAGAATGAATGGGCTAACAAAGAAGTTCAAGAGGAAATTTAAAACTAAATGGCAGCCAATGAAACTGATAACATCAAGGCCCAAAAAGAAGGTCATAAGAGGAAAGCATATAGCAACCCAGGCCTTCCTAAAGAAGGAAGAAAGGTCTCAGATACACAACCTAACCTTACACCTTAAAAAGCTGGAAGAAGAACACCAAATAAATCCCAAAACCAGCAGAAGACAGGACACAATAAAGGTTAGAGCAGACATCAATGCTAACAAAACCAAAACCAAAACAAAACAAAACAAAAAACCCAAAACAGAACAGATCAATGAAACCAGAAGCTGGTTCTATGAAAGAATTAACAAAATTGACGCACCACTAGCCACTGTGATCAAAAAGAAAAAGGAAAGGACCTAAATAAATAAAATCAGGAATTGGGGCGCCTGGGTGGCGCAGTCGGTTAAGCGTCCGACTTCAGCCAGGTCACGATCTCGCGGTCCGTGAGTTCGAGCCCCGCGTCGGGCTCTGGGCTGATGGCTCAGAGCCTGGAGCCTGTTTCCGATTCTGTGTCTCCCTCTCTCTCTGCCCCTCCCCCGTTCATGCTCTGTCTCTCTGTGTCCCAAAAAAAATAAATAAACGTTGAAAAAAAAAAAAATCAGGAATGAAAGAGGAGAGATCACAACCAACACAGCAGAAATAAAACCAATAACAAGAGAATACTATCAGCAATTATATGCCAATAAAATGGGCAATCTGGAAGAAATGGACAAATTCCTAGAAACATAAACTACCAAAACTGAAACAGGAAGAAATAGAAAATCTGAGCAGACCCATAACCAGGCAAGAAATTGAATCCGTCATCAAAAATCTGCCAAAAAACAAGAGTCCAGGGCCAGATGGCTTTCCAGGGAAACTCTACCAAACATTTAAGGAAGAGTTAACACCTATTCTCTTGAAACTGTTCCAAAAAACAGAAATGGAAGGAAAATTTCAAAACCCTTTCCATTAAGCCAGCATTACCTTGATTCCAAAACCAAAACAAAGATCCCACTAAAAAGGAGAACTATAGGGGCGCCTGGGTGGCGCAGTCGGTTAAGCGTCCGACTTCAGCCAGGTCACGATCTCGCGGTCCGTGAGTTCGAGCCCCGCGTCGGGCTCTGGGCTGATGGCTCAGAGCCTGGAGCCCGTTTCCGATTCTGTGTCTCCCTCTCTCTCTGCCCCTCCCCCGTTCATGCTCTGTCTCTCTCTGTCCCAAAAATAAATAAACGTTGAAAACAAAAATTAAAAAAAAAAAAAGAAAAAGGAGAACTATAGACCAATTTCCCTGAAGAACATGGATGCAAAAATCCTCAACAAGGTAATAGCCAACAGGATCCAACAATACATTAAAAAAATTATTCACCACGACCAAGTGGGATTTATACCTGGGATGCAGGGCTGGGTCAATATCCACAAAACAATTAACGTGATTCATCACATCAATGAAAGAAAGGACAAGAACCACATGATCCTCTCAATAGATGCAGAGAAAGCATTTGACAAAATGCAGCATCCTTTCTTGATAAAAACCCTCAAAAAAAGTAGGGATAGAAGGATCATACCTCTAGATGATAAAAGCCATATATGAGCAACCCAATGCTAATATCATCCTCAATGGGGAAAAACTGAGAGCTTTCCGCCTAAGGTCAGGAACAAGACAGGGATGTCCACTCTCACCAGTGTTATTAAACATAGTATTGGAAGTCTTAGCCTCTGCAATCAAACAACACAAAGAAATAAAAGGCATCCAAATAGGTCAGGGGGAGGTCAAACTTTCACTCTTTGCAGATGACATGATACTCTATATGGAAAACCCTAAAGATTCCACCAAAAAACTGCTAGAACTGATCCATGAATTCAGCAAAGTTGCAGGATATAAAATCAATGCACAGAAATTGGTTGCATTCCTATACACCAACAATGAAGCAACAGAAACAGAAATCAAGGAATCGATCCCATTTATAATCGCACCAAAAACCATAAAATACCTACAAATAAATCTAACCAAAGAGGTGAAAAATCTACACACTGAAAACTATATAAAGCTCAAGAAAGAAAGTTAAGAAGACACAAAAAAATGGAAAAAGATTCCATGCTCCTGGATAGGAAGAACAAATATTGTTAAAATGTCAATACTACCCAAAGCAACCTACATATTCAATGCAATCCCTATGAAATAACACCAGCATTCTTCAGAGCTAGAACAATTAATCCTAAAATTTGTATGGAACCAGACAAGACCCTGAATAGCCAAAGCAATCTTGAAGAAAACCCAAGCAGGAAGCAACACAATCCCGGACTTCCAACTATACTACGAAGCTGTAATCATCAATACATTATGGTATTGGCACAAGAACAGACACTCAGATCAATGGAACAGAATAGAGAACCCAGAAATGGACCCACAAATGTACAGTCAACTAATCTTTGACAAAAAAGGAGCGAATATCCAATGGAATAAGGACAGTTTTTTCAGCAAGCAGTGCTGAGAAAACTGGACAGGACATATAGAAAAATGAACCTGGACCACTTTCTTACAGTATAGACAAAAATAAACTCAAAATGGAGGAAAGACCTAAATTTAAGACAGGAAGCCATCAAAATGCTCGTGGAGAAAGCAGGAAAAAACATCTTTGATCTTGGCCACAGCAACTTCTTACTCAACACATCTCCAGAGGCAAGGGAAACAAAAGCAAAAATGAACTATTGGTACCTCCACAAAATAAAAATCTTCTGCACAGCAAAGGAGACAGTCAGCAAAACTAAAAGGCAACCGACAGAATGGGAGAAGGTATTTGCAAACAACATATCAGATAAGGACTAGTTTCCAAAATCTATAAATAACTTATCAAACTCAACACCCAAAAAACAAATAATCAGTGAAGAAATGGGCAAAAGACATGAATAGTCACTTCTCCAAAGAAGATATTCAGATGGCAAACAGACACATGAAAAAATGCTCAACATCACTCATCATCAGGGAAATACAAATCAAAACCACAATAAGATGCCACCTCACACTTCTCAGAATGGCTAACATTAACAATTCAGGCAACAGCAGATGTTGGTGAGCTTGCAGAGAAAGAGAATCTCTTTTGCACTGCTGGTGGGAATGCAAACTAGTGCAGTCCCTCTGGAAAACAGTATGGAAGTTCCTCCAAAGATTAAAAATAGAACTACCCTATGGGGGGTGGGAGGGAGGGGAGGGTGGGTGATGGGTATTGAGGAGGGCACCTTTTGGGATGAGCACTGGGTGTTGTATGGAAACCAATTTGTCAATAAATTTCATATATATAAAAAAATAAATAAATAAATAAATAAATAAATAAAAATAGAACTACCCTACAACCCAGCAGTTGCACTACTAGGTATTTATCCAAGGGATACAGGCATGCTGTTTTGAAGGGGCACACGCACCCCAATGTCTATAGCAACACTGTCAATAGCCTAAGTATGGAAAGTGCCCAAATGTCCACAGGTGGATGAATGGATAAAGAAAATGTGGTGTGTATGCGTGTGTGTGTGCATACACACACACACACACACACACACACACACGCGTGCATACACACAATGGAGTATATCCAGCAATCAAAAAGAATGAAATATTGCCATTTGCAACTACGTGGATGGAACTAGAGGGTATTATGCTAAGCAAAATTAGAGCAAGACAGATAGCATATGACTTCACTCATGAGGACTTTAAGAGACAAAACAGATGAACATGAGGGAAGGGAAGCAAAAATAATATAAAAACAGGGAGGGGGGCAAAAACATAAGAGTCTCTTAAATATGGAGAACAAACAGGGTTACTGGAGGGGTTGTGGGAGCAGGGGATGGGCTAAATGGGTAAGAGGCATTTAGGAATCTTCCTGAAATCATTGTTGCACTATATGTTAACTGGGATGTAAATTAAATAAATAAAAATTGAAAAGAAATTCTTGCATTAGCTATACATTTTTTTTCGTCAAAGATGTTTTCCCTTTTTTCCAAGCTTTTATTTTAACCCATTAACATAGATTGTAATATTAATTTCAGAAGTAGAATTTAGTGATTCATCACCTTCATACAATACCAGTGCTCATGGCAACCATTGCCATCTTTAATACCCTTCACCCATTTAACCTATCCCCCTGCCCACCTCCCTTCCAGCAACCCTGAGTTTGTTATCTGTAGTTAAAAGTCTATTTGGGGCACCTGTGTGGTTCAGTCAGTTAAGTGTCCAACTCCTGATCTCAGCTCAAGTCTTGATCTTAGGGTCATGTGTTTGAAGCCCTGTGTTGTGCTTCACTCTGGGCATGAAGCCTACTTACAAAAAAAAAAAAAAAAAAGTTTTATGCTTTGCCTCTCTCTTTTTTCTCCCCTCTATGTTCATATGTCTCATTTCTTGAATTCCACATATGAGTGAAGTATGGTATTTGTCTCTCTCTTATTTTGCTTAGCACGATACACTCTAGTTCCATTCATGTCATTGCAAATGGCAAAATTTTATACTTTTTAAAAAATATTTATTTTTGAGAGAGAGAGATAAACAGAGTGTGGACAGGGGAGGGGCAAAGAGAGAAGGAGACACAGAATCTGAAGCAGGCTCCAGGCTCCCAGCTGTCAGCACAGAGCCCGAGGTGGGGCTTGAACCCACAAGCAATATGATCATGTCCTGAGCCGAAGTTGGATGCTCAGTGGACTGAGCCACCCAGGTGCCCCAAGATTTCATACCTTGATTTCATACCATATTGCTGAGCAATATTCCATTATCTATGTTTATTCATATATTCAAATATTCATATATAAACATACACATATGTATGTATATCACAACTTCTTTATGCATTCATCTGTCAGTGGATACTTGGGCTTTTTCCCTAATTTGGCTATTACTGATAATTCTGCTATAAACATCGGGGTATATGTATCGTTCAGATCAGTATTTTTGTATTCTTTGGGTAAATACCTGGTAGTGCAATTGTTAGATACTAGGGTAGATCTATTTTCAACTTTTTGAGGAACCTCCATACTGTTTTCCAGAGTGGCTGCACCAGTTTGCACTTTCACCAATAGTGTAAGAGGGTTCCCCTTTCTCTGCATCCTTGCCAACATCTGTTGTTTCCTGTGTTAATTTAAGCCATTATGACAGGTGTGAGGTGACAGCTCATTGTAGTTTTTCATTTGTATTTCCCTGATGATGAGTGATATTGAGCATCTTTTCATGTGTCTGTTAGTTGTCTGGATGTCTTCTTTGGAAAAATGTCTTTTCATGTCATCTGCCCATGCCTTAACTGGATTATTGTTTTTGGGGGTGCTGAGTTTGATTGTCCTTTATAGGTTTTGGATATTAACCCTTTATCAGCTATGTCATTTGCAAATCTTCCCCAATCCATCAGTTGCCTTTTAGTTTTGTTGATTGTTTGCTGTGCAGAAGCTTTTTATCTTGATGAGGTCTCAATAGTTCAAGTTTGCTTTTTTGTTTCCCTTGCCTCCAGAGACATATCTAGTAAGAAGTTGCCAAGGCCAAGGTCAAAGAGGTTGCTGCCTGTTTTTTCCTCTAGGATTTTGATCATTTCTTGTCTCACATTCAGGTCTTTAATCCATTTTAAATTTAGTTTCCAATACATGCAAATAGATGCACATAATGTTGTTGGTGTGTCCTATACTTTATTTCATAGTGTATGGAAAAATAGTTTTCTTCTACGGACTTGTGCTTTCTTCTACCACAGGGTTCTTAATCTGTTGTATGCTTTGGACCCCTGTAAGGCCTGGTGAAGTCTATGGATTCCTTCTTAAAGTAATGTTAAACTAATTTAAAAAGTACATAGGATTCAAAGGAAACTAATTACACTGGTAAAATTAAAAATATTTTAAAAATAACTTGTGATGTAGTAATACATATGACTTCTTTAATGATGTGCTAAATAAAGTGACAGATCGAATGACTACTGTGAAGTGGTGATGAACATAAATGATAGTTCAAAGTATCTGCAACAACTGTAATATGATATAAAAATACCTGTTATTGTATTTACAACAAGGTCATAGGTACTGCTATGCTATTGTTATGGCTTGCTGCCTACAGTATCAATTGTAAGAAATGATAATTTCAATTAGAGGTAGGAAAGACAAAGGAAGGTGCAGTGTTTTGTTTTGTTGTGTTTCTCATCCAACTTCACAAACTTACTGAATTGCTTCCAGGGTCTCAATTTACCTTGGCTGCAATTACCTTACAATTTTCCCCGCTTCAGTTTACCCTGATCAACAATTACACTCTCATATAAACTGTAGTAGAGCTAATGGCTAGTGTATTTTTTCTCCCTTTTATGCTTTATTCCAATATTGTTATAAGGAAATGGCTTGATGAAACTCTTTGTAAATACTTTTGAAATTATTCAAGGTAGAAACAATGACATAAACTAGTACTTCAGTCCCTGGCACATAGAACATGTACAAAAAATGACTGTAGGGGCCCCTGGGTGGCTCAGTCGATTAAGCGTCCGACTTTGGCTCAGGTTGTGATCTCATGGCTTGTGAGTTCAAGCCCCATGTCGGGCTCTGTGCTGACAGCTCAGAGGCTGGAGCTTGCTTTGGATTCTGTGTCTCCCTCTCTCTCTGCCCCTCCTCTGCTCGTGTTCTTTCTCTCTCCTTGAAAAATAAATAAACATTAAAAATTTTTTCAAAAAATGATTGTAGAATGAACAAATGACAGGAAGATTGAGAACCCTATTTTCTCCTAGATCACTGTTTACAGTCTATTAAAACTCGATCTCCTTTGGATGAAAATAAAAATTTCAACTCCTACATCCAACATGGCTACAGTTATCATGCCCAAGGGGTCTACAGCCTTCCTGCAGTTGAGAAACAAAGTAAATTCCATACTTTTTTTGTTGCTTCTAGTCAAGATTTTTCTTGTATGCTATTCTCCCGCTTGTATTCTAAAAACAATACTTTTGATTTGGGGTAACTGGGTGGCTCAGTATAAGCATCTGCCTTTGATTTCAGCTCAGGTCATGATCTCACAGTTTCCAGGTTCGAGCCCCATGTGGGCTCTGCACAATGGCCACCTAGAGCCTGCTTGGGATTCTCCCTCTCTCTCCCTCCACCCTCTCTCTCCCTCTCTCTCTTTCTGCCCCTTGCCCACTTGTACTTTCTCTGTATCTCTCAAAATAAACTTAAAAAAACACTTTTAGTTTGCTTCTGCTTTATCTAATTGTATCATTATATCAAAGATGTTGTTTTGATGTCTCAAATTATTCATACCAATATGGAGACTTCTACACTGGAGATACAGTAGTTTAGCTCATTAAAATTACAAGTATAACCAATATAAAAGGTGCTATGACAAAAGGATCCCAAATGTTACTATTTAATTGTTTCTTAATTATCACAACAGTATAATTTTAAATTATAAATTGATTTAAACTCTACAAATCCACCACCACTCTTGCTAGCAGTTGGCCTATTGAAGCCTTTTCCTTCTTGCTTTCTGAAAGCAACTAAAGCCAAGGTCAAAATCTCTTCCACTACGTTCTTTTGTAAATGTAAACCCTCTGATAATATAAAGGAAAGTACACATGTCCAGAGAAAGGGGGTGGAGGAAGAGGAACTTTGAGAGCTAAAAGAGGAACAGGGGGGACATTCTTAGAAATGTCCAGTGAGAAGATAAAGGGCAACTTGGCCCTAATAATGGATGGCCCTAACAGCAATAGCTCAGCACTGATCAGACATTATCCCAAAGTCAAAAAAACAGTGGGCATTCATTGTTCAACTTCCCTTTTGTACTCTAATGTTACAATTGAATTTTTCAAAAATTTGTGACAGGTCACTATCACTTAAGAGAAATGATTTTGGAGATGCTATTTCCTATACAACAAAATAGTTTTCCATATTCTCTTTCTTTGTCCTACAGTTATCTCCCTACTGTGACCCACCCACAGCTCCTCCAGTCTAAAATGTCTTTTGATTCTTCTCTAAAGAGAAGAACGCAGATCTTCCCCTGTGTTCTCCACCAAGGAGCTACTTGCTACTCACTCATCTGAGCCCTCCTACCCTATCTAGGCCCTATTTACCTCAGAGGTAGCTGAGATCAGTGCTTCTTAAACCTCAATGTTGCAACAATTCACTCAAGATTTTGTTATAATTGAGGTTCAATTTTAGAAGTTTGAGGTGGACCTCATATTATATATTTTTAAAAAGCTTCCAGGCAGGATATATTATGGCTCAATGCAAAACAAAATACAGGAGTCTTGTGTTTAAAAATTAAGAATTTCAAGATGGTGGCAACAGAGCATTAAGCCAAGTGCTGCGCCTTTCCAAGTGCAAGGCCCCAAGTGACTGTACAAGTTTATGTACACCTATGAAGCCAGCCCTGCTCTCAGGTGACGCAGGAGTTGGTGGATGTTACTTTGAGTAGAAAACTGTGAATGTCCAGGCCTAGAAAGCAAAACCTTGTGGTTAGCCATCCTTTCCGGTAGCTTTTTCTCTACTAAGAACAGTGCCTAGGTAAAGATTTTTCAACCATTTAGATCTCTGATTGATTTGATTAAAATTGGTAAGTTGATACTTCTGAAGCAATGTTCTAGGAATTCTCCCCTCCTTCCTTTGGAACACCGTTTCTCTTGACAAGAGCTTTTCAAATGATGTTCTAGAGAAGATGAGGGACAGTTTCTGTCTCTAGATATTTGTAGAAAAAGATAGGTCTCAGAACCTTCACTCTTGCTCCAACCAGAGCTCTGAGCTTTCAACCTGCCTAGAAATTTCTCTAGAGGTTGGAGAAAGAGAATGTTGGTGTAACTCAGTCAGGAAAGTTCTACTGTTGTGAAAAGTTAGATGGAAACAAAGAGAATGATTCTTCTAATCTAACAGAAGCCACACACCAACTATGAAATCCTATTTCCTAGTACCTTAGGCCATCAAAACCTTAGTTGTTTGGAGAGTTAAATAAACAAGTAATCTAACAAAAGTTCCAACAATTTAGGATTAGGCGGCCTCTCAGTTCCAGGCATAACAAGAAGCCCAGTAGCAGACTGGGGGTTAGCTAGCCTCCTGAAATCTGACCCTCATCATCCTCCTACTCCAAGTGCCTGCCTGTTGGCTACAACTACAGAATAGGATGGGTGGGGGTTAAGAAAAGAATTGGAAATTCAAAACAGTATATCTATGTGGAATGTTTTCACCCCCAAGGAGGCTGTGTAATATTTGTGAATTTCCACTGATTTAATAATAAGCAAACAGAAGTTGTATTATATGGTCCTTCTTAATATTCAATTTCAAATCTCACCCTGCCATAACGGTTTAATGCCAAAAGCTCAAAATTATAAACAAGGGTTTCTGTCTCCAATCCAGGACCTCAATCCCTGCCCTCTGTTGGTGAGAACTGAAATCTCATCAAACAAATGGGAGTGGTGGCACAACTCAGCCACAAGATGGCAGTAGTGCTTCACGCAGCTCAAGGAAGCTGCTACAGGCAGAAGAACCCGTGGAGGGGACAGTACCACTGTGGAAGTCTTAAGTAGGGAAGATTTAGACTGGGACAGACTGAAGTTTAAGATCAAGGACAAAACTTGGGGAAAACAGCTTCTTTCAAGGAAAACATACCCAAAGCTTTCCTTATCTTTATTTCCATTAAGAATTAGTTAAGAGGTCTTATTTTGTTGAATGAATTCTGAGTTAGGACTCACCTTCCTTAAGAGTACAGTGGGTTTATTTCAGTCCACAAATATATCTGCTCATAAAATATAATTTCCATGTATTTAATAGTAAACTGCCCTATCTCCAGGGCTAATGCCACCACACTCCCCTCTAGTTGCCATATAGATATGCCAAGCTGAGGCCACGTGCCTGAGACACCAGGACAGAGCATCAATAGCACTGTGAGCAGCTTTCCAAGGCAGGACCATTTTTAACCCTTGAAAGATCTGGAAGGAGTTGCTTGTTAGTTCCCTACGGCTGCCACAATAAATTACCACAAACCTGAAGGCTTAAAACAAGAAAAATGTATTGTTTTACAGTTCTGGAGGCCAGTGTAATCAGGACCAAGCTCCCTCCAAAGTCTCTAGTGAAACAAACCTTCCTTGTTTCTCTCAGCTTCTGGTGACTCCTTGGATTGTGGCAACATTACTCCATTCTTTGCCTCCATCTTCATATGCCGTTCCTGTGTCCCCTGTGTCTTCTTCTCTGTGTCTTACAAAGACAGTCATCATTGGATTTAGGGTCCACCCTAAATCACCAATGATCTTATCTTGAGATCCTCACCTTAATTAAATCTGCACTCTTCTTCCAAACCAGTTCACATTAAGGTTCCAGGTGGACTTTTATCTGGGGGTGGGAGCACACCATTCAACACACTACAGCTTGGAGGTAGGTTATTCCCTGACATCTAATTATTCTCACCAGAATTATGGAATTTCAGTGAATCTGAACAGCAGCCAGTAAGTATCAGGCCAAGTATCAAAGTTCACTTGACTATGAATATGGGAGTTTCTGAAGAAGCATCATTGCTAAAGAAACCCCCTTCCCCAGAAAGATGTTTCTGTGAACTTTTCTGTGATCTATGACATAATTTCCTAGTAACCTAAGCCCTCTTTGGTTTAGAGCATTTCAATATTGTATGTGTGTGTTTAATAAGAGTTCTAATGCATTTCTAATTCATATATGAACATTATAATAACAAAGATACTATAATAATGACAAAAATATTCTATTTGGATTAGTATTTTGTGCTAAAACAGGAAAAATTGGATCTGAAATCTCATTAGCTATGTGTCACTGTGGAAAAGAAAGAGGGACGGTACTACCTACCTGCTTGCCTAAGGGGAACATATATTAAAGTATTTTAAAATACTGAAAACGCTGAAAAAATGAGAGGTGTATTTTGCTTTCTCTCCCATATTCATAGCAAGTGCAGGCACACGTGTAGTCACAGGAATAGACATAGAGCCTGAGCTCTGGTTACTGAAAGTCCAGTCCTCCAACCAACAGCAGCAGCATCACATGGGAACATGTCAGAAATGCAGAACCTCAGGTCCCACCTTAGACTGAATCAGAACCAGGTTCCCTGCTCCCTGGGTGATGCACACAGATGCTAGGGTTTGAGAGGCCCAGCTCTGTTTGGACAGTTTCAGACACTCAATGGTGATCCTCAATATTTTCCCCATTATTAGGAGCTCCTTGGGAACACTCCAGATATGAGCAGTGGTTGACAGAGAGAAAAGTCACTCTTTCCTGCTATGTGGACCCTCTTCACTGACAATCCCCAGCCAGCCACATTACATACCACAATCACAATGCCTGGCTTGGACATCAGTTGAGTTCAGCTTTGATTACTGTGGAAGATCAACGGGGCTATACTGATTGGGGAACCATACAAAATTCTGTGATTTTCACCTCAATATTTTAGTACTGTAGTCTGGCATTTTCACAAGCAACTGAAAGAGTAACTGTGAGGGAAGGCCACGCACATAGTTAAAAATAAAAATAAAATAGGAGAACAAAAGAGCCCCCCAGATAATCCTTTGATTTTTCTCGCTCTGGATTCCCTACAGGAACAATGGGAATAATGACGACATTCTTCTTGACAGGGTAAGACCCATGCTGCAAAAGCATTTCTGCTTTAAGGTGCCCAGATGAAAGATGCTGTACAAACACAAAGTGATGGCAACTAGGTTGGCATTTTTGCAAGAGAGAGAATCTCTGATGTGGTCTCTTAGTTTTTAAAAGCAGAGAGAGTGCTGACACTCCTGCAGGGCTTCCCTCCGTCTCACTGTGGTTTGGTGAGCTCTGGGGTTGGGGCCCTGGTTGTCAAGGAAACTGCTGCGAGAGAGACTGGGATGGCCTAGGTTCTTGGTTGATTGGTGGAGCTGAGAGCAGATTTCACATGAAAGACATATATTTTGAGTGACCAGGGGAAAGCAAATGATGGCCAATGAAAGGAATCATGCCCATCTTCTCCACAGAGTTCACTTGAATAGAAACTCGTAACAATTTTTTGCTTCTTTAGGAGCAAAAAACAGGATGTACAAACCTTAAGCCTAGACTGTGGGCTCTATGGAGAATCACTGTCTTAGCTGGGCACAGGAGCCCTATCCTTCTTCTTGTGGGCCAACCTGGGTACGTAATGACTAGGTCAGCCTCAGATAATGTCTTTGCCTTGTCTTGGCACAATGCTCATAAAGGACCGTAGAAAAAAAATGTTATCTTGCCATCTTCTCCTCTTGGAGGAGATACAGGATTTGGATTTGCCATTTATTTGTCTTGTTCACTGCATATCTTTGAACTCTTCTCAACTGCCTCCAGATAGAATTAGTTATTCCTCTGTGTTCCCAAGTACAATATTCCAGCCTTTATTATCACATTCTACTGTAACTATTTTGGGCCTGCTCCTTTTACCACTCAAGTAATTTCTTTAAGATCAAGGGTAATGTTTATTTCTCTATTCCAAGTACCTGGCACAGTGTCTGACATGGCTGGTACTCAGTAATGATTTGAAAGAAATACTGCCTCTTAGTGAAGTCTGAGAGAAGGTGGAGCAGACATAACCAAACAATGAGTTTTCAGAAAAACTCAGTGATGTAGAGGCAACATAATCACTACACTGAAGACTCACTAGTTGCCAGCACTTTATATAGCTACTGCACTTGGTTTTTATGTTCCCACCAACACTATAAGGTAGGTAGGGTTGCCCTAACCTATTGAAAAAGAAACAGATCCTCCAAAAGGTTAAGTAAGTAACACAGGTGCCACAACTAGTCCATTGCTGAGACAGCATTTGTATCCAGGTCTCTCTAAACGCAAAGCAATGTTCTTAGCCATTAATGCCAGAATATTCTAGGGCCTTGTAAAGGGTCATGTAGAGCCTCTAATATGGTATCTCTGGAGTAAAGAGCACAGACCTCTTGTAATGATAAAACCATCCTTGGTGATAAGGCATCAGGCAAGATATCAGGTTAGGTGGTATTCACTTGGAGCAGGTGATGCATGATTAATAATGCCAGTACAATTACAGACAAAGCACATTGGGGAGCAAATCCATGTTGCAATAATCCCTAGCTCTGTAGCCTTTTGCAAGTAACTTTCACTGTACTACTCCAGAGCGATCACTTTCAAAGTGGGGCACACAATGTCACTTTCCTAAAAAGGCTTCTGTGAGAATTACATTAGGCAATGTATGCAAATATGCATAGTACAATTCCCAACACATAGTTAGTAATGAGTGCTCAACAAATTACAATTATCATCTATATTACCTATATATCATACTAATAATTGGTATTATTTCTATTATATAAAGGGCTTTTTAAGGCTGAAGGAGCTGCTTAAATCTGAGCACCATCAGAGTATCATTTGAAAATCACCCCTTCTTTAAAAGCTTAGAGAAGCTGGGGTGTCTGGATGGCTCAGTCTGTTAAGTGTCTGACTCGGCTCAGGTCATGATCTCACAGTTCATGAGTTTGAGCCCCACATCGGGCTCTGTGCTGACAGCTCAGAGCCTGGGGCCTGCTTCAGATTCTGTTTCTCCTTATCTTTCTGCCCCTCCCTGGCAGTCGCTCACTCTTGCTCTCTCTCTCAAAAATGAATAAACATTAAAAAAAATTAAAAGCTTAGAGAAGCTGAAAAGATGCCACCCAAGAGAAGAGGAAGGATTCTGTCTGGTTGGTTGGCATTCTCATCACAACTTTCCAACATATCATTGTGGGATTTGCATAAGTCATTTGACATCTTTTCCACATCTGTGAAAGGAAGTAGTAAGAGCAAATAATACTTTGTGGAAGTGCTTTGAAAACTAAGGAGTAACAAACAGAGGCTCTTATCTTCTTTCCTATTTACCAACTAAAATTCACAAAAACATTTTTTTTTCCCTATTTAATGTAGATAGACTGGAAGACCTTTGGGTCTCCTCACCTTTACACTGCCCCACTAGCTTGGTAGGGGTCAGGAGAGGAGAAAAACATGTTTTCTTTCCAAAAAGCTCTTTAACAGCCTTTTTAAAGGACTTGGTCTTCTCTTTATATTTTTTTGACATTTTTCTATTTCTGTAAATTCATTGTCACACACGAATCCATTTCCCCCACTCCCTCACCCCCACACCAGTAGAAATAGAACACTACCCTGTAGAAGCCATCCACAAGTAATGTGATAGCCCGCACGCATGCTTTTCTAGGGACTCTGTAACCATGAGCTGCCAATCAGCAGCCCTGCTGAGGAACCCACACCACTGAATTGCCCTCTTCTAGTATTTGCTGCCAAGGCTCCTCCTCCACTTTAGGTGAGCTGCCGTGGTCCTCAGTGCTTAACAAGTGTGCATGACCGATAGACTGCTCTCCATTTCTAGTGTTCTTCCTGCTATCATAAGACCTGGGTCCTGTGGATGCCACCGCCAATATACATTGTAATTGGACATATTGGTAACATGCAGAGAACACAATTTACCTTCCAGAGACCAGTGGTGACCTTCTGAGAGCTCCCTGACAGCTGAGATGCAGAACTTGCTGACTTTCATCCCATAGCGTTTGGGCAATTGAGTTTGCTTTGCTCCCAAGTGTTTTGTTTTATTTTAACACTGCAAAAAGGTAATGTATTTACCGAAGAGTGATTTAAAGACATTATGGTTTTCTTCACAAACAAATTTAAGAACAGGAATTGTCCACTTTTTAAAACCTCTACATTTCACCCCTCCATATAATCCACTGAATGGCCTGTATCAAAGGTAATCTCCCTCCCCATTTGACTTTCCAAATAAATTTCTATCATTTCTTAATTATCTTGGGTTTAGGCACTCCTGAAAAGTCTCTGGGCACAGGTTATAGAAGGGCAGGTTTTTTCATCTGCAATTGAAAATAAAACCACCAGGGAGGAGCCAAGATGGCAGAACAACATGGGAGGTTTTTTTTGTGTCTTGTGTCCATGAAATACAGCCAGATTAACACTAAACCATTCTGCACACCTAGAAAACTGATCTTAGGAGTAACACAAAAATCTGCACAACCTGAACGACAGAACTCAGCAGGTACATGGCACAGAGAGGTGAACTGGGGGAGAGAGAAGATGTGGAGGGCACGAAGCCATTTATCCTTGAAGAGAGAGGATGGAGATGGTGGGTGGGGATGGAGAATATGGGAAAAGCACCCCCCCCAAAGCAGCTGGAAAGAGAGTGGAAAAGTGGAAACAGCTGCAGGGACTGAAATAAAAAAGGAGAAAGGAGAAAAGAGAGGGTTTAAATTCCATTAAGACTCTATAAACAGGGGGGGAGCAGAGTCTGAAACTCTGCAGCATGATACCTGGCTGTGCTCTGGTGAGAAGGTTGAATCCCCAGGAGCAGAGTGAAGTCCAGGGGTTTTTGGGCCACATGGGAAGAGGCAGTTCCCCTGCTGGGAGGACATCTGGTAGAGGCTGTGTGGCACCCCCACAGGCAAAGGTCCCAGTGGACCAGGGAGAACACCCACATTCCCTGGTGCTGGATCAACATCGTGGAGGTGAAGCCTGATCCCAGATGTGTGCTATGATTTTCCATAAGTCCTGATATTGCTGCTACATGACGGCGTGAACTTTTTCTGGGGCGGGCTGGCACCTAGCTGCAGTCTCTGGGCATGGACAGCAACACAATCCAGCGAACATTCCTGGGTGCAGCCAGCACCAGGCTTGCTTGGTGAGACCCTCCCACAGAGGGGCAGAATGGGTCAAAGCTGCAATCCCTCACAAGTAAGCGGTCAGGAAAAATAGCCGCATATGAGATAAAACTCAGGAGGGAGGTGCTGCCTAGGGCTTGGTCACAGACAGTATAAAAGCGAGGAGTGGACTTAAGCCAGAGACAAAGGAAGGGTGCATGATTGCAGATCGGGGAGAACAGAGTTCTGATACTAGAGACCGGGTAGCTGAGTGACGCCATTTTCACTGCTCCTGCGCATGCGCATACACACCTACAAGGACCACAACAATCTGCCACAGTAAGCTATGCAGCACCATCTAGTGGAGAATGGAGCCATTACACTAAGTCCTGCTCAACTGGGCCAAACTGGCTCTTCAGGAACACAAATCTCTCCGCCTGCTTAGTTTACTGACTACAAAGCACTCATAGTTTGACTTCTAGAGGAAAGTGAAGTAATTTCAATCGTATTTCAGTCCGTTCAGTGGTCAATCTATTCAATTACCTATTTTTTTCTTTTTGTTTCTTTTCTTTTTCTTGAATACAGAAAGAGAAAAAATTACTTTTATTTTCAATTTTTATTAAAAATATTTTCTTTAATTTTTTCTACTATATTCTTTACTTTTGTGTAAACTTTTTCAAATTCTATTTTACTTCCATCATTTCATTTTATTCTATTTCAGTGTATTCATTTTTTCAAATTTTCAAATGATTTCTTCTTTTTTCCTTTCCTCTTTTTTCTCTAACCTCCCAAGCCCCTTTCAACACCCAGAAGCAAATACACCTAGGATCTAGCATCATTTATTTGATTTTTTTTGTCTGTGTGTTGTCTTTAATTTTTTAATTTAAAATTTTTTTAATTTTAATTTTTTTTTACCTCATTAATTCCTTTTCTCCCTCCTAAATGATGCAATGAAGGAATTCACCCCAAAAGAAAGAGCAGGAAGAAATGACAGCCAGGGACTTAAAGAACACAGATACAAGCAAGATGTCTGAGTCAGAATTTAGAATCACAATAATAAGAATACTAGCTGGAATCAAAAACACATTAGAATCCCTTTCTCTTGAGATGAAAGAGTAAAAGCTAGTCAGAATGAAACAAAAAATGCTATAACTGAGCTGCAATCTCGAATGACTGCCACGGTGGCAAGGATGGATGAGTCAGAGCACAGAATCAGCGATATAAAGGACATATTTATGGAGAATAATGAAGCAGAAAAAAAGAGGGAGACTAAGACAAAAGAACATGATTTAAGAATTAGAGAAATCAATGACTCATTAAAAGGGAACAACATCCGAATCATAGGGGTCCCAAATGATGAAGAGAAAGAAAAAGGGGTAGAAGGGCTTTGTGAGCAAATCATAGTGGAAAACTTTACTAACCTGGGGAAAGACACAGACATCCAAATCCAGGAAGCACAGAGGACTCCCATTAGATTCAACAAAACTGATCATCAACAAGGCATATCATAGTCAAATTCACAAAATACTCAGGCAAGTAAAAATCATGAGGGCCTCAAGGGAAAAAAATTCCTTAACCTACAAGGGAAGACAGATCAGGTTTGCAGCAGACCTATCCACAGAAACTTGGCAGGCCAGAAAGGAGTGGCAGGATATATTCAGTGTGCTGAATCAGAAAAATATGCAGCCAAGAATTCTTTATCCAGCAAGGCTGTCTGTCATTCAAAATAGAAGGAGAGATTAAAAGTTTCCCAGACAAACCAAAATTAAAGGAGTTCATGACCACTAAACCACCCCTGAAAGAAATTTTAAGAGGATTTTTCTCTGAGGGGAGAAAAGATGAAAAAGAAAAAAAAGACCAAAAGCAACAAAGATTAGAAGGACAAGAGAACACCAACAGAAACTCCAAGTATACAAGAAAACAAAACTGCAATAAATTCACATCTTTCAGTACTCACTCTAACGTCAATGGACTAAATGCTCCAATGAAAAGACATAGGGTAATAGAATGGATAAGAAAACAAGATCTCTCTATATGCTGTTTACAAGAGACCCACTTGAGATGTAAAGACACCTTCAGATTGAAAGTAAGGGGATGGCGAACCATCTATCATGGTAATGGTCAACAAAAGAAAGCAGGAGTACCCATACTTACATCAGACAAACCATACTTTAAAATAAAGACTGTAACAAGAGATGAAGAAGGGCATTATTTCATAATGAAGGGAGTCTATCCACAAAGAACAAGTGGAAACATTTATGAACCAAATGTGAGAGCACCCAAATATATAAATTAATTCATCACAAACATAAAGAAACTCATCAATAGTAATACCATAATAGTAGGAGACTTCAACACCCCACTCCCAGCAATGGACAGATCATCTAATCAAAAACTCAACAAGGAAACAATGGCTTTGAATGACACACTGGACCAGATAGACTTAACAGATATATTCAAAACATTTCATCCTAAAGCAGTGGAATATACATTCTTCTCCAGTGCACATGGACCATTCTCCAGAATAAATCACACACGGGGACACAAATCAGCCCTCAACAAGTACAAAAAGATTGAGATCATACCGCGCATATTTTCAGGCCACAATGCTATGAAACTCTAAATCAACCACAAGAAAAAATTTGGAAAGGAAACAAATCCTTGGAGACTAAACAATATCCTACTGAAGAATTAACGGGCTGACCAATAAGTTCAAGAGGAAATTAAAAAGTACATGGAAGCCTATGAAAATGATAACACCACAGCCCAAAACCTCTGAGACAGAGCAAGGGTGGTCATAAGAGGAAAGCATATAGCAATCCAGACCTTCCCAAAGAAGGAAGAAAGGTCTCAGATACACAACCTAACCTTATACCTTAAAAAGCTGGAAAAAGAACACCAAATAAAACCCCAAACCAGCAAAACACAGGAAATAATAAATATTAGAGCAGAAATCAATGCTATCAAAATCAAAAAAAACGTAGAACAGATCAATGAAAGAAGCTGGTTCTATGAAAAAATTAACAAAATTGATAAACCACTAACCAGTTTGATCAAAAAGAAAAGGACCCAAATAAATAAAATCAAGAATGTAAGAGATCACAACCGACAGCAGAAATAAAAACAACAATAAGAGAATATTTTGAGCAATTATACACCAGTAGAATGGGCAATCTGGAAGAAATGGACAAATTCCTAGAAACATATACACTACCAAAACTGAAACAGGAAGAAACAGAATATTTGAACAGACCCATAACCAGTAAGGAAATCAAATCAGTAATCAAAAATCTCCCAAAAAACAAGAGTCCAGGGCCAGATGGCTTTCCAGGGAAATTCTACCAAACATTTAAGAAAGAGTGAACACCTATTCTCTTGAAGCTGTTCCAAAAAAAATAGAAATGGAAGGAAAACTTCCAAACTCATTCTATGAAGCCAGCATTACCTTGATTCCAAAACCAGACAGAGGCCCCACTAGAAAGGGGAACTATAGACCAATTTCCCTGATGAACATAGAGGCAAAAATCCTCAACAAGATAATAGCCAACCAGATCCAACAATACATTAAAAAAATTATTCACTATGACCAAGTGGGATTTATACCTGGGATGCAGGGCTGGGTCAATATCCACAAAACAATTAACGTGATTCATCACATCAATGAAAGAAAGGACAAGAACCATATGATCCTCTCAACAGATGCAGAGAAAGCATTTGACAAAATGCAGCATCCTTTCTTGATAAAAAGTAGGGATAGAAGGATCATACCTCTAGATGATAAAAGCCATATATGAGCAACCCAATGCTAATATCACCCTCAATGGGGAAAAACTGAGAGTTTTCCCTGTAAGGTCAGGAACAAGACAGGGATGTCCACTCTCACCAGTGCTATTCAGCATAGTATTGGAAGTCTTAGCCTCTGCAGTAAGACAACACAAAGAAATAAAAGGCATCCAAATTGGCCAGGGGAAGATCAAACTTTCACTCTTCACTCTTCACAGATGACTTGATACTCTATATGGAAAACCCTAAAGATTCCACCAAAAAACTGCTAGAACTGATCCATGAATTCAGCAAAGTTGCAGGATATAAAATCAATGCACAGAAATTGGTTGCATTCCTATACACCAACAATGAAGCAACAGAAACAGAAATCAAGGAATCGATCTCATTTACAATCACACCAAAAACCATAAAATACCTACAAATAAATCTAACCAAAGAGGTGAAAAATCTATACACTGAAAACTATAGAAAGCTCATGAAAGAAATTGAAGAAGACACAGAAAAATGGAAAAAGATTTCATGCTCCTGGATAGGAAGAACAAATATTGTTAAAATGTCAATATTATCCAAAGCCATCTACATATTGAATGCAATCCCTATCAAAATAACACCAGCATTCTTCAGAGCTAGAACAATTAATCCCAAAATTTGTATGGAACCAGACAAGACCCTGAATAGCCAAAGCAATCTTGAAAAAGAAAACCAAAGCAGGAGGTATCACAATCCTGGACTTCAAGCTATACTACAAAGCTATAATCATCAATACAGTATGGTACTGGCACAAGAACAGACAGATCAATGGAACAGAATAGAGAACCCAGAAATGGACCCACAAATGCATGGCCAACTAGGTTTGACAAAGCAGGACAGAATATCTAATGGAAAAAATGCAGTCTCTTCAGCAAGTGGTACTGGGACAACTGGACAGCAACATGCAGAAGAATGAACCTGGACCACTTTCTTTACAGCATACACAAAAATAAACTCAAATTGGATGAAAGACCTCAATGTAAGACAGAAAGCTATCACAATCCTCAAGGAGAAAGCAAGAAAAAAACTCTTTGATTTTTGCCGAAGCAACTTCTTACTGAAAACGTCTCTGGAGGCAAGGAAAACAAAAGCAAAAATGAACTACTGGTATCTCATCAAAATAAAAAACTTCTTCACAGTGAAGGAAACAATTAACAAAACTAAAAGGCAACCGACGCAATGGGATAAGGTATTTGCAAATGACTTATCAGATAAAGGGCTAGTATCCAAAATCTATAAAGAACTTATCAAACTCAACACCCAAAAACAAATAATCCAGTGAAGAAATGGGCAAAATACATGAATAGACACCTCTCCAAAGTAGACATTCAGATGGCCAACAGACACATGAAAAAAATGCTCACCATCACTCATCATCAGGGAAATACAAATGAAAACCACAATGAGATACCACCTTACACCTGTCAGAATGGCTAACATTAACAACTCAGGCAACAACAGTTGTTGGCAAGGATGCGGAGAAAGAGGATCCCTTTTGCATTGTTGGTGGGAATGGAAGCTGGTGCAGCCACTCTGGAAAACAGTATGGAAGTTCCTCAAAAAACTAAAAATAGCACTACCCTATGACCCAGCAATTGCATCACTAGGTATTTATCCAAGGGATATAGGTATGCTGTTTCAAAGGGGCACATGCACCCCAATGTTTATAGTAGCACTATCAACAATGGCGAAAGTATGGAAAGAGCCCAAATGTCCATCGATGGATGAATGGATGAATGTCATCGATGGATGAATGTATATATATACAATGGAGTATCACTGAGCAATTAAAGAGAATGAAATATTGCTGTTTGTGACTACGTGGATGGAACTGGAGGGTATATGCTAAGTAAAATTAGTCAAAGAAAGACAAATATCATATGACTTCACTCATATGAGGACTTTAAGACACAGAAAAGATGAACACAAGGGAAGGGAAACAAAAATAATATAAAAACGGGGAGGGGAACAAAAACATAAGAGACTTTTTTTAAAAAAAATTTTTTTTTTCAACGTTTATTTGTTTTTGGGACAGAGAGAGACAGAGCATGAACGGGGGAGGGGCAGAGAGAGAGGGAGACACAGAATCGGAAACAGGCTCCAGGCTCTGAGCCATCAGCCCAGAGCCCGACGCGGGGCTCGAACTCACGGACCGCGAGATCGTGACCTGGCTGAAGTCGGACGCTTAACCGACTGCGCCACCCAGGCGCCCCAAGAGACTTTTAAATATGGAGAACAACCAGAGGGTTACTGGAGAGGTTGTGGGGGAGGGGGATGGGCTAAATGGGTTAGGGGCACTAAGGAATCTACTCCTGAAATCATTGTTGCACTATATGCTAACTAACTTGGATGTAAATTTAAAAAAATAAAATAAAATAAAAAAATATAAAATAAATAAAACCACCCAAAACTAGAGGTCTTTCATCACACCCTGGCTCTGCCAAGATCCCTTCCCTGTGCAATTCCGTCATCAGTAGCGGACAGCATCTCAGACTGTGCTGGAAGCAGTGGGCAGGCTCTGGCCCCAGATCTTGCTGTTGGTGGGGAGCTGTTTAGTTCACAGAAGAGGGACACATATGATCCTTGTTGGTGACAGACTGCTGAGCATCTATACAGCTGGTTAGAAGAAAACTAGTGAGCTTGTTCAAGAGTCTGCCTGTGGTAATCACCTTCTGGATGGGGAGAGGACACTAAAGAGGGCTATTCAGTCCCTAAGCAGCTTTGCCCAGGGATGGAAAGGTTCCTGCTGCTCAGTTACTATTACTTTGTAAATAGAAGTATTTCAGCCTAGATATTCATACATACCATTCAGTTAATAAGGACTTTTGATTTTGCAGTTTATCTAGTTATTAAAAGTATAGCCTCACTTGAGATTCCTGCTGTTTTTCCATAGCCAATTCCAGAAAGGCTGCAGTTACAGGCAGTACCGTTTGAACGTGCTCAACACACCCAGGCTATCAAGCCTTAAACCAAACAGGCTCATCTCAGCTTAGTAAAAGAAGCCATAAACAGAGACAGAAATGCAGTTCAAACATTATATTTAGCATTGCATATGCTTAGGTCAAAAGCAGCCTTACAAAGCAGCAGTGCCAGAAATCTGGTTTAGCTCCCTAAGTGTGATTGAATCCCAAATTACCAACGCTGGCAGGAACTACTCATTTTATAGAGGAAGCAACTAGGCCTGGAAAGGTGAAGTGACCTTCTCACACTCCTAGTTGGGGGCAGAGCCAAGACTAGAACCAGGTATCATGAAACCTGGGACACTCGCACTAGTGCCTCTGGGTGTCTTGTTTTTGTTTGTCCATCAGAGGTAATAAACAATTCACAAACCTTATCTCATTTGATTGGCACACTTGTTATATTGATTTCTATATAACAATCTATTAAGTGAAGATGGAAGCTTCCTGATTTTCAATTCCCCTTCCTCTGCCTCTGGAGTTTACTCCTCAACTGGAAAGATCTCAATTCGGATTCATTCCGGTAATGTCAAAATGCCAGAAGTCACATATCCATGTGCACACAGGCAGCTTTGTTCCCTTGTTTTTCCTCAATACAGGCTCAGGGATTTCAGAGATCTGAGCAGGCTCAGGAAGAATTATTCAGTGACAGACACACAAAGGAAACAAGAAAAAAAAACTGAGAGAGATTTGTTTTAGAAGAGTCATTCCTGGCTTTCGCTGACATTCAGAAGGATCAAGACGGAATGAGGGGAAAATGACTAACCCAGAAGTCTGTTCACCTCAGAAGGTGCTGTTTCTGTGGCTCCCTGCATGGTAGGGGGGTGGGGGGAGAGTAGGGTAGGGTTGTGGGGAGGATCCCTGAGGAGGCAGCTAGGCCAGCACAACTGTATGTATGTGCACTGAGGTTTGTCAGGAGGTTTGGATTCCTGCACAGCCCTGCCATGAACTTGTGCAAATCATTCACTCCTTCTGAACCCCTCTCCTAGGACATATAAGAGTTGAAACATATCATTGTTTCCAAAACTTATTACTATTGTTAATATTATTATTAGTAGTAGTAGTAGTAGTATTTGTGAAGTAACAGGTTTTCTTTAGAGGAAAGCAAAAGCTTAATCTGTAAAAGAGCTCTTTTTAATGGCCTGGCTTTGGTGGTTGTGTGGGTAACTACACTTGCGCTGCAGGCCCTCCCCTGCCCAGGTCCCTGGGGTGGCCCCTGCATGCTCTGTGGAGCAGGGTCTAAAAGCAAAGGGCTGGTCTCTCATTTCTTACCTTATTATTTTTGCTTCCATGCAAATCTGTCCTCTGTGCCAAGTACCTTCTAACATATCACCAGGAGGGGAAAAGAATCCAGATGGTTCACCTCATACTCTAATCCCCAGAGTCAAAGTGAACAGTGCCATCCAGATGGCACTGAAAAGAAGAACTGCTCCCCCTTCCCTCCCCTCCCCCCCCACAAACACACACCACAACTGAACCGTTTAAGACTCATGGCTGAAAGGTAGAACTTAAAAAGATTTCTGTTTTTGTCACAAAAAATGCCTTGAAACATCTAAACACCATTTGATAAAAGACTAGTTCTCTTAGTGAACACAAGGTAGGAGCTATATGTAAATTGACTTGAAAGTCCCCTTTTTAATAAGAATGATATCAAACAGGTACCTTTCTCAGTTTCATCTTTCGTCTTTAGGAGTATCTGGGCTGTCACTAGGTCCTGCCTCTTTTGTTTGGACAAAAACATTGGTAGGCACAGGGCAATGGCATCTTCCCCTCCAATCCTTTTGTTTTTGCTTCTTTTTCTGTATCTGGTGTGAAAAGAATGAGGTTCTAGATCATGATTTCACGCAACAAAGATTTTTCTAAGTAGTATTCAGTAGAGTAGTAATAGGTAGACTTTCCCTAACTCTCACTGATTTCTTTAGCTCCCAGGCTTTAAAATCACTTGAGTCCAGTAATCTGTAGATGGAAATTGCGAGCCATTTTCTGTGAATGCTCATGTCTCTCTATCAGTGTCATGTACCTATAAGTGTTTATCACCCAAATAGGATTCTTACTAATTCCTAAGAGGTTTTACAAAACCACCAACAACCACATTTTATAATACATTTTTTCCCCTGAAATGTCATGAGCAACATTGCCTTAAAATGATCGCAAATGCAAGAGGGAGGACACTAAGTGTGAATTCCCTGTTGTTTTAGAATTTTGGCTGAGGCCCCAAAGCTGATAAGGAAGAGTGTTAATTGTCTGCACATTCTAAAAGGAGATGCCAGAGCATTTAGACAAAATTTGCTAAGTGGTAATCCAAAACACAGTTTGGCCACCTATAACTCCACACTCCACTTCTAGGGTATTTATGAAAAAGGGACTGTGGGAAGGTTAGGAGTAAAGATTTTCTCTGGGGACAGATGCCAGAATGCAGTGTATCACCCTTTGGGGGTAAGAAAAGAGCTGGCTTTGCTCCACAACAAGCTATGTGAGGAGAGCTTCCAGGGAGCCATGCATGGGCGACATGAGCACTTGCCAAGACCAGGGAGGGTGACCACCCACTCCTGAGGGATGTTTGTTAAGCTGCAGAAATCTGCTGGCCCCACAGCCTCCGATTCTTACAGATACTCCCTTGGTTAGCTGGGATGTAGTGTCATAAGGACTTGCACTGGACTCTCACCTGGGGAAGACTAAGGGATGAAGGCAGTCTGTAGATTCCCCCAAGGCAGGATGAACACAGAATGCTTAGGATGTAAACAGCACTCCTATCATGGGTCTCTGTTGATCAAGACTCTGCTCTAGAGCACTTCCTTCCAGGTGTAGGCATCCCTGGCAGAAGGATTACAATTGGAGGGGATGGAGGTGGGTGTGGGTGCGGGTGTTGTAAATGGCCAGCCAGAGATTGCATTCTCACCTTGGAATTGGGGCTACAAGAAGGCCCAAGTGAAAGGATTCACAAAGTCTGTGTGCATCCATAAACGTGACCCAGCACTCAGCATTTGGGCACCTCCCACACTCTGGAGCACACCAGTGCTGGACCACAACCTTGTCAGTCCTCACTTTCTCTTCCCAGCTCTCAAAATAGCAGCCAGAAGTGCCACAGAGAGGAAGTCGAGAAATGGAAAGGAAACGGATTATACCCCACTCTGTTCTGTAGATTTCTGAATCTGAATCAAGCCCATGCTGGTGAAAAGTGAGAAGCTTAAGTTGGATGAGAGGCTGAAGTTGTGATATTAGACTGGACTATACTTTTCAAAAACTTATGGAAAATTTCGGTCATATGAAAAGAGAACAGTGTAGTAAGCTTCCACATACTTATCACCCAGTGCAAATGGCTATTATCTAGATATACTCTACCCATGCCCTTCTGCACATTAAGTTCAAGCTAAACTATATTGGACTATCTTATATCTAAATTCAAAGACTCCACCTTGGTATTTGGCCACTAGCAGCTTTCAGGTCTCACACTTCCCTTCCTTTTTCTGCCCCACTCAGAAGCCAGTAAGAAAGCTGGGGGTGTTCCCTCCCTTGGTGCAAACCACATAAATGTGTGACTATAAAGATTCCATAGATCTTCTGGTCTTTTAGTTATTAATAAATAGACTTAGTTTTATTGTTTTGTGGTTGTCCTATCAAGGGAGAAATCAATCCCAAACTTGATATTGGTCTGGGTATCAAGACTGATGGTGACACGCACGTACCCAGAGGATATGAAGAGGTTTGTTAATCATAGAGTAAGATTTTCTGGGGACAGCGTGGCAAGCACCCAAGCTTGATCTGGAATGGTTGAGCCAAGTGAGGAACAAGTGGTTTTGGCTTTTATTGTAGTTAGGAGGTTGGGCCTGGGTGAGTTCCCTGCAGCTTGTAGAACACCCCACCCCCTACCATCACCTCAGGATATACCCATGCTTCCTGTGCTTGCACTCCTCCTGGCGGTTGAGTCCTGAGGCAGTATATAAACGGAGGGCTGAAAGTTGCTGCAGATAGCAGTTCCTTCCAGCACAGCACTGTTGTGCCAGAATGCAGAGGCCAGAGTGGTGTGGCACTTTTCCCAGTATCAGCTCCTACTGGGAATGCTGAATGTACATTATAAATTAAAGCCCTTTATATGTGAGTTTCTAGGAATATTTTTATTCCCTATTTTCATTACTTGTTCCTCCTGACCAGTTGATGCTAGAGGCCATCACCAATCCAAAGAATTAATTCAGCAAATCATCTGGCAACAATATCAAAAATCTACCTCTGGCTTATGTAGCTGGACACATTCCTTGTTTTTAATTCCAGAACTTTGAGATCAGCTCATCACCTGAGAAACTATTCAAGGTTCTTGAATGGAATACCATAAAATCTCCTGGGGAAAACTGTTTCTTCTCTCTAGATTTTTTTTCAAGGAACAAACCCAGTGTACCAAAAAATATTATAAAGCCTCAATCTTCCAATCCTCAAAACAGTTTCCTTCAGGAATTTATCACTTCTCAACTAGTAAGTGCCCATTTTGACAGGATATAAACAGTGGTATATTGAAGCCAGGCTAAATGAACCAATGGTGCATGTCTCTTCCCAACTCTGTGTTCAGCTATGTCATGTTAGTATCAGCCATGGTAGGAGTAAACTTCCACAGAAGTTGGTAAATGCTATAAATCAGGGCTTTTCATATTAGACAGCCAGTTGTTAAACATTTACCAACATACTGCCAGTTAAGGTTGAACTGGGAGAAGGAGAAATTAATGGAACTTCAAAGATTTTACCAAAATGTGGCAAAAATGTGTAACTTTTTAAAAAAATATACTTACTTTTGATAGGAAAAAAAAATGCACACCTGCAAATGAGTTGGGAGGGGCAGAAAGAGAAGGAGACAGAGGATCCAAGCAGGCTCTGCACTGACAGCAGAGAGCCCGACGTGGGGCTTGAACTCAGGAATCGTGAGATCATGACTTGAGCCGAAGTCAGACGCTTAACCTACTGAGCCACTAAGGCACCGTGCCCCCAAAATGTATAACTTTTAAAACAAAATGACCTGATTCTTATCTCTTTCCTTATCTCTCACTTATCTCCTTGCTTGTTCCATATATGAGAATAAAGCGGTGCCCTGTAATATACCTTCAAAATTCTAGGTTTGATGTAGTATGAGTCAGAATTCAGGTGAGTGTGAAGTCAGAATTCTGGCTCTTCCACTTTCTAACTACATGACCATCGGAAAATTTCATTAAGCTTGAAAATATATTTCCTCAACAGCAAATATAAATAATAAGAACTTTCATTTTACGAAGTTATAATGAGAAATAAATAATGCCTGGCACTTAGTGGCCACCTATTAGATATTTGTTAAGTAAATGCTGTATGAATGCTTATAAAAGCATTTTGTCGGGGCGCCTGGGTGGCGCAGTCGGTTAAGCGTCCGACTTCAGCCAGGTCACGATCTCGCGGTCCGTGAGTTCGAGCCCCGCGTCAGGCTCTGGGCTGATGGCTCAGAGCCTGGAGCCTGTTTCCGATTCTGTGTCTCCCTCTCTCTCTGCCCCTCCCCCCGTTCATGCTCTGTCTGTCTCTGTCCCAAAAATAAATAAACGTTGAAAAAAATTTAAAAAAAAAAAAAAAAGCATTTTGTCAATGCCTGTCATTAACTGAACATTTAATAAATGTTAAATAGTATACAATTAATTTCAATAGTGTAAAATTACCATCATAATTAAGTCATTCATTTTTGAAATCCTTTCCATATACACACTAGCCTCCCCAAATGTTACAAGTCAGGATCCATTTTTAAAACTCTGACTACAGATGAAACAAGAGACATATATTTCCCCTCAAACAAAAGTCCATTCACTGCTCTGACAAGCTAGAGAAGGAGACACTAGATTAAGGATGACAGACGAGAGTTGATGCACCCACACATGACTGCTTGCAGATTCTGGGTGTGCTATAGCATATTCTCAAATAATATTTATCAACCATCCTTCTGTGCCCACTGCTTTATGTATTTTGACAACACAACCTTTGAACACCCTCACTGTAACATTCATTTTTATATTCAGATTTTAAAATTCATCTGAACAAGTCATTAACAACTTTAGCCCTTATAAAGTTCAGTTATCTTAGAGATTAACAAAATATTGAACTAAAGGATACAACTCATTGCATATAAAATGAGAAAAAAGGCATGTTCCCATATTTGTTTTTAATGGACTACTTTTTGAGAAGTTTTAGATTTATAGAAAAATTGGGCAGAGAGAACAGAGTTCTCAGGGCACCTGCCTGGTTCAATTGGTAGAGCATGCAACTCTTTTAAAAAAAAAAAAATTTTTTTTTAGTGTTCATTTATTTTTGAGACAGAGACAGAGCATGAACAGGGGAGGGGCAGAGAGAGAGGGAGACACAGAATCTGAAACAGGCTCCAGGCTCTGAGTTGTCAGCACAGAGCCCAACGTGGGGCTCAAACCCACGAACCGTGAGATCATGACCTGAGCTAAAGTCGGACGCTTAACCGACTGAGCCACCCAGGCACCCCACAACTCTTGATTTCAGGGTCATGAGTTCAAGCCCCATGTTGGGCACAGAGCCTATTTAAAAAATAAAAAAAAGATTTTAAAAAAAAAAAGGACAGTTTTCATGCCTCCTCACCCCCTTCCTTATCCCAGTCTCATCAATTAGCAACAACTTGCATTACTGTAGTATGTTTGTTACAATTGATAAGCCAATATTAATATATTAAGTAAAGTCTATAGTTTATATTACGGTTCACTTTTTGTGTTGTATATTCTGTGGGTTTTAACAACTGTATGATGCCAGCTATCTACCATTACAGTATCATACATAATTCTTTCACTGCCCTAAAAATGTCCTGTGCTCCCCCTGTTCATCCCACCTTTCCTCCTTCCTGTGAACTCCTGGCAATCATTGATCTTTTTATTTTACTATCTCCATAGTTTTGCCTTTTCCAGTATGTCACATAGTTGGAATCATACAGTATGTCGCTTTTTCAGGCTTCTTTAACTTAGCAATATGCATTTAAGTTTCCTCAATGTCTTTTGGGGCTCAATTGCTAATTAAAAAAAATAGTGGAATAATATTCCATTGTATATACCAGTTTGTTCATACATTTACATATTGAGGACATCTTGGTTGCTTTCAAATTTTGGAAGTGCCATATTTTAAAACTGAAATGCTAGATTAAATAGAATGTCCTAAATTTCATTTACTTACCTTATAGAGTATGTTATTTGTTATTTCTTAAATAAATGTACAGGAGCGTGTGAACGGAGTCATGGATGGTCAAATAAGTTGAAATACAATTTTTTTAAAGACTGTAATCTAGCTTAAAATTGCGTCATTTTTAATTTAAGTATCTATTTCTTTGAGGATCTGTCTTATCTGGTACTGGGGGCAGATTTATGTCTCTCTGTAGAACTTATTGGATAGATTAATGGTAGCAATAACTGTTACAGGAAATAGAAAAAATAATGACTATTTGCTTTGGATAAAAAGAAGGAAAAAAAGAAACAAGCTGAAAATTTAATGAACTGGTAGTCAGCTGTCAGAAGAAACTGTGCTTTCATACAACAGTGAGTATACAGCAGCTTATAAATCATATTTAAGACAGACAGAACTTTCTTAAGGAAAAGTAGTCAGAATTAATGGGAATCTATATAGAATTCTTCTCTGTTGATTCCCTACTACCACTATTTCCTGTTTCTTCCCCATTCTTTGAAAAATGGTACAAATTCAAGCGTCAGCAAATGAATTGCATGAGTATTAATAATCCATCCTGCAGGGAGATTTAATTTAGTTAATCCAGATCATCTTTTTATAACATTCTTCCCTTCTTTTCAGCAAGCCTATAGGAAGCCATACCTCAAGTAATAAATATATGCCAGACATATGTGCAGGGTTTTCTTGGGGTGGACAGTGCAATAGTATGAAACATGATACCTGCCTTCTAAAGTTTACAATCTACATAGAGAATAAAGATGTGGACACATGCCACAATAGTGAGCAATACTGTACTGCATATACTTAACTGCTAGTTATACACAGTTCACCAATTAGTGAAATAATTCTGATGGGACAGAAGTCATTAAGACTCGAGGCCAGTTGAAATAGGATTGAACTGGACTATCAGAAACATGTAGTATTTGGATACTTAGGGAAAACTGGAGACTTGGGAGTTGGGGCAAAGTGCCTGTCAATGAGAAGGCTAGCAAGATTGGTGGAAGGCATTAAGAACAAGCTATTTGATCTAAATCTAATCCTTAGGGCGGGCATAGTCTAAAAAATAGTTCTATGTCTTCATGGGGTTTATATCTCATTTCCTCAGCAGCTGGCTTATCTCTTTTACTTTATAATGGAACCCCAAAGTGTTGATTTTTCTTGTGACTTCTATGCAGTTAATATAATCTGGTTATATTGGATTTAATTCATTTTTACTTCTCCTAGGTGCAGGTTTTCAGTAGATAAAGGACAAACTGGAAATCTGTCTAGCGAATTTGCTATATCAAAATGCACCCATATTACTGTTTCCTACCCAGGTTGTAGAAAACCAAATAATCGGAAATCTCCTTTACCTTTTATATCACAGAGTGGTGGTAAACATTATGATTGCTTCATTTTAATATAGTTCATTTTAATAAATATAATACTAGAAAAAATGTCAAACCATGTAATCAACAGCCACTACTAAAATATCCATAAAGGTGACAATGTGTTCTGCCAAAATCAAATTCACAGTTGGTAGATATTAAAATGCTAACTGCACAAGTACATCCATACTGGGCTCTTAAAATCACTTTCCTTTTCATCATCAAACCTAGCAGATTATTTTCACAAGATAAGAATGATTCAGAGTTTTCATCTGCAACATCACAGGGAATATTAAAATGGTGGTTATAGTGACCATCATAAAACTGAGAACATTGGAATAAGTAAACACCCAAAAGTAGCTGGCCTGGACAGAATAGGCAATACCCAAAAAATTAAAAATAAAATAAAAATAAAGTGAAGTTTCACAGATGAGTGAATTTTTAAGGCAGATTTAATACCAAAAGCTCTGGGAAAACTTTATTTTACTTCTTCATCACTGTTCACTTAACAGATGGTAATTAAAGAAATAAGTAGAAACCTAAGGGCATATTAAAGTGGCAACATTTAAATAGTTTTAAGGCAGTCCAAAATTTTAGTGCTTGCCAAACTTATATTTTAATTAACCTCTGTTCAACATATTGTACTCCTTGGTTTCTTAGTCACATACTTACACTCATTGTGTTCAGACTGACTCACTCATCTCTTCAATATCCTTGACCAATCTCTCCTAACTCTTAAACAACAGAGGTCCCGAGTGCAAATAGCTGTTCTCATTGTTTCTAGAAATCATTTGTGGGATATTTGGATCTTTTCTTTAGTCACCTCAGCAATGGTTACAAAAAAGGGCAGTGTCGTGAGCCCAGTAACAGTAAAGATCTTCTGGTGTCCAGAAGCCAAATTAGTGGTGCCTGAATTTTTATTCAGCCATCACTAGTACGTCCTGCATATGTCCCTAAACTGTCATCCCACTCCTCCCCACACCCCCCATGCTCATGCCACAGACTCTTGCATTTCTGCTATCACCATACTGACATACAGGTTTTTTTCTGTGTTGTTAACCCTGTAGCTCCAAATTAGAGAAGCACTACTTTTGGTTGCTAAAACTTCAAATGTAGTAATTCCCTCTTTCCTTCTTTCCTTCCTTCCTTCCTTCCTTCCTTCCTTCCTTCCTTCCTTCCTTCCTTCCTTCTTCTCTTTCTTTTTCTTTTCTTTTCTGATATCATGATACATTTTTCTGTCAGGGTGTATCTTGCCCTGGAAGCTGCCTGACAGGCTTACAAGGCCACCATCATTCTCCAACCTTTCTAAGGGTCTCTGATCTTTTGTCATCTTCCTTCCCATGACGATGCCTCCAGAGGTACATGGACTCCTTGGCCAGATGTCTTTGCCACCAAGAAGTTTCTAGTCTGATAGGACAATAAGCATGTAAACCAATAGTGACCCCCTGGCATCATAAGCACTTACAGAAGTAAGAATGTGCTGTGGGAACAGAGGGGAAGAAGGCACTGACTGCACCCAAGAGTGTTAGAGGAGGTTAGTGAGGGGATTCACTGGAGGGGAGAGGAGACCCAAAGTACTGAGCAGGAAGGGAGGCATGGCCAGGGCTCAGCTGCCTGCCCAACACAGAAGATCCCAGAATCACAAGTGTTGGGGCTGGAATTACTACTATACACAGAAAGTATTGGGTAATAACACAAGGAAGGAAGAAGAACCCAGATTTCGAAGGTTCTTTCATGCTTAGCTATGGAATTTTCATTTTACATGCTAGGCCATGGTGTATCTCTGAAATAATTTAAGAAGAGAAATAAGACCTACCTCTCATTTCAGAAAGAGAATTCCAATAGCAGTATTAGAAACCTGGGGGCATACTTTAAGGATATTTTGGTTTTAAGGAACATGAACAAATGGGCTAAAATTAACAAAAAAGGAAATTTGCTGTAAAATGTTATCTCATTTCTTTGAGGAAGTTATTAACAACTAAGACAATGGACAGAACCAAGGGTGCTACAGGAATTGTGGGCAGTCTACCTAAAGTGGCACCATTACTGTGTATCAGTTCCACCAACTCTTGGTCTCTCTGTCCCTCTATTCAAAAATATTTCAGATTTTTAGAAGAAAGAATCTGATGGCCCAACCTGGATTAGCATTCATATTTAGGAAATGGGGTTAACTAATAGAAGCCTGGCCATTAAGTTTCCTCTATTAGAGCTGGTGATTTGCTAAAATTGAGTAGCCACTTACCAAAGAGAGTTAGAAAGCAATTGCTCTATAGTAAAATGGGACAGTTAGGATTAAAAGGAAAATTATATAACATATTCTACATGTATTTGTCAGAAACAACATAGATTTGGTAAATGATTGAATATGGAAAACAAAGTAGACTAGAATGGCTCTTCTGGCTTGGAAGATGGGATACAGGCATTACTAGTCATCAATATAGAAAACAAAGAAGGAAGAGAAGATTTGAATGAGGAGATGACTGGTTCCATTTTAACCCTTTTAAATTTGAGAGCCCTGTGTTCCATACCCATGAAGAGATAATCAATGGAGAGTTAAGATCTAATTTGGGAGCTCAAAGAAGACAAAACCCTGGATATCCTTAGTGTGACTGTATCCCTGGAAGCCATGGATGTGGATGCTATCACCCAGGGAGACCATGTAAAGTAGGAGAGAGAATACAAGACTCCTGAACACATGGCATAGAAAAGTCAAGTAAGAAAAAGAAGTGAATAAGTGTTAATGTATTTATTTAGAAAATTATTGGTGACTTTTGTGAACAAAGGGATGACAAAGTGTAGCAGAGACATGGTGACATGGGACTGAATAACAAATTACAGGTGAGAAAATATAAACAGTAAAAAAAAAATTGTATTTTTTTTTTGAGAGAGAGAGACAGCAAGACAGAGTACAAGTGGGTGAGGGACAGAGTGAGAGGGAGACACAGAACCTGGAGCGGGATCCAGACACTGAGCTGTCAGCATAGAGCCCAACGCCGGGCTCGAACCCACGAATCGCAAGATCATGACCTGAGCCGAACTCGGATGCTTAATCAACTGAGCCACCTAGGAGCCCTGAGAAAATATAAATATTCGGTATATAATGGTATTATTCTTTCAAGAAATTTGCTCAAGGTGAGAGATAGAATGGATTGTATTACATTGAGTTGTTTTTGTATATAGTGACATAATACATAAAAAACTTGGAAAATAAAGAAAAGCATAAAAAGCATATATTACAGACTTTAGTAACAGTTCAGAAGAAATGGAGATAAGCATTTTACTCATGAGGAAGAGATGTTTATAAAAAGCTGAAAAAGTAAATAATGGCAAATCTTTGGAGAAACCAATAGTCATTGTGAGGGATTTGTTTTAGGAAGAAAACACTTCATCCTGTGAAATGGGAAGTAAGCAAGAAGGAAGCTGAGAGGACTTGTTAGTTTCTTCTCACTAGGAAGTAGAAGACAAGGCCCTCTGCCAAGAAAGACGGGGTGGGGGACTTGAGTTAAAGTGAGGTACTGAGTTGAAGATAGTGGTGGGAAGTGGGAAAGTGATCTTTCCAAGAACAAGGAATTCAAGGCTACATAAAAGGCTCAGTGGATATTGGAAATCATACATTTGTACAAACTCCAATCTGAAAAGTTTTTGAGATCTTTTTTTTTCAGCAGGCTTCCTAAGTCTTCAGGTAGGAGGAGAAAAGGTAAATGGATGAATAATGGAGAAATGTGGCTTCACATATGTGAGGTAATAGAAAAGATATATATTGGTCTCTGTCCCTCATTCCTGACACAGGGATCCTGAAACCTTGTAAGTTCCTAAGTGGTAAGAGCACTAGGACCACCTTTTGTTCTAATATTTGGTCTTTGACCCTGGTTCTTGACATAGGGTTCTCAAGTCCTTTGTAATTTCCTGAGTGATAAGAGTATCTTTTGTTCTTTTTCTTTTTCTTTCTTTTTTTTTATAATATACATCCTTAATTTGTTTGACAGTCTGCTTAGAGTTAGTATTTTATACTTCACATAAAATGTAAAAATCTGACAATTGTATAAGTCCATATACCACCCCAAACTTTATATTACAGTTGTCACATGTATTACAGTTTCTTATATTATAAATCTCCAATATGATATTACAGCTTTTTGTTTAAATATATATGTATTCTGTGCATATATATTAGAATATATATGAAATTTGGGGGATTTAAAAAAAATTTGTTCTAATAAAGTGACTCAGGATGACTCCTGAATGGGGTCTGTTCATAAAAACAAAAACAAAAACAAAAACAAAAACAAGCCAATGTTAGAAGCTTGGAACTTTCAGCCCCAGTCCCATTCTCCAGGGAGAGAAGACGGACTAGACATTGAGTTCATAATTGATCCTGGCTACATAAGGGGTGTCCATAAAATGCTAATACTGTTATGTTTGGAGAGCTCCAAGTTGGTGAATACACCCATGTACCAGGAGAGTGGTGTACCTCACCTCTACAGGGATAGAAGCTGCTGAGCTCAGGACCCTCCCAGATCTCACTCTTTTTATCTCCTTGTCTGAGTGTTCATCTGTAACCTTTAATAAACGGATATACATAAATGCTTCTCTGAGTTCTATGAGCTGTCCTGGAAAATAATCTAGTCCAAGAAGAAGATCATGGGAACCTCCAATCTGTTGCCAAGTTGGACAGAAGTTGTGGGTAATATGGAGACCTACTACTGGTGACTAGCAACTGAAGCGGAAGGCAGTCTTGAGAGACTGAGCCTCTACTGTGGAATCTGATTCTATCTCTGGGTGGGTAGTGTTAGAATTGAGTTAAATTGTAGGGCACAGAGCTAGCGTCCCAGAATTTCTTGGTGTGGGGGAAACATCTGGTGTCAAAAGAGGTTGCAGTGACAGAGTAAAGGCAACACCCAGGAGCAGTGGGTTTTCCTACACAATATATCAGATAGAACAAAAACACAAGTTGGTAAGACTTTGAGACACTGGGGAGGACTAGTTGAAATAATTTGACCACAGTATTTAAGCCATAAAGGGAAGAAGAAAAGCCAAAAGGGAACTGATCAAATGGAATTAAAGAGAACAATCTAAGACCTACTGGTCTCAGTTAATGAAAGAGCAGATTTAATAAAAGCAAATGAGAGTGAAAGGAGAGGAAGATTTGGTTGTGGAGGGGAATATCAAAGTTGTGTTTAGTTAACAATTCCAAGAAAGAATATTGATTAAATAGACAAAAGTAATTTGATTTAAAATGATTATGAAACTAAGCCTCATCTATGGGATGTACTGTTTCCTTTGGAAACTGAATTCTTCCAAGGTTATGGCAGGAATTGGAGGTAACACAGTAACTGACACAAATATTAAACTTCTGAAAGAGGGGGCACCTGGGTGGCTCAGTCAGTTGGGCATTTGATTCTTGGTTTTGGCCCAGGTCATGATCTCACAATTTGTAGGTTTGAGCCTCACATCGAGCTCTGCACTGACATCATGGAGCCTACTTGGAATTCTCTCTCTCTTCTTCTCTCTCTGCCCTTTCCCCAGTCATCACACATTCTCTCTCTCTCTCTCTCTCTCTCTCTCTCAAAATAAATAAGTAAACAATAAAAAAAAGAATAAAATCCTGAAAGAGTGTGTATCAGTGACATGAAGAACAGTGATGATTATATTTTTACGGCCAGAAGGTGGTACAGCTGCACAATATGAATCTAAAAATAACTCTTTGTTTTTTAGAGAAATGTGAGACAGCAAAAATTCCAAAGTGGCAATGGAGAATGACATGAAAGTCTTCAAAATGCCTTTAAATACCTAGGAGTGGAGCAAGAAGAATGCTGTTAAATCAAAATAGCTTATTAATAAATATAATACTTTCAAATATGTTGGTTTTTATAACTCCAATGTTTCATTTTTTAAGGTATGTTAGACATATGAAAAATAAAATAATTAGTAAATAAAACAGTCCTTAAATTTAAATATGACACTAATGGAAGGTTTACTATCTTGTCAGGAAACAGATCTTTCTGGTGTTAAAATAGGGAGTCATCCTATTTGTTGACCAAAAAAAGTATGTGTGCATTTATCGTGAACAATTTATGTTAGCAATAGAAAAATATCCTCAAAACTCCATAAGGCTGCAACTTAAGAATACTGTACATTTCCGGGGCGCCTGGGTGGCTTAGTCAGTTGAGCGTTTGACTTTGGCTCAGGTCATGATCTCACGGTTCATGAGTTCGAGCCCCGCGTCGGGCTCTGTGCTGACAGCTCGAGGCCTGGAGCCTCCTTCAGATTCTGTGTGTCTCTCTCTCTCTGCTCCTCCCCTGCCCACACTCTGTCTCTCTCTCAAAAATAAATAAAGATTAAAAAAAAAAAATACCATACATTTCCAAATGACCTGGGGTAAGAGGTTGTTAAAAAACAAAAAACAAACAAAAATATGGAATGACTTCCAGAAACTATTCATAAGAGCAGGTGGCTTTTTATTTCCAGAAGTTAACCATTTCACTTGTTATAGTCCCTTTGAAAGTCTTTAGGAAATGCAACTAGGGCTGTAGGAAAGAAGAAAACACGAGACTATTAAGAACCATAACTGAGTGCCTACAGCTCAGAAAGAAGAACTTTTCTGGCATATGTTTCCAGTCAGACAACAATTAACTAATGATTATACTTATGGATGGTTAAATTTCATAATAAAATGTTCAAAATATTAGAAAACTTCTGGAGTCACTCTTCAGGAAAAACATTTAAAAACACAAGCTAACACCAAAATGTTAACAGAGATTATCTCTAAATGGTGGGATTACAGGTGCTCTTTTCTGTAGTTTCCAAAATCTCTATAATGAACATCTATAGTTTCTAGAAGACATACTTTCACTTCTTTGGATTATTGACAACCTCTGATGCTAAATATACATTCTTTTTGCAATCCTTCTAAAATAAGTAATTAAAAGATGAAATATATATGTAGAAAATTTTTCCTGGGTTGATAGGTAGAAAATTTGGAAACATTCAGAAAAGAGCAAAAATTTTAATACATGGAGTTTTTTTTCTTCCAATTGAGAAAAGTGGGAGTATGTAAAAAACAGCTCATGGTTAGGTCTTTAGTTCTCCCCTAAGTATCATTCAGGGCCCAGCACATCTTTCCTTCTCCCTCCAGGATGGACTCAATTTGCTCTGATCTTCCAGCTACCTGAAGCTCTACATTACCAGATGTAACACTAAATGTAGCACTTATCAATTTTGTGATTTTAAAGATAATGTGTTGGGGCGCCTGGGTGGCTCAGTCAGTTGGGTGACTGACTTCACTCAGGTAATGATTTCACAGATTGTGAGTTCAAGCCCCATGTCAGGCTCTGTGCTGACAGCTCAGAGCCTGAAGCCTGCTTTGGATTCTGTGTCTCCCTCTCTCTCTGCCCTTTTCCCACTCATGTTCTGTCTCTCTTCTTCAAAAATAAATTTAAAAAATTTTTTAAATTTTAAAAAAAGATAATGTGTTAACAAAATGATACTTTCCTTTACAAAACACACATATAAATGGACCTGTAGTAACAAAGCCCTCTGTTCTTGCTAATTGGGAAAACAGTGCTTCTCATCATCTGCTCCCACCCCTGAGTGCTGACCATTATCTTCAGAATCCCAGCCAGTGGAGGACTCTCTGTGTTGAAAGGATCCTCTGAAGGCCAACTGAACACCTTGCCCAGAGGAGCAAACCATCTGCAGGGTTAACTAACTCACTGAAGAACTGAAAAGAGGATACTTTTTGAGAAGCCTGAAGACATGCCACTCTTTCTGCCTAGAGATTGTGCCATTAACACATTAAGAAAGAGAAAACTCTGTGGCATTGGCAGCACCAATCAGAACATTTCAAGAACTTTCTCAGAGAGTAGCCTACTATAGGGTGGAATTATTCTTTCAATTTCATTTCATGCTGAAATGCTTTTTCCTGCTCTGGGCCACCAAAATACTAATTCTGTATAGACATACTTTTAACAATTTGACATAAGAATTGATAGTCTTCTCCTTCAAGAAGATGAGTGCCTTGGGGCACCTGGGTGGCTCAGTCGGTTACGTGTCTGACTTCGGCTCAGGTCATGATCTCCTCATTCATGGGTTTGAGACCCTCGTTGGGCCCTGTGCTGACAGCTCAGAGCCTTGAGCCTGCTTCTGTGTCTCCCTCTGTCTCTGTCCCTCCCCTGCTCGTGCTCTCTCTCTCTCTCTCTCAAAAATAAACATTAAAAAAAATAGTGCCTTGCTGTTGTGTGCATGTGTAAAGGAAAACTGTGGATTTGTATACCCGTTGTCTTTAATATCACTTCCAAAGTAGCAACACCTCATTGCTTGGCAGGTGCTCAGCATTTGATTTTGTTGACCCATGTAAAGGATAGAAAGGAGAATTGAAAAAAACTTTGAAAGTCTAGATTAATCTAGATTATAACTGAAGAACATTTGATGGACAGTTTAAGAGAACAAAAGCTGGTAGGAGGTACTCAGCCTAACATAAATTGAATGTGGAGATAGTTTTGGAGGCTAGGGAAGAGACATTCCCCCAGCAGCTTGTATTCCTGGTGAGATCGTTGGAAAGAAATGGGGAAAGAGGCTTTGAAGTTACTTTCCATGTGATGTGAACATAAACCTCTTTTGACACTGGGTTGAGCCACTGCAGTAAAGATTTAAATTGCTTTTCAGTTATTTTGGATTTAAGATTTGTGTGTTTTTGGCTAAAACAGTATGTGTCAACTTACTCAAAGGCTGCCTGGCTTTGTGCAGGTGAAATGAAACCATCAACTGGGAAAGGTTTTCCATTAATCTGAGATACTAAACATTAAGAGAAGGTGTCATCCTACAGATAATGACTATGTCTACATTTCTGATAAGCAATTTCCCAACCAAGAGTTTTAGCGTGTGGATTTGGGGGCAGATGCAATGGTGAAAATGTCCTGAGCAAATATAACAGATGACATAGTGGTGGAGGCAACTTGCCAGAAGGAGCAGAGTGCTTCCACACAGCCTCGATGGCAATTGAGCATTACACTGAAGCTGAACGATGACATCCAAAGGAGAAGACGGATGGAGATAAAACAGTGAGATACTGCCTTTCTGGGAAGCAACCAGGCTCTGTTTTGGTACAGTGAGTTCCATTTTTTTTTTTTTTTGAGTTCCACTTTTTAATTGTTTTTAATTAATCCTGATTCTCCCCTGCTGTCCTGTTGGCATCTTTTAAAACTAACAGATAGTTAATTTCCACCATTTATTTTTCCTTTGTCCTTGTAAAAAGCAGTTAACCATTTTCTCTCATCTTTACTAATGAAACATTCAAATCACAGCTGATGTTGTCAAATGCCCTTCTTCCATGGTCTTGAGGTAGGCAGTTCAGTAACTCCTCAGGAAGTGACATTTATATTCTCAGACCCCTAACCTTTAACTTACTTCTTGCCCATTTCCTCCACCACACAAATGAAACCTGTGATTTTTACACACAATTATTGACGACCTGAGTCCAAATGAAGAGCAGATTCATTCATTTCTCTACATCCAAATAAGTTATGTAGAAATGCTTTTCTAAACTTCACCAGAAGAGTTACACTTCTGCTTTTTTCCGAAAGGTATAATGTTCTGGTAAGAATCTTGTTGGAATTATCAAAGGTCACTACTGGTAAGACCATTAAAACAAAAGACCCTTCTTCAAGGACCTCAGCTTTGCCTGACAAAGTGAAAATAAAAGAAATATTTCTAAAGAAGGGAGAAAATCAAATGAAAGTCATTCCAAAGAGCACCATATGGCCCACAAGATGAGGGTATGGAAGGCTCATGTGCTGAGGGAAACACACAGATTCTGGAAATCAAAAATGAACCCACCCCCCAACAAAGTAGGTCATGCCTCATAACCAGATTCCAAGACCAAATTTCTGTTGCATTAACATCTTATACTTCTAATTTAGTCTACCTCTGTTGACAGAAATGTGTCTTTTAAAAGTGAATTCAATTCTCATCTCAGCATGGTTCATATTTGTGGTAAAACTAAATGGCTTCATCTCAAGGGTGATGTTGTAGAGCATATGTTACTCAATTATAACATCATCTGATTTGAACAAAACAGAGAGAGAGAGATACATCTGAACTCAGTTTAAAAGCATTTAGATGCAAAATTTCTATCCTTTACAAATCTAGCTAGCATTGTCATAAAAGTTGAATGAAGTTTAAGAAGTAGGAAAGAACTTTTCTAGCTTCCTTCAGGGCAAGGCTTCTCAAATTTGGTACTATCGACATTTTAGGCTAACTAACTCTCTTTTCTTAAAAAATAGATTTTTAGAGTAGTTTTAAGTTTACAGTAAAACTGAGCAGAAAGTACAGACAGTTCCCATATATCCTTTGCCTACCATAATCTCTTTTTTGTAGGGAGCTGTTGTGTGCACTGTAAAATGTTTAGCTGGCCTTCCTGGCCTCTAAACTGTAGACACCAGTTGCATCCCCCAATTGTGACAAACAAAAATGCCACTAGACATTGCCAAATGTCTCCTGGTGGGCAAATTCATCCTTGGTTAAAAACTACTGTTTCAGAGTTTGGCCTTACTCCTAGAGGAAAAATGGGAACTAGATTCTGTCAAGTTTCTTAAGAAGTATCATTTTTTTAAGTTTATTTATTATTTTCAGAAAGAGAGAGAGAGAATGGGGGAGGGGTAGAGAGAGGGAGAGAGAGAGTCCCAAGCAGGTTCTGCACGATCAGCATGAAGCCTGATGCAGGGCTCAAACTCATGAAACTGCAAGATCATGACCTAAGCCAAATCTGAGAGTCAGACACTTAACCAACTGAGCCACCCAGGAACCCAAGAAACATCATTTTTGAGCCCTGTTTCACTCAGACAGAAGAACTTAGCTAGACATTTTACAAGAATTTAATCTCTTCAGATAAAGCCACTACAAACTCATTCATAAATATTTCAGAAAGATAAGACAGTTGGGGTAAAGGAGAAGGGATTGGGAGGAGGAGGCCAGAGATATTCCTTAAGAAAGACCTTGCACACGGAGGTAATCTAGGGTCTTTCTCGAGCCTGACATGTCCAGATGCTCAATATATTGGAAAGAATTATTAAAGAATTGATCAGATTCAGGGCTTTGATTCACAGGAACAGAGCTTATAATTGATTATTAAATAGAACAACCACAACTATTTGTTAATTTACAATGAGAAACCTCACTGTGAAAGAACTAAAATACACATTGGCTATAACTGCACAGTCTCCTCAAGTAGGTTAGCTATATGGAAACTGAATTGTTGGAGGGTGCTTAGTGAGCATGGAGTCAAAACAGGGGAAGTACATTTGTAATCTGACAATGTAAAGGGCATCTGGGTTTGCTTAGCCTGAAATGCCCATCTGCACATTGGGATCCTTCCTTCTGCTCTGGGGCAGCTCTGGGGGAGTCATGTCTGAATCAGTGCTCCCACAGGTGAATGGGCCAAAGAAACATGAGAAAAACTTTGTTTTTAATTTTTTTAATGTTTAATCATTTTTGAGGGACAGAGACAGAGTGTGAGCAAGGGAGGGGCAGAGAGAGAAGGAGACACAGAAGACACAGAATCTGAAGCAAGCTCTAGGCTCTGAGCTGTCAGCACAGAGCCTGACATAGGGCTTGAACCTAAGAGCAGTGAGAACATGACCTGAGCCGAAGTCGGACACTTAACTAACCGAGCCACGAGTCACCTCCATAAAACTTTTTAAACTTCAGATTCATGGGGGTGCTTGGGAAGCTCAGTCGGCTGAGCATCTGACTCTTGATTTCAACTCAGTTCACAATGCCAGGGTTGTGGATTGATTCCACAACCCCCGTGTCAGGCTCCACACTGAGCATGGAGCTTGCTTAACACTCACTCTATCTCTTTCTCTCTCTCTCTCTCCCCCCCTTCCCCTGTTCACACATTTCCACACACTCCCTCTAAATAAATTAAAAATAAAAATTTTAAAAATTCAGATTCATGGACTCCTCTTTCAGAGATTCTTATTTAGTAGGACTGAAATGGGGCCTGCTCACCAGCATTTTAAACAAGTGTCCCAGATGCTTAAGAAACACTGAACTGTGGTCGTCTTTCAATCTGCCTATTTGCCTCTACTTCCACAGGGTTCTGATTGATGCTGCTCTGGCTAACACTGTCTTCCTCTTGGCCTGTTAACAGAGGGCTGTAGGCCTGTAACCTACTTCGGAGGTTGCAGTAAAGCCTGTCAGCCTGGACAACTCTGTCTCTGTAGGTGATGATGAATCCATGGGTATTGATTTCCCTTAAAAGTGTCAGCATATCTCTCTCCCTTATCCCCTTATTGGGAATGGAGAGTAGAAAGTAGAGATACTACAGTTTCAATCCCATGTGACATCTATAAATACTAAAAACAATGTTTTCCAAAAAATATTGAAGATAATTAACTTCAGGAAAGGACATTCCTCTCTTTTAAGCAGATTGAGACATTTAAGTGTTAATTTCAAGTTATTGATATTAGTGATATTATGTTGCAGACTAGGAGTCTGGAGTTCTCTCTTGTCTAGCAAGAGAGTAGATGCAGAATTAAATACCAGAGGGGCTAATGTCCGGGAGAAGACAAGAGCCCCGAGCAAGGGTTTTGTCTCCATATTTACTGAACTCACAAGATATTACCCACGTGGTGAACATGAAGAAAACAAGATCTTACACAAGTGGTAAACATGAAGAAAACAATCAGCTAGCAATCATTAACTTGTGTAAGAAGCAAAGGGTGGGGGGGGGTGGCAAGTGATGTTTGTGATCAAGGTCATTGGTGTCAGATGGAAAGTAATTTCCTACACATGATATAACAAGTTACTTGTGATTCCATTACAATATCTTGCTAGCTAACCTCAGGTGCTTTCACCCCATGATGGTGGCTTTTCCACACTAAGCTTTTTTTTTAATGCATTTATGTAAGTAGAACCTATTTCCCCACAATATTATAAAATAGGAGGGCAGAATCTTTCATACTAAAATTCACCCCCATTTTTCTCCTAGTCACCCAATCACTAAATGGAATTTCTTGTTCTTCACCTTAAAGACTCATCTGTCTATTCATTCTAGAAACATTTATTGGTTATGTAGCAGCTGCAATTTTTAGTTTTTGAGTCATAAAATCTCTTCTACTTCTCGCACAGAATTAAAAGACTGGGACTGAGGTGGGAGCAGAGAAACAAGCAAAGGGTCTCTGGGTTTGAAGAGAAAGACACAAACTCTAACAGATAAGGATGTGGTGTGGGAGGAGAAGGGCAGCATGCAAGGTTTCTCACACGATGTTACACCTGAACTGACTAGAAAGGGTAAAGAGGAGCTTGCCAAGCCAAGCAAGGAGAAGATGACATGCTAATGAGTGAAATGGGAAGTGCAAAGAGAGTGGTGTGAGAGAGCCTGGAGCATCCTGAGATCTCTGTTACTGGTTTGGCTGGAGTATGGGGTACATAAGGGATGTGGGATGTAATGGGAGGCAAGCAGGAGCCACTCCATGAAGGCTCTTATGCTGAGGAATTTTGATTCTATAGATCAATGTGAGGACGAGTCCTCAGATGCTTAAAAGCAAAGGAAATGACATTACACCGTGTATGATTAAGAGAAAAAAAGGTTTCCTAGAGTGAGAGACTTGAGAAGAGGCTAAAAGTTTGGCATGAGGAAAGAGCATAACCAAGGAGAAGGCACAGAACTGTCCAGCAGTACTGAGCATCTTGCTTCAGTTTTAAAAACTGTAATGCTCTGAACAATCAATTTGCTTTGGGGACTTTTTTTGGCAGTGCTCAGAAGTCCAGCTGCATAGCAGAGAAAGATTATGGTTGAATTAATTCACAGTGGTCATGTGTAATTTTTCTAGATCAGGGAGTCAGTATTTTTAGGTTTGAACAAGACATGTGGTAGAAGGTGATGGACAGGGAGGAAGGGGAAGGAAGGGTCAAATATATAAGGGCTTAATGAATTTGAGGAACATGTTTGTAATAGTAATGAAGAAGTAAAAAAGAAATAGGGAGATTGGTTGTGATAAAGAGTAGACTACTGAAGAATAACATTTAAGAAACAGACCAATTGTAGGTCATGAGTTAATACTGTGTACGAACATATAGGAAGTCTGTGTGATAGATACCTTTTCAGTTATCTTCCTCATCTACCACTCATCCCTCCCTTCTAGTTTTTAATTGAAATACTGACATACAACGGTACACATGGTAATCAGTTCAGATATACAACATAGAGATTCGACAACTCTAAGTTATGCTGTGCTCATCACAAATGTAGCTACCATCTGTCACCATACAACACTATTACAATACTATTGACTATATTCCCTATGCTGTATCTTTCATCGGCATGACTTATTCATTCCATAAATGGAATTCTATACCTTCCACTTCCCCTCACCCATTTTGCCAATCCTCCCACCCCCTTTCCTCTGGCAACCACCAGTTTGTTCTCTGTATTTATGGGTCTGTTTCTGCTTTGTTCATTTTGTTTCTCAGATTCCACATATAAGTGAAATCATATATTTGTCTTTCTCTGACTTATTTCACTTAACATCCTCTAGTTCCATCCATGTTGTTGCAAATGGAAAAATCTCATTCTTTTTTATAAGTAATATCCCATATTATACATATATCACTTATCTTTTATTCATCTCTCGATGGACCCCTAGGTTGCTTCCATATCTTGACTATTGTAAGTAATGCTGCAAAAAACATAGGGTAGCATATATACCTTTACACGTTAGTGTTTTTGTTTTCTTTGGGGAAATACCCAGTAGTGGAATTACTGTATTGTACAGTATTTCTATTTTTAATTTTTTGAAATTAAAAAATTTCCACAGTGGCATCAATTTACATTCCCACCAACAGTGCACAAGGGTTCATTTTCCTCCACGTCCTCACCAACACTTGTAATTTCTTGTGCTTTTGTTACTAGTCATTCTGACTGGTGAAAGGTAATATCTCATTGTGGTTTTGATTTACACTTCCCTGATAATCAGTGATGTTGAGCATCTTTTCATCTGCCTGCTGGCTATCTGTATGTCTTCTTTGGAAAAATGTCTACTTGAGTCCTCTGCCCATTTTTTAATTGGATTATTTTTTGGTGTTGTATTGTATGAGTTATTTATTTGTGGATATTAACCCCTTATTGGATATGTCATTTGCAAATATCTTCTCCCATTCTGTAGGTTGCCTTTTCATTTTGTTGATGGTTTCCTTTGCTGGGAAAAAGCTTTTTATTTTAGTGTAGTCCCAATGCTTACATTTGCTTTTGTTTCCCTTGCCTGAGGAGACATATCTAGAAAAATGATGCTAAGGCTGCTACCAAAGTGATTACTGCCTATGTTTTCTTCTAGGACTTTTATGATTACAGGTGTCACATTCAGGTCTTAAATCCAGTTTGAGTCTATTTTTGTGTATGGTATAAGAAAGTGGTCCAAATTCATTCTTTTGCATGTAGGTATTAAGTTTTCCCAGCACCATTTATTGAAGAGATTCCTTTTGCCATTGTATATTCTTGTCTCCTTTGTCGTAGATTGACTATATAAGCATGGGTTTATTTCTGGATTCTATATCCTTTTTTATTGATCTATATGTCTATGTTTGTACTACTACAGTATTGTTTTGATTATTACAGATTGGTACTTTTTCTTGAAATCTGGGACTGTGATACCTCCAGCTTTGCTCTTCTTTCTCAAGATTGCTTTGGGTATTCAGGAACTTTTGTGGCTCCATAAAAATGTTAGTATTACTTTCTCTAGCCAACTGAAAAATGCTGTTGGCATTTTGATAGAGGGTTCACTGAATCTATGTATTGCTTTGGGTAGTATGGACATTTTAACATTAGTTGTTCCAACTGATAAGCATGGAATATCTTTCCATTTGTTTGTGTCACCTTCAATTTCTTTCAACAATGCTTTATAGTTTTCAGTGTATAGATCATTCACGTCCTTGGTAAAAAGTGTTTCATTCTTTTTAGTATAATTATAAATGGAATTGTTTTCTTAATTTCTCTTTCTGCTATTCTGTTATTAGACTCACTCTCTTCTCTTACCACTGAAACCACAGTGGATAGGATGGAGGACCCTGTGTTCATATTGTGGCAACCCTGACTAACTGGACTTATCAGTTTTTCACTCTTGGGGATCTAAAATCAGAATATTAGGCACTCTTTTTTGTTTGAACACTGGTGCTGTAATGCACCATCATCTTTGCCAGTGCCTAACTCAGCAGAGAAAACCGACAGAGAGTAGAGAGAGAGAGAGAGAGAGAGAAGGAGAGAGAGAGAAAGACAGAGGGGAGGAGAGGGGAGGGGAGGGGAGGGGAGGGGAGGGGAGGGGAGGGGAGGGGAGGGGAGGGGAGGGGAGGGGAGAGAGGAAACATGAAGAAAGAAACAAATGAGAACCCTTATACCCATAAGAGAGAAAATCTATTTTTCCAAACGGCTTCCCAGTTCTCAGGCTCTTTCCTTGGATGTTCTTGGTACAATTGGTTTTCCTAAGCTTGCCCTCCTTAGGGGAAGAAAAGCTCATCCACACTCAAACAGTTCAAATCTAAACATTATTCACTTATCAGATTGGCTAAAATGTTACTACTGTTCAGTTGCTTTGGTGAGTAGAGAAAAAGTAAAATAAAAGGTAGAGAAAATATAAGAAAAATACTCTCATATTCATTTGCAAAAGAATATCAATGGGAACCATCTTTTTGAAGGACAATTTGATAATATCTTGTAAATATTCATATATACATTCCTTTGACTCAGAGATTACATCTTACATACTTTTAATAGTACACAAAATTTTCTGTATGTATAATTCTATTCATTGAAATATTGTTTGTAATAGAAAAAAAAAAACAAGTTAGAAATGTGGTACATGTCCACAAATGAATTACTTAGTTACATTATGATATATTTATATTCTTACTATACAGCCTTCACATGGGATGGGATAGATCTATATTTGCTGATGTAGAAGTTTTCTAAGAAACATTGAATGAAAAGACAAGGTATCAAAGAGTTTGAATACTCTAATTCCATTTGTGTGTATTTTAAAACTATATATTTTTAGGGGCGCCTGGGTGGCGCAGTCGGTTAAGCGTCCGACTTCAGCCAGGTCACGATCTCGCGGTCCGTGAGTTCGAGCCCCGCGTCAGGCTCTGGGCTGATGGCTTGGAGCCTGGAGCCTGTTTCCGATTCTGTGTCTCCCTCTCTCTCTGCCCCTCCCCCGTTCATGCTCTGTCTCTCTCTGTCCCAAAAATAAATAAACGTTGAAAAAAAAAAAAAAACTATATATTTTTATATGCAGATATGCTCATAATATTTTCTGACTGGATACACAAGAAAGTGATTAATTTGTGACAGATTTGAGTGGGCTCAAGGAGAAAGGAAACTTTCTTTTCATTCTATGCCTCCTTTCTGCACTGTTAGTTTCCATTTGTTTTGTTTTGTTTTCAGCATGTCCATATGTTGCTTTGGTTTAAAGAATAAAATCAACTTGCTCTCAGGAACAAATCAAATATGGATCATGTATACCAGGGTTACTCAAAGTACTGGTCTATGACAAGTTCAGGTGCTTATGTCAAAATGTAAATCAACACATTGCTTCTCCAGCAAAATAGTCTCCCTGAAAAATAATAATGTCAGCAGAACTGAACAGTATGCTCAGTGATGCAGTCGATTTACATTCCAAGGCAAGCTTTTCATCCTTCACTGGTTGGCAACAAAAAGTTCTTGTGTGGTTTTCAATCACACACTGAATAACACTAATGTATCCTTTAAAATGATTTTAGGAGAAATTCTCACCTCTCCCAAGCATATTTGTACATCCTAAGCATATGGTTAAGGTATTTCCTTGGGCAGAATTCTTGGTTTTTAAAAAATTTGTTTAATGATTATTTTTGACAGAGAGAGAGACAAAATGTGAGCTGGGGAGGGAAACACAGAACCCGAAGCAGGCTCCAGGCTCTGAGCTGTCAGCACAGAGCCCAACATGGGGCAAGAACTTATGAACCACCAGATCATGACCTGAGCTGAAGTCAGCTGCTTAACCAATTGAGCTACCCAGGTGTCCCCAGGATACCTTTCTTAAGGCCCCTGGTCCACACAGGCATTCAGGGACCGAGGCTGACAGAGGCTCTGTCATCTTTAACATGTGGCTTTAATTGTAGCACTATGTATCAACATTGGCAAGAACCAGGATACAGTTCTCCCTAGATTCAACAGCGCCTGGGATACGCAGTCCCAAAGTAGACGGCTTCTTCCTAACAACAATCTGACACTATGGAAGAGAAGGGTGAATCTTTTGGCTATCCCTGTCACAACAATCTGCATTATCTGTTCCAGCACTAAAATGTAAATCAAATAGCAATCAAATATGCTTTTTATCAAATATTCATTGATATAATAAGGGGTTAAAATTCTGACCATTAACTTTAAATACATCTTTTCATATATGTAAGTACATGCCTTCCTTACCAAACTATGAATGGCAATCCATATTAAAACACTTTCTAAAATATATTTAACTTGAAAATACAGGGTGACCCGGTAACTATCTGGTGATTTAATGTGATGCAGTAACCTAACCTACTATGGTGGTAGGCCTGTCTTTTTGGTTGCTTCCCCAGACTACTCTGCAAATAGCTCACCTACCCAAGTGGATGAATCCTGGAAGTGATGCTTAAATTCCATAACCCAAACTCTTTTTTTTTTTTTAATTTATTTTGAGAGAGCACGAGTAGGGGAGAGGCAGAGAGAGAATCCCAAGCAGTCTCCCCACTGTCAGTGCAGAGCCCGATGCGGGGCTTGAACCCACGAACTGTGGATCATGACCTGAGCCAAAACCAAGAGAGGGACACTTAACTGACTGAGCCAGCCAGGTGCCCTCATAACCCAAGCTTTTGCCAATTGTCTGAGGTGAACCTGAAAAACCTGGGCTAATCAGGGATACAAGAACTAGTTAATGTCTGCCAGGCTCTTAACCACAAAATGATGTAGTGGTGGGCTGGAGTGGCTATATTGGCCCCAGAGAAGAAAGGTATCACACAGAGAAGTGAAGATGAGAAAGCATGTGGCCCTAGAGAGTGAGAGTCACTGAGAAAGTAGTGACTACATTCTGATGGCTTTCCAATCCCTCTGAGGTTTCCTTGTACTCCTATCTTTATGATTAATTGACCCTTTGTTTTTCTTTAAAAGTTAGTTTGACTGGGTTTGTGTTATTTGAAACAGCTGTAGGACAACTGTCTCAGTCACCCCTTACAAATTTCTTGCTTCTATAGATTAAGGTGTGAAGGGAAATCTTCCTTCGGCCCACAGAACTCAGATGTCTACAACTTTTTAAGGTAGACTTGACCTAGGGACACCGTTGTATGTTGGTTTGATATAATTTCCACTCCATTTGTTTATAGCAAAAATGAAACTGTTTTTTAAGAGTGAAGTTGTTTTGATATGAGTGAGGTAAGCTGTGACAGGATATCATCATCTCATCTGTTGTCACTGATAAGAACTCAGTAGTTCAGCTGCTAAGGGGCCCCACTGGGGCTTATCAATAAAAACACATGAAACAGCAACTAGGGCGAGGGAGGGCACATTCAGACTATAAATACCAAAAGTTTGTAAGGACTACCTGAGAGTTTTTGGCCTGGGTGAGGGGACTCTTTGCTGATCTAAGCAGTTCTCTGAAGGCCTTGGGGCAATTAGCTCCCACCACAGTAAGGCAGTAGTAAAAATCATGCAGTGGCCCCCACAAAGGAAATCCTCTTGCCTGTCAACACCCCACACCATCCTTGCTTAGCACTGTGATCCAGCAACAGGAGACTTTTACTCTGGCAGCTGAACATCAGTTCTCAGTCAGCTAAGCCATCTTTTTGAAGTACCAACACCTATATAGGTACACCTCAACTAAATTTGGACTTTACTCCTTTCATCTCCCTTTGCCTGGAAGAAGAATGTGATTAATCTATCACTGGCTTAGAATATGTTACTCCTATATAAAGCTTATTAAGAGACATTATCCTGTATGGTAGTGGCTTGTGAAATTATAATTCCCACAGTGAACCGGTGTTAAATAAATTGCTGGCAAAGATGAAACTCAGTCTCTGAGCATTAATTTGCCTCCCAAAACACAACAGCCACTAAATCTATTTTTTGAGCAAAAAATACAGATGGGTCTGCTCCCATGTTTTGCTCATGCAGACATCTCTTGCAAGAATAGGTGAAAGGCACAAAACAACTGCTAATTTGTTTTTAAGAACAGATTTTTTTACTTTCTTATATGTCTATCTCATATAGCACTAGTAGCCTCACTTTGTACTTTGTACCTGACTTTATGAAAGATACACTGGACTTTAAATTGCATGAGCTTGTCTAATGTGTGCTGTATTTTTTACCTTGTGGCTCTTCACCAATTGTGGATTCATAATAAAAAGTCCTCAAAGCTTTTGCTTGAATGATAGCCAAACTCAATTTGCTGATTTTGATCCTGAAACCATAACACCAGACATATTATCCTCTTGGGCCCACATTTACAAAAGTATACAATCGTGTGAACAGCAGTAATTTCAATTCAGTCATTGTCAAGGATCAATTCTTTTATACAATCTTAAAGTATTGAGCATATTTTTCTTTAATTTCCTTCCTATCCAGATGAGTACTGTCTAAGTGGTTTCATAGGAAATACATTTATTCTTACTCCAAAAATGCATCCAATGATCAAGAGGAACATCAGTCTTGTGGCTTTGTAGTTTGTCTCTACTACACTAAAAAATATTTCCTCCCTAATTCATTCAGCTGAGCACCTCGTTCCTTTCCTACTTTGAATTTCCAGCAGGCCTTCCTGTGGCCTGAGGGAACTTGAGAAGGAAGCTGTAAGCTTTGGGGACAGGTTGAAGTCAGATCCTCTGATTAGGTCTGAGGAAAGGGTCCATGAGGAGGTTTGATTGGCCTCTTTGCTGATTCCTAGCCTGAGATTAAGGTGCTAAGGTGTGAATTTGGAAAAAAGACTTACCAGACATTTTTAATGAGCATAATTTTAAAAATGTGTTGAGTTCGTACTAGTCCTTCCCATATTTCCCCATTTATCTACCATTCATGAAAACTATGGTGTTTAAATATCTTTTCCCAAGAGAATTTGAGTTTTTGTTAAAAATTTGAGGAAATCAGAGGTTTCTGGGTAAGGGCAAAGACCCAGAAAAGTTAGTCTACTTTAGCCACTAGCTCATTGATTTTCACGGTGTAATAAGATTGCGGTTGTTCAGTGTTCTTTCCTTAGGTGACTTTTTTTCTTCAATAGCAGGAAATATCACCAAGGAGAAAGATTTTTTTTCTCAGTGGGCCTTTATATGAATCTATAAAATCCAGCCTGTTTCTATGGTCTCATCTTACCCACATCCGTTGGTTCTCCCTGTCTCTATCTCTTCTCTCTAGTTTCTTCTATCTACTCTTAAACCAATTATTACAAACTTCTTTTCCTTTTCAGTCTTTTGTAATGCCCCCTGTCTTATACCTGCAGAGCTGCAGCCACATAAAGTATGCCCAAATAAAATTTGTTTATTCTAATGAAAACCTGAAATGGAGACTGTCGTTTGCTCTCAAGCTCACTCTAAGTGACATTTACTCTGGATTTCTTTCTCCGTTTAAAGGGTGATCTTCCCAGATCTCTAGTCCTTTATACTTTATTGCTCTGTAAAATGGCCCGTTTTATTTAAACTTAATAGCAAATCTCTTAGCGACCACTTAAATGTGGCAGTTATGTGCTTAAGTATTATTTTCTTATATGTGTGTTAAAACAAAATCCTAACCTTTTTTTCCTTTTCTTCCCTTGAGCCAAACTCACCGGCACCAGGATCCCTTCCGAACTTCCAAAGCGCCACACCCGCACTGGGCTCGGGAGGGTGAAGATCCAAGCCACGTGGCTGGGGCCTTGGGGGAGGTACTTCCGGTTCTGCCTTTGTTCTTTGGCAGCCAGCTGCTTCCAGTATCTGCCTGACTTCTCCCAGGTGCGGCGCATGGGACCCGTCCCAACCACCCAACTCCCTTCCCCTGCACACACAGGTGATACGTGCCCTGGCGGTTACCCGTGGGGCACCACGGTGTGGTCCTTACTGCGCTTGGCTCACTGTCGCTCTAGGAACCCCGGCAGCAGGGCACATGGGGTAGTGTGCCCCGGTTCGGCTGTGCAATCGGCCTGGGACGGTTCCAGGCGCCAGGCTGTGATAAGCACGGCCAAGTAAAGCACAGGGGGTCAGCAGCAATGTCAGTTACTCAATCCATCTGGAAACAGCCATGAGAGAGTCAGCGGCTCACGTGAAGGCGGCTCACCTGAAAGCCGGCGTGGCGCACCTACTGCTGTTGCTGCTGCTTCAAGAACCCGAGTAAGTTTCTCCATCAATAAAAGATGTCCATTCATCCTCTTTTTGATTGTGAAGTGTTAGAGGATTGGGGGCGTTTATCAAGAAAGATTTGAGGTTGAAGTTCACTCTCCCAGCATCATGCTAAACAGGAAATCCCTTTTCACAATCCTGTTAACTCTTCTTACCTCTTCTATTAACTAATGCTGGTTTGTTTATTTTGTTTTGTTTTAGTTTCTCTGAGTCTTAGTTTCTAAATCTGGGAAATCAAGGATATAGGGTTTTGGAGTGGTGGGGATTCAGAGCTGACATCCAAGAAAGAATTCTTGAAACATCTTTGGTGCAAAAAGGTGATTTTATTAAAGCATGGGGACAGGACCCGTGGGCAGAAAAAGCTTCACTGGCGTTATAAGAAGTGACTGCTTATATACTGTGGAGTTGGGGGAGGTAAAGTCGAGAGAAAGTTTCTTAAAGGGATTTCCATATGCTAAGGAAGACTCACAGATTGCAGGAGGCCTAGCTTTTATCAAGCTAAGGTTGTTTTTCCCTCTGACAAAGCATTAACATTAAGCTAGTAGGAAGTTCCTGGAGATTGGGCTATTGAAAGATGGCCTTTTTCTTAGTTTACTAAGATATTTGTGAACTGATGGAGACTCTGTCGGTTTAACCATTTGTTTTCTGTCCTTTCCTTTGTTCTTGGGCAGCCAGGAGTGCATGAGGAATGTCACACATAGCCCACCTGGGAGGGGTGGGATGGGAGGAGGAGTTGTTAGCTTGTGTTTTGCCCTCAGCTTGCCTTATGCTCCCTCATCAATAGTGCTTCTTCTAACTCCAAAAATCTTGTCACCTTATTAATAAATCAGCAATTTTTCCTCTTTACAAACATCTTTAGAATTCCCTCATGAAAACTAATGAAGAATATGCTCTAAGATTATGATTATCAATTCTCTAAGCCTCAGTTTTCACATAGAATGAGATATTTTTTAGATTCCTTTAAGACGGATAATACTGTTATGCATGCGATAGATTCTTGCTGTCTTTTCTATTTAAGATTTTTTTCCACTACAGATGAATTTGTATGTTTTCTGTTGTCATAAACCAAAAACTCCAGAACCTTAGTGCATTTCCTGGCTATAAGAAAACTTAGAGCCAAATTCATTGTCCAAATGATGTAATATGCCAAATGCTGTGGCTGAGGAAAGCATCTATTTCCTTTCAGATATATTTTGTTCTCTATTATCCTCAAATGCCTTTACTTGGAGAATTTCAATTTGTAGGTGTGAGCAGAATGCAAGATATAAATTCAATTCACAGCACAATCTCCAATTCCATGCTGATGCATTTTCAAGTTCTTGGTTATAAATTAATCCACTCACCTCCCAGTCATTTGGCAGAAGCCATGAGTAAAAATTTATTCTCCTCTGTCAGCATCTCTGTCCAGGGATTAAGGAACTGTTTTGAGGGATTAGAGTATGAGAAGTTGGTCCCAGGGAGGCATCCTTGGGGCCAAAGTGGACAAGCTGTCCAGAGACCATAGCAGTTTATGCAAGAATTACTTGTTCACCTGTGCTCTAATGGAACTGTTTTGCATCGGTGGATCTGTAGGTTCCCTAAGCCTGCATAATTTTCAATCTTCTATACCCCAGTGGGCATCACTAGTGCAGCATAAGTGTATCTGTTCTTATGCTGATAACTGTAGCTCCTTAGTTCCTTTCTATCTCAAGGTCCAGGATTATGATTTTTTTCTCAAGTTAAAGCAGTTATGTACAAGGTTAATGGTGTGCTAAAGATGTGCAGTGCATAACCTATACAACTGTAAATAGCTGCCTTATGGAATGTTTCTTATAATCTGGCTCAGGAGAACTGTTGTTGGTTTCTACTTGTAGCTTTGATCAATCCAGCATTAATCCGACTAGTAAATGTTCAGCAATCTGTTTTTAACTAAGAAAACTCATGCCTTTCAGAAATCACACAATAGATAATATTCACTGAAAATAGTTACCACTTGTTTTTGAACTACCAATTTTTTTGTATCCAGTATGAACTCCGCAGCTAAAGCAGACAAAAAAAAGTGACTGATTTCTGAGAAACAAGAAAATAAATGCATTAGCTTAAATAAACTCAAGAATGTATTCAGTTTCATGTTTTTTTAAAATAGCTGTGTAAAATAAGCCTTATTAAGTATTTTAAAAGTAGAAATGGGTTTGAGTTTCATCTAGTGGAATTTAGTTTAGTTTAGACTTCAAGTTAAGTCATGAAAAACTCTCCAAGAAAGATACAGGGCTATCAGTCTGACTATTCCTCAAAAAGCAAATTAAATAAAATACAAAAAAAGTAAACTTTAATGTGCATTACCTCCAGGTCCCATATCAAGGGCTAAATTTATAAATAATGTTTGTTCAAGCAGATTTTGAAAACACTTTGTTTCTATTTGCTGTGTTTCAGTTTTAGGAGAAAGGGACACATTATCAAGGAGATCAGATTGACACTTTTCAGTGTCACTTTTCAGAGGAGGTTCTGGGGTTAGTACACATTTAGTTTAATTTCTTACTACATCAGAAGATAAAGATGAATGAATGCTATTGAGAATAATCTAGTTTATGAGGGTCTCAAACATCCACAAACCATTTAACTGTCTCAATTTAACCATTCTTTTTCATGCAGGCATAAGAAAAGTGCATGATTTAGAATCTCAATAGTAAGAGAACAGAAACATTTTAACCTGACTCCTGAGCTACATAGTACTACTTCCAAGCTACTTCTCCTAGAAAATAAAAATCTCATGATGTTATGCGAATGCAGAAATAAGACCCACACCCCCTGATTGGAAACTAGTTTATGGAAAGCCTCAATGTGAAAGGCAGATCAGTTACCAGATTACTTCAGGGATTGTTCAAGAATCTCAGAAGTTTTCCCCACATGCGGGTTTTGTAGTTTTCCCACACCTGAAGAATACCATCTCTATTCCTGGAGAGTTTCCCAGCATTGGCAAATACATCTGCTGTCTGACGAATTTTCCCTATCTACCTCCCAAACCAGCAGACTGGGTATACAAAGACCAGCATTCAGCATTCCACCTTACCTGAGTTTGTATCCTTACTCTGTTCCTTCATTCAACTTTGTCTTCAGAGCACTTACCACTGCCTGATGTTATTTTAACTATTTGTTTATTACCTGTCTTCCAAATGAGAATGCAAATTCTAGGAGAGCATGGAGTTTGGACAGTTTTGTCCTTTGTCATAACCCAAGCACTTAATGTAGTGCAAGGTACCTAAAAGTCACTCAACAAATACTTTTTGAATAAATGAATAAATACATTTTGGCAAATGTATTTATTTGGACACTAGTGACTTGTCCCTTTTCCACTTTATTAGGTGTCTAGAAGAGAATGCTAGTTCAAGTGATTCCATTTTTATGGTACCCTGAGTTATTAAGTAAATTATAATGAACACTTAAAAGTTATTTTTATTATGTAAAATACCTTTTATTTTATTATATAAAATAAAATATCTTAAGTGTTTGATAGTTCTTTGCTTTTGATTGCTTTTTCCCAAGTTATTTGTCTAGGCACTAATTAAGAGATCTGAATCCTTACCATCAAAGTAAAAGTTCATATAAAGCAAGTATTTTATTTCACTAAAGTGTTTAGCAGGGATAGGCAATCCATCACCAAAAAAGGAGACTTTCAGCAAAGCTAGGCTGTGAGCGTTCAATGAAATATTTTTCCATAGGACACTAAACATTTTTGTAAAATGCAAATTTCTATTAAAAGTTAGTAAGATAAGGGGCGCCTGGGTGGCGCAGTCGGTTAAGTGTCCGACTTCAGCCAGGTCACGATCTCGCGGTCCGGGAGTTCGAGCCCCGGGTCAGGCTCTGGGCTGATGGCTCAGAGCCTGGAGCCTGTTTCCGATTCTGTGTCTCCCTCTCTCTCTGCCCCTCCCCCGTTCATGCTCTGTCTTTCTCTGTCCCAAAAAATATAAATAAATAAATAAATAAATAAATAAATGTTAGTAAGATAAGACGTCTGATTCTCATTTTGACAAGTGTAAAAAACATCTTTTCCTTTGTTAAAGAGAAACAGGCCCTCCCTAATGGGCTTTGAGGTGACTTCCTCCGTTCTTGTATCTTTGTATTGCTTGATTTTAAAAACATAAACAAGCATTTACTGATTTTAAAAAAAGGGGGGGGCGGTAAAAAGAGGGGGGGTGGTAAAAAAAAAAAAACAGGCCCCAATTGGTGTCACTTACATTAAGCACCTCCAAGACTTAGTACCCAACCTAACTGTGGTTTCTGCCTCCCTCTGGAGTGGAGTTTTAAGCAAATCAGTCTGGAATTTCCTGGTCAGCACTAGAGAGATAACCTGCCAGTTAAAACCTCCTGCCTTCCCTTAAGAGAAGGTAACCTTACTTAAAATAATCATATCTTTTGCTGATAACTGATATGCAAAACAAAGGCAAAAGAAAAAAATTAAATTTTCTTACAACTTGTAGCCCATTGACAAGTCTTTGAAACAGGCAGAGTGACCTCCCTCTAGGAACTCAACTGCCTCAATGATGACACTTTGCTAAGGACAAAAGGCAATCTTAGCTTAACATCATCCCAACCTCCAGGATCCTGTAAGTCTACTTTAATATATAAAAATTCCTTTGGAATCTTCCTTTGTCTCTACCCCCCAAATATATGCTGGCAATCATACTCCAAGCATATATCTGAAGGGTCTCATGACTGAGTTTTACTGAACAGTAATAAATGACCTTTTCCTAATAATAGCTAGCCTCCTCAGGGTCCTATAACCCTTGTATCCAAAATACCTTACAGTCTTGTGCTATCCCTACCCCTCTCCGAACTTGAAAGTATGTAATCAGCCACTTTTCATGACCCCAGGGAAGCTCTTTCTCCCCACGGATCCTATATAAAACCACCTTTTTTGCACCAAAAACAGCTCAAGAATTCTTTGTTGGTAGTAGGCTCCAAACCCCAACATTTCCACGTCAGTAACCTCCTTGTTTCACCACATTTCTGCCTATAGAATCTTTCTGCCTATAGTTCCTTGAAGCTCTTTTTTACTTGCTAGATGGGATGCTGTGCAATTCATGAATTGCTTAATAAAACCAATTAGATCTTCAAATTTACTCAGATGAAGTTTTTTAACACCTTAATAGATATTTATTTGGGGTAATGTTTAATTTTATAAAACTTTACTCACCATGAACTTAAAAAACAGTCTTGTAATGAAACAGAATAAATATACCTAAGAGTACATAAAACATAAATTAGCAGCTTACTGAAAGATAAAATAAAAATCTTAGTAAACTATACTCAGGTAAAAAACAAAACAAAACATATATATATTAAATATTACTGACATCTCTCAGAAATTCCTTTCTGTCCTTTCCCTTCTCAATAAGAACCAATATCCTTTACTTTACTATAACCAATCCTTGATTTTTCTTTAAAGTTTTACTACCCAATCATATATCCCTAAAAATGTAGTTTAATTTTGCCTGTTTTTGAACTTTTTGTACAATTCTTTTATATTCTTCACTTAACAATATGCCTTTATAATGCATTAATACTTTGTATAGAATTGAATCTATAATTTGTACGGTGGAACATATACAGTATTGTTGATGGATATTTGAATTGTTTCTAGTTTGGGTCTGTAACACAGTGCTGTATGGATATTCTTGAACAGGTGTCATAGTGTACATAAGCATGTGTTTCTTCAGGATGTATATCTGGGAGTAAAATTGCTGATCATGGAGTATTAATATAATAAGTTTTAGTAGTTACCCTTAAACATGTGTCTAAAATTGTATCCATTTATACTTCTACCAGTAGTGAGAACATATTCCCATTTGCTCTACAGGATAACAGACTTTTAAAATTTTGCCAATATACTAGATATATAATGGTATCTCATTGTGGTTTTTATTTGCATTTCTCTGATGGCTAATGAGGTTGAGCACCTTTTTATATGTCTTTTTAGACATTCAGATTTTTGTGAAGTGACTTTTGTCCATTGTCTTTGTTTTTAATTGATTGTGGACCAATGTATTCTAGATGTGCACCTAAAGACACCTGTGTGTGTTGCATATGGTTTTTCCCTCTCTGGGTTCCCTTTCAGTGGTGTCCTTTGATGAAAAGAAATTCCCAATTTTAATGAGGTGGTGGGGTAGGAAAAATAATGTTTTCCTCTACTCTTCTAGGTTCTTGGCTGAGATCCCCCTGCAATAAAAGATTAATAGAAGAAAAACAAAAAGTTTAATAACCTGTATACCTCCTGTACACATGGGAGAGACCCAGGAAAACTGAGTAACTCTCCCAAATGCCCTAAGCCCCCACCTTAAATAACATCTCCGACTAAAGACAAAAGGAGTGGGCAGAGGAGGCCAGTTATGGGAGGTTACAAAGAAAAGCACCATAAACCAGGATAAGGTTTTATGCATATTTAAATCCTTACCTTCACCATTGATAAAGGGTTTCTAGAGATTAGAGTTATTGTTCTCTTCCTGGTACAGAGGGGAAGACAACCTTATAAATGGAAATTTCCCTTACAAGCATAAATGTCTTTTATAAAAGGGTAACTTTTACTTGTTTTTCAGAGCTTCTCCTGGGTCTGCAGGTTCATTAAAAATATGCAGCTTAAAATAATCCATATGGCAAAGAGGCATATTTTAGGGTGACAAATTTCTCCCCTTCTAGATTAAATTTATCAGTATTTTTTTTTAAGAGTGCTTCTGGTATCCTAATTAAGGAATTGTTCCCTAACTATCATGAAGATAGTGTTCTATATTGTGTAAAAGCTTTATTGTTTTCATTTTCACATTTGTGGCTATGACATATCTATAATTTATTTTTGTGAATGATGTGAGGTAGAGGGTCCAGTTTTTCCCCCATATAAACCCAAGGGTCCCGAAAGGGAACAGTGCAAGCTCCATAGTAAATCTGCCTCTGACTATACCTTTATAATAAGATTTAATAGCCATTAGAACCTCTTCTCCCAATTTGCAGTTCTTCTTCAGAGTGTTTGTGTTACTCTTGGCCTCTCCATTTCTATACAGATTTGAATTAAGCTTGTCTTGTTCCACAGAGATCCGTATAGGGATTTGGACTGTGTAGGGATTTGTGTAGAGATTGCTTTGAATTTATAAATCAGTGTTGGAAGAGCTGACATCTTTACAAAATTAAGTTTCCTGATTTATGCACAGAGTATTTCTCCATTTATTTCAGTTTTAAAAATTATCTTGTTAAATGTGTATTAATTCCTACAAAGAAGTCGTATGCATCTCTTCTTAATTTTATTACTAGTCCTTAATATTTTGTTGGTATAAACTATATATTTTATAAATTTCATTTTGTAATATTTATGGCTTTCATAGAGATATAACATTGTGTCATAGAGATATAACATGGTTACAAAGTTTAGTAACTTTGCTAAATTCTCTTAAAACTAACATTTTGTCTGTGGGCTCATTTGAATATTTTTTGTCAAAATTTGTGAAACATAAAATTTCCCTACCAATTCTTATGTTTCTTTTTCCTTGTTTACTGCAGTTGCTAAAACCATCACCGTACAGATGAATGGAGATGATGATAGTGGCATCCTTAGTTTCTGTGTCAAAATATACCAGTAAGTACAATGTTTCTTGTAGATTTGTTTTACAAATACAGTTCATCCTTTGAACAACAGAAGTTTGGATTGTATCGGTCCATTTATATGTGGGTTTTTTTTTCAGTAAATATAGTACTATAAATTAATATTTTATGATTTTCTTAATAGCATTTCCTTTTCTGTAGCTTACTTTATTGTAAGAATATGGTAGGTAACACATAGAATATACAAAATCTGTATTAATTCACTTTTTATGTTGTCATTAGGGCTTCTGGTCAACAGTAGGCTGTTGGTAGTAAAGTTCTGAGGGAGTTAAAAGTTATACACAGATTTTCAACTGCCCAGGGGGTCAGTGCCCCAACCCTGTATTGTTCAAGGGTTAACCGTCCTCTTTTCAACCTGAGGAACTTTTATTTTTTCTTAATTTTAAAGTTTTTAATTATGAATGAATGTTTAATTTTATCAAATGGATTTTCTGCAACTATTAAAATGATACTATAATTTCCCTCCTCTAATGTCTTAGTAATGGAAAATTCTATTGATAGGTTTTTGAATGTTAAACCAATATTGAGTTTCTGGAAGTTACTCAATTTAGTCATACATATTACCCCTTTATAAATTGTTTATTAATAATAATTTACTAATTTATTAGTAATAAATCTGTTAATTTTCAAAGGATTTTTGCATGTATGTTCACTGGTGAGAAACGCTTCTATAATTTTGCATCCCTAGTTTTAGAATCAATGTTATATTATCCTCATAACATGATTTGGGGAGTCTACCCTTTCATTTTACTACTTTGAAAGAGTTTTGGTAATAATATTACAACCATTTGGGCTCAGTGTCTTTTTTGATAAGAATTTTTATTACTATTTATTTTAATATTTGTAGATAGATTCTTGAGGACTTTCTTTTCTTTCTTTCAGTTTCTTATGTCAGTTTTGGGAAGTTTTATCAGTTTGATTTTCTTTTAACAAAACCAACTTTTGGCTCTTTTGGTCTCCTCTATTGTACAATTTGTTCTGTTGTATGAATTTCTGCTCTTACCTTTATTTTTTCTTTCTTTTACTTTCCTTTGGCTAATTTTCTTTCTATAACTTCTTGATATGGTTGCTTACTTCACCTATTTTCAACATTTCTTCTTTTCTAGTGATTGTGTTTTAAATAAAAATATTCTCTAGATAATGATTTAGCAGCAGTTATGAAATAATATTTTCTTTATCATTCAATTTGAAATACTGTCTAATTCATTAGTTTTTCTTTGAACCTATATATTATTTACATGATTATTTTTTATATTTCCAAACATATGGATATTTCCTAGTTTTATGGTGGTTTTTCTTTTTTTCCATGTTTATTTATTTTTGAGAGAGAGAAAAAGAGACAAAACCTAATCAGGGGAGGGACAGAGAGAGAAGGTTGGGGGGCAGGGGGAAAGTGGGACACAGAATCTGAAGCAGGCTCCAAGCTTTGAGCTGTCAGCACAGAGCTCCATGTGGGGTTTAGACTCATGAGCCATGAGATCATGACCTGAGCTGAAGTCAGGTATTTAACCAACTGAGCTACCCAGGCGCATTGGTAGTTTTTCATTTTTAACATAATTGTCTTCTGATGCAAAAAACCATAGTCTCCAATATTTTAATCCTGTAAATATATTGAGCCATGCTTTATGGCCAGTATATGGTCAATTTTTAAAAATAATAGTACGTGCTTGAAAAGGCTGTGAATTCTGCAGTTAGTTGTATGAATTTTTTTTCTTAAATGAAAGAACGATGTAATCTTGCGCTGTTTAGTGCTAGCAGAGCAAGAAAACATGAGTTACCCAAATAGGATTAGAAATCTCTTTTGTTCTTCCTATCCTCTATATGTTCCTAGAATCTTTTAAAGCAGCTGTTGGTTAGATAGAAAAGGAAGAATCAGTTGTGTCTGCCTATGGGTTTTTCAACTTTGTGTATCTGAGAGGTTCACAGCAGTATGGTTATGTCCAACTTTTGTTTGTTTTTCCCCACAAGTCAAGAGACAGCATATTTTTAGAATTTCAAATATCAGTAAATAATTAATACATCTGGGAAAGAAAAACTTGCTGTTAGTAACATACACCCACTAATCTATAATGAATAACTATAAATTCAATGCTGTTCCTTAGAAGGAATCTCAGAGGGTAATATTTGAAATCATTACTTTTTAACCTGGGCATTCATTTTTAGCTTAACACTATTGCAAACAGAGTCAGTTTTACTTTTTACCTGTCTAGCATTCTAAAGAATCTTTTCAGTGAAAGTGATTTCATTTTGTATCAATAACATACCTAGAATACAATGATGTCAAAACAGTGGGGGTGCCATGTCCAAGAAAAGCAAATAAAATGGGATACCAACCCCCAAGTATTGAATTTCCAGTGAATTTATATTACTAGAAATTCATGAGATCAGTTCACATGACACTGATTGATGTCCAGATAGCACAGAGTGTAGTGATAGACCAAGTCTTCTTTTGAATCTTGTTTTAAGTTGTCCAAGTTCAGGTAGGAATCCCGGGAGGCCATGGCTCCATTTTTTATTAAGTTTTCTATTATTTTGAATGAAATGGCTAGAGCAATATCCACTGAGGATGGTGGTAATAAATGAGAAGTGGAAACAAAGAAGCTTAGTGGAGATGACTTCCTATCCCTTCCTTTGGTGGCTGTGGGACCTTGAACAAGGGACTTAACCTTTGTAGCCTTGGTTTTCTCATCTGTGAAATTAGAAAAATCATTCAAACATTATAAGGTTGCTGTTTAGAATCACATATGATTCTGTGTGACTACACAACATACACACATGTTAAGTGTATACAACGCTTTGAAGATTTGATTATTTCTATGATTATGAAATTAGTATTAGCTTCTGGAGGAAAAGAACCTGTAACATGAGAGAGGGACTTACCGGTATTAGGAGGCAAATGGATTGAGGCTTTTAAATGCAGCCAACTCTCTCCTTATGGCTATTTCCCAAAAGCAACAATTTCCATTTAAATCTTTGGAAATACAACAAGATAAAGTGCTTTTCAGATGACAAGGTCCACTCCAAGACACAAGTGGCTTTTACATAGAAAATAACTGGATAATGAAAACAATATCCAAAGCCTCCTGTCAGATACTGTCCTTTTCCACTATGATTTATTTTACTTGAGGTACAGCCATCTCTGTGTCATTGTGTGGTCTGGTTCCTTTTAGATGTCCTTTCAGATAGAAAGGAAAATGATTTTTCAGGTTTTCTCAGACAGGAAAAACAAAATGCAACTAATTTATTTATGATTCTGTTTTGTTCAACTCAGTAAGTGTATTTTTCTTTTGAGCTTTGTTCCAGAAAATAAAAATACGGTTCTCTTTACCAGAAGGATTTGAGAAGGGGGGACTTTCTGAATGCCGTCAAATAATTCGTTGTGTTCCTTAGGGTAAGCCACCAAGTTGACATGCTGCCATAGAAAAATGGGTAGTAATGATTTGTTTCTTCTTTAACCAAAAAGACACAAAAAGACAAAGTTAATACAGTAATGATAGTAATGATACAGTAATAATATAATGTAGTAATAATACTAATTATAAATAGTTACTTCTAATAATAAATAGCTTATATTTATTGATCACTACTTATAAGTCAGATACTCATCCAAGCACTTAATTAATAAATTAATAATGTTTTAATTCTCATTATAACCCTATATCAAAGCTTTTTGAATTATCCCCATTTTCAGATGAGGAAATGGAGGCACACAGAGGTTATAAATAACTTGCCTAAAGTCTCAGGACTAGTAACTGATGTATTTAAATTCAATCAACATGTTTCCAGAGCCCACGAAAAACCTTGTTGCTTTTCCAGTGAAATGACAGATGTTAAATTCTCATCCCCAACATCAAACATTTAGTGGGTCAGCAGAGATCAGTGTTGAAATGACTATTAAAGTTTGCTTGTTTGTTTGTTTTAAATAAAGTATGTCCCTCATGTCTTAGCTAAAGCTAAGTATATGATTACTTTTCTCTTGTGGCAAGAAAAACCTGATTCTTTGTGAACATTATGACATATAGAGGGTATACTTCTTTTAGTCATTCTACAGTAACTTCACTGTGGTTCATCCTTTGAGTTCTAAGGCTTTATTTTGCATACTTTCTCATAAGCCTTTTTTTTTTTTTTTTTCCTTCTGGAAATCTTGGTTCATACTGACTTGCCCACACCTCAGCATTCCACATCTACATGCTTAGAATATCTACAAAGCTAGTTGCATCTGTCCTTCATAATACTCTTGGAGCAACCTCCCCTCCCCAACAATACACATATTTCGCTTGAGGTTGTTTGACTTCATTTGAGCACAAAGTGCAAAGAAGCCTACCAAGTCAGGGAAGAATTGAAATTGACGCTACTTCACTTGAATTTCTCTTTCTGTTGCATCTCACATTCTGCTGTCAGAGTAATCTCCCTTGAGTATCAGGCAGTCAGCTTTATTGATTTCCATTTTCCTACCACAGAAAGTGAACGTATCACCTTTCTTCCCAGGCCTCCTTGACCGAAGCATGCCCTGATACCTAACCTTGCCCTTGCATCTCTAGTTGAGCTGGAACACTGCTTAACATGATTTTAGGCCACTTTTTCAGATGTTTTGTGCTGCTTGTTCATTTTTTTTTTAATAAATGTTGCTGGAACACCTACTATATAGTGAGTATAGAGCAAGGCACTTACCGGGGATGACTTCCTTTGTCAGTATTTCTTACCTGTATTTCAAACTCCACTTACTCCATTTTTCTCATAAACAATGCTTGGACTTTTCCAGGACTCATTATTCTTTATTAATTTAATTCTGTCCCCTTAATTAGGTAAGAACTAGCTGCTAATAGGCTTTAGACCTTTGTATTCTTCTAAAGTGCTTAACATTGTGCTGAGTAAATTAGCAAAACTACTTGTTAATAGAGGGACTCCAATGAAATCCTTTGCCTTATTAGAATTTCAGTCCAATGAAGGTCTCCACCCTTTGCTTAGAAAGTGATGATGAGTTGTTAGGAAACTGATGAATTATTATTGCCATCTGTGCAGATGTAAGTGAGGAACATGGAGTTGCTTTTGCTTTTTAAAAAGAATGGTGTTGATATGTGTCTGAGGACAGCGGGGGTGGGATGCAAGGGGAAGGAAGGAACTTACTTTCATCTTATACAACCCCCTCCAAATCCCTTGGTTTTCTTCCTTGTATCTTTTTACCAGCACAAAACTTTTTTTGACACATCATAGTTTCCAGTTCTCTGCATTTTCTAAGCACACTTTTGAGTGTTCTTTCTTTTAGAGCTAGGAATTAACCCAGCTCTCTGACCCCTTGCCTTATAGTATAAGATCATACTTTCTGAAATTCTTATTTTATGCTAGTCAGTCCTAGAACTGTACACACAATGTTTTCTTCATTTATTTTGTAACATCTCTAACCATTTCCAACATATCATACTGTAAGTAATTTGGCTTACTCATTTAATCAAAGACCCACTTTGTTAATGTTACTTTGTAATTCAGTTCTCAATTCATCTTTTGCAGCACAATTGTTATGAATTTTCAATTTATTTTTATATCTATTTTTATAGCTGCCACTTCTACAATGTGGCAAGCTTTTTTTTCTCAACTTTTAAAAACATCATTTCCTAAAGAAAGCTGTTCTGAAATCTGGCTTTTTCAGCAAACTCAACACCCACACAATAAAGATAGAATGACAGAAGTTAGAGGTGGAAAAGATGCATAAGGTCACCTTGCCTATTTTTTTTTAAGCAAATACAAAAATGTGTGCACAATAATGTTTGAACCTATATAACTTAGCATTTTAAGCTTAGAAAATATTGTTTACAGCCCCCATTATATTTTATCTTATCAATAGGTTTTGCTAATAAAACTATATGAGCTTTGCTATTCACATTTTTCTTCAAAATCAATTTGTATCTTTGTGATAGAATGTGAGTCTGATTGATTCTAAATTTATTTTATCTTTTAAAGTATAATAATAATAACTTTTCTTTTTTTTTTTTTTTTTTTTTACCTTTTCCCTCCTGTTCTGAGGAGTAGCATTTTCCCTGTCTGTTGCAACAAATCATCTCAAAACCTTAATAATTTAAAGTAACAGCAGTCATTTGTCATTGTTTGGCAGGGAAACTGGCCTCAGCTAGGCAATTTTTGTCCATGGTCCCTTATGCAGCTGCAATCAGATGGTGTTGGCTGCTGGAGTCATCTTAGAGGTTTTTGTTTGTTTTTATTTTGTTTTTTTTTTTAATTTTTTTAATGTTTATTTATTTTTGAAACAGAGAGAGACAGAGCATGAAGGGGAGGGTAAGAGAGAGAGGGAGACGCAGAATCTGAAGCAGGCTCCAGGCTCTGAGCCATCAGCCCAGAGCCCGACGCGGGGCTCGAACTCACGGACCGCGAGATCATGACCTGAGCCGAAGTCGGACACTTAACGACTGAGCCACCCAGGTGCCCCTGTTTTTATTTTGTTTTTTAAGAGAGAGCAGGAGTGTAAGTTGGGAAGGGGCAGAGGGAGAGAGAGACAGAGAGAGAGAGAGAGAAACTTAAGCTCCATGCCCAGCATGGAGCTGTACTTGGGGCTCAATGCAGGGAGCTCCATCTCACAAACCGTGAGATCATGACCTGAAGCGAAATCGAGTCAGACGCTTAACCAACTGAACCACCCAGGTGCCCTAACTGCCAGAGTCATCTTAAACACTTTCTCATACACATGGCTGTTGGCTGGAACCTCAGCTGGGGCTTCCAGCCAGAACACCTATAAGTGGCAACCTGATCCCAAGGCAAGTATCTCAACATAGATGTAAAGGCTATACTGCCCTATATGGCCTAGCCTCTGAAGTTGAAAAGCATCATTTCACCAGTCACAAGGAAATGCCCAGGTATAGGTAGAGCAAGGTGGGGGATTGGTTGAAGGTGGGGAGTAGATCAGATGGGGAAATCAACCCACCTCTGGATGAAGAGAGTGGCAAGAACAGGTGGAATGAAAGACACTGTTACTGCCATCTTTGGAAAATAAATCTTCAATAAATCGTCATGTAATATAAATAGTTATATAATCAACTACTAATTCTTTGCAAATGTATAGAGAATTAAAGTTTTCAGTTTAGATTCCAGTTTCAACCTCTTTATACACCTAGCTTTCATAGGTGCCACTGATAAATAGGTCTAGAAATATGCACAGCTCTTCACTTTACTTATTTTTTCAGTGTTTCCATATCACTCCCTTTAAGAAAGGTGAAATCAGCAGAGAAGAAGAGAAAAGGGGCTTGGTAATTCATAATCTGCACACTCTATTCTATTTATGAGCTATTGGCTATAATCACATCTTCGATGAGTCCAGCTATTTCCCTATTCCATGTGTGACCTTGAGTGCCAGTTGACTTCCTGAAGTCATTGTGGTTAAATTGTCCTGAAGTTCTCTTTTAACTCTCATGTTCTGGAATTCTAACTCTTATATCTGCAGGTTTGAAACTCTATTTTCATCTGCTAAATAAACATCATTACCAGTATTACCAGATAATTATCCTAATGAGTGTGCATATGTTTATTTTTCTATTTTGAACCCCATGGAAAACCATGAAACCCAATTCCTGTCACATGTTCCCTCTTCACAAATAAAATAAAAGGATTATGTTTCTACTTGGAGTGGAGTTTATCTAAATTATACATATTATTTTTCCTCTCCCTTTTATCCTAGAATAGTCCATGAAGCCTCAAAAGCTTTCCCATGGAAACAGTAATACTCTTCAGACAACATATCCTTACTTGGCTTATTGATAACATTTTCTCTATCAAACATGAATCTGTGGTAACATGATAAAATGAAAAATCTGGATTCTGTCAGAAGCATGAAACTCATTAATGAAAGTAGTTATTAGTGTGCGGAACTTACACAGCACAGCAATAACCTTGTGGATTTATAGATAAACGTGAAACCTGAATCTTTGAAACAGCCTCCAAAATTGTCTAAAGCAATGGCCAGCAGAGGTGGCAAAGCAGTGGTTAATACTAGTCTGTAATGTCACTCATCAATAATCTTTTATTAGTGGAGTCACTTTGAATAAAATCTTTGGTTAGGTACAGATAAGATCTTCTTTCTCTATCAATTGCAACTTTCAGCGTTTAATTCACACTTTACTGTATCTCCTAAAAGTATTTCTATATCCTTCCACAACCAAGTTTTTACCCTGTCTTGCTGTTAACAAGATGATTTTTCTCCCACAATTTTCTCTCCCATTTTGACCTTGAAATCAACATGTTCTTCTCCCATCTTTTATACATAAACTGTTCCCTCTAACAATTTTTTTTCTGTTTATACTCCTGTCTAAATACAAATTACAGTCATAGATCAAATCCTCTGTGAATGCCTCTGCTTGTATTCATGGCTCTACTTACAAGCACGTGTACTAACACATAACTAGACATTGGGGAAATCTTATTTATCTTCCCTACCTTTATTCATTGTATTTTATTCGTTCTAACATCAGTCTTGACTGTGCCTTCAAATTGATTTGTGGGAGCCAAGCCAAGAGTAGTGAGGAGCTCTTCAGCTCTGGGTCTTTGCAAGCTGCAGGTCCTGGCCAAGGGCACTGCAGGAGTGCAACAAGAAGACAATGAGAATACAGGCTGTGAAGTCTCTCCTCCTTTGAACCATCATGACTCATGCTCCTGAGGGAGAAAGTCAAAGGATTTGTTGGCATTTCTCTCCATCTCTCATGTGCCAACACTCCATGTAAGCACAACATTTCTAAAGTCAGCTTGAGACTAAGGGGACAGAAGTGACCCACACTGAAAATGCCACTGTGCTCATCACAGCCTGTCATCCAAATTAGCATTTGGAAAGTGGCCGGACCCAACACCCAATCAGTGAATCCTGTTTACTTAATGATCTCATCCAGAAATATCTGGCTACTGAAGGGAGAAGGAACATAGCTGCTCTGACATTAGCAGCGTGCCCCATGCTATGTAGGGAGGCAGCCCACCAATGCGGGCAGACCCTATAGAGTCCTCCTGAGGAAGGTAATTTAGACACCTTGATCCATCACTGCAGGCTTGAAGCTGCTTTTTTCCTTTCCTGGAAAAAAAAAATACTTATTAAGCAGCCTGTTAGGAAAAATATAGTTTCCTTTCTTCTTACTTGCCCCTTAAAGCAAAAATGCAATTTTCAACATATAGAAAAAAACAGACTGAAAATTCATAAAAATCAGCATTGCTTTTACGCTTCTTTTCTGTCTTCCTCCAAAACCAGTCTTTTTTTAAGTGGCCAGTGAGAATACATAAATGTAACTGGATTAAAAATTTGCTTTTAATATGTGAAGAGAATACTTATAATGTGAAAATATTCTAGAAAAAAAGAAATTTCCCTAAGAAGCGTAATTAAAATCAAGGAAAGAAAATTAGAGGAAAGATATTGATAGCCTACATGGACTCTGATTAAAATTAAAATCGAAAGCATATTGGAATAGACTGATATGTCTGGCTGATCTCTTTTTCTTGTTATTTCTCTGCACAGTAGCAGAGAAACGGAGGTGAAAGGCATTTAGGAGCCTTGAGAATTAGCTGTATTTCTTAACTATCTCTTTTCATATAAAACAAAATTCTATATGCCTACATATTTGTCTTGGGGTGTATAGGTGCATGTGTGCGTGTGCATGTGTGTATGCCTGTAAGTTAACGTATAGAATAGAATTTTAAAATAATTGTAATGGAATGAAATTCTAATGTATCTAATGTGACCAAAATTTCAAAAACCAAATATGGTGTTGAAGGTGGGGAACTAGGCTGTTGGTGTTGTCTCGTTGGCAACTCTGGGGTGTTTCTATGGTGGAATGTTAAACTGCACTGCCCCCCAGTCTACCCTACACTGTGAGCTAAATGAATGCCTCATTCCTCAAACTCCAGATCTGGACTTGAGGTAGCAGATAAGAGGTAGCTGTACTCGTTGCCAGGCACACGCTCACTCACAGACTTAAGTATACCCACAAACCAGTTGTGTTCGTGGGTAGTACGGGGAGGAGAATATACACTCACATATCATAAGTGGCCACCACAGCACTTCTTTTCCTAGCTCTAAGAACATTTTGTGTAAACTTGAAGACTTAAGTGGTTAAGTAGGTACAATGTTTACTTTTAAAATATCAAAATTACCAAAGTTTGTGTCTTTGACTGGGCCTGCGTATTTCTGTTTAGCCAGAAAACAGTGCATTATGGATGTCTCAATAGGGTGTGTTAGGATGATGGATGAAGAGTTTCTTTTTTTTTTTTTTAAGTGTATTTATTTATTATTTTGAGAGAGTGAGAGAGAGTGCAAGTGAGGAAGGGGTGGAGAGAGGGAGAGATAGAATCCCAAGCAGACTCTGCATTGTTAGTGCAGAGCCTGACACAGGGATCAAACTCACTTAAGTGAGATCGTGACCCACACAGAGATCAAGAGTGGACACTCAACTGACTGAGTTTGTTATGTGAGACAATTACACTAGAATAACAATTCTGGTCATCCAGAATTCAAGTCAACATTGATAGACTTTTATTAAATAAAACTTATTGAGGCAACTGGGTGGCTCAGTTGGTTGAGCATTGGACTTCAGGTCATGATCTCAGGGTCAAACCCTGCATCAGACCTGTGCTGACAGCTCAGAGCCTGGAGCCTGCTTCGGATTCTGTGTCTCCCTCTCACTCTGTCCCTCGTCTCTTCCCTCCCTGCCCACTTGTGCTCTCTCTCTCTCAAATATAAATAAACATTAAACAAAAATAAAAACAAACTTATTAAATAACTGTATATTCTGGCCTTTGTCTACAAAATGATGTCATATCAGTTTTTAAGATCCACATGCCCTCTTGTGATGTCAGTATGTCATCCTTTTCAGAGGGTTTAACAGTTAATTGTTAGAGTCTCCAAAAGGAGGATGAAACTGGCGTGAAACTGGCAACTAGTCTGTCAGCTGCAGCCATGTTCCATGTTTTCCATCTTGTTCTTTAGCTCCAGCTCCCACTTGTCCATTATCATTGGCCATGAATCTCTATGGAGATCCACAGACATTGTTGACTATGCCCATTGTGAGAACACATAAATATCAAAGTTGTGTCTCTCGGAGTTTCCAAAGCTTCCAGTCTTTGGTTCTCAGAGTAGTCTGGGTTTTGGAAAGAGTGTGGAGAATAATGTGCTCTTCCATTGTCTCTCTCCCATTAGCTCAGAGTTAGCTTATATAGATCCCTCAAAAACAGTTTTTCTCTGATCCCATTCTTTTCCCTCTAATGAAAATGTTTTTCTTCTCAGAGCTACAATATCTCTTCAATCTCCATTTTAGTATGGGTTTTCCCTTACTTATGCATAAACAAAACAAAACAATATGACCCTTTCCACACCAAATTTTTTTTAATTTCAATTTTTTACTTAAAATAAAGCATCTGACGCAAAAGAGATTTCCAGTACTTAGTTCTTATACGTAGAAAATAACTGGAAGTTTTGAAATTATAAGGTTTTGTTTTTATTTTGTTTTCATTTTGTACTGCCCCCCCCAATTAAATTCTTGGCTTAATTAAAACTGCTTATAAGACGTATACTTCTGTCCTCAGCAGTCTCTGATAACACATGGTCTTTTTTAAAAAAAAATTTTTTTAATGTTTACTTATTTGTGAGAGAGAGAGACAGAGAGCAAGTGGGGGGAGGAATAGAGAGACACACAGAATCTGAAGCAGGCTCCAGACTCCAAGCTGTCAGCGGAGAGCCTGATGCCAGGCTCGAACTCACAAACCACAAGATCATGACCTGAGCCAAAGTCAGATTCTTAACCCACTGAGCCACCCAGGCACCGCATGATAATACATTGTTTTAAATGAAGACCTAAATGATGTAATGATGACAGCAGATTCTTAAATGATGCATCCTTGCAAAGCCCTACTCTAGAAATCATGATTCTTTTGTTCTTATGTATGTAAAACACCATACCAGATGCTTTAGAACATGCCAAGATACCTATCCTCCATGGCTTATAGCCTGGAAGAAAAAGGATCGATCAATTGATCTATGTATCTACCTATCTTATGTGAAAAATATATTTCCAAGATAGTCTGGGAATAACCATGATTATCTAAGGAAAGAAGAGTATATCTTTGGTTTGAGTTTTTAAGAATTCTTGGAAGAGTAGAGATTTGACTTAGGCGTTGAGAGAGAAATGATACATCGATAGGCATCTGTGAAGGAGAATGTCCTTGCCCGCAGCCCTGAAGTAACCACCTGGACAAAAGTATGGATGCATTGAGATGTCAAAGGATGGTGAAGAAGGAATATCGTGAAAATTGAAGGTGGTAAACTGAAATAATCAGATTATTGAGACACTTGAGCAGCTGGCTAAATGTTTGAACTTAATTCTCACTTACGTGAATGGATATTGGATTTTTGAGGCAGAGGAAAAGTATGATCAGATTTGGGCTTTAAGGAAGATATAAAACCTGTCAACTTAAAAAGTAATAGATAACCTTAAAATAGAGAAAATGAGAGAGGAGAAATATATAAGGGTTTATTGTAGTGTTAAATGCAAGGAATACATACCAAAGACACACAGCCTATTAAGATTGCCACATGACATCAACAATAATGACACTAATAGGAATTATGTACTTGTCGCTGCTTAGCTCAGGATAAAATACCAATTTTTTGCTTCTTGGGAAAAAAAAAAAACATGAATATTTTATTGAATTATATTAAGTTAAATGAACCCCATCCAGAAACAAACTGCCTTGCTTTAAGGAGTCTGTTTTCTCTAAATGGTCTCATCATTGTTTATATAATAACAATAGTGGGGAACCTGGGTGGCTCAGTCAGTTGAGCACCCAACTTTGGCTCAGGTCGTGATCTCGTGGTTTGTGAGTTTGAGCCCCACGTTGGGCTCGCTACTGTTAGTGTGGAGCCCACTTTGGATCCTCTGTCCCCCTCTCTCCTCTCTCTGTCCCTCTCCCCACTCACACTCTCTTTCTCAAAAAAAATATAATATTAATAATAACAACAACAACAATCATGAATTGTGGTTGTAAGATTCAGTATGGATTTGTCTTTAGGTGCTATCATCTTGAACTGTATTGCAGCAGTCTAAAAATGTTTTCAAAATTGTTGTCCCTTGGAATCTAGAAATAGGCCTGTTGGCCATGAACTATGAGACTAGCTGAAAAAATAGCAAATGAAATGCACATTATTATTCATAGGAACAATTAGGCTAGTCATGCTATAATCAAGCTATCAATCTTACATTGAGCTGTTTGCTGTCCCTGATGGCTTCATTATACAGCTAAGTCAGGAGGAGGATACTGCCAGTAAAATGAAGAATCCCTTCCACTAAAAACAAAAGCACTAGAGGTGGGGATACAGGAAGGTAGAAGTAGCTGATGTATTTATAGGGAAAGTTTTACCTTCTTACTGAATTATCAGGGCTGTACATAACTTCAGAAAGTTTAATTCCAAAATCTCATCACCATTATCTCTTTACTGGTTATAATCCATAAATGTTGCTTGATGATTTATTCAAGCAATGTACACCAGGCATTCATATAGCTTAAGAGGTTGAAAAATTAAACGTAGTTTCTTGATATTTTGCTATTAATCCACAGGGTTTAATTGCTGTTCTTACAGCTTTTTCATAGGAAATAAACACTTTCTCCATAGAGTTACAATGGCGTGTCACTAATGTGTGTGTGGAGCACAGGCTTTCTCTAATTAAAAAAGGAAGAAAGAGAGAGAGAGAGAGAGAGAGAGAGAGAGAGAGAGAGAGAGAAACAAAGAAACAAAGAAACAAAGAAAGAAAAAGAAAAAACTCATTTATAGCAGAGGTCAGGAAACTGCAACCCCTGGACCAAATTTGGCCTGCCACTTGTTTATGAAAGGCCTACAAGCTAAGAATGGTTTTTACATTTTTATAATGGTTGGTTAAAAAATCAAAAAAGAATAGTATTTTATGACATGTAAAAATAAAATGAAATTCAAGTTTCAGTATCCATAAATAGTATTATTGGAATAAACCATGCCCATTCATTTATGTGGCTGCTTTTAAGCTACAGTGGCAGAGTCAGGTAGTTGGAACAGAGACCCTGTGACCCACAAAAGCAAAAATATTTACTATCTGTCCCTTTATAGAAAATGTTAGCCAAACTCTGGTTTATAGCATTCCCGGAACAAGGAATCATATAAGAAGTTAAGAGTCACTTTGTTTTTGTTTTTTAAGCCAAGGAGTTTTTAAAAAATTATAGCTATCTAGTAAGAAAGCAAAAGTTTTCTTTACAAGGTTTCGGTTTGTGTGACAGAAATGCCAGAATTTTTACTCTGGTGCCTAAAAGAATGTGATTTTGAACCATGTGGAAAAATAAGGGTGAGCCAGTAAAATAATACATGAAAGGACATAGTGTAGGCCTGAACTCCCTGCAAGGCTTGAGAAAATATAGAGAGTTACGGAACGTGTGCCTGTTTGCATTTCTTTCTGGCAGGCATGTAAAACTGAACTATTTATAGTGAGTCAGGCAATGGCTACATGCACTTCAGCTAGAGAACTACCTTAGAAAATAACAGGAACAGTTTTCTGGATGAAGGGGGAGAAGAAAAGCCTCCCTTAAATAAACCAGAATTTTAAAAAGTCAAAGAAAAAGAAGGATGTGGTACATACTTGAAAACATGAGAGGGCATGGCTGCTACTCTGACTTGAAAACTCTGCTTTCACCAACTCTGAGGACTTCACGGTCCCTCTACCGTGCAACTGGCACAGCCACGGGTTCAGCCCTCTAAACTAGTAGCTTAAACCCATTCCAACACACACAGCTCCTGTTTCCAGTGCCCCCCATGTAAAACAGAAGAGGAGAAATAAATAATCTTTGGAGGTGTCTGTTTTTATTCTCTGTTCTCTACAGATCAAGAAAACAGAACCCGTCTCAGTGGTTTTCAGGCTTCCGTGGCAGCTTGTGGTGTTTAGTGGCACCACAGCACAAATCAAAGGAGCAGATCAAACTGCCGCTGCTATGGAAAGAGACGCAGAGCTCAGAGGGAGCCATTTACAGTCCTCTAACGTGATGCAGAGCCTCGCTTGGGCTTCTAGAGCTCTGAGGACGTACCAGTTTGAGCATATTTCAGTGTACATCACTAGGATTCATCTGTTGCTTGTAAATAAAAGGACGAGCTCTGTGTTTCAGGACTGAAGCCCCCAGATGTCTGAACAACACCACTGTGCAGTGCAGCTGGTATTACAGAACCAGAACATGACACTTTCAGGGACAACTGTTGCTTCAGGGCCAGCATCCTACTGCTTTATTGGCATAGCTGTTGGCTGTTTCGCTAGCTTAGCTGTGTGGCCTTATCTGGTTTTGATTTGATTGCCCTAATTTATTCCTCGGTTCATTGAATTTGAGCAGCTGCTCCTAGATTCACTCAACCTTTTCTTGCTATCATCCATCCTTGCATACAGCTCCTTATCCCTAAGTATCGAAAAACGGAGAAGCATTTTCCTTTGCTAAAACAAGTAAATTGTTCCTAACTAACTGGGTGGGTTTAGTCCGATAGATCTGATTCTCACATCTATACTTTCTCTGATATGATTCTATGATTGTTCTGAGATCTTGCTATAGATTTTGCCCCCGTTTCCAGTAATCGGACAGACAACATACTATAATTTAGCAATTTGGTTTTAGCTGTTGGTTAACTTTTCTCCAGGTGTGATCCTGGAGTCTTCATTTCTGATTCAGATGCTTGGTTTACAGCCTTCATGTAAATTCAGAATTTCATTGTGTGAATCAGTAATATTTTAAACGATGTTAGAAAATTGACAGTCATCCTGTAAAATGTAATGAAGACAAGAAAGAAAGCAATAACGGAAGATGAAATAAGTGCTAGAGGTTGTCAATCAACAAAAATCTAACTGTATCTAACAGTTTGTATCTAATACTTGCAAAAGTAAAGTCTTAAGTCCAATGATAGAGAGGAAGATTCTATTCTATTAATAGCATTGTATGAGAGGTAAAAAGTACAGAGTGTTAGGTATATCAATTTTATTTTAGAAACATTATACGTATAGAGTAGAGATTAATAAAAAAAAAAACTACCCCTTGTTCTATTACATTCTAAACTCTAAAATCACACTTAATCTAGGGGCACCTGGGTGGCTCAGTCGGTTAAATGGCTGACTTCTGCTCAGGTCATGATCTCACAGTTTGTGAGTTCAGGCTCTGTGCTGACAGACTCTGGGTCTCCCTCTCTCTGCTTCAGATTCTGTGAATGCTGCTTCAGATTCTATGTCTCTCTCTCTCTCTGTGCCCCTCCCCAACTTGTGCTCTGTCTCTCTCTCTCTCTCTCAATAAATAAACATAAAATAAAATAAAGTCACAATCTGGACTCCTCCATTTTAGCAAAATGTACAATACTGTGTTGATGGCTAACAATTCAATCACTTCCTTGTGGAAAGAGGAGATACAAGATACTCAAAAAGAGTTATTACAAAATCTCTTCAACTATTCAGTGGAAAATGCAACAAATATAAGAGCACTTCTAATGCATGTAAAGCAGGCCTTTAAAATTATGATCCCTAACTTGTTATAAGCAAGGGCACACAGGATTTGGAATAAATAGTCCTGGGTGATTAGGACAAGTCATTTCAATTTACCAAATCTTAGTTTCTTTCCTATAAAATTGGGGATGGAAAAAAAATAAAAGTAAACACACACACACACACACACACACACACACACAGTGGGGATGGGAATACTGGCCCCCCAGAGTCTGAAGAAATGAGATAAGTATGTGCGGAATATTTACATAAAATCGATTTGTAAGTTAGGGAGCAACTACATGAAAGTGATTTTGATTCAATAAACTTTCTGTCTGATGCCAATAATAGTGATATTGGTAGTAATTGTTGTTTCTGGAGCACCTGGTAATATTAAGTCTTCTGCAAAGAGGTTATATTATACTTTCTCTAACCTATATGACGACCCTGAAAAGTTAGATACTGTTATTACTCCTCTGACTACAGGATACACTTCCTGGGAGCTTAGTTCCTAATTATATGTACACAGCTTCTTTGCCAGCTATTTTGTAGATAAAGGCCTAAATACTGGACTGTCTTATTTATCCTTTAAAAACTGGCTTCAGCTGCACCCATGTCCTCACACTGGGCCTAGGACCCATCCTCTTTGCTTCAGCGGCAGTTCTTCCCTTCTCTGAGAGTTTAGACAATATCACAAATAAACAATGTAAGATACATAAGGACTTTTAAGGAAGAGGAGGAAAGAGGAATTCTTCTGATTTTACATATATGACCCGAAAAAGCAGTGATTTGGAAGGAAGAGCTCAAAGATAAAATTAAAACTGTGGGTCTGGGGCTGAAAGATGTTAATGATGCTATTGGTTAAGGGGGCGGGGGAGGGTATTCTGTTCCTTTAAAAATTTATTTCTTCTGGGTTTTCTTATTTGTTTTAGAACTGTGAGAGCAAGTGCTTCCCTCCATGAACTGCAGATTTAATTCTATAATTTTCTAGGCGAAAGAGACATCTTGATGAATGACAGTAAAGGGATTTAGTGGAAAGAACAGGAGGCAGTAAAATATCGCCTGCCGCGGTGCCGAGGTGGAGTTGAGGACACGGTTCCCAGGCCTTGCTTTTGCTCAGTCTCCGATTTGATGCTGCCCCAGGGCTGTGCCCACCTGAGTACCCACCTCATGCAGGCTCTGTTATGGAATGATGCCAAAGCATATTGTGCTTTAGATTATAAAACTCCTGTGTTTTGGGATATTTTTACAAAGAATAATAAATTGTCAGTTCTCAAAGAGACACACTGAGATGTGTGGGAAATGGTAAATCTGTGAATGAGAAAAAGAATCTCAAACAGGTGCTCATATTTCCACACTGATAAATTACAGAGAAATGTCTCTGGCACAGTTCTGCTAAGCCTGAATATTGCTCTGAATGGTTGTCTAGCCATCACTAAGCAAGCAGGGCTCGTTATGACCTTCATGGCCCTTAGCCACTTTTGGCTTTGTGGGCCCCTTCCTCCATAAAAGTCATAATCAAAAATTTTTAAATATTTATTAAAGATTATATTTTAAAGGTATTCATATAAAGATGAATGTATTTGTATTGTATATTGAAACATTTTATTTGACCTAAAAGTTCATTTTTCCTTCTAATTTTAATTTAAATGAAGATATTTTATGAGCCCTTAACCATATAGATGAGCCCTGGACATGTGCCTGCTGTGCATAACAGGTAAGCCAGTCTTGATATAACTTAGTTCCTAAATGAGGAGTTGCTATAACTATGTTCATAAATGAGATAGGTCTTTATGTTTTTTAAATTGAGCTGTTTTTATTATATTTTGACATCAGCATTACAATACCCTGGTACAAAGAATAGGGAATTTTCCTTCTATTTTATGTTTCAGAACTAACTGAATGTTGTAGAGTCATTTTTTCTTCAAACTAAAACCTATCTGTAAATGCATTTGAACCCAATTGCTTGAGGAAGAGAGAGTTCTTGAGCAACTTTTTTTCACTTCTTTTTGGTTTACTAATTTATTTCATGTTTCTTCTTCATGTAAGCTAATTTTATGAGAAAAATTATCCATTTTACCAATTTCCTTATATTTATTGGCCAAGAATTATATATCATGTGTTCCTAAAACTTTTATCGCTCTCAATCTGTGGTTGTTTAATACTTTTCATTCTTAATGTTCATATGGTTTTCTTTCTCTTTCTCTGGATTTGCTATGCTAGAGAGTTGGTTATTTTAATCTCACTTTCTAGTGAGATTTTTGAGGTTTATTGATCATATCTACCATTATGCTTTTAACTAATTTTTATTTCTTTTTTTTAATGTTTATTTATTTTTGAGAGAGACAAAGTGTGAGTGGGGGAGGGCCAGAGGGAGAAGGAGACATAGAATCCTAAGCAGGCTCCAGGCTCTGAGCTGTCAGCACAGAGCCTAATGTGGGGCTTGAACTCACAAACCGTGAGATCATGACCTGAGTAAGTGGGACGCTTAACCAACTTAGGCATCCAGGTGCCTCTGTTTTTATTCTTTATAACTTAATGAAGGAATTTAAATGATATATTTTCTTCTGACTTTAGCTTTGGCTACAGGCTGTATGTTTTTGTATATAGTATTTTGGTTTGGTGATTTCTAAAAAGCCTTTGTCATTTTAATTTCTTCATAATCCTGTAATTGTTTATGAAAATTCCAAGTGATTATTGACTAATTCCAAGTCATTATTTTTGCCACAGTTAAAACTTAAAAAAATTAAATTTCATTTTCATTTCATTGTGCTAAATATTTGGGCTGTACATTTTCGGTTTTGGAATTAAGATTTTTTTCTGGACTAAGAATTTTTAGATGTTCTGAAGACAATGGAAAATAAGATGCATTCTCTATGTGGTAAAAGTTCAATATAGATATTTTAAATCTAATTGTACTATTCAGATTATATCCCTCTCTTTTTTTAGTGTTTATTTATTTTGAGAGAAAGAGACAGAGAGGCAGAAAGAGACAGAGAATCCCAAACAAGCATGGTGTTGTTAGCACAGAGCCCTATGCAGGGCTCGATCTCAGAAACCAAGAGATCGTGACCTGAGCCAAAATCAAGAGATGCACACTTAACCAACTGAGCCACCCAGGTGCTCTGGGATTGTGGATCTCTCAAATGCTTATTTGTGGTCATATTACTTTGTCAAAGATTAAGGAAAATGTGTTAAAAATCTCTCCAGTTACGTATTTCTATAAATGTTTCCTTTTATTGTTTAGTGGTTTTTCTTCCTTTATGTATCTCACTGTGACATATTCAGTTCATTAATGTTCATTAAAATTACACCTACATAATGATTTGGACGCTGTTGAGATAACACAGTCACTTTAGTACCATAGTTAACATTTCTTTATTCTGCATTATTTTTTGTCTGATAGTAACTTTTTCCTTCTTTTTCTTCCTTTACCTACTATCCTTATATTTGATATCTTGTTATCACTTTTTGATATATTTCATGCTTAGCCTATCAGTAGACATTGTTTTTGACTCAGTATGAGTGGTTTCTTTTTTTTTTTTTCTTTATGTCTTTATTAGGGATATTTAAGCTATTTATATTTAAAAAAACAAATATTAAAACTTTCTGTCACTCAGTTCTAAGATATCTGGGTTGAGTTTTGTGTGTGTGGGTTTTTTTTGTTTGTTTTTAGGGTTTTTTTGCTTCTAGAGAATTCTTTATCTTTGCTCTTTTGATATATATGTTATTCTTTTTTGTTCCTTTGTTTTGGGCTTTCCTATAATTTTGAAAGCTATATACTTTATTTTTCATTTTGCTGATGTTTAACCCTGCATTTTGTAAAAGTAACCTCTTTTTTTCTCTTTTTTCCTCTTTTTCTCTTTTTCTTATCCTCTTTAACCTCTTTTTCTCTGATTACTAAACACAAAAATGAAATATCTTTTGAAAATTTGAAACAAATGTTTAAAATATTTTTATTTCTCCTTGCTACATGTTGAATTTTCAGTCTTTATTAATGCAATTATTTTGCATTAATATTACCATTTTTATTACTAATTTTTTACATTAATAAATTCTCTTTAACATTTAAATTTAGTTTTAAACAGTGTTCCCTCATCCCTTCCTTGTGTTTTTACAGATTTTCGTAGGGGAAGGGAAATGTTCATAGCTTATTTATATGGTCTGTGAATTTCTCAGTTTGTGCCCTGACACAGGGCTGGATCCCATGACCTTGGGATCATGACCTGAGCCAAAATCAAGGGTGGGATGCTTAACCAAGCACCCTTGCTGGGACTTTTATATATGAATCTGGAAAGAAAGAAGTGCTTTCTTTCCTCAAGTCAGATAGTATAAGGATGTGACTTAGATGCTCTTTATGTATAGAAAAGCCTGAGATAATGAGGCAGGCTTACAGGAGAGGATGGGATAAGAGATGAAGGGAAAAAGAGAATGTCTTGAAAGTATCATCTAAGTCCCTAGAGAAAGACATTAATGCCTAAAGTCAGCTCCTAGTGTTTCTGTACATCACGTGAGCTATTAAATTTCTTTAGTTAAATACAACGTTATGCTAGTTAAGTACACTATTTTCTTATTCATCTTTCAATTATAAGTACTTGGTATACTGCCTGGCTTGCACATAACAGAATCTCAATAGGTGTTTGTTATACAATAGATGTTGTTCATTTTATAGCTTCTCCATAGTGACATATGTCTTTCCTATCTCAAAACTTCAGCACCCAACAATAAATCCATTTCATTCATTTTCCCCTGTTTTCTTCAACCACAAGTGCTTGGAATTTTCCCTGGAAATGTGGCCCAAGATGGTAGTTCTTCTACCAAGTTCACTATGATGCTAGTTTACTGGGATTAAATTAGGGAGGAAAAATTATATATCTAGGGCCAGTTCAAGATTTTCCACTTTTTTGGTGTTTGATCTCTATCTTACTTTTTTCAATCCTTGCTCCACTCATAATTGGAAAAGGTAAGGAATATTCTGTTACTGAATGCAACCTCTGGGAAGACTTTCCGTGGCATAGCCCTTGGCCATGGGCCTTAGAGGCTATTGGAAACCTCAGAAGTAGAGTGTCAGGTTCCAGGTACAGTCTAGATTTTTTGACCAACTTATTGTGTGACTTGCACAAGTAATTTTGCTTCCGAGGTTTTCAGCTTTCTCACTTGAAATATCAGGATTTGGGTCAGATGTTTTCTAAGATTTCTTTCATCACTGGCATGGTATGATTTCATGAATCTTTGCAATCAAAGATGTTTCATCAAAATGAATTTTGTTGTGTGGCAATTATAGGACAACAGTATTCCTTATATTTGTAGATATGTCCTGATATTGATATTTGATCTTAAAACATATAGCATGCACTCTATCAGCATGTATCTCTGAAGGATTGTTCTTTATGTGTCTTAAATATTAGAACTAAGACACATTTCCAGATATAAGGGTATATATATCTATATGTAGGTCAAATACTCTGTTATGGTCTTTCATTTTTTTGTATGTGAAATTAAAAACACTGCTTGAATAGGTAATAGTAATTATTGTGTACATTGTAGTAAAACAATATTGACTGGAAAAGAAATTTCCTTCTATGCACCTCCATTTTAATATAAAGAATTTGACCTAAAGAAAAATATCACTCAATAAATTGACAGTAATACTTTTGGCAAATAGGTTAAAATGGTGGGCAAGGCACACATCAGAAGTCAAAATATTGTGAATATTTATATTGTTCTTTGTAGATTTCAGGTTCTCCTTTCTACTGCTAATATTACAACTGTGCCATAAAAATTTTATCTCAGGAATCAGAGTTTAATTTTTCTCCTTCTTTTGACTATGAATGAAGAGTGATTTATGAAGAAATATATAAAAAGAAGAAAATATTTATGCATTCTCTTATCAGTCACCTCATGTAATTTTCACACAATCTTTCTGTACATATTATTGTATAATGAAAGAAACTGAAACTCAGAAAATGTAACAGGCCAATAAATGAGAGCAAGAATTGAACTCAGGTGTGTCTGACTTATTGTACATAACATGTAATAAGATTCTAGAAGGAAATGTTAAACAGCCCTTTCCTTGTAATTGGGAAAGTATGAACAGTTTGTTATATGGTTTATAAAACATTCAAAAAACTAATACCAGCTTCAGAATTGATTACAAGTCAACTTTTTTTTTACTCATAGTAATAAATAGCTGTCAAGCACTTGCTAAGAATGAGACATTGTACAAAATACTATATGTGTATGACTTTATTTAATTCTCATACAAACCCTGTGCAATAAGAACAGAGTTCTATTTCGTAGATTTACATTTTACAATTCTGAGAGGTTAGGTAATTTAATTTGCCCAAATACACAGTTGGTAAATGGAAGAGGTGGATCTGAATCCAGGTCTCCCTGACTGACTCAAAGGCCTATGCCCAATCACTCTACTGTAACACTGGTCACTAGATTTAAATAAAATGAGAGCTGAGTTCTATGCTAGCTTTTTGCTAGCTCCCGGAGTAACTTTCATAACTAATTTAACTTCTTTTGGCTTTGGTTTACTTCTATATAAAATTAGGGAATTGAATGAGAACACTGTAAGGATTTCTTTCTCTTTTCAACATACTTCGAGTTTCCATGGCCTGAGGCAATTCTCAAACATACCTGGATGAAGCACTCCAGACTTCTTCCACTTGACTTTATTCTTACCTTAAAAAAAAAAAAAAAAAAAAAAAAAAAGACTGGGTCTGCAATCTCTGAACTTGAGCTCCATATCAATTTTTTTCTTTGAGAGGTAGCAGGGGTTTCACACTGCCTGTGAAACTCTGGTACAAATCCCAACTTATATTGTACAAGTTGTCCTCCTGGGTTCATTTAAGAATCTGTATGAGAGAGTGCAATGGATTTTAGAAGAAGGACCTTTTAAAATTATTACTTCTTAAAAAGCAGAATAGAAACAGAAGAACCTACATCAAACCTGTAGAGTTTTTTCCCAACATACAAAAATTTGGATACGAAGGAAAAGTCTGCATCTATTTTAATCATCAAAGTTTGGGTTGGTGATAAAAATCTGAAAAAATCTGTAAAAAAAACTGTACTTTTACATGTTTCCTCTTGTACATTCTTTTTTTAAAAACGTGAAATATACACACAGCAGTACTCTCCTTAATACACAACGTGTACATATCAGCCATCTTAAATAAATTACAAGCACCTTAGAATTCTCCTCTGTGCCTCTCTCAGATCACATCCCCCAACCATCCTCCTGAGTTAACTTCTAACCTGAGTTTTGTGTTAATCATTCCCTTGTTTTTCTTTATAATTTTACCATTAGTGTGTATACCAACAATGTTATGTTTAGTTTTGCCCGTTTTTGAACTTTATATAAATGAAATGGTCAGACTATGTGCATTCTTCTATGACTTGCTCTTTTCATTCTCTATTATTCCTTTAAGATTCATCCAAGTAGTGTGTAGCTATTGGTTTTTCCTTTGTGATTAATAATATTCTGTGGTGTTATATATACCACAGTTTATCCATTATATTGTTAATGGATATGTAGGTTATTTCAGGTTTTGTTTTGTTTTTGCTATTACAAATTATGAACATACATTTATCTGTTTCCTGGTACATGTATGGAAGCTCCTCTAGCATTATACCTGGGAGAGACTGTTAAATCTTAGGGTATGCATTCCTTAGCTCTACTAAGCCAGTTTGGTTTAATTGATAGCTTAAAAAAATTAATCTGTTGTAAACATTTAACATTCTGGAGCATGAAAAGAAGTCATAATCCTATTGAATTGTAAAATCTGGCTAACCAAGATGTTAGTAAGTCCTACTAGAAGAGCAGAACATTACCCTGGGTTGAGCTACTAAAATAAAGAGGTAGTGTAGTTTGTTAAGAAACAAGAAAAACAGGGGCGCCTGGGTGGCGCAGTCGGTTAAGCGTCCGACTTCAGCCAGGTCACGATCTCGCGGTCCGTGAGTTCGAGCCCCGCGTCAGGCTCTGGGCTGATGGCTCGGAGCCTGGAGCCTGCTTCCGATTCTGTGTCTCCCTCTCTCTCTGCCCCTCCCATTCATGCTCTGTCTCTCTCTGTCCCCAAAATAAATAAACATTAAAAAAAAAAAAAAAGAAACAAGAAAAACAGCATAGATAATTGCCACAACATGGATGGAGCTAGAGTGTATTATGCTAAGTGAAGTCAGTCAGAGAAAAACAAATACCATATGATTTCACTCATGTGGAATTTAAGAAACAAAACATGAACATGGGGGGGAGGCAAACCATAAAAAGACTCTTAATTATAGAGAACAAACTGAGGGTTGCTGGATAGGGGGTGGGGGGATGGGTTAATGGGGTGAGGGACATTAAGGAGGGCACTTGTGATGACACTGGGTGTTATATATAAGTGATAAATCATTAACATTCTCCTGAAACTAATATTACACTATATGTTAACTAACTGGAATTTAAATGAAAACATGAAACAAACAAAAATAAAAATAATTAAAAAATAAAATGAAAATTTGAGACAATTATAATTTTATTCTCAAATTTTGATATAAGTAATTTCCTTTTTTACAAAATAAACACTAATTATAAATTTAAAAAAAAAGAATGGCATAGGAATGGCTAAATGAAGAATATAGGAGACCATTCTGTTTCTAGAAAAATAATTTAGAAAGATGGGCAAGTCTTGTTTCTTTTCTATTAGTAATTAGATTCTTTATAAAAAAAAATGTTTATGCATTTATTTTGAGAGAGAGATAGCGTGTGGGGGGAGAAGGAGGGAGAGAACCCCAAGCTGGAATCAGGACAGAGCCCGAAGCAGAGCTCAAAGCAGGGCTCACAGTTTGATTCATGATAAAATGACCTGAACAATACAGAGTTCATATTTATCTTATGAGTTTATACTTTTTTCCATTATGGAATCTCTTGGAAGTTATTGTATATGGCGCTCAAAAAGAATTGCTTAAATGTCTCTGTTTAGGAATTGTTCTGAGCCTGTATGCCATGGACTTTAGTGGGTACTAAGAGCTATTCCATGTGGACATGGACACATGGACAGTAACTCCATGTGTACAGTAATATTATCAGTGAATGAAGAAATGTATTTGACACCCTAGGTTAATCCTGTGTAGGTTTTCTATCTTCTTAGTCAATAGATAAATAGATTTCAGCTATTATCATGCAGGTAAGAAGAAATGTTTGATATTAAAGATGTTGAGATCTGAAAGTTTGGGAACTAACTACTGTGTAATGTACATCTGTACCTCTAACGTGTGTGTGTGTGTGTGTGTGTGTGTGTGTTCATTCAAACAGGCACACACATGTCTCTAGATAGGGTTTATGAAAATCCATACCACCAAAGGATAGCAGGATATTAAGAAAAAAAAAACTTCTGTAGATATGTACCTTCTAACTCTGAGACAGCATTTTAAATTATTAAACAGAATATTTAACATTTGCACTTGAACATTTTATTTGTAAACATAAATTAGAGAACACCATTAAATCAGCAAGATTTCTCACACTGCAGAAGGAACATAGGGTCCCTTTTAGTTTCATCTTTGTAAACATTATTTATAAATCACTAAGGGGCGCCTGGGTGGCGCAGTCGGTTAAGCGTCCGACTTCAGCCAGGTCACGATCTCGCAGTCCGTGAGTTCGAGCCCCGCGTCAGGCTCTGGGCTGATGGCTCAGAGCCTGGAGCCTGTTTCCGATTCTGTGTCTCCCTCTCTCTCTGCCCCTCCCCCGTTCATGCTCTGTCTCTCTCTGTCCCAAAAATAAATAAACGTTGAAAAAGAAAATTTAAATCACTAAATAATAGGGAGAGGATCAAAAGCTAAGTTGATTAAATATGAGTCAGAAAATAAGATGAAGCAAAAGTTGAATACTAGTATCTTATTTATTGTCCAGGTTTTGAAAAATTAAGGTTCATTTTTTTTCATTTTGCCAATTCAGTTTTGTTACTCAAAAACACACAATTTCTTCCAAACCAGGAAGTAATTTTGAGCAGCCCTGAATATACATGTGGGTGCATTTATTTTCCCTTCATTTGAGCAAAATTTCCTTCAGTGGAAGAGACTAATCTTTTAAAAATAGTATAAAAATGATACCCCGTCCATACAGTTCAATTTATAATTGAACTCTTCAAAGAAAATAAAAATAACAAGAATGATTTCTTACACGGTTAAAATTCAGATATTTTTCTTGCTAATGCTCCTCCAAGAACTGTTATGGAAAATCACTAACCTGGCTTCTGACAGTGTTTTCATGTAGAACAAAATATAAATGACAGTATTTTCATTACTGCTAATAATGAAAATATTGATGTCTAAATGTTTATACTCTGGAAAACTATATGAGAGCTTAACTGAAATAAAACATGTGTTGATCACTGAAATAGATTTTTTTTAATTTATAAAACAACCGGCATCTAATGTCCCACATGGGGTTATATCTTCTCCCCTAGTGATGCTTAAGAGAAAGAGTTAAAGTGAAAAACAAAGTGAGGCAAACATACCAAGAAAACAGTAAACATTAGAAAAATTCTTAATTAGATGATTCATGAGGGGCACTTGGGTGACTCACTTGATTAAATGCTGACTTAGGCTCAGGTCATGAACTCACGAGCTGTGAGTTCGAGCCCTGTGTCCGGCTCTGTGCTGACAGCTCAGAGCCTGGAGCCTGCTTCAGATTCTCTGTTCCTCTCTCACTCTGCCCCTCCCCTGCTCATGTTCTGTATCCCCCCTCTCTCTCTCAGGAATAAATAAACATTAAAAAATAAATAAAAAACAAAAGATGATCCATGAAGTCCCTACACTTGTTTGTGCCGCCCCTGCCCCCCGCCCCCCAAGGGTCATTCAATAAATAACATGCTTCAGGGAGTTTGTGTAAACAGTGCCTTGGCACCAGGGAAAGGTGAGATTAGAACCAACTCCTGGAATCAGTCCTGGTAGCCTGGCTGAACTCTTCAGTGGTGTGAGTTGATGCACAGAGATTATATGCAGTGTAGTTTGTCTTTCACATCTGCTATGTTTACAGATGTGAAAATATAGATATTGTAGCATACATACAGATGAATAGCCATTTGAGAACATTGAAATCTGTTACTCTTTTAACACAATTATTCCTTGCTTTTGCTCTCCAGTAGAAAATTTTCTCTTCCCACAGAAAAACAAAATGTCACTGTGCAGAGACTTAACAAATGAGATTAGTGTTTGGAGAATGAGGGTGGCCTTTGTGGAAGTGTTTGGAGTCCTTGGCAAACTTTATCTACTAACAAGCAGGGGACATTTACAAGGTCAGACTCCTTGCAAAAGGCTGGACCTGCATCTCAGAAGAAACCACTGCAGAGTTCATCTATTCAGTCAGAAAGACACAATCTCCTTTAAAGCACAGTCCCAAAACAATAATTATTTCTCATTTTGAGAGGACGATGGGAACTCATCTTTCCCTCCCGACACTTCTCCATTTATTCCACGCTGCAACAAGATCCCCTTAGCTAATAGATACCTACCTAGAGGTAACTTTATAGTCTTTCATCTACTAGATTAAATTCATTTTCCCCCCAAAGGAAAAGTGTCTATCTTTTTACATATTCAATTTTTGCTTATACTTTAAGAATATATCGGGGCGCCTGGGTGGCGCAGTCGGTTAAGCGTCCGACTTCAGCCAGGTCACGATCTCGCGGTCCGTGAGTTCGAGCCCCGCGTCAGGCTCTGGGCTGATGGCTCAGAGCCTGGAGCCTGTTTCCGATTCTGTGTCTCCCTCTCTCTCTGCCCCTCCCCCGTTCATGCTCTGTCTCTCTCTGTCCCAAAAATAAATAAACGTTGAAAAAAAAATTAAAAAAAAAAAAAAGAATATATCATTAATTTGTTCATCATCAATTTGATTAGGCATAAAATATAGCAAGAATGGCAATGCTTTACTTCTATTTTCTAAAAGAGCATAACCAAGCAAGCATCGACCACTATCAAATAATTTCTAATCTTTCTTGGCATCTGAGGTATTTAAGTTCTGGTTTTGACTGCTTTAAAACAACCATGATGTTGCATGGCATTGTAACTTAGAATTTGTCTAAATATAACATTGAAGTGTCCCATCTTCAAGGCTAATATATAAGAACAATTTATTTGGTCAAGTTGAATGCACTAGGCTAAAGAATTCTGTAATTAAAATTCACTCATGTTACATAGTACAGTAACTCATGTACGGTACAGTACAGTGATAAAAACTTTGCTTCTTGGAAAAATGATTCCCCAAAGAAGCTATGCCTAAAGTTACAGAGATCCTCCAAACTGAGGATGTGAACGATCTGAGGAGCTCCTTACAAATATCAGAGGTCTACTGACTCAGTGAATATTTCCTGTTTTCATAGCATAAATTCAGCTCTTTCTAAAAACTCTTTTTTTCTAAGTTTATTTATTTTAAGAGAGACAGAGACAGAATGAGCAGGGGAAATGCAAAGAGGGAGAGAGAGAGAAAGAAAGATAGAGAATCTCAAGCAGGACCCATACCTTCAGCACAGAGCCCGACGTGGGGCTCGAACTCAGGAACCAGGAGATCATGACCTGAGCCCAAACCAAGAGTCGGCCGCTTAACCGAGGGAATGACCGAGGTGCCCTATCCTTCTAGAAACTCTTGAAAGCACCAGTGTTAGTATTCTGAGTTACATGTGACAAAAAACCAACTCAAAAAGATCAAAAAGACATAAAGAAATTGAATGGTTTACATAACTGAAAAGGTCAGGGCAACAGGGACAGTTTCAAGTGTGCCTTGATGCAGAGAATGGTAGATGTCACTAAGACTCTTCCTCTGGATCCGTGCCTCATGTAGGTTCTTCCTCTCATGAAAGCAAGATGCTTGTAGCATCTGCAGCAACCTCACATCCTTCCAACCTCAAGTCTAATGGAGAGAGGACCTGCCTGTCTCAATATTCCCAATTGAAAGTTTTATTATGTCTCCTTGGCTTTGATTGCATTACCTGTCCATCCCTCAATCAATTACTCTGATCAGAAGAATATAAGAATACAAAGTGCCATTAGACTTGGGCTTTAGGCACCTGTTTCACTCCTAGAGTTGAGGATGGAGGCCATTATGGAAAGGAAAGAATGGGGAAGAATGAACCTTAAACTAAAACTGGAGCTTTTTAGGGGTGCGTGGATGACTCAGTTGGTTAAACGTAAATAAAAAACAAAACAAAACAAAACATAAAACGAAAACAAAAAATGGGGCCTTCTGCTGAAAGGAGGATGATTGCTGGGGACACAAACCATGAAATTCACTGTTCCACCCTCCTAGAACCCTTTGCTATCAGCTCACCAGACACAAGCTCATCTAGTATTATTGTTCCTTATGTGTCAGGGATGTTTAACAATTCATAAATGAGGGCATAATTTTATAGGCCTAATACTTATACTCTCTAATACAATATTTAATTTTTTTAAGTTTATTTATTTATTTTGAGAGAGAGGGGAGAGGGACAGAGAGAGAAAATCCCAAGCAGTCTCTGCATTGTCAGCACAGAGTCTCACATGGGGCTGTCTTATGAATTGCGAGATCATGACCTGAGCCAAGATCAAGAGTAGAATGCTTAACTAAGTCACTCAGGCGCCCTAATATTTAAATTTTTTTCCAGTATTTAAATTTTTAATGAAATTATTAATTATTTCAAAGTTAATACTAATTATTCCTTAAGTGGATTCTTTGTATTAACATCCACAAATACTTGGCTTTTTAATTCAGGATGTACAATTCAAATTATATTTTAGTCAATTTTTTTAAAGTGATCAACATTTAAAAAAAATTTTTTTCTTAATGTTTATTTTTGAGAGAGACAGAGACAGAGTATGAGCAGGGAAGGGGCAGAGAGAAAAGGAGACAGAATCTGGAGCAAGCTCCAGGCTCTGAGCAAGCTGTCAGCACAGAGCCTGACACGGGGCTTGAACCCACAAACTGCGAGATCATGATCTGAGCCGAAGTTGGACACTTAACCAACTGAGCCCCCCAGGTGCCCTATATTTTAGTCAGTTTGAGGCAAAGGATGACATTAGGATAATTTACAGTTGCACAGAGGTAAACCAAGTCATCAAACTCTTTCCTCCCTGATAAGAAGGCATTATATGATACTGCATTTAATTTTTATTATTAAAGACCCTTAAAAATAGGAAGAGCAAAGATTGATTATAAGTAATATGACTTACAAATAGGAAATAATAAACAAAAAAGCATATTACTAGGTACAGACATTCCAAGTATAAAGTTATCATTTAATATCATATTAAGTACTAATTTTTCATGGCTGGAAAGAACTATAGAGATACTTCAATCCTAGAACTTCATAATAAAGATATTTTATTATGGTAAGTTGTTTGTCATTATCTTCTGCATAAGACAGAACGTCCAGAAAAACACATTTATATTAATATATCATTGTGAAATGGATTAATTTGGGCTGATTCTATAAAGAACTCTCTGCTCATCCAAGAGGACACAACTGCACCCCAACTTAGCTGATTCCTTCTCAGGGCTTTGTTCATTCCAAGACTCATTGAGCCTCTCCATATTTGTAGCTCTGTGCTAGGTGCTGGGATACAATGATGAATAAGATAAATGTGGCCCCTAATCACACGATGCTTCCAGTTCAGTGAGGGTGACAGACAGCAATTATGTGACAGTTGACCCTTGAACAACACAGGAGTTGGGGGTGCCAACCTCTCCATACAGTCAAAATTTGTGTATAACATTTGATCCCCCCCCAATTTTACTAATAGCCTACAGTTGACCAAAAGCCTTACCAGTAACATAAAGTCTATAAACAAATGTTTTGTATGTTACATGTTTTATATACTGTATTCTTATAGTAAAGCTAAAGAAAACAGAATGTTAAGAAAATCATGAGAGAAAATGTATTTTCAGTATCATACTCTAAGAACTTGCATATAAGTGGACTTGCACAGTTCAAACCCATATTATTTAAGGGTCACCTGTATTCACCAAATCCAGTCCTCAGTACAAGGTATAATTTTTGTTATAAAAGAAAACTTCATTGTCCTGTTACATCATCTCCAAGTCCATCTGGCCAAGTCTAGAGGCTTAGGGAAATTGCCTTTGAGTAGAGAATAAGAAAATGATGAACATCTGGGTGGTATCACATGATCAAGGCTCTGACAGCCGTCTGCCCATCTGGAACACAGAGGACAAGGTAAGGAAGTTACTTTGGGGCTAGATCATGCAGGAACTTGTAGACTGTAAGGATTTCAGTCTTTATTCTAAAGTTTTGGGCAAAGGGTGACATAATCAGATTTGCATTTGAAAAATCACTCTAGTTAACATGTAGAGAATAAATGCAAAGGTTGGTGTAAAATTATGTCAGGAAGCTGATAGAGTGGTCCAGGTGAAAGAAGATGATGCAATGGTGGCATGTCCTAGAGTGGCACTGTTGGAAAGATTTGACAGATTTGAGAGAGATTTTAAATAAAAAATAAAAAGACGCATTGGTTCTCACAAGTTATGAGTCATTATATGCCAGCAGTTTTTTTTCAGTGTACTTTCTGAGGCCAGTAACCAGTCTGTTTTCCTACTGAGACTCAATAAATACTGTCATTCTCTGACAGTCATATTCCTTTAGTTTATTATGATATAGCAATACCTGTAGTAATAATGATGCCCACATCCTATAGCTTTCCAGTTAATGCAGATGCCTTTTGACCATAACCTTCATCTCTCACCTTGTTAATTCAAGTCTTTTTGCTCCTGACTACACTAACTCATAGACACCTTCATGAAATGTAAAAGCATACAACAATCTAGGGTGCCTATATACCTGAAAATATTCTGAGTTATATTATAGTTTATAGATATCCATTCCTTAAATCTTTATACTAACATGATCTGGAGAACTATGGAAGTCAGTAAAGATAGCTGACCTGACATAGCACACTATATGGATATTTTTTTTCCTTTAACAAATGCTCTATCCTGAAATTTAAAATCCACATTTAGACTAAAACGATGTTGTATGATTACATGCCTTGCAAACCTTCTATTCTGATTCTACCTTCTCTTTTTCCTCCCTGATTCCTACAGTATTGGTGTTCCCCAGAATCTCTCTGTAGGCTCTTTGCTCATATTCTAAACCAGAGATAACCAAATCACTGATGCTGCTCCTGAGCTGTCCACCTGAATGTCCAATTGCTTGTATGTTCATTCAGTTAACAGACATTTTTGAGAGCCTGTTCTATTCCACCTCCTATTAAGTGTCTTCATGAAATGGTTTTTCAAAAACCCTAATCACATACCTGAAATTAAATCCATCAGGCCCCCAAATCTACCCATCACTCTCATATTCATCATTTCAGTGAAAGTCAACATAGCCCACTTGCTTTAACTTCACTCAACACCTGCCCCTATCTCTCCCTCCCTTGCTGTCCAGTCACAAGTTCTATGGCTCTTCCATTTAGACCTCATTCAAATTCACCTCTTTTCCTGCCTTCCTTCACTTTCAGGGCTTCAATTTGCACCTTGTCACCTCTAGTATAATAAGCTCACACTGTATTTCCCTTCCTCCAATGGGGGCCCCCTTGCCAATCATTCTTTCCAATCCAAGTCATCTGTTATGAAGGCTGATCTAATCATGTGACTCATAGAAACCTCAAGGGTGATGTTTTCTCATTAGGATAGAATACTAGCATCTCAGTACAGCAAATAGAACCCTTAGGAATGTGTTCTTTAACCCTTTAGCTACATTCTAGTGCCATCAGCCCACTCCCCTTCAGACTCTAGATGCAAATCATTTCTTGTTCAGTAGGTTGTAACATGCTCATGTCTCTGCATTTGCTCTCCTTTCTGCCACCCTCTATTATTACACTTCACCTTCAAGATTCTTTTCAAGTATTCTTTGCACAGGATTTTCAGCATCTGTGCTGCTGAAGCGAGCACTCTGCATGGGGTTTTCAGCTTCAGGCCCATGTGTGCCCCTGCCATTCTACTTTGTCCATCTATTTATTGAGACACTCAGATAACAGCCTACTTCTCTTTTATTCACATTTCACTCTGCCACTCAAACCAACTTTCTGGAGCATAGATCTTTTATCCCCTCAGATCTACCCATAGTACATGAAATATAATTAAATGATCAACAACATTTGTTGAACTAGTGTTAATAATTATAATATATTTAAATGATTTTAATGATTTGTATGATATGGTTATTATGATTATAATTATAATATATTCAAATGATTTTTAATGGTTTTTAAATGATTTTAATGATTTGTATGTGCTAAGTATTTTTTAGCAAATCTGGGAGAAATGCACGCACACCTATTAAGAAACCAAATACCACCACTACTATTAAATGACAACAAATAGGTTGTTATGAGAATTTTTTGGACATTCTTCATGCACATTGCAATCCTTGGAAGCAGACTGAGTTATCGGAAGCAGGATTTGCAATCACTGGATTGGCCAGTTCCCATTTTCAATCTTCAATGCTGAGTCTAAACAGCAAATCCATGCTTCCTGTTGTGAAAGAGTTAAAGCTCTCCAATGGTGCTCATTTCTAATAGGTGTTCTTTCCTTATTTGTTTTTTTTTTAATGAAATGCTTTAGTATGAGATACAATTATGGGGTAGTTTTCCTGAAATGAAACTAGCAATAGGAGTCAATTCAACATATATGTGAAGAATCATTTCAGAATATTCTTTTTTTCTGATTTCTAGACAACTCTATTATTGTGAATAAATCACATGTAGTTCTCTTGTCACCATAGTGTTTGGCAAGGAAATTTGCAGTGTTTCTTCTTTAATCTTAAGAAGCACATATCTGCCAACTTTTATGTTGCTCTTGAAAAGTAATAAATAATTACACTTCATATGTCAGCATTTCAGTGCCTAATATAGGGGAGAGAGTATTCATTGTTTTTCTAAGTGAAAGAGTAAAAAATTGAGAAAGATAAAGAGATTTTGCCGGTGTTTTTCTGTAGAAACATTTTTCTTTTAAAAAAATATGTGCTACAAAAACTATACTAGCAATAGGGATGTTTATCATGATATATATACTTTCATGACGAGAGGTGAATATTTTGATTGAGACTTTGAACAGCATACTTGTGTAAATAAACGTTTTTAAATAATTTATATTTCAAGACAAGATTTAAGCTGTGTTGGTAAGTCTGTCAAAATTACATTTCCATATCCACACTTCTGCTAAGCATAGTAGCATAGCTGCCATGAATCCTAAATTTGAATACACAACTTCTATAAGTGGGACATAGAATGCTATTTCTCAAATATAATATGGGGTCTTTTTTATCTGTCTGAAGGCCATGGGTTTCTTTACTCCATTTGGTGGTGATACTAACACAGAAGGCTGGAAAATGGTATTGTAGAGGAGGGAGGCTATCCATATTCATATAGGTGTTTTTCTGAATGTATTTTATGAATTGGAGAATTGTTTGTACCAGAAAGTGTCAAAATTTTATTAGAAATATTCCCTACAGTTTGGTGGACTAACATAAAACAAAACAAAAACAGGAGAGGATTTTTTTTACATTCTTTTACATAGAAGAGCAGCCCTACACATGGTGTGGGAGAACAAGCAGGGCGAGCAAGGGATCCACGTAGTGGGGAAGGAGAAGTAGGGGTCTGCAGATGCAGCTGTCTAGTACAGGTGTCAGTGCCTGAGTAGGATGAGGAGTATATCTGAAGTGAGGATGAAATGAAGTATTGCAGCTACAGTGGTGTATGTAAGGGAATGCTCAGGGGGCAGTAGTGAGGACAGCCCCAGGCAAGTGGTGTCCGAGCCTGAGCAGAGTTAGGAGGGTGTCAGTGCAGTGAGACAAGTTGCAGTTGCAGTGAGGCAACAAGGGCTGACTATGGGTTACATATAGGGGGTCTGATCACAAAAATATATTAAGGATGATGGGAGCCAGGTTTCTTATGGTCGAGACGGGAAGTACAAGTATGGAAAAGTAGGAAACTAGGATGAATCCTTCAGTGTTGTTGTATCAAAATGGGAGATAACGATATGAACCTATGTTTTATCACTTACTGAAATGACATAGAAATAGATACAGAGGTAAATATGTGTGTATTGGGACTCTCCATAGAAGTAGAACCAATATGCCTCTGTGTATGTGTGTGTGTGTTTATGTATATGGTTTGTTATAAAGAGTCAGCTCACATGATTATGAAGGCTGAGAAGTCTCAAGATCTTCAGTTGGCAAACTAAGACCCAGGAAAGCTAGGCCAGCAGGCTCAAGACCCAGGAAGAGCCAATGTTTAGGTTTGAGTCCAAAAGCAGGACAAAACTGATGTCCCAGTTCAAAGGCAGGCAGGAGGAATTTTCCCTTACTTGTAGGAAGATCAGTTTTGTTGTTCTATTCAGTCCATGAGTGGGTTGGATGAAGTTGCCCGCACTGAGAAGAGCAATCTGCTTTACTCAGTTTACTGTTTCAAATGTTAATCTCATGCAGAAACACCCAACACCCTCACAGACACAACCAGAATAATATTTGATCAAATGTCAGAGCACCTCATGACCCAAATTGATACATAAAATTAAGCATCACAGTGTGTGTGCTTGGGTGTCTGTGTTTAAAAACAGCTAGCTTCCAGATCTTGGTTACTAAATACTATTCTCCCTAAAAGGGCTCCTTAGAGAAATGGCTGAATCCAAGGTTGGGCAGGGTAAGTGTAATATGATCCTGGAACATCTTGTCGTACCATATAAGAGTGCTCAAAGAATGATGAGGACATGTCAAAGAACACGGGAACCAGCTTGGAAAGGCTCCTACTGGCCAAAGCCAGAACAACTGGAGCATCAAAATAAGTAATAATAGCAACAGATTGTAACATCAGATAAAATAAGAATCCATGAGCCCATAATGTTTCATGAGACCATCCCTCATATTTACATAATCTCAAAGTACAAATGCACTAAATATGTACTAATTACAAAGAAAAATAATAATAATTTTTCCGTGAAGAATTATGGTAAATGCTACTTTAAACTAATGGCCAATATTAACAGTAAACAATAATAGGACAACTGTATGTCTTCTTTGGAAAAATGTCTATTCGTGTCTTCTGCCCATTCTTAAACTGGATTGTTTTCTGGGTGTTGAGGTTTAGAAATTCTTTGTGTATTTTGAATACTAACCCTTTATCAGATATGTCATTTGCAGATATTTTCTCCCATTCTGAAGGTTGTCTTTTAGTTTTATTGTTTCCTTCACTGTGCAGAAGCTTTTTATTTTGATGAAGTCCTGATCGTTTGCTTTTGTTTCCCTTGCCTTAGGTAATACATCTCATAAGAAGTTGCTAATGCCAGTGTCAAAGAGGTTACTGCCTGTGTTCTCCCCTAGGATTTTATTGGTTTCCTGTTTTACATTTAGGTCTTTAATCCATTTTGAATTTATTTTTGTTCATGGTGTAAGAAAGTTTAGTTTCATTTTTTTGCATGTTCCTGTCCCATTTTCCTAAAACCATTTATTGAAGAGACTTTTTCCCATTGCATATTCTTGCCTTTTTTGTTAAAGATAATTGACCATATAATTTTGGGCTTTCTGTTCTGTTCTATTAAACTATGTGTCTACTTTTGTATCAGTACCATACTGTTTTGATTACTATAGCTTTGTAGTATAATGTGAAGCCCAGAATTGTGATGCCTGCAGCTTTGCTTCTTTTTTTTTTTCAAGGTTACTTTGACTATTCAGGATCTTCTGTGGTTGCATACAAATTTTAGAATTGCTTCTTCAAGCTGTGTGAAAAATATACTGTTAGTATTTTCATAGGGATTGAATTAAATGTGTAGATTGCTTTGGGTAGTATCATTTTAATAATATTTGTTCTTCTAATCCATGAGCATGGAATGTTTTTCCATTTCTTTGTGTCATCTTCAATTTCTTTCATCAGTGTTTTATAGTTTTCAGAGTACAGATATTTTACCTCTTTGGTTAGGTTTATTCCTAGGTATCTTATTGTTTTTGGTGCAATTGTAAATGAGATCGATTCCTTGACTTTTCTTTATGCTGCTTCATTATTGGTGTATAGAAATGCAACAGATTTCTGCGTTTGATTTTGTATCTTATGACTTTACTGAATTTGTATCAGTTCTAGCAATTTTTTGGTGCAGTCTTTCAGGTTTTCTATATAGAGTATTATGTCATCTGCAAATAGTGAATGCAAACTGGTGCAGCCACTTTGGAAAACAATATGGAGGTTCTTCAAAAAGTTAAAAATAGAAAAAAAAATAGAACTACCCTACGATCCAGCAATTGCACTACTAAATATTTACCCAAATAATACAAAAATACTAATTCAAAGGCATACATGTACCCCAATATTTATAGCAGCATTATCAACAATAGCCAAATGATAGAAAGAGTCCAAATGTCCATCAGCTGATGAATGGATAAAGAAATTGTACACACACACACACACACACACACACACAATGGAATACTATTCAGCCATAAAAATAATGAAATCTTGCCATTTGCAACAACATGCATGGAGCTAGATAGTATTATGCTAAGCGAAATAAGTCAGCCAGAGAAACAAATACCATATGATTTCACTTATATGTGGAATTTAAGAAACAAATGATCATGCGGGAAAAAAAGAGAGGCAAACTGAGAAATAGATTCTTAACTATAGAGAACAAACTGATGGTTAGAAGAGGGGAGGGGAGGTGGGGGGAATGGGTTAAATAAGTGATGGAGATTAAGGAGAGCACTGGTTGTGATGAGCACTGGGTATTATTGTATGTAAGTGTTGCATCACTAAATTGTACACCAGAAACTAATATTACACTATATGTTAATCAACTGGAATTTAAATGAAAAAAAAAAACAGTAATAGGAAAAATCAAATTATGTATTGGCTGATAGGATGTAGTGAGACAAATGGAATATCACTTATGTGGTATTCCTGCAATAAATAAAATGCATATTCTGAATCTATGAGAAAAAAAGACAAATGCAAATTGAGGAACATTATACAAAATAGCTGACCTTTATCTTCAGTAGTGTCAAGTTGTATGTCAAGGAAAGACTGAAGATCTGTTACAAATTGGAGGAGGAAAGAGATGCGACAACTAAATGCAACATGTGATTCTGAGCTATATCCTTCCGCTATAACAAACATTATTTTAAAATTCATAAAACATAAATGGCTATAAGATTATATAGGAGTGATATATTTATATTAGCTACCTGATACTGATGGTTTGTGGTAATGTAAGTTAACGTCTTCATTTATAAGAAATACTCATTGAAGTATTTGGGGTGAGGAGCATCACATCATCAACTTACTGTCAAATTCAAGGGGAGAAAATTTCTTTATTCTTAGAGCTTTTCTCCACGTTTGAAATTGTTTCAAAGTAAAAAATAAATACATATGCTACAGGACATTTTATTGCATTAACAGTCTGAGATTTCACTTGTTTCCTTGAGAATACAGCTCTTTTGTTATATTCCTTTAACTATATTATGCCTGTTTATTTTGGTGTGAAAAGGCAGTAAAACTATATCCTTATAAGTTACTGATTATGACTTTTTACATCTTAAACGTTCTCAGGTTTGGATTTTCATTATGCAAAAACCATATCAAAAGAGTGGTAGTTGAATATATCTAGTCACAGGGAATACGTTCTCATATTTCCTCCTTGGATACATCTCTCTCTCTCTCTGTCTCTTTAGGAACTTTCCCAGTATTGTAATGCTCCCTGCCATTTCAATGAAACTGCTTTAACAGTTGTTATCACCTGTCTCTCTCTTCATTTTTAAACTTTGAGGATAGTTATCAGTTCTTTCTTGATGTTGCTGAAACATTTGATATTCTTGGCCTCTGTCTCCTTGAAACTCTCAAGTCACCAGACTCTGTGATAAGGCTTTCTTGCACTCCTCTTGCCTCTCCAGGAATTCATTCTTCTTAGTGGAATTCATTCATAGATTCTTTTCTCTCTGAGAGCCCTTAAAATATTGATGCTTCTCCAAGTTTTGTTCTGTTTCATCTCATCCCTAAATGCACACTTTTCCTGAGCCATCTCTTCAGAGTCTTGATGGCTACCTATTTGCTGATGGCCTCAAATTTCTCTTGTAGCCAGAATAACCCACTGCCTACAAACACATCCACATTTCTATCCTTGAGTATCTCAAAGCCAGTAAATACAAAACTGAATTCATCATCATCTCCTATTTTCCTACTCTCCCTTAAATCGCCTCCACTAGGCTTGGTGCTCTTTTCTATTCCTCACATTGCCATCTATCTACCTAATGGCCAAAAAGATGTTTTTTAACTTCCTTTTTATTAACTGTATCCATACATTTCTTTTTCTCCCCTCCAGTGTCTTAGTTAAGATCACCTTTATCTCTGCTCTGGATTACAGCCTCATAGTTGGGTGTCCTGGACAGAAGCTTTGCCCCGCTCTCGTTTGTCTTCATGGTGATGCCAGAGCATACGTGGTAAAGCACAAATCTGGCTATGAAAATCCTCTGATGAAAATTCTGTGTTGTCCCCATATTGCCTTTGGGCAAAAAGCAAAAACTTGTTAGCAAGATGTGAATGATCTTTCCCAGTTTGGCCACTGCTCACCTCTCCAGCTTCGTCTTTTCTCATTCTCTCTTATCAGTACTGTGCTCCTTGCAGTTCTGTGACAAAGTCATAGTTTATCCAACTCCCATACTGGAATACACTTTATGCCCCCATTTCCTTTCTCTTTTTTTCACATTGTTAACTGTTGGGCATAAAGAAGAGATACCATGTCTTCCAAGGAGCCTTCCTTGATAGCCCCTCTGCCACTGGTTGTTTCCTCAGAATCCTGTGATTATCTTTTATTAGTATCAGAGCACTTACCATATTGTATTACTATTTTAATAGCCACAGTCAAGCTTAAAACCCTTCAAAAGCTTTGCATAACTCTCAGAATAAAATCTGATTCTTTATTCAAGTTCACATAATTTTATGTTATCTGACCTCACTCTAAATCTCCCACCTCATCTCTTACCACTCTTTATCTTCCTAAGTGTTCGCACGTGTTGCTGGACTTCTCTTTGGTCCTCAGATTTGCCATGCTTATTTGGAGACTTGCTTGCAACTCCTGGTCTTTACATAGCTGACTCCTTCCTTGTCATTCATACCTTACCTTAAATATCATCTCAGCAGAAAAGCTTCCCCGACCACCCTATCTCCTGCAGCCTCTGTCAGTCTCTGTCACTGTATACCATTTCAGTTGTCTGCATAATGCTCATCCTGGCTGAATGTTTTTCTTAATTATTAATTTTTTTTCTTATCTGTGTGCCCCCAGCTAGAAGGTAAAACTCCATGAGAGCACAGACGTTGTCTACCTTTTTTTTACATATCCCAAATGCCAATAAAATGCCTCAATAGAAAGAATGACTCCCTTATAAGACTATAGGATTCTTGAGGACAGATTCTATTTTAATAATGTCTATTTATATGGTATCATTCTTGATATATCAAAATCAGTAATCTCATTCATTCACTCAACACATATTTAAGGTATTTCTGTATCCTAAGCGCTGTGTAGGAGATGCCAGTGAGACAAACAGTCCAGTGACAAAAATGCATAGTCTACCACGTATGCAAATGCAGTTCAATTTTACCAAGGTTGGAAGCTTGGAAGTTGTCCAATGTTTCAAAATCAGCCTTTACTTCGAACATGCAATATAAAATAATTCAAAAACCTATACCAAGTGAAATTTAGCACCCTTACTGATCTTACTAGGAATTCATCAGGGGATGAATTAGGTTTAGAAGCTATTTGTCACCTCTTGCCCCACATCCCTGCCCTGAGCTTCATTCTTGATGTCTTCATCTTACTTCCTTTACTATCCCCGCCCCCCCCCCAACAAGGGAATTTCCTTCTAGTCCACCAAAAACAAACTTGTTGTATATAACTGACCTATAATGAAGATTTGGGGACTTATGGGGAAATTATAAATCAGAACAGAAAACAATCTTCTATTAAACAGAAGCTCCAAAGGCTTTTTTCCCTAACAAGAAAGTTCTTACTAACAGTATTTCTCCTTGGTCTACAGCCTGCCACTGTACTGTTAGATGCTACCTCTACCTACAGAGATCTTTCTCTCAGAAAGTTCCCATTTCTCAAATATTTAGAAAATTTAGCTTCCCTGTAGCACTCATCCTCTCCTAAATCAGTCCACATTTCTCACCACAAAGGGGCCACTAATAGGTTTTCCTAAGCAGAAGAGCTATCCACTCCCCTTGATGGGGGAGTGATTCTATTCAAACAGAGCAGAGTTATCATCTCCCTCACTTTAGATATTTGCTTTCTGTCAACAATGCCTAAAATTACACTTTGCTTTAGGTAAAACATACTGCACAATTGATTCATTGAAACTGTTTAGACTGATATCTTCAAGACTTTCAGAAAAGTTGCCCTTCAACTGCATCTCTGTCATTTTGCCCTTGTTTACATGGAATTTTTTTTTTAATTTTTTTTTCAACGTTTATTTATTTTTGGGACAGAGAGAGACAGAGCATGAACGGGGGAGGGGCAGAGAGAGAGGGAGACACAGAATCGGAAACAGGCTCCAGGCTCTGAGCCATCAGCCCAGAGCCCGACGCGGGGCTCGAACTCGCGGACCGCGAGATCGTGACCTGGCTGAAGTCGGACGCTTAACCGACTGCGCCACCCAGGCGCCCCAGTTTACATGGAATTTTAACTAAAGTACCGACATTTGTCCCCAATAAGTTTCATCATATTATATTTGGCCCATCATTTCAGCATGTCAAGATCTTTTAGAATTTTGGTTCTGGCGTGCAATATAAACTATCCCTACCAACTAACTTCATGTCAAATGTAATTGTTTAAGTATATTCTCTATCCTCTCATCAGCTACCAAAAATGGATCATAGGCATGTGCTGCTTTGTTACAGGATTTTAATGGCTTTAAAAGACAAAAATCAAATGAGATTGATAAAAATATAAAGATAGGAAAAAAGGTAAAAATCAAATGAGAAGATTAAAATTTGCCAATTGAGACATCCAAGGACAAATGAACATCTCATGTTTAGGCATGTATCTCCCTCCCATTTCTCTTGATAATTCCTTCACTACTTATTTTGTGGTATAGGTCATTCTGGAGATGGAATGAGGCATGAAATGGGTGGTTGCCATAAAACATATTTTACTTTTATTTTATTTTTTATATTTTTTAAATGTTTATTTTTGAGAGAGAGAGAGAGAATGTGTGCTCAAGTCAGGGGAGGGGCAGAGAGAGGGGGCGGTGGATCTGAAGCAGGCTCTGCACTGACAGCAGAAAGCCCAATCTGGGGCTTAAACTCAAAAACCATGAGAACATAACTTGGGCAACTCAGATGTTCCACGGACTTAGCTATCCCAGCACCCCCACCATGAAACATATTTTAATGTGGCAGGGCCAGAAGTAGTCTAAGGCAACTAAGAGGCCAAAGACAGAAAATTTAAGGAGGCACTAATTCTCAGGAACTTGCAAGAGCAGGGTGGCCTTGCACAATTTTGGGAGTGAGTGCCCCTTAAATTTCGCATGCTAGGTTTCACTTGTCATCCTATTCAAAGTCTCATAATGAGGAGGAACATTTAACTTATAGAAGGTGTCCTTGCCAAAGTTTATTCCTTCAGCCTAAGCTCCAGCTGTCATATTTCCACCTTCCTCATTGCTAGCTGAAACCCCTTAGTCTTAGCAATCTTCAAACTATGCTTGAAATTTGTCCTCTCTGCTCATTTCTCTAGTGATCTAAGACCACAAGTATTAGGAGGGAGCTCCAGGCGTCAGAAATAATAAGAAATACACTTAACCTACCTTTTAAATTAATAATATAGACCAAAAAGGCCAGTTTTTTTTCATTCAATACATTCTGTAACTTTTTGTATTATTTTCTTTGTTCTGCTTTCCCCATTTCCTTGCAGTTTGGTCCACCAGTCCAGGTCCATCATTTCAGGAAGGGCAGGGTCATAACCAATTATGGCTTAGTTAAGTATATTGGGATCTTCTTGGCAACCCTGTGTCGGTGCATACAATTAACTTGCTCTGTCTGGAACTGCTGGACATGTTTTCTTGGGGTCTGACTTGCTAGCCTGTATCCAAATCTCTGTTCCCCAGGACTGATGGTTAAATGATCATGGCATTTCTTCCTTTCTCTTTCTTCATGCCCATCATTATTATGCCATAGCTGCTGAGTACCTGTAGATGTTCTGTTCTCTGTTACAAAATTATGTGTCTCTTCACCTATGCTGTTTTTTTTTTAATTTTTAAAATGTTTTTATTTATTTTTGAGACAGAGACAGAGTATGAGCAGGGGAGGGGGCAGAGAGAGAGGGAGACACAGATTCTGAAGCAGACTCCAGGCTCTGAGCTGTCAGCACAGAGCCTGACGCGGGGCTCAAACTCATGGACTGTGAGATCATGACCTGAGCTGAAGTTGGACACTTAACTGACTGAGCCACCCAGGTGCCCCTATGCTGTTTTTATATAGCATATATATTTTATATAGCCTATATATTTGTCTGGTTGAATACGCACAAATCCTAACTCTTTTTTGTTTCAGAAAGTAGGTTATTTCATGAATGGACAAATGAACTAAGGAGAATGAGCAGCAGGCATTAGGTGTCTCAACACTCAGAAAGCCTGATTAAATCAGCCAAGCTGCTAATGTGCCTTATGTAAAAACTTGGAAGCCAGGCAGATGGCTTCTATATCTTAATGTCTTTGGTATAGTTATTCCTCACCAACTGTGAGCATTGCTTTACTTAAGCATTGTAGTTGGAAAAAAATCATAATTGACAAAATTAATGCCTAGTGAATAAGGAGGACTCAGAGAAAAATAATAAAAATATATCCTGTATGTGCATGTTCATTTGCACACACATGTTCCCATGTACATACATGAATAGATGTACATCACAAAGGGCAACCAGTGCCAGAAAAAGCACAATTCTTTGCCTCTCTTGTGCCAGTGTCACCCTTTTCATTATTCAAAAACAAGTAGCCAAGGTGGATTCTTAATGAATCTATGATAATATTATGCTAACTTTATGTAAGGCAGGTTGCATCCTCCTTAATGTTTTAAAATTTGATCCAACTATATTAAAATTTCATGGTTTTATTTTTTATTTACATATTCCCTCATGATGTTTTCACAAGTCCTATTTGCTCTTTCAGCAAGACTATTTTAAGACATTATTAGACATTACAATAGGCAGTAGTAATACAACTCGCGAGATCGTGACCTGAGCCCGCGAGATCGTGACCTGAGCCGAAGTCGGCCGCTCAACCGACTGAGCCACCCAGGCGCCCCAACAACAAAATACTTCTAATTGTTATCCTTAGAGGCTCATGGGGAACTTGAATCCACAAGATAAGAATAGGAAGCTATGAAAGTAACAACCAGAGAATTAAAATGAGCTCCTATGAAATATATCGCTGCCAAAAATGTTATAGGTGAATTGGAAAATAAAGATAAAGAATTCTCCCAGAAAATACAGGAAAAAAAAACTCAACCCCTCCAAAACAAAACAACACAACACAACAACAAAGACTGAAGATGTGAGAGGAAAGAGAAGTGTGGAGAAACAACATACAACACTGCGGCTTAAGCTATCTTCCTAAAATGCAAACCATACCTTCTATTCTCCAGTTCATAATCATTTAAGTTTTCCCAATTGCCCTAAGTAAAAATCTTTTCACATAAGAGATTTTGTAGTTTGATGCTTTCTGTCCAGTTGAGACTCATAATTTTTCCTGTTACCTCCTAGACTCTAGACCCTGTGAATACTTCTCTTTCAGAAGCAACCTTCTTTCCCATTGCCTTCTTCACCTGACTTTTCATACTCCTTCTAGAATAGCTGGAGCATTTCCTCAAGGAAGTTTTTCAGAATTCCCCTAATATGGAATTTTGTTTGCTCATAAATGTCTTGCATTAAATTGTGAAGTTGTAATGGTAGGAACTGCAGTTTTTTAATTTCTATTAGATTAAACAGTGTGAAATTATTGGTTTTAGGTCATATATTCCCTAGGTCACATATAAACAATTTTGTGTAATTTAACTTGATATATCCCAGCACTTAGTGTAATACTTGGAGCTTAATGAATGTTAGATAATGTTTTGTTGAAAGAAATATCGATGGGGAAGGATTATTCTTGAAATCTAGGTTTTTATGGTTTTGGAATAAAGGCTTCATTGTTATATTATAAGATCAAATATTTAATATTTTAAGATCAGAAACTAAACTGTCATAATTTAAATCAGCAAAGCGTGTTAAATTAATGATTTCAGCTATGCTACTATTTCTGAAACTCAATCACAAAATCTCTCTAACACAAGAAAGCAATCATTAGTTGGAATATAAGACACACTAAAAATCAACCAAAAATACACTTAAGCTCTTAATATATAAACTATGGATTTTTTTTAAATAGTCTATGTGACTAGACTTTTTCATATGGAAGAGAAAAGTAGATTTACTGTTGAAATCCTGTCTTCTGCCTCCCTGTGGTTAATTTTCAGCTAGCAGTATGTAGTAAAATCAAATACTTTTTCAGTCATTCTTGGCTTACAGGGATGTTTAAAAGGTTACCCACTGAATTGGAAATGAAAAAAATATTGATTGAACATAGTGAATCAATTGGAACTTTTAGTGTTTTGCATCTATTTTGTTTGTTTCCTACAAACTTTCCAATTAATTCACTGATTTTGATCAAATTTGCTGTACTTCAATTTTAAGTATCAGTATCAATGCCAATCTTAGGAGGGATCTTCCAGTGTGCAAAGTTTGTCTTCAAGAAATTCCTAACCTCAGGTGAGACTAGAACATTTCTTGAGCAAAATCACAAAGTATGTCTCAGATAGTGTCACATCTGTCTTCTGCATTTCATATGGTGTCTCTTTTCCTTATATTATGACTCAGACACATTTCCAATTAGAAATTGAAAAGTCTTACACCTGACATAGGAAGTGTAGACTTTAATGACAAGAGCAAGAGGTATTAACACAGGCAGACAAGTTTTCCCACTACCCTGAAAGCATCTCAGTTTCTACCTTGCTCTGTGGAATATGGTACTGTATTAATTGTGAAAACATGAGAAACTAAACTCTCTGAGATTTTATTTTGTCTCAAAAGTGGATTAAAATACCACCTATCTCATAAATGTGAGGATTGTGCAAGAAACTGCATGTATACCTCATAACAGAGTGCCTGACATATAGTATGTGCTGTATAACTTTTAGCTGTTGATATTCTCTATTCCCCCAAACAGATGATGCCTAGCTTCTTACTTAAAATAGAAGTTCCATACCCTAACTTTGGCAGTCCGGTTTACCCTTCATCTAGATTTCCCCAATGGTGACATCTTGCCTGGCTATAATACAGTATACAGTCCAGAATATCTATATTGGTATAATCCACAGAGTTTATTCAGTTTTCACCAGGTTTGTGTGCCTGTATGTGTGTGTATGTATGTGTAGTTCTGTGGAGTTTTATCATATATGTGGATTTGTGCAATCACAGCAAGATACAGACTTTCATCACCAGATTCCCTTGTGCTACCTCATTTCTGACCTCATCCACTCACCTCACTTCCTATATCTAACCTCCTACAAGCAATAATCTGTACTCCATCTCTATCTTTTTATTATTTCAATTGTGTCATATAAGTGGAATCAAATAGTACATACTATATAACCTACCCTGCTGCTGTGGACCTCTTCCCTTAGAAGATATGGCCTATTGGAGGCAATAACGTTTTCTAACCCAAACATTAAGGTCATCTTCTTCACTGTAATTTCTGAAAAATGTTCTCTCAAACTTCCCTGACTTGAGAGCATCTCTGTAGAAATTTGGAAAGAAATTTTACAAAACCTTCATTTGAGAAGTGATTAAAACTTGTTGTCTCACTGGTGGTCAGAGAAACTTGACCTGTTTTCCTGTGTTGAGGGCACAACATGTATTTCTAATGAGGTGACTTTCCAGAAAGTGAAATTCCTTATGTTCTGGCTTTTTAAAAGTGAAATAGAAATAAATTCCATAATACATTTGAAAACAAAACAAACAGCAACAACAAGAAAAACGCCTACAAGCAGGACCTGCAACAGGTGGAGAGAATGAGAAAACAGGGCCCTGAGGAGGGGAGGGGAGGGGAAGGAAGTGTGCCCACTGGGCCTCCATGTCCCCTCCAGGATCAGCTGTCCCACCAAAGGCCTGACTTCTTGCATGAAGAACAGGATAGGAGACAGTCTTCCATCTGCACACAATGCCACTTGGAGTAGTAGCTACCACATGATTCCTGTGCACCTTGGAGCCCATCCTTTGGATGAGGGACATGCTGCTGTGCTGCTACGGAGAGGAGGGGGGATCTCATGCTGTAAAACGGTGCTCACTAGTGTGTGCACAGCCTCCTGCTTGCCCAAATGCTGCACCTGTTGGCTGACCAGCTGGCTGCCTTGCTGCACTCAGCTCAGCCACTGGGGAAGCATGAGAAAGATCAGAAGCACAGAAATCAGGAGTTGGATCTGTATAAAGAGGAAGGGTCCCACCTCAACACCCCCATGGAACATTTCTGTAGCCTCTGGACTCAGTGCCCAGTGATGCCAGGACAGCCCACAGGAGGATGCCATCTGCACTAGCCAAGACCACCTGTCTTCCACATGAGCAAGAAGGTGTAGACCTGGAGGATGAGGAGAAGCTTCTAAGATGCTTCAAGCCCCAGTGAACTCATTGAGCATCCCGTGAGGGAATGGAGTGGGATGGAGGGTATGGGATTAGTGAAGAATTAATAAATAAAGTTAAGGCCTTTCGAAAAAAATAACAATAACCCTTTCCCTGCATATCTCATCTGGTGGAAATTAATAAAGCCATCTGTTGTCAACAGTTAATATTTTGTGTTCAATTCTCCTTCATCCTGCACAAAAAATTATTTGCAGGGTTAAGAAGCTACAGAGCATTTGGGGAGCTGATACCACCACACTTCTTTGATAGCTCCCAAGTAGATGTACACCAGTTCAATTGTCCCCTTCCTAAATTTCGCTGAAAGCCCAGTATCTCTCTAGTCTGAGCCAATGGCTTCTACTCCCCAAACTGTCACCAGTTCCAGGGGCTTATGCAGACCCAAAGGAAAGTCTAATCCAATATCCTCGTCTAACTCTTAGGAGGATAAGAGCCCTTTGGGATTTCAGTTGGCTATTGTCCCCCTACTCCTGCTGCCACATAAGGCATCAACCTTCTAAAACCCCAAAGATGCATTTCTCTTTCTCCTTCTCCCCCACCCCACCCCGCCACCTGCCTTGTCTCACCCTTGAGCTTGACTGCTCTGGGGAGACCGTTTTAAAGGAGTCACTAGTCCCAAGGAACTTCCCAGGTCAAGGTTGAGCAGAGCAACTCAACACAAAGTTAGTCTTATCTTTGCCTAGACTGCCTGCTACACACATTCTTCCCATGTAGTTTAATCAAAGACTTTATTTTGAGTCAAAACTCTAAATGTGAACAATTTGCCCTGGCAATAGGCTTTTATCTTTCTAGGAATCAGTCAACAAAAGCATCACATGAGTGTTGATGTATGCTGAAAACTGAAGGAGGTGCTAGGTTAGTAGAAGGATGTGACTGTGATGAATAGCAGCCAGAAAATATTTATGAAGGATAATCTAGAATCCCACATACCTTTCCATACATTTTCTTTAGCCTCTTAAAAAGTTATAAAGGCAATTATGAAGAGGAAGCTATTAGTACCAGAATATCTGAGAGAAGAACATTCAGAAATATTACTTCTTGGAGGAGTTGGTTACTAATAGCCTTTAAGTCCAGTACATTTCAGATAAGATTCCTAAAACCAAAGCTTCACTTCCACTTTACATATAAGAGATCTTAGGATCACTTTGCTCACCTAAACAGCCATACTTCTCAAGAACCAGATAAACTTTGGATCCAAAATAAATCCCTCTCTTGGAAGGGAGCCTTGAAAGATTATGCCAAGAAACCTCTATCTCCTGCTTTAAGTGCTTTTCAGCTCCTGGAATGATTTCCTATTATTTCATTTTATACCACACTGAATATTTCTCACTTATTCCGCTTTCTTAATTCCCAAAAAGCGTCTATTATTTCTTCCTTCCTTGGTGTTTCTTCCCTTGTCAGAAAGAAATGTCACTCCCACAGTTGTTTCCTTCTTTTATGTGAGAATAGATCGTTCTAAAATTATTTCATTTACCAGGTGGTGAGGTCTTTTCAACCTCTAATGAAATGCTCTTCACTGAACTTAAGCCACTTTCACAAAAGGTATAGTTTACAAACTCTTTTCTCATTTGTATGGTTAACTTTATTCTTGTGATACGCCTTTTAAGACTGTTCTATGTTGAGTGTAGCTAGCAAAAGTCAAATAATGTTTGCATCGTGGAGGGAGATCTCAACACTCTAGCACAGAAAACTGCAGGAGTTTTTCAAGTGCTAACATATCTATATGTATTTAGAGAAATATAATTGTGTGTTGCAAATGTCAAAAGCAGTTTATTTACACAGAAGAATTAAAGTAATTAGATCAAAACTAGGAGAATAATCATATAAAAAATTACATGAAAAGGACATTTACTCTTTCTCTTTAAACAGAGTTTAGCAATTACCTTTTTTCAGACTTTGCCCTTGAAAAATCGCACAGAAATTCAGGATGGGAGAGCTTAAATGTCCCCCAGATATAACCACATCCTTGAAAAATTATCTTTCAGCCTATTCCTAATCACCTCTAGCAATGGAAAATACCATTTCCAAAGACTGTCTTTTTTCCTGGATTTCTGGCTTTCCTGGAAGAACTCAGTGCATTTAAGTATAAACACTTCAAATAACCACTGCTCCCACCCAGGAAGCTGCCTCCTCGTTATCTATAATGATCCCTCATGAGCCAATATTTTTATTTCCAAAACTTGGACCCATTGGTTCTAGCTTTGCCCTCTTATACCACACAGAAGAAATCTAATCCATCTTCTGGGTAAAAACACTATACTCAAAGACCACCCATCATGTGCCCTCCCTCAAGTCTTTATTCCTATAAATTAAACATCCCATTCTCCTACAACCATGTGATATGGTTTCTAGACCACTAGCTATTCTAAACACCTCCCTCTGGCTACCCTTCAGGAATCTCTTTAACTATCCTTGGACAGATGATTCCTAGTGAGGTCTAATCAACACAAAACCCAGCAAGACCACTTAGACACACTCTATAAACCTAGCCTAACCCTCAAGAGCTTTCTAAGCCAACACATCTGCTCTTTATTCATTGAACTCACAGTTGGCTAAACCAAATATCCTCTGTCCTAGAACTGTACAATTTGATTTCTGAACTCAAACATATCACTTTGCTTTTAGACATCTTACATTACTTTGTTATATTTACTTTAACAGTTATTTGTGTTAAAAGTTATATTCATTTTATTTATTTTACAGTTATATTTAAAGTTATTTTTGATTCCTGTTTTTTTCATCTAAAATATTAATCTTTCTAAATTTTTAATTTCTAAGTTTGAGTAAATATGCATCAATGTATTTTTCTAAGTCTATGTATTTACGCTATGTATTGAACAGAACAGGATGAAACACAGAGTCTTCTGTCATGTTCCTACAGAAATACAACCAGATTGACATCAATCCAATAACCTTTCCCATTCTCTTTGTGGCATAGCGACTCTGGCCCAACTACTCCAGCCTGACCTTCAGAAATAGCCATCCCTCTCTACTGTTTCCTTTACATGTGGGAAGAAAGAGCAAAGTCTGTCAAGACTACCACACTTTTACAGACATCCCATCACTTTTCCCAGGTACTCAAAGCCATACTGACCTACCTAGTAGTGAATATAATCAAGATTCTTATTAATTATGAGTCACTGAATGAATGCATATGGGGATTCTTTCTTGTTCCAAGATTCTTTGCATAGCAAATCCTCTACACATATCATCCCAGATAAACATATATCTTAGACATCTACCCCGTGTTTAAGAAAAGGAGCAGGTGTCTTCATCCCAGCCACCATCTTTCTGCCATGTTGTCCAATCTGAATCCTTCAACACTAGGAACTTCCTGATACTCCAGAATTTTCTCTATATCACACACATCCAAAATTAGAGCATACAGCCCGTGCTGGATGTTTTCATAAAAGGTGTGTATATTCCTAAATTAGCCCTTTTATGCATTTGAGTTAAGGTGTTAATGTTGACAATAATTAAATATTATTATTAATATTTTCATTTTAACAAAAGCTGTCAGTGTCCTGAACCAAAGAAGTATATATTGTGGATTCTTGACATCCATTTCATAAAAGCGGCTACATGCTTTCGCTGACATGCAAACAAACCCTGAAACCATTACCATCCCTCTAAGGCTGGAAAAAGCTGATCAGTGTATAGATACTCCTCTGAAGTAGACTTGATTACTATATTTCTTTTTATTTTATTTATTAATGATGAGCCCTGTTAAATTTCCTAGTTAGAATTAAATAGGTGATTTTATTTTAAAATGTGCCTGATTAATAACGATATTTTACTCCAAAGTTCAGTTGTTTTGTATATTTAAAATATCCTAATTAAGAAAAAAGTCAGAAAGGGGTGCCTGGGTGGCTCAGTCAGCTAAGCATCCTACTTCGGCTCAGGTCACCATCTCATGGTTTGTGGGTTTGAACCCTGGGTTGGGCTCTGAGCTGACAGCTCAGAGCCTGGGGCCTGTTTTGGATTCTGTGTCTCCCTTTCTCTCTGCCCCTCCCCCACTCACACTCTCTCAAAAATAAATAAACATTAAAAATTTTTTTTAAAAGTCAGAAAGATTTCAAAAGCAATACCTAAAAAGCGGTTATCTACAAAAACAATAATAATAACACCAGTATCACCAAAGCATTGTTGCAACTAACCTGGAATGTCAGCTTTTGTTTTAAGATCTTAAAAACTACCACTGAAGCTTCATCCCATCTTCTCATTAAAATGTAACCAAGTTTTTAAAATTATCATAACAGCATCTGTTCCTGAAAAACAATTTACCAGATCTCAAGTGTTTTATGATAAATTTTATCCAATTTAATTGAAATTAAACTACTTCATATGCATGTAAACATGAATGTATACTTTTTGAGTGCTTATATAAATTTTAGTCAAAATTTTATTTGTCTCTAAGAATTTTATGGCAGTCCCAGCAAGCTTAACAATAAAAAGGCTTGGTTTCAAGGATTTGTATCAAGTGGTTTGTTAAAGAAAAATTATCATTAAAAATGTATAGTATCACAGTGTCCTAGGATTTAGAAAGGATTTTGAAAAAAGACATCTTAAACTTTTAATTCTAGATGTTTAACCCAAAACTAAGCTCAGAGAGATGAGTAGCCATTCTTTTTATGGACAGTTACAGAAAAGATTTCATAACCAAGAGTTTCCACAGTATGTCACCATCCCTATTATTTATTTAAAAAAAAGTTCTAACCACTTACCAAGGTCATAACAACCTTTACTTTCTAAAACTCCTCTTTGTGGTTTTCCTAGTGTTGGTGGAGTGGGAAGCAATATCCCCCTCTCTCCTAATGTATAGTGTACTTGAAATCCTTTCTCAGGTTATCATGAACTGGCTTTTTCTCACGCTCAAATTCAGTGGGGAATCACAGAGAAAGAGAAGAAATTTTCACAACGTTTATCTCCCAAAAAGTTTGCTTATAAAGGCTCAGTGAGTCTTTTCAGATTAGGCATTGCATGAACTTTACAGGATTATGGCTGTCTTTCACTTTCACTGTCACTTCAAGTTGGTTACTGTCCCCATTTGATGGGAGGGCAGCAGATAATAGTGAGGATTGTAGAATTTAATTGTATGGGTTCAAATCATGAACTGTTTACAATACTGGGTAACTTGGGAAGTCATATAAGTTTTTAAGTTTTGGTTTCCTCATTCATAAAATGAGGGTTGATGTAAAGAATTAATAACAAGATGTCATATGAGACTTAGTCCTGAGTGTGTATAAACTCTTCTCCTCCTCCTCCTCCATCATCATCATCATCATCATCATCATCATCATCATCATCATCATAACTATCCTCACAGTTTAATTAAGTAACTTACCCTGGGTCACAGAATAAGTGTTTAATCTAGACCCTCTGACTTTAATCCCCAGGCTTTTCTCTATATTATGTTGTCTCCATTATATATAACCTTGAACTATATCAGGAAAGGACAGAAGATCAAATAAATCAAGCATCACTGAGGAACCTTAAGCTAGTAAGTGAGAAGCACCACTTATCAAAAATTGGCATGATCTAGTTAAGTCATTCTAGTGTAAGTTGACAAGTTATCATTTCATCAGCCACATAGGAAGAGAATATAAAATCTCCAGTGATGTGACTTCTTATCAGACCTTCACAATAACATATTAATCAGACAGAGCTGGTAACAGCATCTCTGAACACAGGTTCAGAGAAGATAAATGTTTGCCTAGATCACTGAGCGGCTAACTATGCTCAGTAAAATGGGTTCATTATTTCTCAGAGGAAGCTAGCATACATGTAGAACATTACTGGTTGAAAATCACTTCCTCATTCCAAATACATAAAGGGCTATTGATTATTATGTTACCCGTGAATTTTTAGCAGGTCCTAAATTAACTCTATTAACATTGGCCTTACTGTTGATCACTGTGGATTTTTATATGATATGCAGCCCCCGCATCGTTTAATCAGCACCCCATACTACTGCAGTCTTGGCCCTGATTATGAATTTTCTAAATAGTAACTATTTGGCTATCTGCCTTTCATTGTGGTTTGTTGAGTCTAAACCATGCTAATCAATCCTATTGCTTCTCTGCCTTTAGCAATCTGTATTTATAGTACTATGCCACCCTCAGAATTTTTTTTTGTTACAGAAGATTTGCCTATATAAAGATTTTATAAACCTAGCAAGGATGGATTTTGGTACAAAATAAGATTATCTTAGAGATATATGTAAGAACATTCACAAGTGTATTTATTAATATTTGATGCACTTGAAAAATCAGAGTGGGGGGGAAAGCATCTGTGGTGAGATGAACATATGTAGCAAGTTTGTTCATTGCTTGTTTGAGACTGTTGATCTGTCAATATATATACTGGGTAATTACTCAACTTATAAGTGTTAAATCTGAGGGATCTGCTAAGAGAAGTACAGTAAAACTGAATACGTTAGTTAGTATCCAATAATAGAAACTATTAAAATGTATGGAGAAAGATGTTCCTAACTCAGTGTGTAATTTCTCTTGTTCAGTCATGGAAGAAACCATGTATATAAATTGTTTTAGTTAACACTCAAGAATTTGCAACAAGGGCATAAGGGAGAGGCGATGTTCTAATTTCTTATGAAAACTGCTTCCTGACGAATTTTGCTGCTAATTTCCAAATATTCTGTGCACTGTGAACAGTTTTACAAAGAAATGGTTTTTCCATGAGTTTATTAGAAGGAGAATAAACAAGATATAGAAGAAAATGTTTAGAGCCATTTGTGACTTTTAGGGGGAGGAAAAGTTGACATATGTTTACTTAGTATCACCTTTATTTAACAGGGAGATGATATTATAACTACATGAGGAATGTGCTTCCCTTGAAAGTCTGCGTTTGGACTATAAGCTACCCATGAGTTTGGTTTTCAAATGTAAACATATGCATATACCAGCAACAAACCTATCTCCCCAAAATATTATAAAGTTTCACTATATGCCTAGATACATATAGAAAAAGAAGTACTTTGCCAACACTGTATTAAGTGATTATTTAGTTGCTTTTAAGATTTATGTATTCACCCAAAATGTTGCTCTTGTGAAATTGTATTGTAATTATTCTAATAGAATGTGTGGCCACTTTTCAAGATGTTCTATTAAACCTATTACTTATTAAAGTCTTTATTGGCTCTTTCCTCTTTACAAGTGAGAGGCAGTTGGAAGTATATCACTACCAGATGGAGTGGGAAATATATGCCCAGGCTGGGTATTGCTACTCTGACATCAAGGAATAGGAGAGTTTTCAGAACACTCTTTAAAAGTAGAGAAAACTACTCACTGTGCTTGTTTTCTTTTTGATATGGATCTTATAGAGGGCAGCATATGGAAGCAACATTTTCCAGATTACTGCCCCTTATGCAAAGGGTGGCGGTCAGGCCATTCCAACAGCACGCATCAGTGTCATGCCGTCTCTCCCTCACTGAGGGGTCCCATGGTGGCTCACAAGGGGTGGCACCCTACTTGCTAACCTGCCTTGCTACAATCAAAAGCTAGGAAAGCCCCCCCCCCCCCCCACGTCCTGCCTTGGGCCTTATTTCACTTCTAACAGCGGTGTTTCTGATTCACAGTGGCCAAGATGAGTGGCACAGAGGACCCATCTTATGCCCCTTGTGAAGGGCTCTGCCACTCCCCTGTGACTCCCCCTCTCTGCATCACACTGCTGACCCCTGGCTGCACTGGATGCCAAGCTTTTTCAGGTAACCTTCAGCTTGTTTGTGTCCCGCTGTCTGATCCATGGCTCTCGGGTAGAGTGTGGGCTTTGCCCTGAGGCTGCCTCACTGAGAGGTGGTTTCTCCTTGATACTGTTCTAAAGTGAATTTGCATCCTTCAAAGATTCATACACCACTCCTCCCCTCACATTTTAGGAGGTATTACTCCTCTGTATTCATAGGAGCTAGATGGAACCCCTTTTCACCAGCACCCTTAAAATTTGAAGCAGCTGGTTCTCATGCTTCTACCTGGAAATTATTTTCCATTACTTTAGGATTTCTTCCTGTAGGTCATCAGTGTCATAATCCCAGTAGGTCTTTATGTCTTTCTCATGATTTTTTTTCTTTGGAAATTTAAATTAAGGACATGGAGAAAAGTGAAGTCGATTCAGCTCTCCAGGAATATAATATTAGCAAATATGTAGAAAGACATGAGAAATAGGAAAGAGGTGGTACAGTGGTGCTTTCTTTAGAGTTGACAACGAAGACTCCTCAGCCAGGCATAGAAGTGCTGGCTCATATCTGTTGGACCCCAAAACCCATGTCTGTCTTCCCTCTACCCCAGTGTTCTACTGTATGATTCAAATGTCCTCCAGAAGCTGTATTGCAGAACATCCCCTTCTGTGTTTTAAGTGTGAAATAACTACTTCTCTTGATCTTGTGGAAGTCTCCAATTGGCATCCTGTGAGTGACTCAGTGTTGCTTAATAATCTGAATTTTAATGCCAGTAGAGAAGGTTTCATCAGGTTTAATAAGCCTTTGTCATTCTCTGTTACAATATGCTTTGCTGGCTTCACTTATTTGCATACTATGAGTTTTGAGCACCTATAGACCATGTCCTTTGAAAATCTCCATTGCCCTTTTCACTGCAGAATCACTGGTATGTTAGCATAGTGCCTAGCACATGGGGGTACTTAGTAAGTATTGAATGATAAATGAATGAATGAAATCTTTTTTTTGAAAAAAAATGTGTGTGCAGGTAAAGAAAGAGACGTAAAAATATAATAATATATAAAATATACTGTAAAAATAAACTATACTAAGATCTGACTATGCAGAAATGTACACAACAGGTACCTCAGATTATCATACTTCCCTAACTCTGGTACATTGGATTTTTACTGCTTGGGTTGTTAAAAGTTTGTTGTGGTTGTTTTGTGTGTGTGTGTGTGTGTGTGTGTGTGTGTGTGTGTGTGTGTGTTTGATTCTAAACAGTATTGGGCTTTTTTTTTAATTTTCTTTTTATTCTTTTAAATTTACATCCAAATTAGTTAGCATATAGTGCAACAATGATTTCAGGAGTAGATTCCTTAGTGCCCCTTACCCATTTAGCCCATCCCTCCTCCCACAACCCCTCTAGTAACCCTCAGTTTTTTCTCTGTATTTATGAGTCTCATGGTTTTTCCCCTCCCTGTTTTTATATTATTTTTGTTTCCCTTCCCTTATGTTCATCTGTTTTGTCTGTTAAAGTCCTCATATGAGTGAAGTCATGATTTTTGTCTTTCTCTGAGTAATTTCATTTAGCATAATACCCTCCAGTTCCATCCATGTAGTTGCAAGGGTTATTAAAAGTTTAGATTAGTGTGTCTTGATATCTTTCTCCCTATTTTTGCCCTAACTTCAATCTGCAAGTGGTACAGTTATCTATACTTTTTATTATATGCATGTATGTGCATGTGTGCATGTGTTTCAAGAGCTTCGGCGACATAAAAGGCTTATAAATGTTTACCTCAAGAGTCTCAGATGATCACCGAACACTTTTGAGCTGAACATCTCTCCTTTGAGGCCAACACATTTGAACTTCAATAACTGTAACTAGGCTTGCATTGCTCTTAAGTATGGCAGATTTGAAATCCTTTGACATGTCTTTATAATTTCTGATGTGAAATAAATGTCTACGAAGATGCCTAGAAATCATTCTCTTTACCCCTGAAAATTGTATTAGGTTTTTCAAAGGTTACAGAAAGTTTCTACCTGACCACCATACTTTATCACTATAGCCCTGGCATGTTTGTGAATAGGACACCAATTTTTTGCTGATATTTATATTTTCAAGACTACCTTATCATATGATGAAAACATGTTCCCTCTGTTATGGTGTCTAAAATTTATGCTGTCCTCAATTGTCAGTTTTAGGCCTAGATATCAGAATTGGGTTTAGAATGATGATCATTTCACGTTTTGCATCCTACCAGGTTCATACAGGTCTCTCTTATTAATTAATCTCAAATATTGATCCTGGCTTATGTGTGGTTTATTTGTAATTAAACTAAAATAAAATTTTGAACACTCATCAGTTTCATGAAGGTAATTACTACTAAAATGGCATGTTTCTATAATTTTAGGGTAACACATACTCAGTTGTGGAAAACAGAAACCCCCCAAAAAAATCACATTAGGAAAAAAGTCATCCTTAATAGCAGTAAGTACTTAAAGAAAGCTTATTATGTACCAGGAATATTTTAGGCACCATACATTTATTAGCTTAGTTAACTCTCACAAAAATCCTAGGAAATAGACATACAGGCCTTCATATGGTCCTAGGGAATACAACAAAACAAAACAAAACTCGTACTCTCTAAAATTACACACTAAAAATCACAGAGTTTATTGGAAAAACAGAGATAAGACAGTTAAAACTTAGGTATCATAGCACTATTACCATAACACTGAGGGAAACATTAATTTGTACTTTCAGAGACAACTTTGACAACTGGAAAGGCACTTCACAGAGGCTGGAGACTCTCTCTGAGGTGGGGAATTCTGGCTTTTAGGCACTGTCAGGCAATGCAGATGAGAGTGAAGATCTGAGATTGTATGGTGGCATTTAAAGTAGGCACAAGAGGAAGTGACACCTGATAAGAGCCCAAAACCATGCAAGACTGGAGGTCTGCTAATGAAATCAGCTGGGCTTGGGAGTTTTCTTTGTGGGAACTTTTTAGATAGCTAATTCAATCCCATTACTTTTTATAGATTTATTCAGTTTTTCTATTTTTTTTTCCTGAGTGGTAGTTTGTGTCTTTCAGCGTCTAATTGTGTCTTTCTATCCATTCCATTAAGGATATCTAATTTTCTGGCATACAATTTTTCATAGAATAATATTCCATTATTTTACTTTTTAAATTTGGAAAATTGATAAGTCCCCTATTTTATTTCTGATTTTAGTAATTTAATCTTCTCTATTTTTCCTTTGTTATCCTAAGTAAAGGTAAATTATTCTTTTCTATCTTTTTAAAATACCGAGTTGCATAGATTTTGTCTATTGTTTTTTTTTTTTTTTTTTGCCATTCTCTATCTCATTTATGTCCACCTTCTTTATTATTTCCTTCCTTCTGTTTCCTTGGGTTTAATTACCTCTGCACAGTGCATTTCCTGCATATCTTAAGTTTTGATATGTTGTGGTTTCATTTTAATTCATCTCAAACTATTTTAAAATTTATGCACACACCAAAACCTGGATGCAAATTTCTATAACAGCTTTATTCATAATTGCCAAAAACCTGGAAGCAACCAAAATGTCCTTCAATAGGTGAATAGATAAGCAAACTGGTATATCCATACAATGGAATACTATTCAGAGAGTTTTTAAAATGATTTTAAGAAGTCACAAAAAAAAGACATGGATAAATATTGAATGCATGTTGCTAAAAAGAAGCCAGTCTGAAAAGACTATACACTATATGGTTCCAACTATATGACATTCTGAAAAAGGCAAAGTTATGGAGGTAAAAGATCAGTGGTTGCCAGGAGGTCAGAGGAAGGCAAGAGGGTTAAGCAAGTTGAAGTACAGGGAATTCTTTTAGGGCAGTAAAACTATTCTGTAGGAACTCTAATAGTGGATACATGACACTATGCGTTTGTCAAACCACAAAGAATGAATCTTAATATGTGCAAATTAAAAAATATTTTGGAGTTCAGAGAACCTAAAATGGAATTCAAAATTGACAAAACAGTCTAATTGTACTACAAATATTTGAAGCAACCTCACCGAAAGAGAAAGGAGGGAGGGAAGTGTGTTTTAAAAAGTTGATAAAAATGTTTCCCATGGGCGTATGGGTTAACAATTCTGATACCTCTATAGATGTACCCTGGAATTGAACAATTAAGTAAATGGATGGATGGTGGAAGGTTACAGCCAGGTTTCTCACTGTTAGGCTGGGATGTTGCATGTAAGCAAGAGAAGAAGGCTAGAATGATCCATGTGGTAATGAATCAGAATTGAAAACATTAATATGAATTCATTTTTAGCTTAATATACTTGTAAATTGTTACATATAGAAATATATATAGGTCTACACACACTGATTAATAGACACACATATTTTCTTATGCTGCAGTCTGAGAGGGCCTAGAAGTAACACCATCCCAGTAACAACAGTCACACCTAGCTCCCATATCTTGGTTTCTAGTACATTCTCCAATAAAAGGACAGGGAATTCCATGGAGAAATAAATGATTGTAGTACTGGCATAGGGAATATACAACATTATCCTGAAGTATCTTGTAATATCATAATTTTAGGAAATTCTCAAAAAGAATCTCACAATGATAATGGGGTAGTAAGTGTCCTTCCAAAATTCATTTTCATACAGAACCAAGGAATGTGACCTTATTTGGAAATACTGTTTGCAGATCTGCAAATACTCAAGATGAGGTCATACTATAATAGGTTGGGCTCTAAGTCCAATGACTGGTATCCTTATAAGAAGACAAGGCACTCAAAGACATAGAAAGGAAAATGCTATGTGAAAACAAAGACGAAAATGGGAGTGATGAGTCTACAAGCTAAGGAATGCCAAGGATTGTCAGCAAGCATCAAAAGCTGGAAGACACAGGATTCTTCCCTTCAGCCTTCAAAAGGATCATGGCCACGCCAACACCTTAATTTCAAACCTCTGGCTTCCAGACTGTGAGAGAACACGGTTCTGTTGTTTTAAACTACTGCATTTTTGGTACTCTGGTGAAGCAACTCTAGAAAACTAATATAGGAGGTATATATGAAAGAGGCATAGACAGCTGGAAGAGGTCCCAATGGCCAAAGCCGGAAAAAATTTAAGCAACAAAACAAATAAAATAGTATTGTATTATAACCCAAAATATAAAATACATATCCATAAGGTCATACTGATATAAATTACTAACTGAATAAATAAATATATGTGGAAAGGGGGTAATCCTTTTGGTAATTCTTTGGTAATTCTTCCATGCAGAATTCCAAATAATTTACTTTCAAGGAGCTGGAGCAAAATCCTCAATCCTTAAATGTGGACTATTCATAGTGATTTTATTTTGAAGAGTATAGTATGGAAAAGGGGGGTTATAACTTCACAGTGGAAAAATAAGACAAACATTACTTCAGCCAAGTAATTAAGGACAACATCAACAATAATAAGTCATGTTGATAGTATACGGCCTTCATATGATGTGATGAAAATGCTATTTTCCCCTCTGTAATCTTCCTCCTAAGAACACATACATGTGGTCTAATCAAGAGAAAATATCTGACAAATCCAAATTGAAGGATATTCTACAAAATTCCTGATCAATACTCCTCAAAACTTTCAAGGTCACCAAAAAAAGGGAAGGGGAGCCTGGGTGGCTCAGTCGGTTAAGTATCCGACTTCAGCTCAGGTCATGATCTCACGGTTCATGAATTTGAACCCCACATCGGGCTCTGCGCTGAAAGCTCAGAGCCTGGAGCCTGCTTCAGACTCTGTGTCTCCTTCTCTCTCTCTCTGCCGCTTCCCAGCTCTAGCTCTGTCTCTCTCTGTTTCTCAAAAATAAATAAATGTTTAAAAAAAATTAAAAAGATCAGAAGTCTGAGAAACAGTCACTGACAACAGGAGTTGAAGAAGCCATAATGATTAAATGTAATGTGGTATCATGGATGGAATCTTAGAACAAAAAAGACATTAACTAAAAACTAAGGAAATCTGGATAAAGTATATGCTCAAAAAAAATTAGCCAAAAGGATCCAAAAAATATTTGGGGTCTGCCCAAAAACAGCACATACAAATTTATTTTTAGTAGTCATAGAACATACACCAAGTAAAACCACATTCTGGCCAATAAACAAACAAACCTCAACAAATTTAAAAGAATTGAAATCTTGAAGAGTATGATTTCTGACCACTAGAGAATCAAGCTAGAAATCAGTAACAGAAAGATACCAAGTAAATTCGTACCCTTTGAAACTATACAACAGACTTCTAAATAACCCATAAGTCAAAAAGGAAATCTCAAGAGAAGTAAAAAATGTGTTTAAATGAAAAGGAAAATAAAACACGTCAAAATTTTTAGTATGCAGCTAAAGCAGTTCTGAGAAGGAAATTAATAATACTAAAATACATTAGAAAAGAGGAAAGTCTCAAATCAGTAATCTAAGCTCCCTCATCAAGAACCTAGAAAAAGAAGAGCAAAATAAATCCAAAGTACACAAATGGAATGAAATAATAAAGATAAGTCAATAAAACTAGGGCACCCGGGTGACTCGGTTGGATGAACGTCCTACTCTTGATTTTGGCTCAGGTCATGATCTCCCAATTCTTGATATTGAACCCCAAGTGGGGCTCTGCTTGGGATTCTCTCTCTGCCTCTCTCTGCCCCTCCCCCACTGTCTTTCTCACACATGCACAATCTCTCTCTGAAAATAAATAATTAAAAAAATAAACCAAAGAAGCTGAAAACAAAAGAGACAAAATTAATGAAACAGAAATCAATTCTTTGAAAAGTCCAATTCCAGGTTTCTAGATGGAGACCTTTACAGCTGGTCCCTATATACTTTTGATATGAACCCATCATTTTTTTTTTTTTTTTGCCAGTTTCTTACTTTCTGATGAAATAAGATATTGTGAGATTATCTAGTACTTTCTATGTCCCAATCCTAGAATTGGCTCTTTGTCCCAAAAGTACTGATTCCTTTTGGAAAGAGTAGTATTTACAAACCAATGTCAGGTCAATAGATTTACTTATTGCTCTGGTGTGTCATTGCTTCTAAGGCTTCTCAACAACAGAGCTTTACAGTGTGTGTGCGCATGCGTGTGTGTGTGTGTGTGTGAAATGGATTAATTGGTATTAATTTCAATTCAATACCACTGGGTACCTTATACAATTTTTTCTTTCCTTATTTTTTAAATCCCTTCTCCAGCAGTGATAACCTTGGCTCCCATTATTTTTAAAATATTTATTCATTGGCATAGCATAATTCAAAGAAAGTAGCTTCAGAATTGTCAACCCATAATAAACCTGTTAATAAAAGCCCTTTTTATATGAACAGTGTATTTATTTTTCCTTTCATTTTTTAAATGATATTTTTGCTGGGCATAGAAATATATGTTGACCAGTTTTTCTTACAGAGGTTAAAGAAGTCTCATTTTCTTCTAGACTGAATTATTTTTGAAGTTCTGTTGTCAATTTGATCCTCTATTCCACTGTGTGTTATCATTTCTGGTTGCTTTTTTTCATATTTATAATTCTATTGTTTTTTTTATTAAGATACAATTCATACAGCATTATGTTAGTTTCAGGTATGCAACATGATTGCAAAATGCTTGCAATACCGACATGTACACTACATGATATTGTTACATAGATCATTTTACCCCATAATTTTACCTCTGTTTTTAAGATTGTCATTTCTATTGCTCTAACTTCAAGTTTATTAACCCTTACTTCTGCCATCTCCAATTTGTTGTTAAACCCGTCAGTGAAATTTTTTTTCCAGATACTGAACTTTTCAGTTAATTAATTTCCATTTGGTTATTTTTCCCTTGTTTGTTAGTGTCCACTTCTCTATGGAGATTCTCTATCTGTTCACTCATTAAGACTATATTTTCAGGGGCGCCTGGGTGGCGCAGTCGGTTGAGCGTCCGACTTCAGCCAGGTCACGATCTCGCGGTCCGTGAGTTCGAGCCCCGCGTCAGGCTCTGGGCTGATGGCTCGGAGCCTGGAGCCTGTTTCCGATTCTGTGTCTCCCTCTCTCTCTGCCCCTCCCCCGTTCATGCTCTGTCTCTCTCTGTCCCAAAAATAAATAAACGTTGAAAAAAAAAAATTAAAAAAAAAAAAAGACTATATTTTCTTTTAGTTCTTGAATATGTTTATAACTTCTTGAAAGTGCACAACCACTAATTCTATCATCTGCATCATATTAGAGTCTATTTCTATTGACTCCTCTCTCCCTTAATTACAAACACCTTTCTCTGTTTCTTCACATATCTGATAATTCTTAAATTTTATACTTAATTTTGTAGACAATCTGTTGTAGAGAGGGAATCTATTATTGGCTCCTGACTATGTTTATTTTGTTTTAGGAGGGAGTTCTCTTGGCTGGACTTGAACCATAAGCTCCGTTTTCCTTGCATTTGGCAGGAGCTGAATTTGCAGCTAAGTTCTCTCAGCATTTTAGCTCTTGTAATCTCCCTCATGCTTGCATAATTCAGGGTTCAACCAAAGATTTGGATACAGTTTTTTGTAGATTATTATTAGATGTTATTATTATCCACTGTATACATCCCTCCTTTTCCATATCCCCCTAACTCTTCAGTCACTGCAGTAGTACCTAACTTTATCCATTGACTCCTCTAGCCAGAAAGACAGTGGTTTTCTGCTCTAGTTAAAATTTCCTATCACTGCAGACTGGAAGAAAGCCATATGTATGGGAATCTCTCTCAGTTAACTTTTCTCAAAGATGATTCCCCTTCAATTTCTGCCTGCTTTTATCCTATGCCTTCAAATAATTGCCTTTTTAAGTAGTATTTTGTACAGGGCTTATAATTGTGCTCTACAGTAGGGTTGGTCCAAATGAAGGTAATCCACTATTACCAGAAGTAGTACCTCTGCCTGTTCATTTTTTTTAAGTTTATTTGTTTATTTATTTTGAGAGATAGAGAGACATGAGGGGGCAGAGAGAGGAAGAGAGAGAGAATCCCAAGCAGGCTCTGTGCTGTCAACACAGAGTCCGGCATGGGGCTCAAACTCACAAACCAGGAGATCATGACCTGGGCCACAATCAGTTGTTTAACTGACTTAGCCACCCAGGCACCCCCTGCCTGTTCATTTTTTTATCATCTCTTTTCTCTTTCATTTCCTTAAGCATATTAAACTCACTTTATATTTTGCATCTAATCACCCTGATTACTGAATATTTACAGGTTCATTATTTCTTCTTTATCATAAGTTGGCTTTTTTTTCTTCATCTATTTGTGAAGTTTTTTCTTATGGGTTCATATTTGTTGATACTTTTTTTTTTAATTTTGAGGTCTGTATTTAATGTTCTTTCCTGGAAAATTTCAGTTTACTTTTGTTTTACTTTCATTTTTTGGTTTGTTTTTGTTAGACATGGAAAAGGATCCTCCAATTCAAGATGACTTCAAACCAAATTCTTATTTTTTTGGAAGAATTATATATTGAGAATTATGGCTTCAAACCCATATGAGAAATTTTCCCCCTCTCTATCTAAAGCCAGATCTGTGAGAGGCAAGTTTCTTTATTTACGTATTTCACCCTTTAAGCATGGGTATTACCCTTCAGGGGGTAGGGCTTTGCAATAGGGTGTCTAATCCAATATTTTCTTTTATATGAGAACTGAGCATTATCTACTGAATTCAGTCCCATCCTACCTCTAGGACCATATCTAGGGTTCATTTCTAGGTCATTGAAGCAATTTAAACGATGCTCAGAGCAGCCATGGCTTCAGTTATTGCTTACTTCCCTAGACTTCTCCTTTACCTTAGTTTTTGAATTTTGACTTTTCCCTTACTTTGTTAGTGGCTCAGCTGGTCATTTAGAATTTTTTTTTTTGAATCCAGAATTTTAAATGTTTGGTAGCCTAAGGGTTTTTCAGGATACCTAATATATGATGTCAAAAAGAGAAAGTTTTTATTCTAGTTTTGAGTTTTTTCTTTATATTTAATTTATTTACTTTTGTATTTAATCCAAGTGTTGAGAAAGTTGTGGGTGAATTTATTTTTCTCAGCAGGAAGGTCCCCTTTCAGGACTTTCTTCAGTGTAGTGTCCTGTACACTGCATATAGCAGGAATTTTGCACTATTGATGGTATATTTTTAAAGTTTCCCAGGCTGATGCTAGATTTATGTTCCTATTTGTAGTAATAAAATGTGTTTGTAATCTATAGTCATGCTACTGACTTTCTTGGGAACTGTGTTAGTGATACTACCTGTCTACAAAAATGGTTAAAATTAAGTAAGACTGTTAAAGAATTAAATTTTGTCTCAAGTGCAATTCTGTTTTTATGAATTTATGGATTTTGAGAGAGTTATGATCAGAAAAACATGATTCTCCTACTTCATGTAAGTGAAATTTGAGTGGCCATCTAATCATTTCATTCCTCTCAAGCAAATGGTAATAAAATAGTTTTTTATAGATTAGAATGTAATCTATTTAAAAGATTTCCAAAGAAAACCACATTTAAAAAATGTATTTATTGTCTCTGACTCTAAGGAAACTTCTTTCTTCTACAAACATGGTCTCAGTCCCATATGTCCCACTCTTGTCTATTACAATCCTCTTAGTTACCAAAGTTATCTGACCTATCTGAAGAGAAATGCCAAAGGTCTTTATAAATATTTAGGAAAAAGAATAATTCTCTTTTTATTTTGGCCCATTAAGCCATCAAAATTACTGTAACTTTGCAAGGTAAGGATGGCACAGATCTTTTGCTATCCCCCACTCTCACAGAATTTACTATTGCAAACCACCACACCTGCCCCACCTGGCCTTCCACATTTTTGAGGTAGGTAATGTGACATTATTTTATTTTCCCCAAGTAGTTATGTTTAATACAGTAACTTGGTTCCACCTATTAAACCAATCTTCAGTTTATCGCCACTAGTCAGGTTGATCCCTAATTCTTTTCATCTCTTCTCACAAATTCAGTTTTCATATCTTTAAATAATACCAATGGTTTTCCCCTGGTATTCAAGACTATGATCCTCACAATAATCTCAAGTCATCATCATTGCCCTTTTACATCTGAAAAATTTGCGCGTGCACACACACAGACCTACACACATGTATGCATACACACACACACACACACACACACACACATACACACACACAACCCTGCATGGAAACATTTCAGTTCAGGTAGATTGACTTTGTTAGAACTTTTAATTCTAGGCTCACCTGTACAATTATAAATGTTTCTTTTTTATTAATTTTTTTTATGTTTTCTTTTATTTTTTTGAGAGACAGAGTGTGAGTGAGGGAGGGACAGAAAGAGAGGGAGACACAGAATCTGACACAGGCTCCAGGCTCTGAGCTGTCAGCATAGAGCTCTATGCGGCTCTGGACCCCACAAATGCAAGATCATGACTGAGCAGAAGTCAGAAGCTCAACTGACTGAGCCACCCAGGCACCCCCATTTATAAACTTTTTTTTTTAGTGTTGAAAACTATTAACCGAGGCTTTCTGACACTGGAAGCCTTGATGCTTAAGACGATGCTAAAGTAGAAATAGAGTCAGGTGGCATCATAGAATTTTATAGTTGAGATATATAAATATTTATATTTATTTATTTTTTAAAGTTTTAAATGTTTGTTTATTTTTGAGAGAGAGAAAGAGACAGAGCGTGAGCAGGGAAGGGGCAGAGAGAGAGGGAGACACAGAATTCAAAGCAGGCTCCAGGCTCTGAGCTGTCAGTACAGAGCCCAAATGAGATCATGACCTGAGCCAAAGTCGGATGCTTAACCGACTGAGCCACCCAGGTGCCCCTATTAATTTATTTTTAAAAACTCATGCCATACACTTTTTATGGTTAATGCACACAACATAAAATCTACCAATTTAACCATTTTAAGAATACAATTCAATGGCATTTAGTACATTCAAAATGTTGTGCAACCATTACCACTGTGTAGTTCTAAACATTTTTATCACCCCAGAAAGAAACCTGGTGCACATTTATTAGTCATTCCCCATTCTCCTTTCCCTAAGCCCCTGGCTACCATTATTAACCTGCTTTATGTCTCTATGAATTTGCCCTTTCTGGATATCTAATGTAAGTAAAATCACATGTACACAATATGTAGTCTTTTGTATCTGGTTTCTTTCAGTCAAGCTTCATCTATATTGTAGAATGTATCAGTATTTCATTTTTCTTTTTTTTTTAATTTTATTTATTTATTTCGAGAAAAAAGAGAGCGCGTGTGAGTGGGGGAAGGGCAAAGAGATAGGGAAAGAGAAAATCTTAAGCAGGTTCCTCATTGCCAGCGCAGAGCCCAACACTGGGCTCAATGTCATAAACTGTGAGATCATGACATGAGTCAAAATCAAGAGTCGGATGTTCAACTGACTGAGCCACCCAGGTTCCCCAGTATTTCATTTTTCTTGTGACTGAATAATATTCCACTGTGTGGATATAACATATTTTTCATCATTCCATTAGTTACTGGAGATTTTTTTCCCATTTATTGGTTATTGTGGATAGTGTTACTGTGAACATTGTTGTACAAGTGCTTATTTGACCACACGTTCATATATTATAAATTCTTTCGGAATTTTGGAAATTGGGAATTATGTGACAATTCTATATTTAAGTTATTGAGGAACTGCCAAACCATTTTCCACGGCAGCTTCACCACTTTACATTCTGACCAGCAATGCATAAGGACTCCAGTTTGTCCACATATGCATCGAAACCTCTTATTTTCCATTTTTAAATTATAGCTATCTTAGTAGATACAAAGTGTTATCCATTATGGTTTGGATTTGCATTTTCCTAATGACAAATGATGCTGAGCATCTTTTCCTGTACTTTTTGGCCATTTTATACCCTGTTTGGAGGAATGCCTATTGAAGTCCTTGGCTCTTTTTTTTTCTTAAGTTTATTTATTTATTTTGAAAGAGAGAGCATGCATGAGCAGGGGAGGGGCAGAGAGAGAGGGAGAGAGAATCCCAAGCAGGCTCTGCACTGTCAGCATGGAGCCTGATGTGGGGCTCGAGCTCACAAATCACAATATCATGACCTGAGCCAAAACCAAGAGTTGGCCACTTAACCAACTGAGGCTCCCAGATGCCTAGTCTGTGGCTCATTTTAAATTTGTGTTGTTTTTCCCTTTGTTGTTGAGTTGTAAGAGTTCTTTACATGTACCACACACTAGACCCTTATCAGGTATATCATTTGCAAATATTTTCTCCTATACTATGAGTTGTCTTTTCACTCTCTTGATAGTGTCCTTTGATTCACAAGAAGTTTTAATTTTGATGAAGTCCAATTTATCCATTTTGTTGTTGTTGTTGCTTATGCTTTTGGTGTCATATTTCAGCATCCATTGCCAAATCCAACATCATGATTTACTTCGATTTTTTTATTCTAAGAATGTTATAGTTTTGGATCTTATATTTTTGATCTATTTTGAGCTAATTTTTTAATATTATGTGAGGTAGTTATTGACCTTTATTCTTTTGCATGTAGATATCCAATTTTTACAGAATCATTTGTTGAAGAACCTGTTCTGCCTGCCTCCATTAAGACCTTGACACTCTTGTCAAAAATCAATTGGCCAAAGATGTAAAGACTGATTTCTGAACTCTCAGTTGTATTCTACTGAGCCATATGTTTATCTTTATGACAGTACCAAACTTTTTTGATTACTATAGTTTGTAGTAAATTTTGAAATTGGGAAGTGTGAGTCATTCAAGTTTGTTCTTTTTCAAGATTGTTTTGACTACTAGAGGTAATTTGCAATTTCGTACAAATTTTAGTATTTTTCTTTCCATCTGTGCAAAGAAAAAGGCCATTAGGTTTTGATAGGGGTTGCCTCAAATTTGTAGATCACCTTGGAGAGTATTGCCATCTTCATAATATTACATTTTCCAATCTATGAACAAATGGTATCTTTCCTTTTGTCTGTTTCTTTAATTTTTTCACCATTGTTTTCATAGTTTTCACTGTATAAACTTTGCACCTCCTTGGCTAAATTTATTAATAAATTTTTTTTGGTGCTTTTGTAAAAGATACTTTTTCCTTAATTTCCTTTTTTGGATTGTTCACTATTAGTTTGTTAAAATGTAACTGATTTTTGTGTGTTGATACTGTATCCTGAAACCGGGTAATTTACTAGCTCTAATAGTTTTATTGTTGTTCTTAATTTTTTAGGATTCTCTCTATATAAGATCATGTCATCTGTGAAAAGAGAGAGTTTTACTTTTTCCTTTCCAATCTGGATGACTTTTACCTCTTTTTATTATTGCATAATTGTTTTGGCTAGAACTTCCAAGTAAAATGTTGAATGGAGGCAGGTGTTCTTGTCTTGTTCCTGATCATATGGAAAAATTTCTTTAATCTTTTAATTAAAATTTTTTTCGGGGGTTTTGTTTTGTTTTTTGAAAATGCCCTTTGTCTTTCTGAGCAAGTTTCTTTCTATTCCTTGTTTGTGGCATGTTATACCAATGAAAGATTATTGGATTATGTCAAATGCTTTTCTGTAACAATTGACATGGTCACATGGGGTTTTTTCCCCCCTTTTTTCTATTTATGTGGTGCATCATATCAATTAGTTTTTATATGTTGAACCATCTTTGCATTCCTGGGATAAATCTCACATGGCCATGGTGTGTGATCTTTTCAATATGCTGCTGAATTTGGGTTACTAAAATTCAATTGAGGATTTTTGCAACTATATTCATTAGAGATACTGGTTTATAGTTTTCTTTTATTGTAATGTCTTTTTCTGGCTTTGGTTTCAAAGCTATGCTGGCCTCACAAAGTGAACTAGAAAGTTTTCCCTCCTCTTCTACTTTTTGGTGAAGTTTTCTTTATTCTTTTTTCTTTCTGCTTCTCAGACTGGATAATTTCAATTGTCCTATCTTCAAGTTCACTGATTCTTTCTTCTTCCTGCTCAAGTCTGATGTTAGTATCTTCTAATGAAGTTTTCATTTTAACTATTATATTTTTCAGTATCTAAATTTATATTTGGCTTATTTTTATAAATTCTCTTTATTGACATTCTCTACTTGATGATACATTCTTTTCCTGGTTCCCTTTAGTTGTTGTTGTTGTTGTTGTTGTTTTGTTGTTCATTATTACATTTAGCTCTTTGAGCACATTTTAAAAAGTTGTTTTAAATCTTTGTATCATAAGTCCAAAGGGCCTTCTCAGGGATAGTTTCTATTCATTTCTTTGTGTGTGTGTGTGTATAAATAGACCATAGTTACTTGGCATGCCCCATAATTTTTGTTGACAACGTGATATCTTAAATATTATAATATAGTGAGGTGCCTGGGTGGCTCAATTGGTTAAGCTTCTGACTTTGGCTCAGGTCATGATCTTGTGGTTCATGTGTTCAAGCCCCACATCAGGCTTACTGCTATCAGCGCAGAGCCTTCTTCAAATCCTCTGTCTCCACCTCTGCCCCTGCCCTGCTCATGTTCTCTATCAAAAATAAATAAACATTAAAAAAATAATAAATAAATAAATAAATAAATAAATAAATAAATAAATATTATAATAAAGTAACTCTAGAATTCAAAATCTCCTCCTTCCCCAGAATTTATTGTTGCTGCTTGTTGTGGGTTTTACTTATTTGTTTAGTGACATTTATAAAATATTTTTGGAGAGACTAAAGACTTTGTTGCATATGGCCACTAAAGCCTCTAGATGCCTGGAGCCAAAAAAAAAAAAAAAATCCCCCAGTCTTTGCAGCAGGGCTCTCTCTGTATGTTTGTTGGGACATGTCTTCAGTGCTCCAGCTGTTTACAATTCTGGCTTGGCCTTGTTTTCCTATTTGCATGGGCTTGAATGCCTATGACAGTTAAGAGCTTGAGATCTTCTCAAGTTTTTCCGGAGCATATTTCTAACTCTGATCATGAGCATGGCCTTGTAGATTCCCTGATATACATGAGAACTTTTCAAAGCCCTTATTCCTCAAAAGCATCTTCTTTCCAGCATTTCCTTCCAGCTTTTTTTTAAAATGTTTATATATTTTTGAGACAGAGAGAGACACAGCATGAGCAGGGAAGGGGCAGAGAGAGAGGGAGACACAGAATGTGAAGCAGGCTCCAGACTCTGAGCTGTCAGCACAGAGCCCGACGCGGGGCTCAAACTCACGAACTGTGAGATCGTGACCTGAGCCGAAGTTGGACGCTTAACCGACTGAGCCACCCAGGCGCCCCAACCTTCCAGCTTTTTTGAGGTGTCTATTGTTTCCCACAATTGATATCATTTGCCTTACATGGCAGCAAGTTCATTTGCCTTTGAATATTTTCAACCACTGCCTTCTGCAGCCATGTTACTGCTTCTCTTCTCTGAAAGAGCTTTGAATTAGAGAAATAAAAGCAAACTCTTTGCATTAGGCTTCAGGGAGCTCCAAGAGAGATCAAAACAGACAGCGATAATTATTTGAAAACAAAGTTTTCTGTGTTCCCTTTCGCCCTAGGAGCCCACACTGGGGATGTGGACTGCCATCTTCAAGACTGCCATCCATCTGGGGGAAGTAAAGTCAAGGGTAAGTTAAATTCTTACAAAGTTATCTTGCCAGTGTTCAATTGCCTTTTTATTGATTGAAAGTTCAGTTGATTGCTGTGAAACCTTTGACTGTTTTCCAGAGTTCTAACAAAGTTGATTCTGACAGTTTTTGCCAGGTTTTCCAGTGTTTCTGCAGTGAGACATGCTCTTTGAGTTCCCACCATTTTTGATGATGTCACTCCTACCGATATACTTTTAACTATTATTCTTACACATATAAAATATATTTGCTTGAACACAGAACAGAAATTATTTTTTTCACTCAGTATTCATATTGGGTACATACTAAAACCTATCCTAAAAAGGTAGATATAACCATAAACAGGCAGCCTGAAATCTTATCTCAGAGGTTTATATGCTTCTGAGAACATACAAGATACCAAAGCTACCAGGTCAACTACTAGGACCCATGGGCTAGCACCTGCTTTTGTAAACATTTATTGGGATGCAGCCACACCCATTCCTTATATATTGACTGTGGCTGTTTTTGTGGTATGGCAGCAGACTTGAGTAGTTCCAACAAAGCTGAAAATATTTACTATTTGGTCTTTCACAAAAAAGCATTTGCAGACTCCAGAACTAAGGTATTGATACTGAATACTGAGTTTTGAAAAGGAACAAAAAAAAAAGGACAGAGCCCCTATGCATGTAAGCATGTGTACATGTTATGATTAAATGTATTGTATTTCAAATATGCAGGAAAGGAACAATAAATTATTAAAAGGTACTTATTTGATCTCAGTGTGGCAAATAAATTTCTTAATATTTTAAGAAAAATACCATAAAGAAAATACTAGTAAATCTACCTTCCAATTAACTATGTTACAGTTTTGCTTTTGTGTGAGTCTGAAATTTTTAATATAATTTTGACATCACTCTATTATTAAACTTTCTGTATGAATGAAAAATTATGGCCTGGACTGAAAATTATGGCCTGATCTTAGGCAAGAGCATGGCTCTAAAATTATGCAGCATTAAAGAAGATGTATTCCAAATTTACAAGATAGGCTTAGCCTAAACTGAAGAGGATTTGTATGTATGAAGCCAAGGAATATTATACACTTTCATGATGATTATTTTAGAAGCATAGCCACTTGGCACCAGACTGGACATTGACTGATGTACTAAATCTTAAAAGTAAGTAAATTCACCTAGAGACACAAGGAAACTGATGAGAATTGTCTTGCTGACTTTAAGAAAGAAAAAAACTTCAGGCTTATTTGTCACTAACAGTGTACTGGAGGGAGGACACAGTTTTGTGTATCAGAAAGAGGATATCAATATTATAATATTACGGGTGCAGAAGTAGGACCTAATAACCTGAGGAAATGAGTACTATAAAAATCACAAGGTTTTTTGTTTGTTTGTTTGTTTTCCCTTCTGGGCACAAAGATTAGAGATAAACATCATTTCTTTGCACCCTAGAGAACTAAGATGAGCACTGGACGTTTCTCTAGAAACATTTGAACTTGCTTCCTTAAAATCTGAAAGCAATTACCATAAAAATATCTGAACTATATATTACCACTAACTTCTAGGAGCATTGCTGGCTCATAAAAAGGCATAAACTCATATGCTTTTTATTGTCTTTCTTAATCTTGAAAGAATTGTTGATTTAATTAAAGCACAACTTCTTTTTAACACAAGACTCAAATCATCTATAAAAAGCAATATATTTCATGACCCCTAAGAATATCACACTAACTTGGTCTTTTAATACACCATAAGAATGTCAATTAATATCAAATTTAACCCAAGATGGACACATTAAATTCCCATTGGCTTGAAATATTTTATTAGATGCTTTTGAATGTGTTCACTCTGGAGATTTTTCTGGTAATCATTAAGGAATGTTTGTACCTCAGAAGTTGAATCTCTTCCTCACATGTCTATACTGTTTTCCAATCATCTAAGTGTGATGTAGTTTTAACTGGAAATCACCGGTGATGAGACCGGCAAAGAAGCTGGCTGAAGCAAGCCAGATCTTACACCTGTAAAATTAGAAACAAGATACCTTAACCAAGTGGTAACTGTCAGTGGTTACATATGAATGTTATTTTTATGGTAGAGTATTACTCAAGCCTATTTTGAAAACCTCAAATTAACCAGCAATTCAACTGCTCGGGATTGTTAGGAATGAAGACACAATTAATTATAAAGAGGTTACAAATTTGCAAAAGTAATTTACACTGGGCTTTGAAATTATAAATATAAATGTTTTCATGACATTTATTTTTGTTTTGCATTTTTCTTGCCACTTTGAAAATAACAAGGAACTCTTAACACATTATTACCCTGTGTTCAGCTCTCTGCACCGATCCTTTGCTTCATTTGGTGTGGAGAATAACAGCAAATCTGGCTGAGGAAGGAGACTTAAAGAATGTTAGAAAACAACAACAAATCACAATGCCACAGATTCAGGGTCAGAATGCTGAGCTTGTAAATGAGTACTGGCACCCAGATAATATAGCCATGTATTTTTTTTTTTTATTTATTTATTTTTGGGACAGAGAGAGACAGAGCGTGAATGGGGGAGGGGCAGAGAGAGAGGGAGACACAGAATCGGAAACAGGCTCCAGGCTCCAGGCTCTGAGCCATCAGCCCAGAGCCCGACGCGGGGCTCGAACTCCCGGACCGCGAGATCGTGACCTGGCTGAAGTCGGACGCTTAACCGACTGCGCCACCCAGGCGCCCCAATATAGCCATGTATTTGATAGAGAAGGAAAATTAGCTGCTTAAAAATACTTTCACATAAGAGTAGAAATAACAAACTTAAAAGAGATTTTAAAAAACTCTACTTTTTGATACTTTAGTATGGGTAGCAGTGATTTGGAGAAAGAAAACCTGAGACATCCGAGAGAGGGTATAGAAGCTAAGCTTAATGTGCAGTTCTGAAGTAAGAGATCACAGAATATCACATCAGGTAGCAACATTGCCCACCAAGGTTGGTGTAATTCAGGGGATTACGATGGTACCCAGAACAAGTATGAGAGTGTAAATTTAGTGGGATTAATTCTAAGTGAGTGGGGCAAAACTGATAAGGAATAACCATGAAATGGTGTGAAAGGATAACTAACGTTACTGGATCTTCCCTCCTGGTCTGTGGGAGCCAGGTCTGAGTTGGATCTATTTTGAGCAAAGGAGTATGCATCCAGCTTTTACAAACAATATTAGGTTGTATAAACAGAAACTAAAACTAAATGCCATGGGGGAAAAGCAGAAGTGCTGTCACACAGTCATTTTTTCAGCTATATTAGGACTGGAAATAATAGACTAACAGAAAGTAAGAGCTGAACTAAACCTTAGAGATGTTTTGGATCATCACATTCTGGGATGCAGATATGAAAACTGAGATACAGAGTAGCTTGTGAACTAAATGTGTGTGTGTGTAATATGTGTACACACACACACACACACACACACACACACACACTGCCCTGATATGAATTACTGTCTACCAGTGTAGTTTTCTTCACTTTGATATCAAGCCCAGTGTGAAAACTTTCATGAGTAGCATTGTTTGCCTGTTCATCATTAATAAACACAGGGGTCTAGGCTTGCTAGCACATATGTAATACAGGAAAGAATCAAATCTTTGTGAGACAATGCACTGGAAATTATCTGAAAGGGCATTCACAAAACCAACAACAGTACTTACCTCTAAAAAGAAAGTGAATGGAGAAAAGTTAGGGTGGTGGTCAAAGGCAATTTTAGCCTCATCAGTTTTGGACAGAATGCCTTCATATACCATTTGTGTAAATGAAAAATCAATTTGAAAAAGTGTTTTAGTAGATATACTAAACACTAAGTTAATCTTAGCATATTTATACATACTTACATATGTGCTTTCTCAGATTTATGTTTTTAAAATTGCTTAAGACAGAAAACACATAGCATCATTTCCCCAATTCTAGTTATACTGTCTTAAATAGCTATTTCTGAACAAGCATATCAAGAGTCAATTCTTTACCTTTCAGTTTCTACCATAACTTCATGTGTATTTGTTCTAATTGATAGATTACTATATCACAAAACCCACAAAAGACAGATTTTCTTTCTATTGCACCTGCCTCCAAACCTGGTATCCTATAATAGAAGTTACTATCAAGTAAAATTTTCTCTTAAGGTGCCGTTGGGTGACTTGGTCAGTTAAGCGTCCGACTTAGATTCAGGTCATGATCTCACAGCTCCTGAGTTCAAGCTCCGCAATGGGCTGTGTGCTGCCAGCTCTGAGCATGGAACCTACTTGGGATTCTGTGTCTCCCTCTCTCTCTGCCCCTCCCCCACTTGTTCTCTGTCTCTGTCTCTGTCAAAAATAAATAAACATTAAAAAATTAAAAAAAATTTTTTTCTCTTAAAATTTTAGGAAGTACCAAGAAACCAAAATATTTATAAAGAGAGGAATAGGATTTCAGACATTCAAATATTTCATGAAAGTATGCTAGATATACACAAACCAAAGATAATAACCCAGGGCTCTACCTAATGTTTACAGGTTTGTTATACCTTGATGGGAATCAGTCTCATCTACAGAGGCTAACTTCTGATGCTGTCATGTTTACCAAACTTGAGGCTAGTATTCACATTTACATTTTGAATATTGATATTTGAATATTGATATTTGAATATTGAATATTGAATTTTGATATTTTGGATATACTATAGTCATCACATTCTAATATAATGTGCATAGGCATTTTATAGAAGTTGAGTTTTGGAGCTGGTAAGAGCCTTCAGAATCTTCTAATTCAGCTTCTTCAAATGAGATATTGAGAACCAAAAAATTATTGACTCAAAATCACTCAGCAAGTTAGTAATTTGGGACATAGGTACTAATCCACATATATAAATGTGGTTTTTAAAATTTTTTTAATATTTATTTTTGAGACAGAGAGAGACAGAGTGTGAGTGATGGAGGGGCAGAGAGAGAGGGAGACACAGAATCCCAAGCAGGCTCCAGGCTCTGAGCTATCAGCACAGAGCCACACACAGAGCTTGAACTCATGAACTGTGTGATCATGACCTGAGCCAAAGTTGGATGCTTAACTGACTGAGCCACCCAGGTGCCCCTAAATGTGTTTTCTTATATGCAACCAAGTTAGAAATGTAAAATAGGTATGAGAAAGAAAGCATTGCAGGAGTTCATTAAATATTCTAAGGTACACCTAAGCAAAAGCTTGCCTCTAATAGATTTTTAAAAAAATATATTATTTTTCTATTTAACAAACCTTGCTTTCTCTCAGTTAATATTCTGCATTGTCCAATGCTTCCCAATTGCAATTAAATTCCTAGCAATGTTCCTTTCAGATAGAGGATTATTAGAACAAATGCACTCTTGCCAATTCCCCCATCAACTCGTTTTGTAAACTCTATTTTTTGCTCTCTTCCTGGGACTAAATCAAACCTATGAAGTCCTACTGTGTAATTCCCCTTCATCTTATATTAAAAAGTGCTCTTTCTCCTGCAATCTGATGTACAATCGAAAATTTCAAACTGCTAATAAACAGCATGGATCCCTGGGTCAGAAAGCTGACCATCTGTGTGCCAAACACCTGGGTGTAAAGTATGAAGCCTCTCATTATTGATTCAAAACACGGATATAAATTGGAGAACTCTGGAATGTTATCAGACAGAACATTAGAAGGTGCTAATAAACTCACAACTTCACACAGTGCCTTGTAGATGTTGCTTCAACTTCTCTTCAGTTTTTCTTTCTATCCTTTTATATATAGACCTGCCAGATTTAACAAATAAAAGTACAAGATACCCAGATAAATTTGAACTTCAGATAAACAACAAATAAATGCAATATTTTGAACATACTATTTGGAACTACAAAATTCTTTGTAGTTCATCTGAAATTCAGATTACCTGAGTGTCCTGTATATTTTATCGGGCAACCCTATTTGTATACAAATAATTTTGAGCTACCTCTAAAGATATAATCTATCTGGCTTTTCCTATGAGCTAATATGTGATATTCACAAATTTGGGGGAAAGAGATTTTCAACAAGTAAATATCGTATGAACTCTGCTTCAAGACCTACCTAGGGAAATTTGGCAGACTTGGTTTATTAAGTAGTCAAACATTTTCTTAAAGATTCAATAATATTTTAGGCTTTGCAGGTCACACAGTTTCTCTTGCAACTCTTCCTTCATAGGGTTAAAGCAGTCACAGACAATACATAAGTAAATGAGTGCAACCATATTCCAATAAAACTTTATTTAAGAAAACAGGTGTCCGGCCAGATTTGGTCTGCAGGCTGTAGTTTTCCAATTATTGTCACATAGCCAATACTCCTGTGACATTAAATTTATCTTATTGGAAAATCAGTCCATTCAGTTGGATAAAGCTGGACCTTCCAAAAATCATAAAAAATAGCGTGATCTTTAAGGGAAATGGAAATCAAGGTTTTGCATGTATACTCTGAAACTACATATCCCTCTGCTATTGAAGAGAGATAAGAATGACCATACGATTAATTAGGTTTGTAACACTAATTAGAACTAAGTAATTTTAGAACATTATACTATTACCTAGTTTATAATACAGAGACATTGTTGTTTAGCCAAATTACTACTTTTTAAAAAAAACTTAATGGACATATTTAACATTAAAAATGAAGGTGCAGGCTGGTATTTCAAAGAAGATAGAAAATTTAAACAAGAGAAGTAACACTGAACAAAGCAAATGAAAAAGGATATTGTTATACAAGTGCAGCTGAAAGGCAGAAAAATAACAAGATATGGCTGGTAGGATAAATTGAGAGAGACAAATTTTAAGCAGTTTCCATGACTCATTGCTGAGCCACAGTAACCAGAGTGGTGCAGACTGATTCAAAATGGATATAGGGAAAGTGAATATGGTGTGGAAGAAGACAGATACAGAGAGTCAGAGACCAAGAGAGGATGAAATGGAGTGATGTCTTAGAGAGATACCTTTCCTGGCGAGACGTGTGGAAAATAGAGACAGAGAGATTGGTTTTGTTTATGATCTCTTGCCAACAACTACTTGCTTACAATATGGGAGTTAGGTCAAAGATGACGGGTGTATCTGATGATGACAGGAAAGCCATTTTTTTACAGTGTGTTTTGCTGTCCTAGGAGTTTAGTCTGGTAGAAAGGACTCAGGCATACGTTTAAAATCAGTCATGCATGTGACAGCCAACAATGTATTTCAAATAATCCATTGAAACAAGTGTTTCATTTGCTAAATTTGAGGCACAGATAAAGAGATGTAAAAGCAAATTGAGTGGAAAAAATCACTTTATTAAATGTTTCTTTTTATCTTTTCATCAGCATCAAAGCCAGAATCAACCTGACACAACAGTAATTGTATAAATGGCTGAAATGAAGTAAAGAGGTTATTGTCATTGAATAGCTATCTCCATGGCAATAGGAATAGATTGTGTACAATAAAGAATGAAAAGAAGTAAATGAATAATGAATAAATACAATGCATATTCTGAGAGAACTCAGAAGCAAGCTGATGGTTGAGAGGGTGCCAGAAAAGTTACCCAGGAGTCCATGATACCAGAAATGACCAACATTCTAACTTTGTTATTTGTGAAATAAAATTGTCCCCTAGTTGGAATGCAAATTTAAAGGAAATGGCCCAGGGGCGCCTGGGTGGCGCAGTCGGTTAAGCGTCCGAACTTCAGCCAGGTCACGATCTCGCGGTCTGTGAGTTCGAGCCCCGCGTCGGGCTCTGGGCTGATGGCTCAGAGCCTGGAGCCTGTTTCCGATTCTGTGTCTCCCTCTCTCTCTGCCCCTCCCCCGTTCATGCTCTGTCTCTCTCTGTCCCAAAAATAAATAAAAACGTTGAAAAAAAAATTAAAAATTAAAGGAAATGGCCCAGGATAGCTTTAGCTAGGCACAGTCATCACAAAAACAGTAACTGAATTAATCTTAACAGGAGATTTTATATACTCTGATCAAATTAACCTTAAAATAAATCTCCAGCTCCTGTGTGAATATTTTGCATTTGTCACGTTAAAATATATAAAAAAGTCTTTGTTTCTGATGAAGTCACTAGATATCATCAAAGGCAAAATATATCTTGCTGGATGCGTAGTAACTAATCTTTATTGAGCACTTTATAATGCCAGGCATGGTGTTAAGTGCTTTTATATGTCTCACAACAACCCTGGGAAGGTGGTATTTTTAATATCTCTATTTACATATGAAAAAAAAGAGGCCCAGAAAGGTTAAGTAACAGTCTCAGGGACACAGCTGAGAAGTGACAGTGCAAGTCTTCTATTGCCAGGCTGTCCAGTCTATATTAAAGAGTTTTATATATGCCCACATAGATGGTCACTCACCACCTCAGGCAATAGTCAGTGTGGCCTTCATTAATTTATGATGATGGTACTTGGGTTCTGTGTACAATCTTTCCTGTCCTGGGTCACAACCATGGCTCATCTCATCACTCGTGATGTTGGTTCCTGGCTGGGAAGGTGATCTAGTGGTGTCATCTACTACCACACCGACTCCCAGAGTTGATTCTGTGATCTTACTGGCTAGAAAGGTGTGCCCTTCCAACCCCCTCAGTCTGTGGGCAGCCCTCCAGAGACCCATTCTTTAGTTGTAGATATTTATAGAAGACATCCTCTTTCTGAATGGAATTAGTGAAGTGAATGCTGAGGGTGGTTCTGTTCAAAGTATGTTCCTCAAAATAGCAGAGCAGCAACACCTGAGGGCTTGCTCCAAAGGCAGCTTATTGGTCCTACCACCCAGCTTTACTATATCAGTATCTTTAGGATTTGCATTTTATGAAGACATCGAAGTGATTTGTATGCATGTTAAAATTGGAGAAACATCAACTTAGAGGACTTCTTCAGCCATCTCTTTTCCTCACATTTAGAAGATCCATTACTGTATGTCAGGGGAGTCTTCCAGGACTCAGTCTCAGCTGACCAGAGATTTCTCTAGGAAGACATGGTAGGTGACAGTTGTAGCCACACTTGAAAATTGCTCTTATTCATAGAATTGTAAATTGGAAAATGTTTTTCTTGGAGCCTTAGTTCTCCTCAGATTGCCAACGAAATCAATGACACAAAAGTTTCACCTTGGGATCAGACCTGTCACAGTTTTCAGTTACTCCTTGACTTTGGTGTGTGCTTCACTGCATAAAAAAACTCAAAGCTGAAACCGAAAAACTATATTGAATTCAGGTCAATGTAAGATGGTGGAAATCATGGCAGCTGACAGTGAAAGCTTAGTGGCAGACTTGTGACACAGAAACACCACTTCTGCTTCCCATTCCTTCCCTTTATTCCTGGCTGCCTCAGCAGTCACCTTTCCCTAAATGTTTATTTAATATTCAGGAGATTAATTCTGATTAAGTGCTTAGTGCCAGAGTCTTATCCTGCCAAATAAGGGTTTATAGTCTACTTGAAGTGATGCCATCAGTGCCTAAATTATAGAAGGATAATGTAAATAAAACAAGAAGTTGCAAACAAAATCACCAATTATTTATATTACCAGCTAGGTGGAAGCTCTAGTGAAACAGAACCTGGTCTCCCTATTTAAGATAAAGCCCCAACAAACAATCCACGATAAAATAAGAAAACTTAACTTGAATGTCAGTTGTCCAGAACCAAGGGTCTTCAGTACAGATTACAAACCAATCAAGCAGTTTTTAAAAATCTCGGTTTTTCACTAGTGGTTAGTGTAGATTTCCTTTAACTTTAAAATTAATTTGCTTCTTATTTTTCATCTTGTACTAAAAATTTACCCCCACCTGTCTCCATATCTCACTTCCTCCTTGTCTATCTCTGTATCTGCCACCCTATCTTTGAAGTTTTTGCATCTCTTTCCTTGTGATCACACAACTTATTTTAGAACTGGCCAGGGTTTCTTTAGAAGGTTTCAATCTGGACTCCTAACACCCAGAATTTAAATTCATTTTGCATCCCGGACAAAGCAGGAATAACAGACTTGTAGAGACAGACATGACATGAAGACAGATGCCAAACACAATAGAGGGTTAAGGAAAGGCAGATGCCAAAGGGGGCAAAATTCAAATAGGAGAGAAATGAATCAATAAATACATAAGCAGTTAGGAAGTCCAAAAGAGAGAGAGAGAGAGAGAGAGAGAGAGAGAGAGAGAGAGAGAGAGAGACTAAAGACCCCTTAAAAAGGACCACAGGATTTTACAAGATCCAGACAAAAGACTCTCAACTAATCATGGTCAAGATATGTGAAATTTAGCACTTACACTTACAGCTAACTTACCCATTTTATACATTAAATAGCATAATTACTCTTCAGTTGTGAATGTACCTGATTATACCCATAAGTGGAATGGTAAAAGTCATTGTTATATCAAAATTTTAGTTAAATATGTTTTATCTCCTAATATTATATTAACATCAGCAAAATTATTGCATATGCTGCATGTAACTTTTCAGAAAGCAAAAGTAAAGAAGCACTTTGGCAGGTGGGCAATATAGAATACATGGTCTATAATACAGCTTTCTAAAGCCTCTCCTGATTTAATAGTAAGACCCAAACAGAAGCAAATTGTCAAGTGTGCAGCCAAGTGGTCTGCTGAAAGAAAGTGGCCACATTAATCTGCATTTTGGCCCTCATGAGTATCTAACCCATTTCTGATATTTACCTTACTTTTGAAAAATAAAATATACAAGCAAACATAGCTAAATATATTGTTTAGGGATACTTACAGATGATAATATTTTTCTAAAGAAAAGGGATGCTAAACATAAAATTCAGGATAAATGTTATCTCCCAGAAGGAAGGCAGTGGAATGCAATAAGGAAAAGCACAATCGTATTGGTGATATTCTAGTTCTTAAAGTGAGTAATGAAAGTTCATTTTGTTGTTAACCGACATGCCTTATATGTTACATGTCTTCATATGCATAAAATTTTATGTAATAAAAATTTAAATAAATCATCCAAATATTTATTATGCTGCCAATCCATAGAGTGCTAATTAAAAAAAAAAGAAATTATGAAAATTCACAAGTTTGAATACTAATTATGTGGGGGATTAAAGGAGGTTTATGCCTTGAAATATTTTTCTAATTGAGTTGAAAACAGAGAACACATCACTCTGCCAGAGAAGTCAAGGGAAGGACTCCTGGCCCTTCTGTTTCTTGGTTGTGCTTGAATGTAAGAATGACAATTCTGCTTTTTTCCAAGAATAACTCTAACCATTTTTTCTCAGAACAACTAACTATAAGTTTTGCAGATAGTCTGCGATAGAGTTTTTCTTAAATACTAGAGTACCATGTATTTTAGTTTGGATAAATGTCTATAAATGCCACTAGAGGGTTGAAGGATCTACTGTAATTCTTTAAAAATCTTTCAATTTTTAAAAGCTAGGCACATTAGAACAGGCAGAAAATAATAAAGACTTGTTGAAGATGTGGTTTGCCAACATATGTGAGTATCTTAGAATATGGATATGAACAAGATAGATAAATGGAGACTGGGTAAAAATGAGGTAAATTTACAACTTGTTAAATGACCATGCTCTAAGTGTACTGACTCATCAGTGAGTGGTGGACAACAGGGCTCTTAACCTCAGGTGATCCAGTAGAAGTAAATAATCCGTACTAGGTCTACCAGATTGTATGAAAGTGGGAAAATTAGCTAATAAAAAGCAATATCCCAATGTTCTTCACAAACTAGACTGATGAATCCAATCCAACAAAATACATTTAATCAGAGTATATGTAAAGTCCAATACTTACTTTTAAAAATACATGGCAAGACAAATTTTTGTGAAAAGTTTCCAGAAGTGAATTTGATTTCTGTCTGCATGAATAGTGGTAGAGTGTCCAGAAAATGGAGGCAATCCTTCTCCACTCTAAACTGTTCAATATCCACTCAGAACATTTTCCATTTAAGTGCCACATCTTAAAGGAGATATTGAAGAAAACAACCAAGGAGATATTGAAGAAAACAACCAAGATAATGAGCTGCCTTGAATCAACATCGCATATGGAATAGTGGACGTCAAAACTGAAGAAGAAAAGACATGGCAAAGAAAGGAAAGTCAGAGTTCAACTATGTGTACAATTACTTCAGGCACTCTCATGTGAGTAATTAATTTGATTTGCACATTTCTGCCTTGAGGGGAGAACATAGCCAAAGAAAGGAAGAATTATCTAACACTTATTTTTCCTGGAGATAATTATGAGAATGCTAAAAGGGAGATTAAAATATTTGACTCAGGATTATATTAGATTAATTTTAAGATTACTTCCAAATCTAAAGAGTGTGTGTGTGTATGTGTAATTTTAAATTTAGGTACTTTTCCCAACTAATACAATATTTTTAAGATTAAAAAAAAATATTAGCTGAATAAAATTTTGCCTTCAGCCCTAGTATAAAGGCAGAGAGAAACTAGAATCAATAGAATCTAAAAGACCTGATGTTAAGAAAAAGATTAAAGCAAAGAAAATTCAAATATGGTAACCAAGACAGCCTTAACTTTCCCCTCAGCTTGACTAAACTTTAGACAGGCTACTTCCTGGCTTTATGCCCTGAATTCCCTTTTTCTTAGAGCATTTACTTTAAAAAACATAATTGTTTTCCAAAATGATGTCTCAGCCCCTTTGAGATGTAAATCTTCTCCTAGCCTCTTGCCTGATTTGTGAGTAAGGAATGTCTTTCTCAGGGACCTGGGAACTACTACTTTGAAATGAAATCATTAAGGAAGATAGCATCCCCTATTTCCCAGTCTCTGTGGAAAGGTAGGAGCCTACCTTAATGGGCACCAATTAGCAAACATCAATGGCCTAAAACAGACAAAAGCATTTATAAACTCAGGAATAACTCAGTGTTACAACCCAACTCACTGCTTAGCCTCTCCCGTCAAGTGCTTCAGTACTTTCTACTTGCTCACCCCAGCACTTTGAAAAGCCCTCCTTTCCTTCTGTTTCAAGAGAATTTATTTCAGACTGAGGTGTCTCTCCTATATTTCAATAGCCTTGGATAAAATTTCCCTTACCTGTTCAACTTTCTCCAGTGCCGTTTTAGTTTTGACAATGACAGCCAAGGTAAGACCCAAGGATAGAAAGCCAAGCAAGGTGACTGAGCGGCTAAGTCGGTCCAACAAATATTTTCAAATTCCTATCAGCCCTCTGTAGTATTTACAGACTACTGGCATAAAAAGGCATCGCCACAAAAGACTTTAATACTGAACAGAAAATGAGTCAAGTGGCTTAAGAGATCTTATAAAGTTCAATGAGAGAATCACAAATTTCTATGGTTGGTGTTAGAGATGAAAGGCACAAGAGTCATATGTAAAACTCCAGAGACAACAAAAAGCAATAAAGTTTTGACACAGCTAATACTAGGTCAGCTATTAGGCATAAGTAGCAACAGCGTTGTTGAGGAAGTGACATGAAGTATAAGTGGTGGAAAAAATGGCAGAGTCTGTCTCCACTCCTCATCTCTTGATTGGTATATGGTCACCAAGTGGGGTCTCCCTCCCTCCCCCTCTCTGTGTGTATGTATATATACATAATACATACATATATGTATATATGTATACACACACATGCACACATATATATGACATAAGGTATGTAAAACATTTGGCAAGCACTATTATTGGTTGTTGTTACTACTGTTTGTATCATTAAATTTATATCATATGTTTTAATAATATAAACAGTAACAACAGCCAGTAATACATAGTGCCTTGCCAAGTGTTTTACATACCTTATGTCATTTAATCCTTCATACTATCCAATGAGAAAGATACTATTACTATTCCCACTTCTTTGATAAGGGAACTGAGAGATAAGTCATGCAGCTAGCACATGATGAGGCTGACACTTAAACTAAAGCTGATTCTAGAAGCCATATTCTTATCTAATTAATCCAGTGATCCTCAATTCTAGCTAAACAGTAGAATCACCTAGAGTGCTATTTAAAAATATCAGTATCCGGGTCCCATCATCAGAGATTCAGATTTAATTGATTTGGGGTGATACCCAGACATTAATATAAAAAAAAAAAAAACAAAAAAAACCCACTAAAATTGAGTAAACTCTTCTCAAGGTGACTATAATGTTATTAACTGTGGCACTAAGCTATCCTGTTTCTCCTCCTACCATTTCTGTGGTAGAAATAATAGCATAAATCAATACCAACAGAGGCAAAGCCGGCTTTTCATCACTTCTTCACCTTTAATTCACATTAGAAAGTAGTTTCCACCCTCACCATACTCTCAGACTGCCCATGCTAAGGCTACTAACTAACTTCTATCTGACAAATCCACTGTCTTTTTTATACTCCATCTTCCTGCATCATTTGACACCATGATTAAAGCATCACCCCTGAAACTATACTTCTTCCCCGTTTTGTAAAATATGCTAACTGTCCTGCTGTTCACAATGGATTTTCTTCCATGTCTCATCTTTATAATTTTCCAGAGTTCCATCTTTGTTGTCTACCTTTCTCATTTGCATTCCAGCAGAGTATCTCACCAACTCCCACATTATCAAGTATCCCTGAAGGAAAACAAACTCTCCATTACTGTCTCCAGCCCCTCCTGGACCTCTGTTCCACACATCTAGCTGAATATTCCAAATGTCTCCACCTGCCTCATTGCAGACCAAGGGTGCTGGACCTTAGGGGAGTTACAACCCAGAAGCCTGGGGTCTCTCATTTTGTGCAGTATCTGTTGTTCTATGCATTGTTTAGGAGCAGGGTGGTCACTTACTCCTCAGCAACCAAGGGAAAAGTGAACCCATCGTGCCTTCCAGACCCACCTCTCTAGCCTTAGAGGGCATCTATACTGCTGATGGTAATGAAAAGCTTATGAAGAATATTGTTTTAATAGAATTTTAAGGAAACAAAGATCAGGGAAATATATTCTGTTAGGTCTTTTACCTATTTCCTGGTTCTCCTGTACACAGTTTATCTACCAGGGCACAAGCCAAAGGAGAAAGTGCTCATAGTCATGACTGGTTTGCTATTTCCCAGATTTCTTTATTCTGACTCTTTGTGCTGCTAACTAGAACTAGTATATTTGAGTTTTTATCTTTTCTTTTTACTTCCAATATTTAAATAAAGAAATATAATTTATTTCCCAATTACTGTATATATAATTGATACATTTCCTGCTTTTTTCTCATCTCTGAGATCACATTTGTTAAAACATGCTACCTTGAAAAAACCAAATTGTTAATGTCTGTTTTTGATAAAGCAACATTGATTAATTTTACTCTGTAAGGTAATGAAAGAAATAATTTATTTTATTACTACTTTAAAATTTTATAGTATTATTCTTAACAGTCATGGTATTGCTGATGATAGTGATAACAGGTAAGCTATTTTATTTGGTGAACCTTGTTCATAATTTATAATGCCTATTACTAGAGTGTTCATCTTAAATTTTTATCTTTAATATATCAGAACAGAAGAATATTATAGCATCCTATTCTTTATATTACTAGAGTTATGAATGAGTAATAACTTAAAGGTATATAAATTAAGCACCTGGCTCAGTAATCAAAGTGCAAATGTATATGAGTTATAAGCCCTGAGGTGCCTGCTCATTATTAAGTGATAATTATCTGGGTGGATACGCTATTTCATTTATCAAAAGCGCATGTGTTTTGCAATTTATATAAAGACAAAAATCCAATTAGAAGTTTGCAAATGTAATCATTCTATTACTGAATATATTAACTTTGTCATATTAAAATAATCTCCCCTGTGTTAAAGTTTTAAATCAATATCTGTCATAATTTCCTTTTGCTCACAAGTTAATATGTATACCAGGCATACTGGATACATGATTCTCTTTTTAACTTCATAAGATGTAATACTAAAAAAACATTTCACTGTGCTCTAAGTAAGACTTGCTGAGACTTGCCTATGAACAGAGATTCTCCAAGATATTTTAATTTCTTTTTATTTTCCACTTTAAGCATAGTTCTAAACTAAAAAATTGAGATAGGATGGTTTATAGTCTAATTTTTGATAGAAATTTTTGAACTGAGTTGGAATCTATTGTGTTTTACAATAGAAATCTTTTTATAGAGAATTAATAATAGGGAGAAAAACTCAAGCAATTTTCATGGATAATTCACCATTAGGAATGTTCATTATGATATCCAATTGAGTATGAAATAGGTGAATTAATGATGGATTTCACTTGCCCTTCCAACATGAAAGCACTGTCTACTCTGTAAAACAAAAAGCTTCCTGAGAAGTACGACCAATGTGTATTTCTGAGTAATAGCTTTAGGAAGAAAGAATTGCCTGTTATTGACTAATTTTGATCAATCCCAAAAAGTCTGGCATTTGGCCACTGCCTACCTGGTCCTGTATGACCCACAGACATGTGCACTGACTGCCAGGGAATCTGCCAGACACTTTTCTCCTGTAGCCTGTAGGCCACAGAAATGCAAATTGAGACAGAAATGCCCTTGGCTGCCTGCACAACTTCTCTCTTTGGTTGTCTGGCAGGAATACTCAGCCAAAATTAACAGTCTCCCATCTTCAACCTCCTTCTCACATTTCCCCAGCAGTGCAATTCCACAGTTATTAACAGTAGAGAATTCCTAGTTTGATACAGAGTCCAAGCATTAAAAACAGAAGAAAATAACTTAAGTCAATGGAATCTTAGAAACTGGGAATATTGTTTTTGTGTGTGTATGTAGGATAGGATTTTGTAGTCACGTGCCAAGGAAATAGAATGTCAGAAGACTACCTGATAGATAGCTCTAACAAAAGATGTGAGGACTAATATGCTCCTGGATTATTAAACCAAATACTGGGATTACAAAAGTCATAGTTTTCTCTGAAGGAAAAGAGCTACTTGGTAGTCTCTGTCAATTTAAAAAATAGTGACAAGGTGAGCACTCTGAACTCAGTCTCTACAGATTCTTTCCAGGCAAGGCTTCCATCTTGAGTGCACCCTTTGGAAGTTGGGATCAGGTATATCTAGGTGTCTTGATGTTCTTTTCAGCACATCTTTTGTACAGTGGAGTTTGAATCCCTCTTAAACCACCTAGTAGCCAAGTGACCTTAGGAAGTTTATTTAGCCTTTACTAATCTTTAGGGGTTTTTTTGAGCTTAAAAATGGAAATAATAACTGTAAGAGTTGTTGACACAATGAACTATCATTTACAAAGACATTAGCATTGTGCCTTCCGTGTAACAAATGCACAAATGATACTTAGAGTGCAAGCATTTTTATATTCTTTGATGAAATGAGTCCTTCTACCTTAACATCTTAAGTTGTAGCTCTTTTTCTTCCCATACTAAGCATATTTCTTCATTTTCTACTAACCATTTATACAATCTTGTAAATTCAAAGATTTGTGTTACCTTCTTTAATTTCTTCTCCCTAGTTCCCTCTGACATATTTTCTGTGGAATAAATTCAGTAGTCAAAGAAAAACTGTAGACTCACCTTATCTATAAAAGATTTTCTGATCCTTTCAGAAGAATCACTAGCTTCCTCCCCTGTGTTCCACAAAGAGCATAGTATTTACTTGACTGTCTTTGGTTAGTTGTCTGTTTATCTCTATCCCTTGATAACATGTAAGCTCCTTGAGGGCAGAGATCATGGCTTACTTGTCTTTATTGAACTTAATAGTGTGAAAAACAGCTTCAAAACACATGCTTTGGGAAGACTAATACTGAGAATCTTCTGGCCAGCAATGTCATTTGGCATTTGGAAAGCCACTAGGGATGGAAAAGTACAATCAGACATTCTGTTCGATTTTTTATAGTAAATGCCACAGTGAAAAGTGACTGAGCATTTGGGAGGCCCCCTGGAGTGTCACATTTTGAAGTAGCAGCTTTTGAATGCTGTTTTAGGACCAATATCTGCTCTAATATTGTGTTGTTCAAAGACTATGCACAGCAGAGGATAAGATATCAGTAAACAGTCTTTTAGTCTTTTACATTCTCTCTTTTTTTGTCTTAAAAAAATAAGAGAAAGATTGTCTTCTGTCTTTAAAGATCGTTAATTACTCAGGACTTCAACAATAATGATAATGTGATTTTGTTCCACTTAAAATTCTCAAGATACAGATATAACTTAAATCAAAATTCAGCTTATAGTTCTAAAATGTCAGAAAGATGAAAACTGAATAATTCATGATAATTATAGTCATGGGAGGTCAATGCCATTAGTGATAGCAATTTGAGTATTAATTCACACTTGCTGGACATGTAAAATATAACAAACCTTAATTATCTTTTCTTGTTTCTTTTTTAAACTATTGGTGATCTTGCCACTTAATCTAATAAATACTGTGTTTACATAAATGAGATTTTTTAAGAGAAATGTTGAGGAAAAAGGTTCAATAAAACAAATCAAATATACCAAGAAGGACATATCTCATCTTTTCAGATTTTAGAAAAAAGTTTACTCATAAATGCAGCTTCTTAGCAATACAACACAATAAAAGCAGACTAATAAAACAAGTAAATGGTTGAAAAAATAGAATAAGTTAGGAGAGCCACTAATTTCTCCATCTTCTCCAATTACAACTTTTATACTAAAATTTAAGTGGACCTAAAAAGTACATTCCAAATGAAAATAAAAGCTAGTTTTGAATTTTAGCCAAAATATAACTACTATTTCATAGCCGAGGTGGAGCAAAATGTATTATTATCCATCATTCTAAAAACTAATGACCTCCACACAGCGATGATTTCTGATGAATTTTAATGGAAATAAAATTTCTAAAGTTTAATTATAATACATTTTACTGTATTTAGAAAGACCTAACCAAGTCTCATGTTAAGAACAGATAAAAAATTAAAATTTCCATTTTAACTCTTTCTTAGGTGTAGCTACTAAAAGATGGAGCTTAAAAGGTAATTTCATTTTGCTTTATAAAGTATTCTATCTGTTGTAATATCTAAAAAGGAAATTGACAGACTACATTCAGCCATAAAACACACTTTAACAAATTTAAAAGAATAGAAATCTTATAAATGTCTACTCCCAGACCACCCTGAAATTAAACTAGAAACCAATAACAGAAAGATAGCTGGAAAAACCTCAAAATACTTAGGGATTAAACAACACACTTCTAAATAGCACATGGTTCATAGAACAAATATCAGGAGAAAATGATGTTTTAGACAAAATGATAACACAACATATTAAAATTTGTGAGATGAGGAGAAAGCAGTGCTTAGCAGAAATTTATAGTATTGACTATGTATTACAAAAGAAGAAAGATCTATAATCCATAATCTAAGCTTCCACCTTAGAAAAGTATAAAAAGAATGAATTAAATTCAAAGTAGAGGAGAAAGAGGATGGTGAGGGTGGAGTAAGAGGACCCTCAGCTCATCTTGTCCCACGAACACAACTAGATAACTGTCAAATTATCCTAAATACCCCAGAAGTTGCCCTGAAGACTGGCAGAACAAACTCCACAAATAAAGGAAGAGAAGTTCATACTGAAGAAGGTAGGAAGTGTGAAGACATGGTTTAGGAGGGAAAGGGATCCTGAGGTGCTGCAGAGGGGAGGGAGCCATGGTTGAGAAGGGAGAGAGAGGAGCATCCAGGGGAACACACAAGGAAAATGTTTCCCCAAAGCCATTGGCTTAGAAAATGAGAGGGACTGAATTCATGAATTCTTACAACCATTAGAATTTAAAGCCTGGACTTCTAAAGGTCAGTAGGCTTGGCTGGGATAAAGCCCAGAGAGCACTGCACTGCTCCTGGAGAGAAGGCAGGCAAACAACCCGGAGGCAGACAGCATGGAGGCAGAGATCTGATGAATGCCTGGGGCACACAGTGGGGCTATTATTTGCCCTGAGAGGCAGCATTCATTGACATGATATATATATATATATATATATATATATATATATATATATATATATATATCTCACATTTTCTTTATCCATTCATCCATCGATGGACATTTGGGCTCTTTCCATACTTTGGCTATTGTTGATAGTGCTGCTATAAACATGGGGGTGCATGTATCCCTTCAAAACAGCACATACAGGAGATTAATTTTAGACCTAAAGACACCTGCATATTGAAAGTAAGGGGATGGAGAAATATTTATCATGCAAATGTATGTCAAAAGAAAGCTGGTGTAGCAATACTAAAGTCTAGACAACTAGACTTTAAGACAAAGACTGTAACAAGAGACAAGGAAACTATACAAGTGTCTATCAACTGATGAGTGGATAAAGATGTGGTAAATGTATATACAAATGGAATACTCAGTGATCAAAAATAAGGAAATCCTGCCATTTGCAACAACATGGATGGAACTACAGTGTATTACGCTAAGCTAAATAAGTCAGAGAAAGACAAATATCATATATTCACTCATATGTGGAATTTAAGAAACAAAACAGATGAACATAGAGGAAGGGAAGCAAAAATAAGATAAAAACAGAGAGGGAGTCAAACCGTAAGAAACTTAAATACAGAGAACAAACTGAGGATTGCTGGAGGAGTGGTGGTTGGGGGGATGAGCTAAATAGGTGATGGGCATTAAGGAAGGCACTTGTTGGAATGAACACTGGATATTATATGTAAGTGATGAAGCACTAAATTCTGTTCCTGAAATCATTATTACACTATACGTTAACTAGTTTGGATTTAAATAAATTTTTTTAAAGTAGAATCAAAATAAATAAATAAATAAATAAATAAATAAATAAATAAATAAATAAATAAATAGAAGCGTACAAAGTACAATATCCATTCATGATAAAAAAAAAAAAAACTCTCAACAAAGTAGGGTTAGAAGGAACATACCTCAACAAATAAAGGCCATCTATGAAAAACCCAAAGCTAATATCATCCTCAATGGGGAAAAGCTGTGAGCTTTTCTAGGTAGGAACAAGACAGGGATGTCCACTCTCACCACTGTTATTTAATATACTACTGAAAGTCCTAGCCACAGCAATCAGACAACAAAAAGAAATAAAAGGCATCCAAATCACCAACGAAGAAGTAAAACTTTCACTATTTGCAGATGATATACTCTATATAGAATAATACTCTATATAGAATAATACTCTATATAGAAATAATCTATATAGAACATCCTAAAGACTCCACCAAAAAAACTGCTAGAATCAATAAATGAATTCAGTAAAGTTGCAGGATACAAAACCAATGTACAGAAATCTGTTACATTTCTATACACCAATAATGAAGCAGCAGAAAAAGAAATCATGGAAATGATCCCATTTATAGTTGTACCCAAACAATAAGACCTAGGAATAAACCTAACCAAAGAGGTGAAAGACCTGTACTCTGAAAACTATAAAACACCAATAAAAGAAACTGAAGATGACACAAAGAAATGGAAAAACATACTATGCTCATGGATTGGAAGAAATTGTTAAAATGTTCATACTACCAAAACAATCTACACATTTAATGCAATCTCTATCAAAGTACCAATAGAATTTTTCACAGAGCTAGAGCAAAGAATCCTAAAATTTGTGTGGAACCACAAAAGACCCTGAGTAGCCAAAGTAGCTTTGAAAAAGAAAAGTAAAACTGGAGGCATCACTATTCTGGTATTCAAGTTAGATTACAAAGATGTAGTGATCAAAATAGTGTGTTACTGGCACAAAAATAGACACATAGATCAATGGAATAGAATAGAAAATCCAAAAGTAAACCAATAACTGTATGGTCAATTAATCTTCGACAAAGCAGAGAAGAATATCCAATGAAAGTGTGTATACACATACACACACACACACACACACACACACACACACACATATGCATACAGCAGAATATTATTCAGCCATAACAAAGAATGAAATCTTGCCATTTGCAATGACATAGATGAAGCTAGAGTATAATATGCTAAGCAAAATAAGTCAGTCAGAGAAAGACAAATACCACATGATTTCCTTATATGTAGAAGCTATGAGATGAAACAAAGGAGCTAAGGGAAAAGAGAGAGACAAACCAAGAGAAGACTCTTAACTGTAGAGAACAAGCTGATGGTTACCAGAGGGTGGGAGGATGGATGAAATAGGTGATGGGGATTAAGAACTGCACATGTTGTGATGAGCACTAGGTGTTGTATGGAAGTGTTGAATCACTCTTTGTAATCTGAAATTAATATACACTCTATGTTAACTAACTGGAATTTAATTGAAAAAATTAAATTCACAGTAAGCAGAAGAAATTAAATAATACAAATTAGAACATAAATAAATAAAATTGAAAATAAGAAATCAGTATAAAAAATCACCAAAACAAAAGCTAGTTCTTTGGAAAAATCAATAAAATTGATAAGCCTCTAGCCAGACTATCTAAGAAAAAAGGAAAGAAGGCATAAATTGCTATTATCACAAGTGAAAGGGGACATCACTACAGATCCCATGCACTTTAAAAAGATAATAAAGGAACATGATGAACAACTCTCTGCTCACAAATTTTATAACTTAGATGAAATGAATCTGTTCCTTAAATGATACAATCTGTTAAAACACACAAGAAGAAACAGAAAATCTGAATGTGCTTATACCTATTGAAGAAATAGAATTATTAATTAATAACCTTTCAAAACAGAAGGCTGGGTTTACTTGTGAGTTCTACCAAACATTTAAAAAAGAAATGACACCAATTTTCTACAATCTCTTCCAGAAGATGGTAACAGAGAGAATACTTCCTAATTCATTCCATAAGACCAGCATTATTCTAATATCGAAGCCAGACAAAGACATTATAAGAAAAGAAAAATACAGACCAATCTCTCATTAACATATATGTAAAAATCATCAACAAAATACCAGAAAGTCAAATTTAACCATATTTAAAAAGAATTATACACCACAATCAAATGGGATTTATCTCAGGTATGCAAAGTTGGTTCAATCAAAAATCAATTAATGTTCAGTCAAACATTCATTAAACAGGCTAAAGAAGAAAAAGTACATGACCATCAGTGTAGAAAAATATTTAACAGAACTCAACACCCACTCCTGAGGAAAACTCTCAGCAAATTAGGGTTACAGAGGAACTTATACAACTTGATAAAGTACATCTACAAAAAACTCACAGCTAACATCATACTTTGATGGTAAAAAACTCAAAGCTTTCCCACTAATAGCAGCAACAAGGCAAGGATGTTCCCTGTCACCACTACTTTTCAACATTGTACTGGAAGTCTTAACTAACATAGGAATACAAGAAAAGGAAATAAAAAGTATGTATATTGGGAAGGAAAAAATGAAATTATTCACAGATGACCGGGTCACCCTTGTAGAAAATCTGGAACAATCAACAACAACAACAAAATCCTAGAACTAGTGCAATATAGCAAGGCTGTAAGATACAAAGTTAATATACAGAAGTTAGTCACTTTCCTATATACCAGCAATGAACAAATAGAATTTGAAATTAAAAAGACATTACCATTTACATTTTATCACTCAAAAAAAACAAAAACCCAACAATACCTAAGTGCATATGAGAAAACTACAAGGCTCAGATGAAAGATATCAAGGAAGAACTAAATAAATGGATAGTCATGTTCATGGAGAGAGAGATTAAACACTGTCAAGATGTCAGTTCTTCTCTGCTTAATCTGTAGATTCATTACAATTCCAGTCAAAATCCCAACAAGTTATTTTGTGGATATTGACAAACTGATTCCAAAGTTTATATGGAGAGGCAAAAGACACACAATAGCTAACTCAATTTTGAAGAAGAACAAACTTGGAAGACTAACACTACCCAACTTGCAGACTTACTATAAAGCTACAATAATGAAGGCAGCGTGGTATTGGCAAAAGAATAGACAAATAGATTGATGGAACAGAATAGAAAGCCCAGAAATACATCCCCATAAATATAGCCAACTGATTTTTGACAAAGGAGCAAGAACAGTACAATGGAACAAAGATACTTTTTTCAACAAATGGTGCTGGAACAGCTAGACATTCACATGCAAAAAAAATGAATCTAGACACAGACCTTAAATCTTTCACAAAACTCAATATTTGATTATAGACCTAAATGTAAAATGCAAAACAATGAAATTCGTAGAAGATAACATAGGAGAAAATTTAGGTGACCTTGAGTATGGTGATGGCTTTTTAGATAGAGCACTACGGTAACAATCCATGAGAAAAGGAACTGATAAGTTCTACCTCACTCAAATTCAAACCAAATAGAAACCAAGAACATCTTCAATAGGTGACTGGATAAATTAACTGTGGTACATCCAGACAATGTAGTATAATGTAGTTCTAAAAATAAATGAAGCATCAAGTCATGAAAAGACATGGAGGAAACTTAAATGCATATTACTAAGTTAAAGAAGCCAGTCTGTAAAGGTTACTGTGGTATGATTCCAGCTGTATGACATTCTGGAAAAGGCAAAACTACAGAGACAATATCATTATCAGCGCTTATGAAGGAGAGAAGAATGGATAGGTAGAGCACAGGATTTTCAGGACAGTTAAACAATTCTGTATGATACTACAATGGTTGATACATGTCATTGTGCAATTGTCAAACCCCACAAAATGCACAGCAACAAGAGTGAACCTAGTGTATATTATGGACTTTGGGTGATGATAAGGTGTCAGTGTAGATTCATCAGTTTTAACAACACTGTGGTTGAGGGTGTCTATTGGGAGGAGGTTCTGCATGTATGAGGGCAGAGGGGCTGTCTGTACTTTCTGCTTACTCTGTTATGACTCCAAACTTCAAATAAAAATTAAGTCTACTAATTAAAAAAATGTTTAAGTAACAGTGTCATTTATTCTCTGTACACTACTACTCAAGAATTGGAAATGTTATCAAACCAGCTGCAGCAAAATTGAAAATAATGACTTTACTACATGTATACAAAACTACCACTTATCATATATGTGAAAAATTTTTATTTGTTTCTATTCCTCAAAATAATGTAAAGACTTTGTTATTCCTGGGCCATTGACAGCTTTAAAATTGCTCTCCAGAATTGCATATCTCAAACTTATTTGATCCTAAAACAGTTTTTAAATTATGATGTATTGACAGAACCCCACAGGAATTCATTAACCTACAAGGTTTCATATGCCTTAAACATTGAAAATATAACCATTGTGTGCTAAAAGTACAAAACCAGACAGTGCAAATGAGCAGATGGTCTTCCAGCACACAGCTTTGGTGAATGCAGCCTCTGCTTTAGCACACTGTCAAATGGCATACTCCTTTTTTTACTTCCTAATACTCTCAGGAATTTTTCTTAAAGTTAGACTCTAGCATAATAATAAAAAATATATATATAAGTATCTTAAACTTTTTATTAAGTTAAAAAAGTACATCTAGAAGGAAAGGGATTGTTAATAATTTTGCATGGAACACCTTACTAACATCTTAAGAAACACTCGTATTCTATAGAACAGGATTTGGAAAATTCTGCACTAGGTGATGAACTCTCTTCAGAATAAGGGAAGAATGTTCTATTGGAAGACCCCAAGTGAACAAACAGTATTTTCTTTCATCCTGGCAAACACTGACAAGATTTTTTTTTAAATATAATTTATTGTCAAGTTAGCTAACATACAGTCTACACAATGTGCTCTTGGCTTTGGGAGTAGATTCCCATGATTCACTGCTTACATCTGACACCCAGTGCTCATCCCAACAGGTGCCCTCCTCAATGCCCATCACCTGTTTTCTCCTCTTCCCTGCCCCCTCATCAACCCTCAGTTTGTTCTCAGTGTTTAAGAGTCTATTATTGTTTGCCTCCCTCTCTGTTTGAAACTATTTTCCCCCATCCCTCCCCATAGTCTTCTGTTAAGTTTCTCAAATTCTACATATGAGTGAAAACATATGATATCTGTCTTTCTCTGACTGACTTATTTCACTTAGCATAATACCCTCCAGTTACATCCACGCTTTTGCTAATGGCAATATTTCGTTCTTTCTCGTTGCCAAGTAGTATTCTATTGTATATATAAACCACATCTTCTTTATCCATTCATCAGTTGATGGACATTTGGGCTCTTTGCATAATTTGGCTATTGTTGATAGTGCTACTATAAAATTAGGTACATGTGCCCACATGAGTCAGCACTCCTGTATCCTTTGGTTAAATTCCTTGTAGTGCTATTGCGGGTTGCAGAGTAATTCCATTTTTAATTTTTTGAGGAACCTCCACACTGTTTTCCAGAGCAGCTGCACCAGTCTGCATTCCCACCAACAGTTCAAGAGGGTTCCTATTTCTCCACATCCTCACCAACATCTGTTGTTTCCTGAGTTGTTAATGTTAGCCACTCTGACCAGTGTGAAGTGGTATCTCAATGTAGTTTTGATTTGTATTTTCCTGATGATGAGTGATGTTGAGCATCTTTTCATCTGTCTGTTGGCCACGTGGATGTCTTCTTTGGAAAGTGTCTCTTTATGTCTTCTGCCCATTTCTTTACTGGATTATTTGTTTTTCACGTTTTAAGTTTGGTAAATTCTTTATAAATTTTGGATACTAACCCTTTACCCCATATGTCATTTGCAAATATAGTCTCCCATTCCATCAGTTGCCTTTTAGTTTTGTTGATTGTTTCCTTTGCAGTGCAGAAGCTTTTTATCTTGATGAGGTCCCAATAGTTCATGTTTGTTTTTATTTCCCTTGCCTTTGGAGACGTGTCAAGTAAGAAGTTACTGCAGTTGAGGTCAAAGAGGTTGTTGCCTGTTTTCGTCTCTAGAGTTTTGATGGTTTCCAGTCACATTTAAGTCTTTCATCCATTTTGAGTTTATTTTTGTGTATGGTGTAAGAAAGTGGTCCAGCTTCATTCTTCTGCATGTTGCTGTCCAGTTCTCTCTGCACCATTTACTAAAGAGACTGTCTTTTTCCATTGGTTACTTATTCCTGCTTTGTCAAAGATTAGTTGGTCATACATTTGTGGGTCCAATTCTGGGGTCTCTATTCTCTTCCACTGGTCTATGTGTCTGTTTTTGCACCAATACCATACTGTCTTGATGATTACAGCTTTGTAGTAGAGGCTAAAGTCTGGGATTGTGATGCCTCCTGCTTTGGTTTTCTTTTTCAGCATTACTTTGGCTTTTGTGGTTCCATACAAATTTTAGGACTGTTTGTTCTAGCTCTGAGAAGAATGCTGGTGCAATTTTGATTGGGATTGCATTGAATGTGTAGATTGCTTTGGGTAGTATTGACATTTTAAGAATATTTAGTCTTACAATCCATGAGCATGGAATGTTTTTCCATTGTTTTGTGTCTCTTCAATTTCTTTTATAAGTTTTCTGTAGCTTTTAGTATACAGATCTTTTACATCTTTGATTAGGTTTAGTCCTAGGTATTTTATGGTTCTTTATTATAAATAACATCAATTTCTTGATTTCTCTTTCTGTTGCTTCATTTTGGTGTATAGAAATGCAGCCAGTTTCTATGCATTGCTTTTATGCTCTGTGACTTTGCTGAATTCATGTATCAGTTCTAACAGCTTTTTGGTGGAGTCTTTCAGGTTTTCCATGTAGAGTCATCCATGTCATCTGCAGAAAGTGAAAGTTTGACTTCTTCTTTGCCAGTTTGGATGCCTTTTATTTCAATTTGTTGTCTGATTGCTGGAGCTAGGACTTCCAACACTATGTTAAACAACAGCAGTGAGAGTGGACATCCCTGTCATGTTCCTGATCTCAGGGGGAAAGCTGTCAGTTTTTCCCCATTGAGGATGATATGCACTGTGGGCTTTTCATATATGGCTTTTATGATGTTAATGTATGTTCCTTCTATCCTGACTTTCTCAAGGGTTTTTAAGATAGGATGCTATATTTTGTCAAATGCTTTTTCTGCATCTATTGACAGGATCATATAGTTCTTCTCCTTTCTTCTATTAATATGATGTATCACATTGGCTGATTTGTGAATATTTAACCAGCCCTGCAGCCCAGAAATGAATCCCACTTGTTCATGGCGAATAATTCTTTTAATATACTGTTGACTTCAACTTACTAGCATGTTGTTGAGAATTTTTGCATCCATGTTCATCAGGGATATTGGCCTGTAATTCTCCTTTTATGTGGGGTCTCTGTCTGGTTTAGGAATCAAGGTAATGCTGGCTTCATAGAATGAGTCTGGAAGCTTTCATTCCATTTCTATTTTTTGGAACAGCTTGAGAAACATAGGTATTAACTCTGCTTTAAATGTCTGATATAATTCCCCTGAGAAGCCATCTGCCCAGGACTCTTATTTGTTGGGAGATTTTTGATAACTGATTCAATTTCTGTGGGTCTATGGCTATGGGTCTGTTCAGATTTTTTATTTCTTCCTGTTTGAGTTTTGGTAGTATGTAGGTGTCTAGGAATTTGTCTGTTTTTTCCAGGTTGTCCAGTTTGTTGGCATATAATTTTTCATAGTATTCTCTAATAATTGTATTTCTGTGTGTGGGTTGTGATTTCTCCTCTTTAATTTGTAATTTTATCTATTTGGGTTCTCTCTCTTTTCTTTTTGAGAAGTCTGGCTAGGGGTTTATCAATTTTGTTTATTCTTTCAAAAAAAACAGCTCTTAGATTCACTAATCTGTTCTACTGATTTTTTTTTTTTTGGATTCTGTGTTATTTCTGCTCTAGTCTTTACTGTTTCTCTTCTTCTGCTGGCTTTGGGGTTTCCTTTGCTGCACCACTTCTAGTTCCTTTATGTGTGTGGTTAGGTTTTGTATTTGCGATTTTTCTTGTTTCTTGAGATAAGCCTGGATTGCAATGTATTTTCCTCTTAGGACTGCTTTTGCTGAATCCCAAAGGGTTTGTACTGTCATGTTTTCATTTGCATTTGCATTCATATATTTTTAAATTTCTTCTTTAATTGCCTGGTTGACCCATTCATTCCTTAATAGGATAGTCTTTAACCTCCATGCATTTGGAGGCTTTCCAAAATTTTTCTTGTGGTTGACTTCAAGTTTCATAGCATTGTGATCTGAAAACATGCATGGTATGATCTCAGTTTGTTTATATTTAATGAGGACTATTTTGTAATCAAGTATGTGATCTATCTTAGAAAATGTTCCAAGTGCACTTGAGAAGAATTTGTATTCTGCTACTTTTGGATGAAAAGTTCTGAATATATCTGTCAAGTCCATCTGATCCAGTGTATCATTCAAGGCCATTGTTTCTTTATTGATTTTCTGCCTAGGTGATCTGACCATTGTTGTAAGTGGAGTATTAAAGTCCCCTGCAATTACCATACTTTTATCAATAAGATTGCTTATTTTGGTGATTAATTGATTTATATATTTGTGTACCTCCCAAGTTGGAGGCACATTTACAATTGTTACCTCTTTTTGATGGATAGACCCTATAATTATGATATAACACCCTTCTTAATATCTTGTTACAATCGTTAGTTTATAATCTTGTATATGTAGAAGTATATAAGTATGGCTACTCCAGCTTTCTTTTGACTTCCAGTAGCATGATAGATGGTTCTCCATTCCCTCGCTTTCAATCTGAAGGTGTCCTCAGGTCTAAAACGAGTTTCTTGTAGGGGTGCCTGGGTGACTCAGTCAGTTAAGCGTCTGACTTTGGCTCGGGTCATGATCTCGTGGTTCATGAATTTGAGCCCCATGTCAGGCTTTGTGCTGACAGCTCGGAACCTGGAGCCTGCTTTGGATTCTTTGTCTCCCTCTCTCTCTGCCACTCCTCTGCTCACACTCTGTCTCTCTGTCTCTCTCAAGAATAAATAAATATTAAAAATTAAAAAAAATAAAATAAAAACAAAATGAGTCTCTTGTAGAGAGCATGTAGATGGATCTTGGTTTTTTATCCTTTCTGATACCCTATGTCTTTTGATTGGGGCCATTTACATTAAAATTTATTATTGAAAGGTATGGATTTAGTGTCACTGTGTTATGTGTGGGTTTCATGCTTGTGATGATGTCTCTGGTCCTTTGTAGTTTTTGCAGCATTTCACTCACAGTGCCCGTTAGGATCTCCTGCAGGGCTGGTTTAGTGATCATGAGCTCCTTCAGTTTTTGTTTGTCTGGGAAAGCTTTTATCTCTCCTTCTATTATGAATGACAGCCTTGCTGGATAAAGGATTCTTGGCTACGTATTTTTCCTATTCAGCACATTGAATATTTCCTACCATTCCCTTCTGGCCTGCCAAGTTTCAGCAGACAGGTCTGCTACTACCCTTATGTGTCTACCCTTGTAGGTTAAGGCCCATTTGTCCCTAGCTGCTTTCAGAATTCTCTCTTTGTGGTTTGTCAGTTTCACTATGATATGCCGTGGTAAAGACCTATTCTTGTTGAATCTGAAGCGAGTTCTCTGTGCCTCCTCGATTTGGATGTCTGCTTCCTTCCCCAGATTAGGGAAGTTCTCAGCTATAATTTGTTCAAGTAAACCTTTTTCCCCTTTCTCTCTTCCTCTGGAACTCCTATGATACAGATATTATGTTTCATTGAATCACTTAGTTCTCTAATTCTCCCCTCATGGTCTAATATTTTTTTATCTTTTTCTCAGCTTCATCATTTTCCATAATTTTATCTTCTATTTCACTTGTTCTTCCCTTTACTTCTTCCATCCTTGCTGTCACTGCATCTAGTTTATTTTGCACCTCATTTACAACATTTCTTAATTCATCATGACTATTTCTTAGTTCCTTGATCTCTGCAGCAATAGATTCTCTGCTGTCTTCTATGCTTTTTTCAAACCAAGCTATTAATCTTATGACTATTCTAAATTATTGATCAGATATATTGTTTATATCTGTTTTGTGCAATTCTCTGTCATTTCTTCCTGGAATTTCTTTTGAGGAGAATTCTTCCATTTTGTCATTTTGGCTAGTTTTCTGTCCTTTACATGTTTTAATAACTTGTTATGTGTCCTACACCTGTGAGCACTACTATATTATAAATGGGTCATACACTGGCCCTTCAGGAGGTGTTTTTGGAGTGTGTTGTACGCTCTCTGTTGGTGTAATTCTGGTTGCTTTATCTCCCTAGTAGTGGTGTTTTGGACCTTCCACCAGGTGTGCTTGGATTTATTCATTGAAGTAATCCTGGAAAAATTTTAAAGGAGGTGGTGGTGGAAGAAGCCTTATTGCATACAAAGAAAGAAATGACAGGGATGGGGAAAAAGAAAAGAAAGGAGAAAAAAATTAGCCAGGCAGAAAATCAGAGAAACCATATGGCTTCATCCAGAGAGAGAGAAAAGAAACTAAAGAAGAAGGAGATACAGAAGAGGTATAAAAAGAATAGATTAAAAATGTCTGCTTAAACAAACCAACAACCAGAATAGAGAAGGGAAGAAATAAGAGGAAGAAATCAGAGAATGCAAAACTTCTAGAATGATATCTGATGGTGCCTTGGAACCAGTGGCTTCACTGGTCTGGAGGAGGGGCTGTCTGGTTCTTTCAATGTCAATCTTGCTCTAGTACATAAGTAGTTATCAGCACAGAGGGGCGGTTAAGGCGGTCCCGACTCCACTGTGGGCCCACTGTTCCCTGAAGCCCCACTTTGTTGGTGACTGGGGAAAAAATGGTGATACCTCAGTCTCTCCTCCCCGGACCAGTGTCCCCAACCACTCTGTTCTGTCTGTATTCACAGTGCTGCACAGGTTTGAGCAGACTGGTTTGTCCCACTGCAGTTTGCAGTGCCTCCCAGATGCTTGACTGGGATTCAAACCCCGATGTCTTAAAGGATCCTGCTGGCGCACCTTGGTTCCAGGGTAGAGCCACTCCACCCAGCCAACAAAGGGCCTCTGGCTGGCAGGCACTTGCAGGGTCTTTTGTCCTTGGAGCGGCTATGTTCCTTCTTTCAAGGGAGGGGACTGGTCTCTCCGACTGTGCCTCTGAGCTAGCTATGGATCCTGGGGCTGGCTCCCCCTCCCTCCAAGCACACACAGGGAGGCAGGCCTCGGCCCAGAGAAAGTACCACAACCCTGGATCTTTACTCTTAAGGCTGTTAGAAATTGGTTACTTCTTTGGTTACTTCTCTGTTTTTTCTGTTCCCCAGTCCATGGTCTGGGGAGGTTTCTCTCTTTTCCAAATACAATCCTACACTCCATAGCCTCTCTTTCTCTTTCTTTTGTCTCCCCACAGAAGTGGATCCTTCCCCTCTGCACGTACGCCACCTGTTTTATCTCTCCCAATTTATAATCATGCCCCTGTGGCCCACCAAGTTGTCCGCAAGGGCCCTGAGAGATGTTTCTGTCATTCTGTAGCCCGGATTCCTGGAATTCCAAGTCTTCTGCCTTCAATTTACTGTTGTGTATGAGGGACATTGGAACTCTGGGTCCCCCTACTTCTACGCCATGTTGGTTCCTCAAGTTAATTTTCCTGAAAAGAATATTAACAGTGAATTTGCTAAGCTCTAGTGTCATTTCTTCTCTTCTCTTAAGAGACACTGCTGGAAATGGGGGATATATTTATTCAAAAGCTGGTGATTCCTTGAGTATATGGGGCTGGCAGAAATTATTAAAAGCCTTCTTGAAAACAGAATAGGCTCTTCAAGAAATGATAAATATTAAATTCACAAGCCAGTATTCTATTTGTGTTTTAGTTTGATCTATGGGGCTCCTAGGATCTCTAACTGACCTATATGTTATTTCCTTCCTCCCTCTATACAACCATCCTGGAGGAAACATTTTCTACATAAAGAAATGAGACAAGAACTACTTCATCTCTCTACAGTAGCTATCATATTTATTTTCATCTGTATTATATTTAGGATTAATTTGATTAAAGTTTCCAATTAATATCAGCAAAAAGCACAAAAAGTTTTTATAATTGTTAGTTTTGGATGGCATAAACCAAATAGAATAAGAAATCATTCATGGAGACAGAATGTCATTGAGTGATGCACATTCCCCAAAACCCAGGCTTTGTATATCCATGTCCTCTAATGAATTAATTTTCTTTTAATTAAGGTTCAGTTACTGAGAGAAGACTGAAAAGCTATTTTCCCCTTGTGTAGTTCAGTGTTCATTATATGTTATGGTTTTGATATATAAACATGTGCTATTGATACAATAATAGTTTGTATAAAAATTACCTGTGGACAAAAAAAATGATGAAATTAGCACTGTGGATACAAAAGAAAATAATCTAATAGTGATTTTTCTCTAAAGTACAACACTGACTTGGAAATGTCCTTGATTTCTATTTTCCATTGCAGATATTGGATTGGCTTCAGTTTTTTTCTATGGTTTAATCATATATTGTTGAATATGTAAAAATATCATAACTTAACAATACAGTCCTGCAACAAATATCAGTTTGCTCAAGAAAAGCACAAGACAGAGAATAAGAGCATAAGTGTGACAAAAAATTCTACAGCACCACATCACTGGAAATATAGGGAAGGAAGTAACAGAGTGAAAGCATGAACAACATATTGTGGAAACAATCAGATGTTCGCTGTGCCATCTATTGTACGAATAATCCTTTTTTTGAGATATAAAAACTACACGTATTGTATTTTATGTTTCCAAAGTTAAAACAAATAAATGTGTTTAATCTGAAAATGAAAAGGTGGTGGCTGTGACAGCTCACATTTCAGAAAGTAGAACTTAAAGTTTCTACTGTGTAACTTAACTTGAGAAGGCCTGATTCAATTAGTTACTACATCTCATTTTTCAAGCAATTTTCAGTCCCTGAGGAGCAATTAAGGAAGGCCTCTTCCTGGCTGCTTTGCTAAATGTTCTTAGTGCCATCTGCTGCATGCTTCCGGCTACTGTAGGGGGGGACTACTCTAGTTAACAGGAGTTTATGGATCTAGAAAGAGTTGACATCATATTTATCAATTTGGAATCCATGTGAGGAAAGAAATCACACTATAATAGCATTCTCATATAGAAAACTCTTTTGAAACTATCTTAGAAATAGTTAACAATAATATGCTTTGTGATTCTTACACTAAAAATATTTATTCAATGTTTCTTCTATTTAAAAAGTGTATGTGTAGTAATGTCATCTGATATCTATCGGTAGCATCAGCTTCAGCTCTTCTAAAATGAAGCTATTATTATCTTTCAGCTTGCTCCTTAGAAAAGTAATGAATCTATTTTATTTGGAAGCAGCAAAAACAATTTGATGGCATTAATAATAAAGTTTATTTGATATATTCTTTTTTTAATTAAAGGGCTTATTGTTGAGCTAAAAAATAAGTAGGAAGATAGAGAAAGACATTTTAAAAATAGATGACCCCATTATTCTGAAGAGCGTTTCCAAAGATACATGTTGATAGCTAACTACCACCTAAGTGTAAAAGAAAGTCTATTTGTAATTATGTTGTTTTGAGGAATAGGTAAGTATCCAAGTATGCAACCCTATGACTCCTTAACCAATAACACCATTTGGAAACGTGGTCTGTAACTATTCTGAATATTGGTGCATATCATATAACCATATTCCTTTGATATTTTATTTCCTGACTTAGATTGTCTTTTTCTGAAATAAAACTCATTAAAATGTAAGGTCTGGTGTGTGTTAGGGTGGCTGCCAGTAAAGACCAAGCTCTTGAGTCTTTTCTGGTTGTAATCTGTCCCCTTATTCTAATTCTGAAGGTCCTGAATGTCCTTAAGTTTCAAGGAAATATGCTACTTGGAGTGACTCCATTATTTAATGGATGCTTTTCTATCACTCACCCCACCTAGTGGGTCATTCTTTGGATCACCTGCAAGAGGCTCAGTAAGTACTAAATTTCAACTCGATTTTCATACTTGCTGTAACAAGCATGATTAAACATGCTCTGTTAAGATAATTACACAGTTCAATCCTTAACAGTTGAATTTATTACCTAAAATATGTGGGTATAAAATGTCCAAAGCTACCTGTCTTTATCTTTTAAACTATCTATTTGTAACAGTTACTCCTAGTAATCCCTTGAGCCAGATTTTTTCTTTTTGTTCCAAAGAATCAAACCTTTCTTTCACTCTGTCTACAGACCATCCTCATCTGGCAGGTAATTAATTCAGGAATCCTATTCCCAATAGTGTTTTCAGATGTTAGCCTCCTGAAAAGTACACAAGCCATTTTCTCAAAATTGGAAATGAAGCATAATGCAATATAATGCAATATAAAAGATAAGCTTTGTTATCTTTTACAGTTAGTGATAGTTAAGTGATAGTTAAGTGATAAACTTTTATCACTCTGTCGTAATGCAAAAAGTGTTTAATTATGTATAAAGCAAATCTCAGTTGCAAAATGATGAAGCAATTAGAAGTATTAGAGTAAAAGACTGCATGGACAAATATGATCAGATGCCCTACAAGCTAACAACAAATATATTGCAAAAATACTTAAATTGTCAGGACTCTTGAAAGAAAGTGTCAGTTTTTATTTCTAAAAGCCAATTGATTAGAGTTGATCAAAACCTTTCCTAATCACAATGAAAATAATATTTAGATTTTCTTTTTAAGTCACTAAAGTAGATGTTATTTTGTGTACAAAGAGGCAGAAGTTCACGGTGTTTGATGCAAGCCTAAGTGTACTCCTTGGTAATTCTTGTCACACACACACCCTATGGTGATTAGGAAAAGAGTACTAGTTTGCCAAGAATACCTGGCAATATCTGCTTCATTTATAAGACACCCTATTTGGGATTAGTAAATAAAAGATATAGCTACTGTATTCTACCTGTCTTAAGTCTCTCTTTTTCATGTTCCATCTAGGACCCAAGTTTTTATGCTCTCCTGATGTCTCTTCTCCTAGATCCAAGTAATCTGATAAAGCCCATTCTCTCCACACTATGGTGAAATGGGAGATTATACATCCATAAAAAAACAACCATATGGGCAGGGTTATACCTTCAGAATACTCGCATGTCAAAGTTAACTTCACCATAGCTATGTGATGGGCCAGTTTTACTTACCTGTTACGGTTGGAAAGTGTATACTGCTCTCCCTATTCATTCTTTTCACTCGACGTTATTTAACCCATAATTGCTCAAGAGAAAATAGTAGTGAAACTGGCATGTGAGCCTAAGTCTACTGGACTCTAAAATATACTCCTTTCTCAAAGAACTATACTAACAAATATCAAAAAAGCTATATAAAACCCAGGGTTAGACCTAGGACATCTCTTGAGTTTCTGCCAGTGATCTAGTCTATGCTGTTCAGAGACTTGTTCAAGAATAAAAGTCCAAAATTTAGTCTTATTTTTCCACCTGTAGTTTTTTAAAGATATCCCTTAACTTAGTCACCTGCCTCTATCCTGACATATTTAACATTTAGTCCAACTCATAGAATATGTTATCCAAAAACATTTTCTGTTATCCCTCTCTAGGCCATCTTCACACTTAGTTCTGTCTTTCTTGCCTGCCCCTTCACCATTTGCCCTCCCTTTTGGATTAACCCACATTCTCCACCATACCAATTCTCTCTTTTCTACTTTTAGAAGAGGGACTTCTTGAAACATTCCAGAGAAGACAGAAGAGGTCTAGAAATGAATATAGTAAAACAGATGGGGGGAATATAAGATAAAATTTGCAAGAATGGTCTGGGATAATAAAACAGAAACGAATGGAGGATTTACTTGTGTTGGAAGAATGGAACAGGCCATTTCTAGGTAATAGTGGCTCAACAAAACAAAAAGCCTCTTGAAAACCAACACCAGTATACAGAATCTAGTTTGCTTCTGAGAGAGCCTTTTTTAGGGTTTTATCAAGCATAAAATGTTCAGTATCTTTCAATAGAAATGTGAAAAGGCACTCCTATGGCCCTGTCAGATTCATGCTTTGTTCAAAGCCTAAACATTAAACTTTAGTTCTATCCTATAACAAGAGCATATACTGAGCTCTCTCCACGGGATTTGCAGGAACGAGGCTAGCCCTCAGGAGACAAGTGGGTAATCTCAGATTCCTCTGTGAGTCTGCAGTGGGGGACACATTCTCTGCCCACTTAAAGATGTTAAAATAGTCACGTGCCTTGGGTGAGACTGCCCACATATTTTTTAATCTATTTATTGTATTGAGTATTGCTTTAGGATGCTATAATTGCTTTGATTTCCTTTACCATTCATTTTTCTGATTGTAATATTCACTCTTTTGTTGAATAGATTGGACCTGATTAAATTTCATGATAATAATAATTATATAATAAATGATATAGTGTAGGAATATATTCTTTTTGATTTGTTAACCTGATAGCACCATACAGTTGACCCTTGGACAACATGGGGTTAGGGGCACAACCCCCATGCAGTCAAAAATCCAAGTATAACTTTTGACTCCCCAAAAACTTAACTGCTAACAGCCTGCTGTTGAACGGAGGCCTTACCAATAACATGAAGAGTGTATTAACATAATTTATATGTCACATGTATTATATACTATATACTTATCATAAAGTAAGCCAGAGAAAAGGGTATTAAGAAAATCATAAGAGGAAATACATTTATAGTACTGTACTGTAAAAAATCCACTTATAAGTAGACCTACACAGTTCAAACCTATGTTGTTCAAAGGTCAACTGTACAAGTCAATATAACAAATTAAAGTTTAGTATTAAAAAGGTGCCTGTAATTAGCTTTTTAAAATTACTAATTGATGTGCTTAAAAAATATAAAGAATGCTTCCAGATAAACATGGCTATGAAAGTCAACATTTCCCCCCTTCTCATACTGGGAAACAGAAAAGCAACAAAAACCTAAAATCTACATTTTTAGTGAAACTGGGAGACATATATACATGGAAGGCTGCAAAAAAAAACAATGTTTTGTTTCGTTTTTTAACATTATTACCAGCAGTGTATGAGAGTTCTATTTCTTCCACATTTTCACTCAACACATGATATGGTCAGTCTTTTTAATTTTAGCCATTTGAATAGGTGTGTAGTCGTATTTTGTTGTGATCTTAATTTGTATTTACCTAATGACCAGTGAGGATAAACACCTTTGTATGTGCTTATTTGCTGTCAGAATATCTTTGGTAAAGTATCTGTTAAAAGATGCTACTGATTTTGAAACTGAGTCATTTTTATTATTGTGTTTTGAGAATTCAAATTTTGCCAATCTGATGGTGGGCAGTGGGAGGTAGTATTGTTATTTCATAATGATTTTAACTGGCATTTCCTTGATTATAAATGAAGTCAAGCGTTTTTATAAAGGTTTATTGGCCTTTCAGACTCCTTGTTTGGGGGAAAGTGCCTGTTTGTATACTTTACCCACTTTTTCTATTGGATTGCCTTTCATTTTATTGATTTATATAGGCTCGTTGTGTGTTTATGGACATGAGTCTTTTATCTGTTAGTAAATATCTTCTCCCACTCTGGCTTATCTTTTAATCATTATTTTTAGAACCTTTTGATGAACAAAATTCATAATTCTGACATAGTCATAATCACTGATCTTTTCTTTTATGGTTTGTGCTTTTTGCATCTTATTTGAGAAATATTCCCCTTTCCAGATATCATGAATGTATTATGCAAATTTATTTCCAATAGCTTTATTATTTTTTTATCCCATTTTGGTGCTTCACCCACCTGTGAATGGTATAAGATAGAGATCTACATTTACTTTTTTCCACATAGATAATTATTACTGCATTGTTTAAAAGGCATCCTTTTCCACTGCTCTCCCCGCACTTAATCCAATGTCCATACATGCATGACTCTGTTTCTAGGGTCTCTCTTCTACCTCATTGACCTGTCTTAAGTATTTCTCACTGCCTCAATGTTACTAGATCTTGATAACTGGTGGAGATATCTGATAACTTGTCATGTTTTACAAACTAACATATTTACCACTCTGTTTGCTTTTTATTCCCTTATACATCTTTAATCTTTCATCTGGAGTCATTTTTATTCTTATTAAACACATCCTTTACAATTCATCTTTAAATACAGCTTTGTAGGTGTAGAACACTCTCAAATTTTTTTTTTGAATTGAAGATATCTTTACCTTCATTTTACAGGATAACTTCACTCACTGGCTATCTATCTTAAAACATGGAAGATATTCTACTGACTGTAGAAGATGTCTACAGCATCTTCTGTTGCTGCTAAGGGTGAGCTATCAGTCAAGCTGCTGTTTCTCTGGAAGTACTCTGCCATTCCTTTTTCCTATTGTGCTTCAAATTTTCTCTTTGCCTTAGGTATTCTACATTTTCATTATTATGTGTCAAGATGTGTGCTTCTTGCTTAAATTAAAATTTAATTGAAATAATTGTAGATTCACATGCAGTTGTAAGAAATAATACAGAGAGATCTCATGCACACTTTCTCTAGTTCCCTCCAGTGTTAAAATTTTGTGAAAACTGTGATATATATCACAACCAGGAGATTAACACTTAAACAATTCTCTGATCTTATTCGGATCTCTCGTTTTATTTGTACTTATTTGTGTGTGTGTGTGTCTTATGCAATTTTATATCATATGTAGGTTTGTCTGTCCCTTACCCTAGTTGAGATAAAAATAGTTCCAATACCACACGGATCCTTCAAGTTGATTTTTTATGAGCACAGCCATCTTTGTCTGCAGCCTCTTGGGTCTAGAGCAACACACTCTAGAATAATCAATTCCTACCTATGTTATTTTTTATTTTTTCAGTCTATGTTCTGTGTCTCTTAGCATATAATTTGCATTTTCCATCTTTTGTCCCTTCATACTGAATCCTAGAAAACTTACTCTAACCTATCCTCTAGCTCACTAATTTTCTTTTCAGTTATTTCTAGTCAGTTGTTAAACCTTTCCACCAAGTTCTTAATTTTAGTTATAGTTTTATAGACTGATTTGATTTTTTAAAAATCAGTATCATTTTTAAAATAATTTTCTGTGTCTCAAGCCTGTCATTTTTATATTTTTAGCTTTTAAACATAAGTTGTGTTGTAATATATGTCTTTTAATTTAAATATCTGAATTCTTTATGATCTCTTTCTATGGTCTACTTTTTTCTGCTTGTTCTATTTTATGGTATTTTCTTTTCTGAATTGAATTAATTGAAAAAATTAATTGCAAGAATAATTTGAGGACTCGAAAGAGAATTTTTATTTGCTTTTGCTGGGGGCAGGGAACTACAAAAGTGTTTTCATCTCAGGCTGCAGGATCAAGCGAGGGTTTCTTTGCTTCTGGCTCACCTTTTCTCTGAGGGTATAGCTCTTTTCAGACTCTGCAGTTGGGTAGGAAATGATTTTTTTTTAATGATTTTTGAAGTCTGTCCTTTTGCCCCAGGAGTGTCCCGAAACCACAGCTCAATTCCACAGCTATTTCTTTGAATAGACAAATACCCTCTAGGCAAAAGTAGCTTTTTATGTTGGGCCTGGTCTGAATTTTAGTTTATCTTAGATTTTGGCCAGGTAACTCTTCACTATTTTATTAACTCATATGTGTTTTAAAAAAATTTTTAGGGGTGCCTGGGTGGCTCGGTCGGTTAAGCGTCTGACTTCGGCTCAGGTCATGATCTCACAGTCCGTGAATTCGAGCCCCATGTCGGGCTCTGTGCTGACCGCTCAGAGCCTGGAGCCTGTGTCTCCCTCTCTCTCTGCCCCTCCCCTGTTCATGCTCTGTCTCTCTCTGTCTCAAAAATAAATAAACGTTAAAAAAAATTTTTTTTAAAAATTTTTAAATGTTCTATCTGGCTTTTTTAGTTATTTCAGGGTGCTGAGGGCCCACTAAATATCTTTCTACACTTTTTAAAAGTTTGAATCATGTAAATGTAGTTTCAATTTACAAATTACACACACACACACACACACACAAAACACATATTATGGAAGGATTCCAAAGATGTACTTGCGGGAGTAGGAAAATTTGGGAGAATTTTATCACAGCTATCCATGCCATAATACTGTGTAAAATCAGCCACACAACCATGGAGTCTGTGTTTTGTTATTTACTTTTGAGGTTTTAAAAAAAAGATGTACAGATTGCCAAAACTCCTTGGCACAAATACAACTAAAACACAGAATGAAGCATGGGGGTGAAGGAGAGCAGACTAATTTTCCATATTAATCACATAAGTTCATTTACTACTGAAAGGTTTTAAGGCAGTTGAATTTAAAATAATATATCAGCTGCATTTTTTGTTTGGTTTTGTTTTTTAATTTGAAAAACTGTGCCTTCAAATTAGCCAAAAGGAAGGGTGATAACTGGTACCGTTACATTCGATTTGTCTTCAGTAGCCTAAGTTCTGGGAAAGCCACTAAATGAATCAATGAAGATAAAACAGTAAGAGGGGAATCCTGCACAAGAAAGCTCATGCCTTAATCTACAATTAATTGAGGGCACATCTCTATAAAAAGCAGCAACTACAAAAAGCAATAACTAAGTGCTTCTTAAACGTGCTCCTTGGTCAGCAATCATGCCTTAAGCAAAGAATTACAGATTATAAACTCCTTGAAGTGGGGAACTATTCGGATAACACTAATAAGGAAAGACATAAAGACCCACATAAAATTGAGGAAAAAACCTCCAAGAGTATATACTTGGTATAGATGTTCCTATTTAAAATCCTGTAAAATAAAGCAGCAAGTTAGTAGTTCATAATGTTGACTGAAAACAGTAAGATATTTAGCGTAAAAAGAACTATAAATTAAGACAAAAGATCACGTGGAATGCCTGTAAATCCCATTTAACATTGTCTTTAAGTGCTTCCTACTTAACCTTAGTTAAAGTATCCCCAGACAACAAATTCACTCAAAGATCAGGCCATGTTTTATCTCAACATATTTTGTCCCTCCACTTAGAGCAATCTTAAGAAGGTCAAGAATCATAAAGATTTGTGAGCTATCATTATCCTGCTATTCATCTATTTTTTTTTCCTACCAATAATGGCTTAGTAATGTCAGATGGGCTCTACATTGAAAAAAGATATTTAAGAAGTTTCACCAGGAGTGACTTATTTAGAATCAGATCTACTCTGGGATGTTCTCAGGTAACACTGATGTCTCATAGGAAATCAACTATTAGAAGTTTCTCCAGCTATCGCATTACGAAAATGAGTTTTCTTCACAGCTCTTATTGAAAATAGCTTTTTAAAAATTATTTTCGTTAAACATTGTGTAGATACAAAAAAGCACAAGTAAAATATGTATAAAGAACAAAAAACAGCAGTGCAGCACTTCAACAAATACATGCTTACCTACACCCTGGTTTCAGAAACCCAGCATTACTATCACTTTATACATCTCCTAAATGCTGTTTTCCAATCTCATCCTGTTTGCCAGTCCCCTCCCTCTTTCTCTCCCCCTCCCTATCTTTCTGTATCATTCCTTTGCCTTTTAAAATCGGTACAAAGTATATTTATACGTGAAAACAGCATATCATTTAATTTTTGCATGGTTTAGTACTTTATATAAATGGAATTATCAAGTGTCTTCTTGAATTTGCCTTTTTTTGTTCCTGAGATTCATCAATGTTGTAATTCACTCATTTTTTTGTTGTTGACTGTTCCCTGAATGAATACTCCACAATTTATTTTTTCAGCCTGCTAGTGGGTTGTTTTCAGTTTTTTGCTGTTAACAAACAATGCTTCTAATAACATTCTCGCACATATTTCCTGGTATCCATGTGCATGTGGTTTTCAGGAATATAGACAAGAGTGGAATTTGTAGGTCATAGGATTGGTGTTATCTTCAGTTCAGTTGGCAAATGTCAAATATTTTTGAAATGTGTTCTCATTTACACTTCTACCAAAAGCACATAGTGGTCTGGTGGCCTCATACAGTAGGCAAAATATCATGCTCTCATATTTAAAATTTTTTGCTAATGTAGTGGATATTAAGTAACATCTCATAATGGTCTTAACCATTTCTCTGATTTTTTTAAATGTTTATTTATTTTGAGAGAAAGAGAGAGAGAGAGAGCAGGGGAGGGGCAAAGTGAGAGGGAGTGAGAGATTCCCAAGCAGCCTCTGTGCTGTCAGCTCAGAGCCTGATGCTGGGCTTGATCCCACAAACTTGAGATCATGACCTGAGCCCAAATCAAGAGTCGGACACTTAACCAACTGAGACACCCAGGTGCTCCCATTTCTCTGATTTTTAATGAGATTGAACATTATATATTTTCTGGCTTTCTGTTTTTCTGAAGTGAAGTGACTCCACACTATTTTTTTTTTCTTGTGGCCCATTTTATTGGATTGTCTTTTTTCTGTTGATTTTTGTGATTTCTTTACATATCCTAAATTCTAATGCTTTGTCAGTTATATATATTGAAAATATCTTCCAATTTTGTTTTTTTTTATTTAACTTATGGGTATTTTGAGCAGAAGTTCTTTATATCAATGTCCTATTAATGCATTCTTTGGGTCTTGTTTTTAGAGAGCTGTCTTTATCCTGTGGGCATAAAGATATTCTCCATCATTACATCAGTTAGAAATTATTTTTGTGTTTGTGTTTAGGCCCAGTTTCATTTTTCCCCATAATTATCCCAATGCTTTTTCTTTAAAAGTCCCTTTATCACCATTAACATGAAATCCCAGCACATCATCAGTCCAGTTTATATGTTTCATTCTGTTTCTGGGCTCTCTCCTGTTTTGTTGACTATTTTGATTATTATAGTTTAATAATTATTCTTTACAATTTATCTCAGTAAGGAAAGTTTATTCTTTTCAGGAATGCCTTAGCTATTTTTGGACCCTTTGCTCTTCAATATAAATTTTAGAGTAAGTTAGTTTGTTAAGTCCCATAACAGAAAAAAAGCATACAAACAAAAACAGGTTTCAGCAGAATTTTTATTAGAATTGCATTGAGTATACAGATTAACTGAAGGGAAAGCTGATGTTTTTAAATTATATATATTCCAACCCATAAATATGGTGTTTCTGTCCTTTTATTTAGGACTTACTTAATAGTATTAAGTTTTATAATCTTCCCCATGAATGTCTTGCATATTTTTTGTTAATTTTTTAATATTTTTATTTGAATTCTAGTTAGTTCACCTACAGTGCACTACCAGTTTGAAGTGTAAATACAGAGATTCAACACCTCCATACAACACGCTGTCTTGCATATTGTTTGGTAATTTATTCTTAAGTCTAAATTTTTTAACTTTCATGTAAAGGTTATTTGTTTGCTAGCATGTAGAAATATTATTGAAGTTTTTCATTGATTATGTCCAGCAGCTTTGCTAGATTTACTAAATGATTCTTTAAAAGTTTTTATATTAAAGAAATTATATCATCTGTAGGAAATAAATTCATTTTTTCTTTTTAAACTTTATACTTTTTCTTTTCTTCCCTTGCTGCCCAGGTAAAATGCAGCTAAGGTGATAGCAGGAACCCTTGTCTCTGTCTTATCTTGAAAGGAGTACTTTCAAAGTTTTATCACTAGGTATACTCTCTGGCTTTTGACAATCCCTTGTATTAGAAAACATTTTTGCTTTCAGTTCTTAGTTTGATAAGCATTTTAACACAGAGAAATTTGATTTATCAAATGCTTTATCTTCATCCATTCAGACAATTGTACATTTCTCCTTAATTTGTAAATATGGTATGTTATTGAAATTTATTTTTGATTAAGCCACCTTATATTCTTGAATAAACATACATTTGTCTAATGTTAAGATTTTGGGGCACCTGGGTGGTTCAATTGGTTAGGCCGTCTGACTCTTGATTTCGGCTCAGGTCATGATCTCATGATTCCCAAAAACTGAGCCCTGGTTAGGCTCTGTGCTAACTGTGGAGCCTGCTTGGGAATTCTCTTTCTGCCCCTCCCTCCCTCACACATGTGGTGTACATACTCTCTCTCTCTCACTCACTTTCTCTCAAAATAAATAAATAAACTTAAAATAAAATAAAGATTTTAACATCTATGTTCACAAGTTAGTTTGGTCCATAATTTTCTTATACTGTCCTTTCAGATTTTGAAATCAAGGTAAGGAGAGCCACATAAAATGAACTTGGAATATTTCCTTTATTTCTATACTTTAGAATAGTTTGTATAGGATTGGAATTAATTCATCTATTAAATGTTTGGTAGAGGTCGTGCCTAGGTGGCTCAATTGGTTAAGCATCCAGCTCTTGGTTTCTGCTCAGGTCATGATCTTGTGGGTTCATGAGTTTGAGCCCTACGTCAGACTCTGCACTGGCAGTGTGAAACCTGCTTGGGATTCTCTCTTTCTCCCTCTCTCTCTGCCCTTCCCTCACTTGCACTGTCGCTGTCTCTCTCAAAATAAATAAATAAACTTTAGAAAAAATAAAATAAATGTTTGGTGGAAAATAGGAGTAAGATATTGAGCGTTTTTGAGAACATGCCTGGGAGAAGAGATTTTAACTATTGGTTCCATTTCTTACTAGTGAAAATTTTATTTTTCCCATTTCTCCTTAAGTGTATTTAACTTATATTTTTCTAAGAATTTGTTCATTTTATTTGACATTTAAAATTTGTTGGCATAGTATTTGAATTTTAACTTTTTATCATTTAAACTACACATAATGCCTAGTTATGCCTCATCTTTATTACTAATAATATTTTTTCACCTTTTTTTCCTTGCTCTTACCAGAGTTTGTCAATTTTGCTATTCATTTCAAATAATCCATTTTCAACTTTGTTGATTATCTCTCTTGTATGTATGTTTCTTTTCCATTGGTTCTTTATTATTTCCTGACTTCTGTTTTTGTCTGGTGAATTCAGGTTTTGCTAGTCTAATTTCTTATACCTATTCACTTTGAGATTTTTTGTTTTCTTTTTTTTTAAAGATTTTTTTTAATGTTTATTTTTATTTTTGAGAGAGAGACCGAGCACTAGCAGGGCAGGGGCAGAGAGAGAGGGAAATACAGAATCATAAGCAGGCTCCAGGCTCTAAGCTGTCAGCACAGAGCCTGACTTGGGCTTAAACCCACGAACCACAAGATCATGACCTGGGCCAAAGTTGGATGCTTAACCAACTGAACCACCCAGGGACCCTGAGATTTTTTTTCTAACATATTAACATAAAGCTCTATATTTTTTTTCTAGGAACCGCATTAGCTTTATTACATAAGTATGATATGGAGCAGTTTCCCTGGCATTCAGTTCTCAGTACTTTCTTATTTTCATTATGATTTCTTCTTTGACCTACATGTTTTTTAGAAATGTTTAATTTCCAGAACTATGAGTTTTATCTTATTTTTTGTCAATTATTTCTAACTTGATTTCATTGTGGCCAGAAAACATGTTATACATGACACTAGTTATTTAAAGTTTGGTGAGCCTTGCCTTATGGCAACAATATGTGGTTAATCTTGTAAAAGTTCTAAGTACCTTTGAACAGAATAAGCATTTTACAATTGATCCATTAGGTTAGGCTTGTACTTGTGTTATTCAGATCAGTACTCTCATAGATTCGATGTGTCACTAGACAAGTATGTTAAAATCTATCAACTCTGATGGTGTGTGTCTTTTCATCCTTTTCATTTCATACACCTATATACAAATATGATATTAAGTAGATCTATACAAATTAAAATTCTTAAATTTGCTAGTAAATTGGAACTTTTCTGTACTTTGCAGTTATCTTTTTTATCTCTGTTAATGTTGTTGCCCTGAAATATGTTTTGTCTGATATTTACAGTTACAGCATTCTTCTTTTAACTATAATTTTTGTTCCAACCTTCCAAACTGTTCAAACTGTATCCTGAAGTTTTTTAGGTAGGTCTTTTATTTTGTAACAAAGACTAAAAATCGTTGTCTTTTAAATGGATCCTTATTTGCATTTTTATTCTTTTATATACCTGCTAAGAAAATTAGTAAACATAATAAAACAGAAACTGAAATCAGTTCCCTAAACACGGACATTCTAAAAGTCATCTAACAAAGCAACAAAGATTTCTGCATTATATAGAATATTTCAAACCCAACTTATCAGGTTATTTAGTGCTTAATGATGTTTCTGAGTATGTTTCATGTAGTATATATTTATTATGTGCAGTATTGAATGCAAATTGCTTTGTATGTTTGATAAAAAATAGGTACTGTTACATAACTAAACAAAGAAATCCCTTTGTTAAATATGGCATAGATACTATCTAAATTGGATCTAGGTGTTAGTGCCTCTAAGTGCCTGACAGAAGCAAACACAGAAGCTAAACCCTCAGGAAAATAGCATTAGCAAGAGATAAGACATTATCAGGAAAACAACTGACATACATCTGCAAGAGCTGTAAAGTCTCTTTCCTGAACATACACAGAACTTAACATTTTTGCTGGTATATGGTATGCAGTTATATCAGAATTGGTTTTCATATCAGATAAATTTTTTCTGAAGCATACGCAAGTCATTATTGCGAATACCTAAATACTGAGAGCTCAGAAGTGAAGGATATCTCTATTTGGAATTATTTCTACTCTTCTATTTGTGTGCCTTCTATTTGTCCCACTTTATCTGTTCCTTTTTTGTTTGTTCTACCTTTCTATAATCTTGATTGGATGTTTTTTCTCATTTTTCCGTACAGATTTGAAAGTTAAATATTCTATATCTTTTATTTCCAGGTGCCTACTTATCAAAATCTTAAATTATCATTTCATTCTTTTAAACAATGATCTTATTAAACTTTCAATCTAATCATGACCTTCCTGACTTAATATGTAATTTTTATTGGATATCAGTGTTCTACCCTGTTTTAAACCCCCAAAAGAAGTATTGTTTTGTGCATTCAGTGTTGTTTATATTTACCCACATATTTGCCACTTTATTTTTCTTTAATCCTTCTTGCCTCTTCCACATGCAATTGGTTTTCTTTTGCTTGGAGTATATCTGTTGAATTTTTTAAAGAGAGTATCTTTTGATACAAACTCTCTCACTTTTCCTCATCTGATAATATTTTTGTCTTTTTGTTCATTCTTCCAAGTTATTTTTGCTATGTGTATAATTCTAGAGTAATAGGTATTTTCTCTCACCACACCAAAATATCCCACTGTCTTCTGGCTTCCATTGTTGTTCCTGAGAAGTCAATTGTCAGCCTAAATATATTTCCTTTCCTTCTGGTAGTTTTTAAGATTTTTCTGTTAGTCTGTGGCATTCTGTACTTTAAGCTAGATACTCTAGGTGTTGATTTATTTTATATTTATTCTACCTTGGTTTCATGAATCTGTAATTGATACTTTTCATCAGATCAGAAAATTTCTCATACTTTTTTCTCTTCACATATTGCCTCTACCTCATTCTATCTCCTCTATTCCTAGAACTCCAATTATTTGAATCATATTAGATTTTTTTCACTTTGTTCTTCCTATCTCTTTTCTGTTATATTTTCTCTTTTACTCACTATGCTGCATTCTGGATAAATACTTCAGATCCATCATCTAGTTCACTAATCTTTTCATGAAGTATTTAGTTTTCCATTAAACATAACTACTGTTTTTATTTCAATTTTTTTTCATTTCTGAAAGTTCTTTTTTTCAAGTCTACTTGTTTAATGTTATAGCACTTTATATTTTAATCTTTTCTTTTTTAAAGCAAGGATTTTAAAAATGCTAAATAGCCATTTTATTATCTGTCTGATGGATCCAATATCTAAAAGTTTTGCTAGTTGTTTCACTTGTTTTTTTTTTTTACTCTGGTGGCCATTCACATTGTGCTGTTTCCTCGTGTATCACTGTTCCTTGTGATTTTGACAGTGAGCTCTCATTCTTTGGAATGTCATTTGTAGTATTCCCTTGAAACCTCACTTGATAGTGGATAGCATTTTTGTTTCTTCCAAGTTCCTGAGGAAACTAAAACCTAAAACATCTTTGAACTAATGAATTACTAGTAGCCTTTTTGAACTACCTAGATGATACGACTTTAGTTTGCAAATGCTCTTATACTGATTTGTTAAAATTATTGGGAGAGCCTCTTTTCCCCCAAACCCATTGTCAAGTTTTAAGACAGTTAATTTTTCTATTTTCTTCCAGTTAGCCCTTTAATTGGGGATTTAGCCCATCGAGATTCTATGCTGGGAGAATTACCTATTAAACCTCTTACCTTGAGTAGCTTTGCCTCCTGCCAGTATATGTCTTCAACACCAACAGCCTGTGAAAATTGAATTTCAAGTTCACTTGAATTTGGCAAATATTTCTTAAGGTAGGAACTCAGAATTCTCATTTTCATTAGTTTTTGGCTTGTAAGGGAGGCTGGATCCACAATGCCAGAAACAGAATACCTATAATGTGTTTCTTTTTAACTTCAGGGTGGTGGTGGTAGCGGTGGTGGTGGTGGTGGTGGTGGTGGTGGTGTGGTGTGCTGTGGTGTGTGTGTGTGTGTGTGTGTGTGTGTGTGTATGTAAAAATATCTGCTTTCTAATATTGATCAGTGAAAAGTCAATAACTATCTGAATTACATATAATGTGCATGTCTGAGGATAATATCAAAATTCTTGTGTTTCTTTAACTAACATTTTTTTATCACCTGCTGTTGTCAATTTGTGTTGTTTCAGTTTACCTTGCATTTGAATCCATGAGAACCCCTCAAGAATATGTTCTACACAGAGTCTGTGGCCCCCAACAACACCACATAGTGAGTTTTCCTTCTGGAAAGGTGATGATATAAAAATTCAGTTTCTTGTAACCTCTCTCAGAAGACAAAGAACATATCATGTCATCAAACTCCCTGATAAATCTTTCCTTTTGTTTGTTGTTTGTTTATTTATCTTTGAAATTACATTTGCTTGTAATTTATGTTTCTATAAAATAATAGAGACATACAAGCATCTCAGTGTCCCAAATGAGGTAAGAAATTTGTGTTTGGAGCTCTTGTATAAATTAGATAATGAATCAACCTATATTGTTATTTAAAGGATCTATATTCTAATGCAGTCAAGAGAGAATGTCACAAAGAGCCCTCAAACTGGCCATTTATTTGTTCCCTGACTCTTTTACTACCTCTTTCATGTTGGTCCTATGGTACAGACAGGAAGATGTCAATTTTTAGATATAAGTAATTCTGATATTGCTTTAACCTTCTAGAATACTGCCGAGATAGCCATACTTTCTTGACATTCCCTGGTGTTGTATACACTGAAAGATTTTATTTTAAATGGAAAATATTTTCCTTAAGAATAACTAGCACCATTTCTCCAGGCATAGACTAAAACCTAAAATTCTAAATATAGAAGCAAATGGTATACAAAGAATGACAGCAAAACTCCCCACCTCAATATCTTCAAAGACTGGCTTTAAAAGTATGTCTAAAGCAGGATTTCTCAACCTTGGCATTTTGGGTAGGATAACTCTGTTGAGGGTGTCTGCGCATCTCATTTTTGCTGATTCAAGGGCTTTATGGTAACCATAGGCCTTCCTGTCTTGATAAATGTCATCAGGGTATTCCTAACTTCATTTTAAGAAATAGCATGGGCTATTTCAGCGAGATCAAGGAAGTTTCTGTTACTCCAAATATTCCAATATGTCTAATACATCCCAGAGAATCCTTGTAAAATTCATTCCTTTAAGAATTCAGTCCAAGGACTCACAATCTGGGATTCATAAACTTCAGGTTTTATAAATTGTTTCAGAGTGTCTGTGAACCCTAGAAGTTGTATGTAAAATTATACATATGCTTTTCAGACTTTTTCTAAGGCTTTCACCAAATTCTCAAACCTCTGACATCCAAAAGAACTTTAGAATGATAAATTCACAGGTACTCTAGGGTGATGAATTCAACACCTATCACCAAACATCTAAAATATCACATATATTTTAGAGTCAAAATTAAAAACTCATTAGCGCTTGAATATTGCTGTTAGAAGTATAATAATATCTGAAGATATATATGTTAAGGTTTCTTTTGTTTAATTATATCTAGTAACTTGTAATAAAGTATTATTAAACAACAAATGAGTGCATGGCCTGGTATATTACCAGGTATGGTTGCTTTCATTTGTTTCACAAATAGTTCACCTGAAAGCTATCATCTGCAAAATTTCTTAAAATTTTACTTCTGGGTTATTTCAAGGTTTACCCATAAAAGCCATATTTTGTTTACAAGTTCATATTTATTTTTTTAAAAATTTGACCTCAGATAATAGAACAAACGTGTCTGACATATTTAAATTCGCATAATGCTCATTAAGTTCATCCATTTCATCACACATGACTCAATTTCATCCATATTGTCACAAATGACAAATTTTATTTTTTATAGCTGAAAAATATCCATATATTCCATATATATATATATTCTCTCTCTCTATATATATATATACACATACATATATTCTCTCTATATATACATATATATATTCTCTCTCTATATATTCCATATATATCCATATATTCCATATATATATACTAGCTGTGCAGAAGCTTTTTAGTATGATGTCATCCCACTTATTTATTTTGTTGTTGTTGCTTTTGCTTTTGGTGTCAGATTAAAAAAATCATCATCAACACCTATATCAGGAAGAGTACCACCTATTTTTTTCTAGGAGTTTTATGGTTTGAAATTTTACATAACAAATTTTAATCCATTTTGAGTTAAGTTTTGTGGATGGTGTAAGGTGGTAGTTGACTTTCATTTTTTTTTTTTAATGAAGTAGCTTTCATTCTTTTGCATGTTGCTGTCCAGTTTTCCCAATATCATTTATTGAAATGACTGTCCTTTCCTCATTGTATATTCTTGGCTTCTTTGTCATAAAGTAATTGGCCATACATGTGGGGGTTTCTTTCTTGACTCTGTATTCTGTTCCATTGATCTGTGTGTCTGTTTTTATGGAAAAACTACACTCTTTTAATTACTATACCTTTGTAAAATATTTTGAGATCAAGGAGTGTGATGCTCCAGCTTTGTTGTTCTTTCTCACAATTGCTTTGGCTATTTATAGTTTTCTGTAGTTCCATACAAATTTTAGGATTATTTATTCTATTTCTTTGGAAAATATCATTGGAATTTTGATAGGGATTGCATTGGACCTATAGATTGTTTAAGGTAGTATGGGCATTTTAACAATGTTGATTTTCCAATCCATGAGCATAGAATATTTTTCTGCTTATTTGTGTCTTCCTCAATTTCTTTGATTAATGTCTTTGTCATTTTCAATATACAGGTCTTTTGTCTCCTTGGTTAAATTTATTTTTCAGTATTTTATTCTTTTTAATTATAAATGGGATTGTTTTCTTTATTCTTTCTGATAGTTTATCGGTGTATAAAAAACAACATATTTTTGCATATTGATTTTGTATCCTGCAACTTAACTGAATTTTATTAGTTCTAACAGAACTAATGGAGTCTTTGGGGTTTTCTCTAATATCATGTCATCTGCAAATAGAGTTTTTCTTATTGCAAATAAGTAAAGTTTTATTTTTCAATCTGGATCCTTTTTATTTATTTTTGTTGCCACATCAATGCTATGTTGAATAAAAGTGGTGAGAGTGGACATCCTTGTCTTGTTCCTGATGTTATAGGAAAGACTTTCACCTTTTCACAATTGAGTAGGATGTAAACTGTGGGCTCATCATATATGGCCTTTATTATGTTGAGGAACATTTCCTCTATACCCACTTTTTTGAGAGTTTTTATCATAAATGGATGTTGAATTTTGTCAAATGATTGTTCTGCATCTATTGAGTTGACCATATGATTTTTGTCCTTTTGGCCTTCATTTTGTTAATGTGTTACAGTAAACTTGGTTTGTGAGCATAATTCATTCCAGAAACATGCTTGTAATCCAAAGCACTTGTATATCTAAGTGAATTTTCCCATAAGAAATAATGGAAACTCAGATGATTCATTCCACAACACAAAAATATTCATATAAAAATGATTATAATTCCGTAATATAAGACACAATAAAATACAAAATATAAAGAAAAATAAACAAATTAACCTGCACTTATCTTTGAAAACCTTCGTGGCTGGTGTGAGGGAGACAAGAGAGAGGAAGGTTATTGTGTAAGATGACTTCCACTATCACTAATGGAATCACCGCTATCTATTGGCTCATTGGAATCTTTTCCTGCATGGGGACCATTGTATAGGCTCACACAGATGTTGACTACAGTGCAGTATTAAAAAAAGTCTTGTCATATACTGCATTTAATGTAACTAGCAATAAGGCAGCAGAGGAAAGGGTCTATATCTTCAAGCAGTCCGACCTAGAGTGAAGCAAAGCATTCTTAAGTTTACTCTTGTATGGAAAAGCAAAAGACTGTCCATAATTGCTTTGAAGTGACAAAAAAAACACACTAGTGCCAGCTGTGGGCACCTTCCAAGGTACTGAAAAATCACTGATTTCTGCCAAGGACCACGGCCTGAGACTGAGCATCGGAGCATGGGAGACAATCACTCCTGCAGGGAGCGAGAGAGAAAAGAGTCCTTGGTTCAGTTGTGATCATGTGACATTTGGCATCATGTGCTACTCATATTGCAAGACATCATTTGTCTATCAAGTTAAAATTTGTTAGAAATGTTTGCTTGTATTGCAGAACACTCACAGAACAAGTAAGTTACTTGCAGTCCAAGGTTTTACTGTATATCACATTGGTTGATTTGCAGACGTTGAACCATCTTTGCATCCCTGGAATAAATAACACTTGATTGTGGTATATGATCCTTTTAACATATTGCTGAATTTGGCTTGCTAATAGTTTGTTGAGAATTTTTTTTCATCTTTGTTCATTGGGGATATTAACAAAGCCTATTTTTTCTTGTGGCATCCTTGTCTAGTTTTGGTATCAGGGTAATGCTGGACTTGTAAAATGTGTTTAGTAGAGTTCCCTTCTCGGAAGAGTGTGAGAAGAATTGGTATTAATTCTTCTTTGAATGTTGACTAGAATTTACCAGTGAAGGAATCTGTCCTGGACTTTTGTTTTTTGGGGAAGTTTTTGATTATTGATTCAATCTCTGTAGTAGTACTGAGTCTGTTCAGATTTTCTTTTTCATCATGATTCAGTCTTTATAGATTGTATGTTTCTAGGAATTTATTCATTTTTTTTAGGTTGTCCAATTTGTTGGCATTTAATTATTCATAGTAGTCTATTACGATCCTTTGTATTTCTGTGGTGGCAGTTGTAACATCTCCTCTTTAATTTCTGATTGTATTTATTTGAGTCCTCTCTCTTTTTTTTGTTGGTGAGTCTAGCTAAAGGCTTGTCAACTTCATCTTTTCAAAGAACTGGCTCTTAGTTTCATTATCTTCTCTATTGTCTGTTTAGTCTCTACTTGATTATTTCTACCTTGCTCTTTGTTATTTCCTTCCTTCTACCAACTTTGGGCTTTGTTTGTTCTTTTTCTAGTTCTTTGAGGTGTGAAGTTAGGTTGTTTGAGACTTTTCTTGTTCTTGAGGTAGGTATTTATCACTATGAACTTCCCTCTTAGAACTGCTTTTGCTGCATCCCATAAATTTTGATACATTTCCATTTTCATTTGTCTCAAGGTATTTTTATATTTCTTTTATTTCTTCTTTGATTGTTTATTCAGTAGCATGTTGTTTAATCTCTACATGTTTGCAAATTTCCAGTTTTCTTTGTGTCAGTGATTTATACTTTCATACCATTGTGGTTGGAAAAGATGCTTGATATTATTTCAGTTCTCTTAAATTTATTAAGACTTGTTTTGTGGCCTAACATATGATATATCCTGGAAAATGTTGAATGTTAACTTGAGAAGAATGTTTATTCTGTTGCTTTTGAATGGAATGTTCTGTATCTATTAAGTCTATCTGTTGTTTAGAGCCAATGTTTTTGTATTGATTTTCTGTCTGGATGATCTATCCATTAATATATGTAAATTGTTAAAATACCCTGCTATTATTGTATTGCTGTATATTTCTCCCTTTGGGACTGTTAATGTTTCCTTTATATATTTAAGTGTTCTTATGTTAGATGCATAAATATTTACAAAATTATGTCTTGTTGGAATGACTGACCCCTTTATCATTTTGTAATGCCCATATTTGTGTCTCATTGTGGTCTTTGTTTTAAAGTCTATTGTGTCTGATATAATTATAACTACTCCAGCTTTCTTGTGGTTTCTTTTTGCATGGAATATCCTTTTCTGTCCCTTCACTTAAAGGGACTTATGTTCCCTTACATCTAAAGTGAGTCAGTTGTAGGCAACAAATAGATGGGTCTTGTTATTTTACCCCATTCAGCCATTTTGTATCTTTGAATTGGAGAATTTAGTCCATTTATATTTAAATGTACTTATTGGGGCGCCTGGGTGGCGCAGTCGGTAAAGCGTCCGACTTCAGCCAGGTCATGATCTCGCGGTCCGTGAGTTCGAGCCCCGCGTCAGGCTCTGGGCTGATGGCTCGGAGCCTGGAGCCTGTTTCCGATTCTGTGTCTCCCTCTCTCTCTGCCCCTCCCCCGTTCATGCTCTGTCTCTCTCTGTCCCAAAAATAAATAAAAAAAATGTTGAAAAAAAAAAATTTAAATGTACTTATTGCCATTTTGTTAATTGTTTACTGGCTGTTTTTGTAGTTCTCTATTCTTATTTGGTGCTCTTCTTTTGTGGTTTGATGACTTTCTTTACTAGTACACTTATATTCCTTTCTGTTTATCTTTTGTGTGTTTACTATAGGTTTTCACTTTGTGGTTACCATAAGTCTTATATATAAAACTTATAATAACCTACTTTAAGTTGATAACCATTTAAGTTTGATCCCATTCTAAAGCTTAATATTTTTATTTTCCATCCCTCATGTTTTATGTTTTTGATGTCACATTTCACATTTTTTAAAAGTTTATTTATTTTTGAGAGAGAAAGTGGGGGGTGGGAATAAGTGGGGGAGGGGGAGAGAGAGAGGGGACAGAGAATCCTAAACAAGCTCCATGTTGTCAGCGCAGAGCCCAATGTGGGGTTCAAACTCACAAATTGCGGGGCTCATACTCACGAGCTGTAAGATCATGACCTGAGCTAAAATCAAGACTCAGATGCTTAACCGACTGAGCCACCCAGGCGCTCCACATTTTACATCTTTTTATTTTGTGTATCCCTTAACTAATTCTTGTAATCATAGTTACTTTTACTATTTTTGCCTTTTAACCTTTATAGTAGCCTTATAATTGATTAATCCACTACCTTTAGTATATATTTATCTTTCTAATGAGATTTATTCTTTCATATGTTTTCTTGTTACTAATTAGCACCCTGTCTTTGCAGCTTCAAGGAGTTCCTTAAACATTTCTTGTAAGGCTATTTAGTGGTAATGAACTAACTCCTTTAGTTTTTGCTTGTCAGGAAAGCCTTTTCTCTCTCCTTTTTGAATGTTAATTTTGAATGATAATTTTACATGGTAGACTACTCTTGGTTGGAATCTTTTTTCTTTTAGCACTTTGAATATATCATGCCACTCCCTTCTGGCATGCAAGGTTTCTGCTGAAAAATCAGGAAACAGTCTTATGGAGGTTGCCTTGAACATCACAAGTTCATATGTCTATAATTTTTAAGTACTAAATTTCAGTTAAATGTTAAAAATTATAGAAGCTAATATTTCATAAAATTAATCAGCTATTATTTTTAAATTGCAGCCTAAATAAAAAATTGAACCTAAAGTAAATCTTGGTATGCATGAATGTTGGTTAGTAGTAATAGTAGTTAGTATCTATTGAACACTAATTGTGTGTCAGACCTATGCTAAGGCCTTTACATAAACTATTTCATTTAATCTTCACAAAAGCCAGTGATACAGACATTATTATCCCCTACTTTATTTTTTTAATGTTTATTTATTTTCAGAGAGAAAGAGAGAGAGAGAGGGAGAGAGAGAGAGAGAGAGAGAGAGAGAGAGAGAGAGAGAGAGAGAGAATGAGTGGGGCAGGGGCAGAGAGAGAGGAAGAAAGAGAATCCCAAACAGAGTCCACAGTGTCAGCACAGAGCTCAACCCGGGCTCCATCTCAAGGACTGTGAGGTCATGACCTGAGCCAAAACCAAGAGTCAAATGCTTAACCTACTGAGCCACCCAGGCACCCCTCATTATCCCTACTTTAAACATGAAAGAAATGAAGACAGAGAAATTCAGTAACTCAACCAAGAACCAGGATGCCACGACCTAGAAGTTTTTTCTGACTCTAAATCCTGAGCAGTTTAAAAGCAATTTATTAGTAATTATTGTTCCATGTTTGATTCTCACCACCCAAAATAATATTGGGTCTTGTTGCCCCCTGTTCCTTCCTCATTTTTAATCTTCCTATTCACATGGTAAAGTCTCTTCTTTCTTAAAACAATTTTCAACTTCGTACCTCTTTTTCTCAACATGCTTCAGTCTCACATACAAAATAAGATGCAAAAATAAAAACAAGGCAACTTGGTTGCAATCCCACTTTCTGTTTTTCAAGATACCTGCCTCTCACACAAACTCTTTACTTTAAAGATTTCTACACAAGACCCAATGTTTCTTTTTACCATTTTGATCCTAAACCTTTCCATGATCCAGAGCATCCCTGCCACAGAGCTACAGACCTCAAGATGACCATAACCTCAAGCCAATGAGCTCCGGCTTTCACTGGCCTTCTCCTTTTGCCCCAAGTGGGCCATGAGTCTTACCATTTGTAGCCATGACTCAAAAAAGTAGGAAGTGTTACTGTCAGTAGCCAAGCAAACAGGACTAGTCTCTAAAGTCATTGGTTTTCAAAGATAATTTTAACAGTTTTTTTAATATAATGCTATTCAGAAGCCTCATAGTAACAAATCCCCAGTTAAAATTCCAGGAACTTGGATGCCCCTCTCTTGTCAATTACTGACCTGTCTGAAGGACTCCAGGTGTTCCCCTATAGCTCTGAGCAGCAGTGTTTGAAAACTGTGTTGAATATTTAAGAGATATCAGCCTTTTAAAGATACATAACTATATAACTATATATATATAGTGATATATAACTATAACTAACTAAATATATAGGTAGATTCTCTCAGATGATCTGGTCAGTTCCTCAGCCTTTCCTTATAAATAAAATCAAACAAAAATATATTGTTTATCCAACATGCTTCTTCCTTCCAAGTAAAACTAAACATGAAAAATGCATATATTATATTATATTGGACTTTTGTGTAAATGTTAGTTTATCATTTAAAAAATGATAGTTTTTATTAAGAATGTTATAAAGGTAGAATCAATAGAAAGTGTCCAAGTTGCCTCAGACCTCACAACTGGCAGTGAAAGAAATACTGTCAGTCAAAACTGCAGCTCTGTTGTCCCATCTAAATGACTGCTCAGACTCAGCTATAGGACCTGTGAGAGTGGCATGATGGCCACTCAAGTGTCACATGAGTCAACATTGTGTTTTGTTTAGAACCTTTCTCAAACCCAAATCCTCTGCTTGCTGCTACCTCTTTCTTACCCTTCTGAATCATTATCTCTGCTCCCTCATTTTTTAATTCTTTCTCTGCCCCACTCTGACCTAATTCCCATTTCTACATTCTACAAGGACAAAAAACAGAAACTACTTCTTCAAATGATTTCCTTGTTGTCACATCCAAAATCCTTGTCTCATTTGATCTCTTTCCAACATTTCTCTGTTGAAGCTTCTTTTCTGGCTATGGTGGCATTGATTCTTTGCAGTTACTCCACTTTCTCTGTTTCCATCTTCTCTCTTTTTCCTTTCTTCCTTCCTCCATACCCTACCCTAAATGCTCATGCTCACCAACATTAGGTCCTCAGGCCTCTTCCTTTTTAAGCCGATCTATGTGTTTTCCCAGGCAATCCTATCCCAAGCTATAACTCTCATCCATTCCATATATATATATGTGTGTGTGTGTGTGTGTGTGTGTGTGTGTGTGTATGTGTATATATTCCATATATATGTGTGTATATATTCCGTATATATACATATATACATATATACATATGTATACATATATATACATATATATATATATATGACTTAGTGCTTTACTCCTCTACCCTCCTCCTTAGTGCATATATATATATATATGACTTAGTGCTTTACTCCTCTACCCTCCTCCTTACAGTCACACCAGCAAAAGCACCCTGGGCTCCAGCAGAACCCAACTTCTTGTCATTCTCAAAGCACAATCAGCTCTCTAGACTTCACATTTTCTCGAATGTTCTCTCTCTGAATACCCTGCCTTCATGTCTTCTTAAAAGTCCAGTTACTACTCAAGACTTGGCTCAGCAATTGCATTCTTCAGGAATCCCTGTGTAGCTTCCCATAACATCCTTTGCAAAACTCTGTGAACTTGTCACTTATCCTTCTCCCCAACTGCCCAGGAACACCGTAAGATTCAGGATTGTTTTTCATCTCTGTACCCATTCCAGCTAGCACAGCACCTGAAATTAATAATTGCTTGTTGAAAAAATGAGTAAGTTTTGGGAAGTTCATAAAGGATGCCTTCTTAATTCCTCTTTGAAAAAGTTTTGATAAAATGTGAGTACCACTAGGGGGCACAGAATTATAACACAATTTTCCAGTACACTAGCTCAAAGATGTTTTCCTTCTGTATCAGTCTCTTAACACAGTTTCTAAATACATGGATCTTTAAAAGATCGAATAGCTATATTCAAATTATCTTCAGAAAGAAGAACTAAAGTAGCTGGCAGAAAGAAAAAGTATTGCTGCCATACCAGCGTGTCAGAAAAAAAAAATGAAATTAGGCACTTGTGTCACTCTGCCAAATACAACAAAGAGTTTTATGAATAAAAATGAAGGTAGTATTAGGAAAAAGGTCACAATGTAAATACAATCTCAAGAAATTGATACTACAAGATTTGGGACTGTTTTAAAATTTTCAGTAGAAAAAAAGTATCTATGAAAGAAAGCCCTTCCTTCTTCAGGAAAAGTGAACAGGAATATTGAGGCTATATCTGTGTTTAGAGTGAAACCCCAAATTACTTTGAAACAACTAATAGAAACTTCCCAATCCTTTTCTTTTGGAAAGAGAAACTGTCAACATTATTAATACATATTAGTGGGCTAAGCTCCTTATTTCAAAAGTTTGGTATTAGTTTCATAGTTAAAAATCTAGGTTTTTGTTTTTCTTTCAGTGGGTTTTATTTTGTTTTGTATTAAATACCCATAAGTTTGAGTGCTGGCTCAACAAGTATTTGTTTTGAAAAATTGTTAACTTGTCCACACCTCAGTTTCTTCCCCTATAAATTGGGTATGATTGCAGTGCCTACTTGTGAGGCCATTGTCAGAATCAAATCAAATAATTCTTGCAAATCACAGTGCATAAAAACACATGCTAAATATTATTGTTTTCTTTGACAATGGTTTTTAGCATATTATTTTAGTAATTCCTAGGAAAATAAATTTTTATTAGTTGTTATAATAAAATGGATTTTTTTTTCAGCCTCTCCTACCCTTTGTCTGCTTCCCTACCAGCCTCTCTTCACACCCATATACACTCCATCTACACCCTTTTTGCATCCCTGGGGCAGAGGCTTTTCTGAAAGGGCCATGCCTCATCCATTGTGTGGGGAAAAGCTGGGATCCCTACTGTGTTAAAAGCTTCATATATTCTGGCTAGGCCCAGAAGATCTCTGATATTACCCTGGGTTCTCTGATTAATTTCTGTTTGTTGGAGAAACATTTTGAGTAGCTTTTAACATTATATCTCTTACAGATAAGAATTCTTGATTGACTAAAAATGGTGCTGTGGTACACAATACCCATATACTTAAAATATTAAGAAAAGGTAAATATGTTAACCAATGGTTATAATAAGATACCTAACAAATGCAATTATAGTTGCTATGCTTGTTGGTTTGATTATGATCTGATAGGAGAGAAATAAAAGCTAAGGAAAATGATGGTATAGCTTAAAGGGCATTCTATTCAAGAGTTACGAGATTTCACTTCTACCTCTAGGTCTACAAGACAAATAGCTAAGCCTTGAGCAAGTCACTGAACAGCAGCCAAACAATGGATTTCCATTTCATTGGTAAATTTCCTTTTTGCTCTAAGGTTTGAGAATTCTTCTTACCATTATTACTGTTCTGGTTGACCCAGGAATCTTACATGGATCAAAGTGCATCCACCTCACTAAAAAGTGGCATTTATATCACTCACTAGTTTATATGAACCATGAACATGACTTGTTGGGAAGATATGTTGAGGGGGTAGGGCTGGGGCAAATGGGAAGATGGAAAGCCATAAAGAAAAAGAAAAGGGGGAGAGTAATGGGATCACTGACATTTTGCGAAACCAGCTCAGATCTAGCTGTTCTTCCTGAAAAGTCTTAACCTGGGCATCTCCTGGCTCTTGTATGGAATTTTCAATACTATTATTTAAGAGTACCCTTCAGAAGAAAAATATAATGGGATAGAAAACACACTGAAATAAAATATTTCTAGTAACTATTTTCAGTTGAAACCATCTCCATATAGACTTCAGAGAACACAAGTTTCCAAGGTCACAAATTTCAGGCAGTCATCTTACAATCTGTGGAGAATGAATGGTTAAAGGCAAACCTATCTCAAAGAATGGGGAAGGCTAATCAACTCACACTTTACACTAGCAATAAACATTTGCCTTTGGAAAAACGTGGTTGTCTTTTGCCTTTTATATCTCTCTATAATGCCCTAATATAACTGTTATGCACAGAATACACCCTATAATGTTTTTACTCCGCACAATATGTATTCCATCCTCTCTTCTGATATCTGGATTTTAATAGCTCAGGAAAATAAAAGGTAGTTTCCTAGCAACATTTGTATTCAAACACAACAACAGAGAAAGCTTCATGACAATACTTTGTTTTCCCCACAATTAATTCCTGCCTTTTGAGGTAAGTTAGCAGGTAGTAAAGAAAGCAAGGGACACACAAAGAGAATCTGGTATTAGAGGCCATGCAGCCTCACCTGGCTTTTCCTTCTCAGGTATGCAAGGGCTGAATGAGTAGGGCCTGCAGCTAAACGCCTCTTTCTGAAAGGTAGTTGACAGACACATTGAAATAAAACCATGTGCTCTTCTGTACGTACTCAGTTGGAGGTAAGGACTGTTTGATGGGATACTGTACTGGGAAGTGAGATTTCTGAGTTCCTAGCAACCCTATGCTATGAACGCTTGGGCAGGTCTCCTTACCTAAGCTAGCCCTCTAACTGGAGGTTACCCTAAAATATCTCAAAGGTCGAAACCAGTAAGAAGCCGCCTCTAAGCAGCTACTGATTACCAAATCTGATTTTTTTGTTTCATGGCATTTACTTAACATCATGGTTTTACTGATGACTGCTGCCCCGCCAGGAAAATATCACTGGGAAACTAAGCAGCAGGTGCTCTTCCAGAGAACCGTGTCGGTACCGGTTCTGCCTTCCCAAAACTTCCTGCCTGCACGCTGGGCCCAGCTACATTAAGTGAGATGGAAGTCACCTGACCTGCTCAGAGGTGGTGGTCAAAGTTTGCAAGAGGGGAAAACCGCTTGGTTAAGAAGAAATGGTATTTGTTTACTTGCCTGCAGAATAGCCAAGATTTTCAAGTTTAAAGCGTGCACACGAATCATTTTGACTCTAGATCTTTCGCCCTGAAAGTCCAAGCACAGAAACTCCGCTGGGAATCTAAATATAGCAACAGCAAACTCCCCCCACCCTCAGCTGGGGTCTCGTGCTGTTCTAGGATTGGAGAGCTTGCTCCAAGGCGCTCTCCGCATCTGCCTCGAATAGCAGGGCACAGAGCAATCTCTCGCACCTCCACAGTGCGTGGGTGTGAAGTGTATTAGGGGAAAGAGACAGTGACTCTGGGTACTGGTGGTTGCCTCACAGTCACGTGGCACCGCGGCCAGCTGCATCTAGCTGCTCCGGCTCTGAGCTAGTGACCGCCAAGAGAGGCTTGGGGGAAAAGGAGGGAGGGAAGCAGGGTCCAGCGGGTGACCAGGAGCCAGCGAGAGGGCTTCACGCAAACAACAGTGTAACAATGCAAAGTAAAAGAAAGTAAAAGTAAAGCATTGAAATACAGCTACTGCCAGAGGCAGAAAGGAGCTGCCGCGGGCGTGGGTGTGTGTACAGGAGGGAGTTGAGAGAGTCTGTATCCCCGAGGGGCGGAGACAGCTGAAATAAGACTTTTGCTTTAGTATTGCCTCGGCTTCAGGCTTCTAGAAGGAAAAGGCAGATGGAATCAGTACCTTGAGATCATCTGCTCTGGTGGAACCTTAGTTGTTTCTTCAGTCTAACGTGGTGGTTGTTTTCTTTCGTAATTTTGTGGGGGTGGGGGGTGAGAATCCACTCTTTCGGTAGAAGGTCCCAAGCCTGGCTTCCTTTCAGTTTCCCCACGCTGACTGTGAGGTTTAACTGCTTATGCTTTATAATGCGATGTTGCTGAAGGCCAGAGGCCGAAGCCAGTGGCACCGTGGCCTCCCTCCTCGCCTAGGGCGCGCACGCTTTGGGTCCCCAGAGTGTCAGAGGTGGTGGGAGACTCAGCCAGCACTGAGTCGCCACATGTCTCTCACCGTGTAAGTTACAGCCTACAGGGGTGGGGGAAGGACCCCAAGAAGCCGGTGTCCTGGGCTCTCTTCCCTCCAGGATTTTTCTCCCAGACTCTGGGGCCGCCGCTGCCACTGCGGAGACTTAACAGTTTTGTGACTTTTTTCGGACTTAAATGGAGATTTCTTGACGAAGGGAACCCAGTTCGCTCTGCCGTGCTTTCGCGCCGCTGTCAGGCGAAGCCCAGGGGCAACTCCTTAACCGCGGAGGAGCCACTCAGTAGTTTTTATGCCCTCCCTACACTCCACCCCCCGGGCTGGGAAGGATGTCCAGTTACTCGAGGGCTTGCTGCCTGATGCTGGGATGGAAAGTCACAGCCCGAGAGCTGGAGTGAGCCGCGGGGAGATGCCCGCTGCCCGCCTCTCCGCCTTGGGAGTCGTGTCCTGCCGGTCTGCACACTGAACTGGCAGGGACCCTCCAGCTGTGCGGGGGACCCGAGCGCCACTTCCCGGAGCGTCGCCCCACGCGCTCAGGTACTGGCTGGTACCTGAAGGGCAGGTCAGGGCCGTTCCACACACACACACCCCTTGCGGAAAGGATAGCAGGACCTGGCCCGGCATCTTAGCGGCGGGAGTCAGCAGAGACCTGCATCTCCAGTTTCTCTTCAGGGCACGAGGCCGACTTACCTTCCGGACAGCTCCAAAGCCCCTGAGAGAACTCAACCAAACTCGCGCCTCCAAGAGGGGCTTTCGAGCCAGGGGAGGGGGCGGACGCAGTCTGGGCGTGGGGAATCTAGTGAGAGAGGAAAGGGGGGAGCCTGGGACTGGGTGTGCGCTGGGCGCGCGCGTGGGAGCGTCCCGCACTCCGCGGGTCCGGCCCTGGGGCACTTGGGAAGGAAGGGGCTCTAGCTGCGGTAATGAGAGGAAGCAAGGAAACCCTCTCAAAGTGACGTCCCAAACAGGTCCTGATTTCGAATTCGAAGCTAAAGACTGCTAGAAATTGGGCCTCCTTCGCACACCCCTCTCCGCCCCCACCCCAAAGCCCCGGCGGTTTGCTGGCTGCTTGCTTCCCCGCCCCTAGCTCGGAGGTCGCGGGCCGGCGGGCGCTCCGTCGGCCGCGGCTTCCTCCTCGAAACCCGCCGGCGCGCATGAGGCCGCTGCCCCCGCCACAGGCACTGGCGCCCCCCTCGCGGTGCCCGTGGTGATGCCATGCCCCGCCACCACGCGGGAGGAGAGGAGGGCGGCGCCGCTGGGCTCTGGGTGAAGAGCGGCGCGGCGGCGGCGGCGGCGGCGGCGGCGGGCGGGGGGCGCCTGGGCAGCGGCATGAAGGATGTGGAGTCGGGCCGGGGCAGGGTGCTGCTGAACTCAGCCGCCGCCAGGGGCGACGGCCTGCTGCTGCTGGGCACCCGCGCGGCCGCGCTCGGCGGCGGCGGCGGCGGCAGCGGCGGCGGCCTGAGGGAGAGCCGCCGGGGCAAGCAGGGGGCCCGGATGAGCCTACTGGGGAAGCCGCTCTCGTACACCAGTAGCCAGAGCTGCCGGCGCAACGTGAAGTACCGGCGGGTGCAGAACTATCTGTACAACGTGCTGGAGAGACCCCGCGGCTGGGCGTTCATCTACCACGCGTTCGTGTGAGTACCCGCGGCCCCCGCGCGCCCCCCGCCACGCCCGCTCCGGGGGGTCTATGTGCCTGGCCCCGTGGGACGCACTCCGCGCCCACGCCCTGGCCAGGCGCGCGCGCGTGCACACACACTCTCTCACACACTCGCGCGCGCACACGTGGTGGCTTTTATTTCTTTGCACGTGTTTATGGTCTTCCTCCTAAAGCCTTCTACCTCCCTCAGCCCCACCTCCTCCACCTCTACGGACTCAGCCGTCTCCCCTAACACACCCAATGAGCTGCCCCGCAGTTTTAGGCACCGAAGGCGAGAGCCGGGCAGACCTGGGACTTAGGCTGCGCGGATAATTGGGAGCGATTAGGTCCCGAGATACAAAAATTTCAACCGCGAGGGGCGCCCGGGAGCTGGGAAAGGCGAAGGGAGGATGTTCGCCGGTGTGAGGGCTCGTGAGAGTGTACTGGAGAGGTTAGGAGGTGATGCCAGGGTAGGACCGGGTAGTGAGGGGAGAAACGGACGGCTGGGTCCTCAGTCCTGGGGGCGGAGCTGGGGAAGCTGCCACTTGGTGGGGAGGGCAGCTAGGTTTTAGGTGCGCCCGGAAACACGCTTCGCCACCATCTCCACCACTAACAGAAAATCTGTCAGTGCATGTAGTCCTTTCTGCCACCGATATGGCTAAGGTCTAGAAAAGGCGAGCTGGGCGGGGCAAGGTGATGCTCTCGTGCAGTGGTAGAGGCCAGTGCTGAGCCTGGGGCTCCGGACCAAAGTGCGATAGCAGAGGCGCAAATGAGCCACCTGGGACAGGGATCAGGCAGTGGGTTAAGTAGGCATTTGTGCCTCCGAGTCAAAGTGCGTGTGTGAGTGTGTGTGTGCGTGTGTGTGTGTGTGTATGTGTGTGTATGTACGCCTTCACCATCTAGCAGAGAATGAATGCTTAATGAGAAAATGATTGGAAGCAAATGTTTATTTTTCCCTTAGGCATTTAAAACCTTTCAATGGCTTTAAAGTTTACTACTGTTTTTCCCACAAGGTCCATTCATTCAGTCTCCTGTTAGAGTTAGCTTTATCTGGACGTTTTAAGGTAGTTTTATGCCGTTACACCCTATCTAATTATTTCTCTTTTTTTCTCATTTTTCATCTCTTTTTAGTTTTTTCCCCCGTTTCTTATGTTAAAATGAAATATAAAGACATCAGCCTAAGGAGACCTGTAGAGAAGGTTTCAGGCACTCACTGATCCGTACCTTATTTCCTAGTAAAATAGGCTGTGAACACATAATCTAGGTTTCTTTTAGAAATGAGACATGACATCCAAACATAGTTCTCACCTGGGATGGAGGATTGGCATCAACAGCAAAAGCATTTTTTGAAATAACACGGAAGAAGGGGCTGGTTTTGTAAATAGGTGAACCTGGAATTTGACCATGTAGGAGTCAGGAAATTGGTGGAGTCTACAATCCGTGGGGCTCTGGTGTCTGGAAAATTTTACGGTCTCAGATTGATGTGAATATGTAGCATTAGGTAGAATATTCCAGCCAACTTTCCATGTTACAATGCACACAAGGAGAACACTGTGTAGCATCATTACCACATCAAAAGGTGTAACTTTTACTGTAAGATTCACATTGGTTTAGATGTGGTCACTGTACTAAATGATAGGCATAGAGAAATACTATGATACTTTTCATGTTTGTCCTTTCTGAGTTGATATATAATTAATCATGTTACCTAGCAAGCCAGATAAATTCTTTTAACCTGTCAGGGTCTATTAAAACATTTAGCAATAATGATCCGTGTTCAATTTGGCAGCAAAGTATATACTGTATGGAAAATGATTTTTTTTTACAAGCGTATGCTCAGAATATTTGTAGATTTAAATTTACAATATGATGCCATTGGTAAGTTTTAACTTTTGGTAAATTATGCACTGTATATTTGGATAGAGAGACAACTTTGGCTGATGCTCATGTTTTACATATCCTGAGTTTTGCCCTTGAACATGAATGAGGATTTACTGTAACGCAACATTGTCTTTTCAATATATTGGTGTTTAACAGATTTTTATGGCCTTACAGAATTTAGAATCTTTAACAAATAATTTTTCAAGAGGCTCAAGTTTGGATAATTCTCTACTCACCACACTTCATATCAACCTATCAATCAATGCCTTTAGTGGTAGATATGAAATAAATTATGTGTTTGTCAATACCATGTGCTAATAGGAAGTCTTGCTTTATACATTTCTAGACTCTGAAACTGTAATGCTTGAGCAATTAGGTAGGGGTGCTAGATCCACATTAGCAGGGAGAGGGAATGGATAGCATCATCTTCTGGGAGGATTCTACACAACTATAGCCCACCCTGAGGGACAAGCCATCTTTGGCAATTGCTTCTTACTGTTTATTTAGAGAGCTGACTTTACACATTAAATGAGTAAAAGTTACTTTGAGCTGTGAGTCTAACAAGACCATTAATAATAAAGGAAATTATATGAAAATAATTTCTAAAGCAGTGTAACTAATTCCCTGCCAGCCTGGGAATCCCCAAATCTTACTTTAATAACAGTGTTTGTAGCACATTAAGGTTCTTGCCAAGAGCAAGTGCACTGTGATTAATGAGGTACTTCAGGGATGGATTTACGTGGTCGACTAGTGTTTTCACTGCCAAAAAGCAAGAAAAGTATGTTTAAAGTTATATTTCAGGTAAAGACAAGTTTCTATTAAATATGTAAAAATCATTATTATAATGGCATTTTAATGGTATAAAATGTGTTTTCAAGTGTGTATATCTACTGATGAGATGTCTGGCAAGAGCAAGAGATGACCTACTTCAAATACTTTCTTCCAATCTTTATGAATTAGTGGGGATTAGAGAGTCTGTTCCCTTACTATTCTTAAGGATTTACCAGACAGCTATGACTCCTCATTTCCTGTCTTCAGCTGTTCTTTGGCTGAATAGATGAACTATTCAAATATGAGGTGATATATTTATTTAAATGTTGTTTGTCCATTTTTTAAAATTTTATTTATTTACTTTGAGGTGGGGGGAGGGGCACAGAGAGCGAAGAGACAGAGGATCCAAGCAGGCTCTGCGCACACCCAATGCTGGACTCAAACTTACAAACCACAAGATCATGACCTGAGCTGAAATCAAGAGTTGGACACTTAACCACCTGAGCCACCTGGGCACCTCTGTCCATTTTTAATTCATCCTCTTTTTGGGAAAAGTTTAGAAGAATAATGGTGGTAGTAGAACACATGATAGGGCTTCATATATAAATTTGCATTGATGCAGCAAATGTGGTTCTAAAAAACAGCATGTCAAACAGGGTGCCAGATACACATAACCCCTACTTTGTCCAGAGTATCTATGCCTGAGGTAATGCCATGGATCAGAATTTACAGATATTTTAAATTAGAAGAAACAGCCCACTCACCCAAGCTAAGAAATTGCAATTCATCCTTGACACCTTTGTTTTTATGAAACTTGGTCCTGCTGGCCATCCAAAAGATCATTAAATTCTGTGTATTCACCTTGTAAATATATTTCCTATCTATTCCCTTCTCTCCTTTGCTATTGCTACTATCCCTCTCTGTTTCTCAGTATCTCTCCATTGGATGATTTGTAATATTCTCCTGCTTAATTATCCAGCTTCTGTTCTCAACCTTCCAGCTTTCCACTCTGGCACCATAGTGTTTTTCCTAAAATGTAAATCTTATCATATCATCCCCTTACCTATAACCTTTGGGGTGAGGGTCATAAATGTAAATTAAATGGATTGAGGATGGTTAAGAGTTGGGAAAGTAGAGACAATAGTGTAGTTAACCAAATTCCCTGGAACAGTACACAAGACACTCTATGACATGGCCTCTGTCCATCTTTCTTTCTTCACCTCCTAATGTTCACTCTGAGCTCCAGCCTTATTCCGTGTGTCTCGTTGCTGTGCTTTTGCTCATGCTGCTTCTTTTAATTCTCGCCACTCCATGCGTTCTGGCTGTCTAACCCCTGCTCTTTCTTCAAAACACAGTTTAAGGATTGCTTCCTCTTAGACACATCTCCCCACTCCCAGGATAACTTAGGTGCCCCTTGTCTTAGGTTCTGTGGCACTTCAGGATGTCATTATGATGGTGCTTGCCCCACTGTTTTCTCTGTGAGCTACTTGGTCTGGCTCTCCCACAGGAGGGCAAACCTCCCACACAGAGGTAAGGAGAACTACTTATCTCTGAATTCCAAGCACCTAGCAAGATGCCTTGTACCTAGTAGGTTCTCAGTAAATGCTTGCTTAATGATTAAGTAAATAATTTCTCTTAGAAGCCTTTCATTGAGGAGTTTCCAAGTGAACTAAAGCTGATGGAACTACTAAATCTTTTTGATTTTCTTAGAAGATATTGATGACTGATTTTGAGGAGAAAGGTATGGAGCTGGAAGTGGGAGACCATTGCTTTGCTTCCAACTTTCCAACTAATTAGCTTTGTGACGTGGAATAAACCATTTCACCATTTTGGGTATCCAAATCTGTATCTGTGAAATGGGCATGTCACTGTCCAGTGTCTGTGATGGAGCCACGATGGCGGAGGATGCTGCAGGTAGTCTAACATTCTATCACAAAGGGAAGGTATATTTGTAATAAGAAGGGATCTTTTATCGTTTCTCTTCCTCATTTTCAGCTGCAGGACTACTTCCTAAATGGTCACTTTAAGTTTTCTCCTAACTCCTGGTGAGGTTGTGTGCCACATAGTAAGCAAAGTGACCTTTCTAAAGAGTTAAACAGAATGCATCACTCCTAGGCTTGGAGAAGGAATCAGTTTGTTGTCTGTCTCTACCCAACTCTTTAAAGGCAGGGACTCTTTCCATCTTGTCCTTTGCTGTATCACCAGCACCCAGCACAGTGTCTGCCACATAGAAGATGCTTCTGCTTACAGACTGATTCACCTACTGATACCCCCAGTCTCCAAAGTATACTACTGACTTCCTGGTGGAAAACAAGAGTTTACACTACTGGTCGCTACCTGTGTCAGGACTCAATTAGACCCAATAAATGACTTTATTATTTACATATATATTCTATTCTGGATTAAAGCTATGTCCATAGAAATTGATATTTGCCTTTTATTTTTACTCCTACATTCCTTAAACATCACCTATTTCCCTTACATGTAGAGGGGACTTATCCAAGTTATACTGCTGTATACCTTGCTAATAGGGTAACATAAAATGCTACAGATATATCCTTCAAATCGATTTGTTTTCAGAAATTTAAACAATGCTGTAGTATTTGAGGCTCATAGTAATATTGAATTAAAATATTGAAAGTGTTAAAATATTAGTATTGGGACTATTATGGCCTAAAGGAAATAAAACCTAAGAAAAAAACATTTCAAAATGGACTGAAGTCTTGATACAAGAAACACTATAAACAAGGAAGATTGCCAGCAGCCTTTTGATAATTGCTTGCAAAGAAGTGGTGCCAGTTTTAATTTTTAATTGCAAATGGCTATTTTGGCAGATGAAAATGCCAGCAGAGCATGTTTTATCCTAACCCAATGGTGTGAAACGACTTGAAGTCCAATTGTTGAATAGCTGCAGTTCAGAGTTATGTTTAATGATTTGTAGATGTTTCCATTTTAATTTCCTTTTCTTCAACTATTTACAAGTATGCTATTTGAAGTTTTATTTTGTTGCAACCTGGGAGATAGATTGGCTTCACCACTGTATTTTTTATAATTACTGTAATTCTTTGATGGGTCTCAGAGTTTCAGCTGAGCCTTTTGATCCTTTGTTATCAGTGTGTCTAAAGAATGAGTTTCCTAAATGCTACTGACGTCATCTAATCCTAAACTTAAAGATAGTTTGAACTTCTCCATTATATAAGCATATATATGCACACATATTCCATGTGTATATTCCATACACATACCAACACACATACAATACACATACATTGTCACATACATTGTGACATACAATGTGACATACATTGTCAGTGAGCAGAGAACTTGTTCATGAAAATATTTACATGCACTTTATTTTTGCTCCTCTGAAAGTAAGACATCTGAATAAAATGCACGTTAAAAAAAAAAGGATCTTAAAGTTACTCTTGGCAATATGGAGATTATATCATAATTTTAAAGATATTTAAGTATATATGGGCACTTGTTACAAACTCAGCCATAGTGTCTGTTGCTTCCATTTACCAGTGAGGTAATTCTAGAATCTCTACTCTTTCTTAGTCAGTGGTAGGATGATCTTTTATAATCATGTTATAATTTCTCTTTTCTTTTTTTAATAGTCAATTTAGTTTAATATTTAATTAACAGCCATTATGTGAATCAGTTAATGTGCTGGTTGCTGGTGGTTCAAAAAAGGGAATGATGTGGACCCTGACCTCAAGGAAATTCCATTAGGGAATATAATTACATTTGGATTCAATTATCAGTGTTATTGATTTGATACCTATGAGCAAGTTACTTCCAATAGTACTTACTAAATATGTAAAATAGGCATAATAATATTCCACCAAGGTATTACAGCATCATATAAATTATATGTGTATAATCACACTTAGAATGGTGGCTGTTAATAAAATTATAGAGAAAAATAGAAATAATGCAGTGGTGGGCTATATTGCTATTTTAAAGGTCTAGGATTTTATCCTGTAGGTGATAGGCAGTCTTTCAGTTAGGTGGGGTTTGGGCAGGTAATGATATTGAATTTCTATTTTAGATTGATCACTCTGTCAGCTCTATTAATGCTGGCTTGAAAGAGGAGATAGGAAAGCTTTTGAAACTGATGTTTCAACTTAGGCAAGAGATAATTTGGACTTGAACTGGGGCAGTGGTAGTAAAGATGGGGAAAAAAATGATGGAGTAGAAATGTATTAAAAATATGGTGATTAAGTTGAAATATGATGATGGAGTTGAAATATAGTTAACGAAGTGAATTTGGAAAATGAAGAAGAGAGATAGATTTGTTATTTCTGGATTCCTGGTTTGGGTGGTTGGCTAGATAGTGGGGCCATTAACTGAGATCACAAAAACAGACAGTAGGGTGAGTGGAATGTTGGGGGTGATAAAATGAATTTAACAGTGGACATGTTGAGCTTTTAGTGACTGGGACTTCCAGCTATATATTTCCAGCAGCTGTGAATAAAAATTTAAAATACATAAAAGCACAAATAAGAGTTAAAACTATAAGAAGTGCATGTAAAGAGAGAGGGCAAAAATAACTTAAGGATAGAAACCTGGGGAATACCAACATGTAAATGGTAAACAGAGGAAATAGGGGACATTAAAAGGAATAGACAGCAAGATAGATTAAACAAATGAACAATAAAACTATAAATAATCTATAAAACAATAGATTAAAAAAAATGGTTAGATGGTCAGGGAAATCAAGGATATTCCAAAAAGTGTGAAATGTAGACAGTGATTTAGAAAGATAAGGACTATGGAGTTACCATTAGATCTGGCAATTTCGAAGTCTTCAGTGATTTTGTAAGCTCACCAATTGTTCACCTTCAGTGAAGTGGTTAGGGCAGAAGTCAGAAAGCTCTTAATTGAGAAATGAGTCAGAAATGAAGAGATGAAACAGCAAATGTAAGCCATGTATTCAGTTAACCAGTTAGCAAGAATATGTTTCAAGAGAGATTGGAACACTAGCTAGAAGGAAATACAAGACTAAGGGGGAAAGCAAGAGAGAATAAGTTACCATCATCAGTAGTCATTTTAATTATTGACCATGTACTGGACATTGTCCTAAATTCTTTGTGCACATCAACTCTTTTAATCCACAGAATAGCCCTAAAAGATACTATTAATATCATCTCCCTTTAATAGATCAGAATACTGAGGTAGGGAGAGGCTCAGTACTCTGTCTGAGGTCAGCCACTGAATTAATGGCAGAATAGGGCTTTGTACTAAGGCAGATTGGTTGAGAGCCCATGTTCTTAGCCATTATATCTTGATTGTGATGGTACCTGTGGGCCTAGGGATCCTCCTATCAGATAGTGTATTTACAAAAACTGCTTTTGGGTCTCTTATAGATAGCTCTTAGCAATGTAGTATATGCATAATAAATACTTGGTGAAAAAATGAACAATAGTCAAAATTCCTTATGAACTGGTACCAGAGAATTATATATAAATTAGTAGTATTAGGAATGTTTGTTCCTTTGTCTTCAAATTCTAACCAGCTCAAGTTGTAATTTTTCCATAAAGGTTTTCCTGATACCTTTGGCTTATTTCCTTACCTCTATTTACCCATTGCTTTTATTATTTAGACTATTTACTTTAGCCCTTAATTACATTTTTGCATTGACTTCAAATTGTATCATTTATCTAATTCTTCACAAATAATTTCTAAGGAAACCAAAGAACCCTCTTTAGTATCTCCCAGATTTTCATTCTTTATTTTTAATCAAAATTCACCCTACCTATTGCTACCAATAAGATTGAATCTTATAATCTTTTGTTTTCCCAAACACGAATTTTAAGTTCTTCTAATTTAAATTGTAGAGCAATTTGTATTGAAGACCCAAATTGCTGTTATTGCTTCTTAGTACCATTCCCTATGAACATTAAATTTCTAATTTATACTTTCACTGCAGAATACCTAAGATTCATTTAAAAAGAACAGAAATTGCTTAAGTTTCATAATGGCTGAGCATAGAACCATTTTCTCCAAACTGAATTTACAGGATTTTATTTCTTTAAACTAATAAAATAAGCTTGTTTTCTTCATGCTAACATAAATACATTTCATTTCTTCTCCATGCTTGTCTCTGTCTCCTCTTATATATACATTTTTTTTCTGGGAGTTTCTCTTTTCTCTCTCCCATTTGTTCCATTTTCCACCCTTCTGCCCCCAATTAAGCTACTCTTAATTTTTTGTTTGTTTTGTCCTTCCTCTCCATGCACCCATCTTATTAAAATGGTGTTTCTGCACGTTTCTTTATATCATGTTGTATAATTTAATTCTCTTCCTGTTAAAGCTGTCTACTCTTAATCAGGAGATGCATTGAGTCTGTAATTGCTTACAAGCTCCAAGAGTGCACTGCTCCAAGATATAAGTAAACTGGGCCACCTAATTTACACATTGTATTGCAGTAATTAACAGAAGCCTCCAGAAAGATGTGAGGGCTAGAGACCTCTACTTTTCTTAGAGTTTTCGTTAAGGTCAAATTTCTTAGAAAATAAGGGAGTGAAGTCTTAAAATTGCTCTGAGATTTTCTAATATCTATTTATTATTTCTGAAATCTGGGAATATTCAGATAGATATGCAATAAATAATTTATAAAAAGCATATTTTTATATTGGAAACTGACTGCTATATATGGATGAGAAATAAATTGGAAATAATTTTTATTCCAGATGGAATTATAGAGAAAGGTACATTAAAGAAGTCTAAATATGTTTGTGATGTAAACAATAGTAGTTAACTTGAAAATATTCAACACATAGACTGCTATAGTCATGAGGGGTTTCCTTATTCATTGAGCCAAGAAGTAGATCAATAATTTGGCAGCACAGAGCTGTACTTTTCCTCTTTAATTGAGAGATTAAAGCATGGATTCAAAATGCAAGTGTCACAGGAGTACATATGAGATAGCAAACCACCTGTATTTTTTCCTACTTGGAAAATTTTCCAAAGCATAGACCATGTGAAAGCTATTTCCATAACCTTTTATAGAAGGGGAGCCTTCCATTTCTCTAAACCTTTCTCTCATACCTGAATGAATCTAGGACTAGATGGAATTGAGAATTTGGATTCTTCTTCTCACATTTTGAGTTGTTGGATACATTTCTCAGCTTTCTGATTTATTTTTTAATGTGTATTTAAAGAGACATTTTTTAATGTGTATTTATTTTAAGAGAGCATGAGCAGGGCAGGGGCAGAGAAAGAGGGGGAGAGAGAATCTCAGGCTCACCGTGGAGCCTAACACGGGGCTCAATCTTAAGACTGTGAGATCATGACCTGAGTGGAAATCAAGAGTAGGACACTTAACTGACTCAGACACCCAGGCACCCCTCACCTTTCTGATTTGTAAAGTTAGGACATAATTTGGAATATTTGTTCAATAACCTGACCTCTTACTATATGTATGATCCTGAGTAGGAATTACCAGGGCTAAATGGAAATAGAACACAACCTGTTCTCTCAAGGAATTTTTTACTCCAGAAGGATATTAGTTTACTATTTACTGAGCTACAAAAACCATTTATCTGAATTGACTTAGGATAAAAGCAAAGGTTGGCCCTTTTCCAGCGGCTTTTAGCTGTTGCTGCTATTGAAAGGGTTTACAAGGTAAACTCCAGAATCACCATATAAAGAACTGCTGATTGCCAGTTCTCTTGACCCCTTGGGAAACTTTGGTGTTCAATTGCCTGTACAGGTGGGCGTTCTGCTCAGGGCATTCCCACACAAAGACCAAATACAGGAGTTCCCACTGATCATAGTAATTTCCAAAGAGTAGTAATTAAACTAGTTAAACTAAATGTTCTAGTTAATAAAACATTCTGAGTATGTTTAATTTGCTCCAAAGTATTTTTAAAAATAGAAAAGAAACCAGTGCTGCTTCATAATACTTTGTTTAGGAATGTTATTTTTTTTTCTCCCCAAAATGGCTGAAGAACAATAATGTAAGCCAAAAATTTGTTGTTGTTGTTGTTGTTTACATCAAATGAAATGCCTATCTTCAGTATATACTCAAGTTTCTAATATTGTTAACTTCTTTATTCTGGTACCTGGAAGGAAAATATAATACCCAGCTTTCCAGAGGGTCTAGAATTCATTCATTCATTCATTCATTCATTCATTCATTCTTTCTTTCTTTCTTGGATTCATTCATTCAATAATTGAATGTCCACTGCATATCCTGTCCTCATGTCCTTGGAACACTTTGAAAATACTGCTTTGCATTTGATTGACTTTCTCTAGGCATGTGGAAAATGGCTCTCTTCTTCAGCTTTCACTTCAGAGTGAAAGTAAGATCAATAAGTGGAAGAATTTATGTTCATTGTGATCTCTAAGGTGCTTTTCACTCATCTCCTTAAGACTACAATCTAACCTTCAAATATATTTCTGAGCTAGATAAGCAATCAAGTTAAGGAATTACAAGGTGAGATTAAATTAGTTTTAAATTTTCCATGCCAGATGATAAAATCCTATAGCTCTGTTTTGCTTCATCAAATGGAAAAGGTAGAGAAGCTGAATGGCAATACAAAAGACTTTGAGGGAACCCATTTTTAACCTTCAAGATAGGATCTTGAACCCAGGGAACATTTACTCTTACTCTTGCTGTCCTTGACAACTAGAAATGACAGTCACTTTGTTTAGGAGCAACATTTTACCAAGCTTGCACAAATTGGTATCATGGTTTTTGTTTTCTTTTTCCTTTACAAGAAAGCTGGATAAAGTCTTCTAGATTCAGGTCCACCAATAGAGAAACACAATGTGATGTTTCAAAATCACCCCCAAAGGAATGAGATACCCTAGTTATGTTACCTTACTTCAATCTTAAATTGAGATAGTCCTGTAGACCTTCTAAAGATAAGTCAAGAGACAAAAAAGGGAAGAAAAAAGTATCCAGTCATCACATTTGTGCCAATCATGTTGACTTCTAGGTAGTCATTCAGGCCACCAGTTTGGTTTGACCATCATGCTTCAGTGGCCTACTATTGTCTTCTCTAAGAAGAAGGGAATAGTAGTCATCCCACTGAAAGTATAACTTATCTTTAGCAGGAAAGATTCTCTTACATGGTTCTAGAGTGTTCACTTCCAATGTTGGACTTGATGAGTTACTTCACAAATTACTGTTCCCAAACTAGTTGGGTCATGTTTCCAAGAGCTATTTTCCAGAGCTCATGGGTATGGAGTTTCATTCCAGGCTTTGGGGCAAGAAGTAGATAATAAAAATAAGTTTATAGATGGTCCTAAGTGAGGTAGCCTAGACAACCTTAAACAAGAATAATCAAGACGTTATCATCACATTGTGCTGGAGAAAACATAATATTCCTCTAATTCAAAGGTAGTTATCATAACTCACAAGTGCTGTCAGTGAGAGATTACATATTTTTCCTCCAAATAAGGTTAAAGACAATTACCTGAATTTTTTTTTTCTCTTTGGTTGGTTGTTGGTCCAAAGTCCCTTTTCACATTGCAATCTTAATATAAGTTTGCAAAGCACATGATAATACATTTAAAAGTTATGTTTTATTTTTGTTCTTGTTTGTTTTTATTTTGCCTCAAGAGCCACACGTAAAGTGAGTGGTTACTCCAGAATAATTGTCTGGGAGTGGTATGGCCACATTGCATGACAAGGACTTGGCCTGGAGTGTTCGCTCTGAGAGTGTGAAGGGGCAGAGAATAGAATTCAAAGGGAGAACTGGAGGTCTTAGTCCTTGATCAATTTTTGGTAGGAAAAAGAGATGAAAGAATTACAGGTTTCGAGGTTTCAAGCAAATGTGACTATGACCGAGTAGAAGTTGCTTAATTCTGTTTTAGGGAGAGACGGGATGCATGAGTGGACACGTTTGGGCATTGGGCGAGAAAGACTGAGGGTCATTATTTACCAATGTGGAGGTGATGGATGAAAAAATAATAAAGGTGTTGGGAGAAGAATGTAGCAAGAGAGGTTTAGCAAATAGTGGCATGTGGGGAGAAAAGAGGGGAAAGAGGGGTTTGTGAAAGGGACAGAGAGGAGGAAGACCAGTGCCATACAGCATCCAAAGGAGAACCAAGACTCAGAGAAGGATTGCAGTGGGGCGAAAGTATTATAAAGAAGAGAAATGAAGATGTCAATGTAAAAAGTAGCAATAATATGGAAAGCAGGATAAAGGGAGAGGGGCCAGAACCTACAAGAAAACTCAGTGATCTAGGAGTGAGCAGCATTTGCAGCACTATGTGCTAGGAGGACATCTAGTATCACAGGGGGAAAAAATCATGTCCTGGAAAAAGGGCCAAAATAACTCAACAACCCATTACAATGCAAGTATAGCAGTCAGCATTTCAAAAGGCATCCACAGGATGAGGGGTGTCCCTGAAGGTATGGAATGGGGACTTCAGGGGAGAGGGTGGTATTCAGAGAGCTTCCTGTGAAAGCAGGGAAATCTGGTTTGAAAGGGGTTTTGCAGTCCCTGAGAGAGATGCTGATAAGTGCCAAGCAGTTATAAAGAGTTTGAGATAAGGCACCAAACAGTGCTTGGAGGGGAAAAGAAGGAGACAGATTAGGCTGCAGAATTGACAATTGAATGGGTAGAGAGAGAGAATGGTAGATTAGAGAGCAACAGTGTAAAACTAAACCTTTCTTTATTTCCCCAAGCAGCTGGAGGTGTGCACAAATATAAAAACCTAGGGAAAGGGCCCCTCTAGAAGAGGAAAGATGAATGGAATTGAAGAGGAACAGATCCTAGAAAAAGAGAGATAGGGATTTATGGTAAATAAACAGTTTAAGGCAGCAGCCAGAGGTGAATAACATGATTTCTTAACAACTGCAAGGCCCTGATGGAGTTTGGCATAACCAGGTGGAAGACTCAGTGTGTGTGATTTGGAGAATCTCTCTGACGGTGGTGTGCAGAGGAGATTTAAAAAGCAGATGGAGCCATAACCCAGAGCTGGCAACTGTGTCTAGGGAATGAGAAATGCTCTAGGAGTCACACACACTAAACACGGGTGACCTTGGGCAAATCACTAACTTCTCTAAGCACCGACCATCTGAAAAATGTAGACATGATAAATGTGGAAATGTACAAGTTATGAAAGCTCCTTATATAATTGCTGGCACACACACACACACACACACACACACACTCGCGCGCGCGCACACACACACACACACACACACAATGGTAGTTTTTATACTTCCTAACCAAATATAGTCTTTTAGCCTCTTCAGAGGAGGAGATACTGCAATAATAAATACATGTAAAAACGTGTTTAGTGAATAAATGAGTGAATAAATGAATTACCACAATATATTACTTATTTTACAACAGCATTGTATTTAGTGCTAAGATTAGACAGTCAGAAATTTCCCTTTGCCTGTATAAGCTTTTTTAGCTTGAGCTAAAAGATTTTTCTCAGGAATCAGGAAATATTTTATAATGTCTTTATTTTTGAATACTTGGATAAAGGCACATTCTTAAAGCTTAAAGTTGAAAACACTGTCAAAGACTACTAATATGACACATTTAAGTAATAAGATTATAGAGCTGGAAGGACCTTTGGTAACTGCTCTAACACTGTCTTTTTTTTAGATGGGAAAACTGAGACTCTGCAAAAATGTTAAGTAACTTGCACAAGACCAGTCATTTACTGTCAGAGCAGCACTGGTGGCCAAGCTTTCCCATTGCCCTTACAGAAATCATTTCAGTTATAGGTCTTGTGATCTGCCCTCACCTTGCTCTACTGAAGATTCTCTATGGTTTTTAACATATGAACAAAAGAAGTGAATAATGACATTCATTAAAAATACTATTGTTTGTTCAACTATTATGTGAAGAGTAATCTTTAAAAAAATTTTTTTAATTTTATTTTAGAGAGAGAGAGAGAGAGAGAGAAAGCAGGGGAGAAGGGCAGAAGGAGAAAGAGAGAATCTTAAACAGGTTGCAGGCTCAACAAAGAATCTGACACAGGGCTCGATCCCATGACCCTGGGATCATGACCTGAGAGGAAATCAAGGGTCAGACACCCAACTGGCTGAACTACCCAGGCGCCCCAAGAATAATCTTTTAAAAAGCATTTTCTTTCTTTCACTCTGTATATTATCAGAGAAAATATTTCTCTCTTTTACAAATTTCTAAATGCCAGAAAAGGGTATTAATTTTTATGACCTTTCTTCTAAAGAAGTTGAATTCTGAAAAAACGGTCTCTTTGGGGGTTAAAATATATATTGGCTTGTTCTTTAAAGGCTCCAATAAATGAATAGATCAAGTAAGATACTAATTAATACTTAGTATTCAGTTGCAGCACTGTGGTTTCTTTCAGATATCAAAATCTGGGGAGAAATATCTCCAGAATTCCAGTAAGTGGGAGTGGGAAAAGCACATACAAACATTATATGAGGATTCCAAAAGCCTCCCTCGCTCCCTCTTGCTGTCTTTTTTTTTCTTTCTTTCTTCTTTCTTTCTTCTTCTTAGGCCGGGCTGAAGGCGGACTGCCCTGGGTAAGGGAGGACCGTACGGCGGACTTTCTTCCGTTCTTCCGGGTCTTCATTGCTGACTGTTCTTCTCTTGTCTTGCAATGTACTTTCCTTTTGCTTTTATTGCTTTCCTTCCTTCCTTCATTCGTCCTTCCTCCTCTTCTTTTTCTTCTTTTTTTCTTTCTTTCTTTCTTTCTTTCTTTCTTTCTTTCTTTCTTTCTCTCTCTCTCTTTCTTTCTCTTTCTTTTTCTTTCTTTCTTTCTTTCTTTCTTTCTTTCTTTCTTTCTTTCTTTCTTTCTTTCTGTTCTTCCATAAGTTCAAATGAACTCGAACACCTATATTTAAATGTGCCATGTTAAAGAGACCTAGCACCCAGCTTATATGCCCAAGAGAGCCTGGGCCATGACATACAGGAGCAGCAGGGAAAGACGACCCCAACTTCTGGAAACTCCTTGCCCTACTTTATGAGAGGTGAGGCACCTCTCCAGCTTTGCAGGTACAATATATATTTTCTAATGTGAATGCCTAAAATTAACTTAAACTTGATTTCTGCCCTTCTGGTATTTTTTTTAAGTTTATTTATTTTGAGAGAGAGAGAGAGAGAGAGAGAAAGAAAGAGAAAGAGAGAGGAGTGGGGGGACAGTCAAAGAGAGGGAGAGAGAGAGAGAGAGAGAGAGAGAGAGAGAGAGAGAGAGAGAATCCCAAGTAGTCTCTATGCTGCAGCACAGAGGCGGGGCTTGAACTCACAAACCATGAGATCATGACCTGAGCCAAAGTCTGATACTTAAATGACTCAGCCACCAGGTACCCCATCTTTGACTATATCAAATGTACTTTTTGTGGTTAATGTTATCATTAGAAAATTAATGGTTTCATTAATGAATTATGAGAGTAAAGGAATTTTGGTTACTGTTTAAAATTGTTGGCTTATAGGGGCACCTGGTGTCTCAGTCAGTTGAGCGTCCAACTTCCTCTCAGGTAATGATCTCACAGTCCATGGGTTCGAGCCCCACATCGGGCCCTGTGCTGACAGCTCAGAGCCTGGAGCCTGCTTCTGATTCTCTCTGCCCCTCCTCACTCATGCTCTGTCTCTCTCACTCTAAAAAAGGAATAAATGTTAAAAAAAATTAAAATTGTTGGCTTATAAATGGCAATTTTTTGCATGAATCTTGTATATATACATTGAGAGTTTGATGTGCTGTACATGCTCCTCCAGGCATCTTCTCTGTAGATAGGAAAATTCTGAGGCAGAGTAGTGACTTGGAGAAAATGAAAAGCTCTCATTTATTTTTATCAACAATCCTTTGTGCTCTAAATTACTCCTGTGGTTTTTAATACCAACAGTATTTTTTTCTCAGTCATCATAATCTCGACATGGTCCTGATTCAGAGGTACTTCATTCACTACTCAAAGCTTCTTCATTCCTTACCCAAACACAGGGATGGGAGTGGGGGGAGGCAGATAAAGGAGAGGCTAGATTTTCTTTGACACATGGCTCTTGCAGTTTTCCTTAAGAATAGGGTTGGTTTGGTGCCACAAGACAAAGAGCAGTTTACAGAGCACTTCACATCTGCTCCCTTTGGTCATGGAGCAGATTTGTACACAAATGCAGAGCACTTACACTGATGCTCAAATAAAGGGATCCTAGAGTTATGAAACCCTGACCTTACCTATGGAAGAAGGTCTGATTACGTGACATCTGTCTGTTTTTTTTTTAATTATTTTAATGTTTATTTATTATTGAGAGATGGAGTGCAAGTGGGGGAGGGACAGAGAGAGGAGGAGACACAGAATCTGAAGCAGGCTCCAGGCTCTGAGCTGTTAGTACAGAGCCCTACGTGGGGCTCAAACTCACAAACCGCGAGACCATGACCTGAGCCAAAGTCGGCCGCTTAACCGACTGAGCCACCCAGGCGCCCCTGATTATGTGACATTTGTTAAACATGCTCAGTGTGGTAGCTGCTGCTCAGCCACATCAAATTCACAGGCCAAATCCACACCCTATGTAATAATACCAATCTGCTAAACATTTTTGATGGCTCTTAAGACAGCTGCAGCTGTTAGGTATTTGTTACAGAAGCCAGAATTCTCTTCATTCAGAGATCTGTGTAGTTTGCAAAGATGTAAGTATAAGAATGTTTCCTGAAGCATTGTTTTGTCATTAAAAGAAAATTCTATCATTATCAACTAGTTAAATCAACAATGGCAAAATTGTCCAAGGGAAAACTGCATTCTTCGAAAAGAAGGAAGTAAATGTGCATGACATGGTATGTCATGATTTCTAAAATGAATTAGTAGGTAAAAAAAAATCAAGATATAAAATAGTGGATATAATGTACATAAGTATCCATTTTTGTAAATTAAAAATGTGCACACTAATAGAGTCTCATTATTTGTGGCTTATAGTCTATAAAGTCACTGTAAACACCGAGTTAGTGAATACTGAATCATTGCCCCTAGCAGAAATACAGGGTTAGGTTCATTATTATTACTATTTAATATGTAATTGTTTTATTAATATTGAACTCATAGTGAGTAGTACTATAACTCATATCTAAATGAAGCTTACCTTACATGTATTTTCTCTGGAAGGCACACCATAGCTTACTTGTACTTAAGAACTAGACAGTGACAACAACAACAAAACACCCTAAAAACAAAAACAAACCAACCACTAGACAGTGCTTCAGCACTATAATGGGGGCCTTTTTAAACAGTGAAATCACCTTCCTCTCAAAAAAACAACAAAAAAATGAAAAACATGGCATTAAATGCACCTTGAAAAGGACACTTGTTTACAATGGGAGCTGAAACAAGAAGGCAGAGAATTGCTTTCTTCAGTGTCAGTTGGGAATGTGGCTTCAGTAGACATATTTGGGGCCACCTTTTTCATGTCTACATGTGATCATGAGTGCCCAGCGAGCACTGATTTTAGGAGTAGGAAAATTCACAAATATGGAATCTGCAAGTAATGAGGATCAGAATATATGTGTGCACACACATACACACACATCCCTTTATGTGTGTGTGCAAATGGACGGTTCCTCAAAGGACTATAAGAAACTGCTAGATGGAACTGTTAGAGAATAAGACTCCATGGCAGAAGTAAGACAAGGTGCACCTTCCATTGTAACTCTCTCTCTGTCCCATGTGGCTGTTTTGTGTGTGTGTGTGTGTGTGTGTGTGTGTGTGTACGTGTGTACATAACATATACTTCTTCTCTGTCCTCTCTTGCCCTCCTCTACCACCACCACCATCTTTATTCTTCAACAAGCTGTATGCATTTTCTGAGGAGCTATAGGGATAAGATTTTATTTTAGCTAAATTTATCATAGTGAATATACACTGAATCAGGCTCTTGGCAAAGTTGGCCAATATAATTTTGCAAAGGAAGCGTGTTTTACAAATGTTAAGTATGACACTCAGAACATGAGTTCTCCGGGTAATTTGTGTTACAGAATATTACCCTATTTCCTAGCACCCTGAGAAAGCCTGGACTTCAGGGCACTTTAAGTCTGCCAAATACCCTTGCTTAAATTCTTAGCACAGGTTGTCAGATTGGAGGCTTAATAAGTAGAAAACTACTTAAATAATATTAATGATATTAATGACAACTGTCAAGTTGGTATCTGACATATGTGTGGAAATTTTCTTCAGGTAGAATTCCAGTTTCTCGTCTCCTTTCACCTCCCTTGTAGAACAGAGGGGGCGGCAAATCCCCAGGTTTAGTCCCTTGGCTTTTTGCTGGGCTCAGAGTTCTCGAGTCTCCCTTCCACAGGATGCCCAGAACTCAAGAGCATCCATTTCTGACTTGTCCTCAGCTCATATGCTTGGTTTCTTGGGTTACTTTGAAGTCTTGCCTTATAACTTATAACTTTAGAGAAGAGGGAAAAGTTTTAATTTTTTCTGTTTCCTTCCTTGCATATGCCATGGCATTCTTTTCTTTTAGCACCTATGAAAAGCCTGAATAGAAAGTAATCTCCCTGAAAATCTTTCTTCCTAATTAATCTAGAGGTTTTCACTTCTGCTAGGTACTTCCTGTGATGTACTGTAGTCCTGGTTAAAAGCAAACTGAAGCTAAGCTGGCAATGGGTTAAAAAAGAAGATATATAAGTCATGCTCATTATTAGTTATATCTGGGATTCACTGGTATTAATGGCTTCCCATGGGCTGTCACCTTATGCCCATTATTTGTAATCAAAAGTAACTAAAATTTCTGTATAATTTGGTTTCTGCCAGCAGTGTTTCGTCCATCATTCTATCTCTTCTCAAACATTGAGAATATTGTCTTTGAAATATGTTTGTATGCGTATACACATATATAATCAAAATGTGTGAAAACACTCCTTCATTTGAAAAAAATAACAGGCTTGTAAAGAATAACTTTAGCAACAAATGGTAAGTTTATTTTAAGAGTAAACTTCATAAATGTATGGACCTCTAAAAATAAAAATAGTAAGATTTCTCAAACATTTATTTTCCTTACCAAATATGACAGTTATCTACAAGTGGAACAGACTGTAGTTATTGCCAATCCTATAAAACCACAAGGGTTTTAGGAAAAAGCATATGGATATCTATTGGTCTTCATGGTTTACAGTTGCATCTGTATATGGGAACCTTCAGTGAAACTAAAAGGGACCTTTTTGGATCAGAAGTAGTGTGAGTGAGTGTGTTCCACTGGTCAAGGCTTTCTTGAGTTACTGAGGATGACTTCTGGATCGTAACTGGTTGGCATCAAGTTCTCTGTGATTGGTTTTAGTGTCATTTGTTCCATGACTGTACATTGTAAAGTGTTACTGGTGCCCATGAGCAAGTGCACAGCCTAGGTGCATTGTCCCAATTACAAATCACCATCCAGCCATGACTGTAAACCCTGACATATGAGTCACCATTACTTTGTACACTTTAGTCACATATGAAGGGGTTCTTTTTGCTTACTAGCCCTTGTAAAACTCTCTAATGAGTTAGAATACTCAAATGCACATAACTGTCCAATTATCTTCCTGTAAACAGAGCCATGTGCAAAATCAAACCATCATTAGAAGGTGCCTTGGTAAACATAAACACAGAACAATCAGATTTCTGGTCAAGTCTTGTAGCTCTGGAGTCAACTGCTTATTCCTATTTTGATTCTATGTAAGGGATGTCAGTAGATTGTCTCCCATTAACACTTCCTTTTGAAATCTCCATTGCCTAGGCCAGGGGTCAGCACATTATAGCCCACAGTCCACATTCAGCCTGCTACCTGTTTTATAAATAAAGTTTTATTGAAACACTATCATGCGCATTCATTTATGTATTGTCCATCACTATTTTCACACTACATCAGCTGGTTTGAGTAGTCCCAGCAGTGACCTTATGGCCCACAAAGCTGAAAATGTTTACTCTCTGGCCTAGGCTGGAAAACTCTGTTTTCTACATTGTGTCATTTCCCTGCTGGCACGTGACTTATGGACACATGGGATGAAAACATAAACATGGTGAGTCAATTGTCAGTAGAGTTAAAATTTAAAGGATGCCATTAGTTGGAGTTCAGGTCATGATCAATAAGGGAGAGTGCAATGTGAAGTTAAGGGAGCAGAAACCATGAATGAAGCAGAGGAACCTGGTCAGGAGACCAAGGGGGCCAGAACAGAGCCAGAGAAAACCACAGATGTTCTAAGATGAGAGAGAAGAAAACCATATAGTCTTCAGAGATTAGCTTGTTCTTTGAGCCCCCAGGGTTTCTGACAGCTGTCCAATAGACAGGCATATGTACATAAACCTTATAAAGGAAGGAGCTATTTCATATGAGGGAAGACACTCTTCTCCTGGGCAATTAAAAGAAAGGGACTAGGGGCGCCTGGGTGGAGCAGTCGGTTAAGCGTCCGACTTCAGCCAGGTCACGATCTCGCGGTCCGGGAGTTCGAGCCCCGCGTCAGGCTCTGGGCTGATGGCTCAGAGCCTGGAGCCTGTTTCCGATTCTGTGTCTCCCTCTCTCTCTGCCCCTCCCCCGTTCATGCTCTGTCTCTGTCTGTCCCAAAAATAAATAAAAACGTTGAAAGAAAAAAAAAAGAAAGGGACTAAAAGAAACCATTATGTGTTTGGCCATCATGGGACAAATTTAGTTCTTTATGGGAATTTATAAGTTTCTATGGGAATAACTCCCTTTTTAGACCTCAGTATTGACAATAAACACTAATAGACTAACTTGGGTAGAAAAGTCACTTGATATAGTGGACAAGGGCCGTGTTGATAGAAACTCAAATGTAATGTTGACTGCACTATGAAGATATCTCACACTTAATAAAATTAACATTTCCTCTTTTATTTCATTTGTTCAGTCATTCGGTAAATATTAAAGACTTACTAAATGCAAAGAACTTGTACAGTACAGCATGATGAATGAGAATATGTACATAACAAGACCTACTCCTGGGAAACATAAACAATCTTGTAAGAAAGTTGAGCCAGATACACCAACAATTACCATACAAGGAAACCAGCAGTAATTAAATTAAATAGTAAATATTTATAACAGACTTATTATGTGCTAAGCATAATGCCAGATACCATGGATACCAATATGGATGAGGCTGAGCCTTTGACCTTGGAAGAACAGTAGTGCTATTCATAAGAAGGGAGAATTCCTTCCTGCCACAGAGACCAGGGAAGGCATCATTGGGTCTTGTGCAGATGGGCACATGAGATATAACTAGAATGTCCATCTAACTAGAATGGTGGAAGGAATATATATTAATATATCCACAAAGAGAATGATGGGTAAATAGTTGGCAGTATGATCATACAATAAAATACCATCCAGGAGTTGAAAGGAATGAACTAGAGCTACATGAAGCAATATTGGTAAATCTCAAACTTACTGAGCCAAAAATAAGGTGTGACAACATTCTTACACTATGAGAGCACCTATATAATATTTTAAAAAATGGGAAACCAATACTTACAGAATGCTCAGGCTAGTATACATATGTGGTATAAATATTTTATTGCTTAGAAGTGATACATAAAAGGATTGCTTTTAAATGAGGGAAGAAAGAGAGAACTGAGATTAAGGAGGATATGCTGGGTTTCAAATGTATCTGAATATTTTAATTTCGTTTCTTTTAAAGGCCTAACTCTGAAAGAAATACAGACAAATGGGCGATGGCTACATGGACATTCATTATATTATTCTCAGAACTTTTCTGTTTGAAATATCTCAGAACAGTTAAAAAAAAAAATCCTAAGTGTATTTATATGGAGACATACCAAAGAAAGGAAATGTGAATGGTTACACTCAATTTGCCAGGCCAGATGATATGGATTAGGGCCCAGTTTTAGCTCTGAGCTTCTCAGTTTTATTGTGTGCTTAATCGGATTAGTCAACCAAGTGAAATCCACTTTGTGATAGAGTCAAGGCACCACTTCATGTGGTCAAACTCATAAATGAAACCTGGAGAAGGCTATGTTTCAGCAGAGCCTTTGTCCTGCCCACAGGTGTGCAGCTGTGCAGAGCTGGACAGCAGCAGAAGGGATTTGAGAACTGACTGGCAAATAATGTCAGGAATCCTTGGCCAACACTTCTGCTACAAAGGCTAAGGTTTCAAATGTTTTTGGGCCATAGATTCTTTCAGAATATGAAAGAATTATGAACCATCTCCTTAAACAAACACGCACGTGTGTGTACGTACACAAGTGACTGCATTTATTTCAAGAAGTTCTGGGGCGCCTGAGTGGCTCAGTCAGTTGAGCATCCGACTTCAGCTCACGTCATGATCTCATGGTTCATGAATTGGAACCCTGCATCAGGCTTGCCGCTGTCTACGTAGAGCCTGCTTCAGATCCTCTCTGCCCACCCGCTCCCTCCCCACTCTCTATCTCTCTCTGTCTGTCTCTGTCTCTCTCTCAAAAATGAACAAACATTAAAAAAAAAAAAAAGTTCATAGACCATGGGATCTGAAGTGATAACCTTAGATAAATTTGGTCAAATCCTCCAGTGAAGGCAACTAATGGCGCAGTTTCTGTGACTATTTACAGGCCCCTGGAGACAGAGCGATAGACTCGCAGTGAGCTTGTGCCACTCAATGAGACTTTGTAGGTGCATTGACTTAAGATACCCTGTTAACTACCATCAATCTCAGAGCACAAATGACCAAAATATACTGAATCTGTCCTTGTTCTAATTGTTTTATAATGGTTCTTGAATGGTTCTTTAAAGAAGGAAGCTCCTCAGCATAGAAAATTCTTCAGCTAGTTCTGTCACTTCAAATGCAATCACTAGGATGGTGTAATTCAGTTGAAGGATTACATGTGAAAGGAAATTCAGATGACAAGCAAATTCTTGGCAACAAACTCTGACCACCAATGCAGAATATGACTAAGGAATGAAATTTTTAGTAAAAGGTCAGAGACAACATGAACTTAACACATTTTTATTCACCAGGTGACAAATAGAAATGAAATTCCAGAAGCTTGGTTCATTGAATAAATATTGCAGTGACTGACATATCCAAATATACTTAATACAGTTTCTCATTGCAAGTGTTATGTTTTTTTCTGTTATGCATTTTTATTCATGATTTAAATACTTAGTGGCCCTTTTATAATATGGAACTCCATTTTCCATTCTTCTGAAATGACATTTACAGTTTGATCAGACAATTAGAATGCACTTGTGTGAGATATAAACTAAGTTTCCTTTTCTTGTTTTCTCTTATAGTTCAATCTGTATTAGATCATTCTTCTAGTAATTGTTAGTAATTGTTGTTCTAATAATTTAACCATTTTTTCCCCTCTGAACTGGCTGACTAGCTAAAGTATATAAAAACAGTGACTCATGGACATCTATTTTGAAATAACCAACATAAATAGGTGCAGTCTGGTATACCAAATTTTAAACAACTGTCCAACCAAATGAAATGCAAAAAGAAAAAAAATACTGCAAATGCCTTGAAATGTGTGTTTCAAGCTGACTTTCAGAACAGGTCTACATTTATATAGCTGTGTAAAAATCAAAGAAGAGAAACCAGAAATTCCAGAATATTTTCAAACTGGCTTAGACATTTTGACACTTTACTATTTTTCTCTGCCAGGGAAGTAAATGAATGGCTTGCCCTCTGGGGAGTAGTGCATTTAAAAGAGAAAATATTTTAAATTCTTACCTTGATGGAAGAAAAAAAAAGAGTTCTTAATGGTTTCTTTTTTAGGGGGAGACAATATATGTGTATGGGAGGGCACAGTGAGATGTCTTTATGTAGACTCTTATAATTATTCTTTTTTTCATTCATCACACATTTACAAGATAAGCGCTGATGATATGAAGTTGAAAGAAAAGCTCCCTGCCTTCAAGTAGTTAGAGGTTTAAGGGAGAAACTGAAGAGACAAGACAGTGTGCTAAGAGAATGAAATAAACAGTAACTAACCTTGTGGGACACAGTGGAGAGGATAGTCAGGGGAGGTGATGCTTATTTGGTGGATGAAAGATACAAAGGGTCAGCCTGTTTGAGGGGACGTGTAGGAAGGAACAGGAACAGAGGCCAAAGGCAGGAGAGAATGTTTGTGAACTGCTTTTGTGAACAGTAGATAGTACCGTGTGCAGGTGAGGTAAGAGGTGAGATTTCTGCCTTCTTAGAGTCTTGTTCTCATACCATTTGTCCAGATAGTTAATGTAACTTCCCCTTCATTATACTGCAATTACCCAATTACCCTTTAATCTGCTCTGTCAAGTCCTCAAGAGTAGGAACAGTACTTTATTCATTTCTGTTCTCTCGTGCCTAGCATAGGGCCAGGCACCTGGTAGGTGTGCAATGAATGCTCTTTTATTTGAGCTGAATGAATGAAAGGATGGATGGATGGATGGATGGATGGATGGATGGATGGATGCTCTGGATTTAGAAAGAAATGTACTTGGGCTATGATTGCTTCAGTGGAAAAACCAACATAGAAGAAAAAAATGCAATACATTGGGTGTGGTAGAATGTAAAAATATTTTTGCTAGAAATACTCTTGGACTTGATTACAAATTAGAAATTATTTCCTCCTAAGTCTGGCTCTTCCAAAATTTCACACTCATGCATACACTAGTATACTTGTTAAATTGTTGGACTAAACTGTCCTTTGATTTAGATGTATTTTCTTTCATTGAGATGACAGTTTTTAACTAGAAAATAAAGTCTTCCAACTAAAACACTCTAATTTTGCAATGTGTACCTGAATTATGTGAAAATAAACTTAGTATACAGGAACAAAATCTTAATTCTGTTAAACTCTTTAAAACGGTATTACATATCAAGAAGTACACCTTTAAACTACCAATGGAGGAAAAATAAAATAGTTCTGGAGACACAAGGAGAGCAAGCAGACAGCTGGAATTTTTGGGAAATGTCTGTGGTATTTTGGTTTATTTTTAAGGGAAAGAAAAATTTTCCATTAAATTTTATAACATAATAATACTTAAAAACTTATACTCAATAAGAATCTTCATAATGCTTATTTAAAACTCAGATTATTTTTTTTTTCATGAATTATGGTCTTTTTTGGTTTCTTTTCTTGTTGTTGATGGGGGTGGAAAGTGTAAGAAACAGGTTTTTCTAAACTGTTTCCTTTATTTACTTCTTCCTCCTGTCTTGGTGCACAGACTTACACACGTATCTTTATTTTTATTTTTCATGGGACCTATGTATAAACCACAGCACACCATATATAAATTAAGAAACAATCCAAGTATTCAGGTCATTAAAAGGAAATCAAACATAAAACATTCTGCAATGTGTAGACAACTTTAAAAGTGCTTCAGACAGAAGGAAGGAAGGAAGGAAGGAAGGAAGGAAGGAAGGAAGGAAGGAAGGAAGGAAGGAAGGAAAGAAAGAAAAGAAAAAAGAAAAGGCTTTCTAGTCTTGTCTTTTTTAGTTAGATATTTCAAAAGATGCAGATGTTTTAATTGTGTGCTTCCCTAGCAAAGTGGGATAATTAACTCCTCTGAATCATTCTCTCCAACTTGGAGTACCACTCTCATTTTTTCTCTCTCTTCTTTTTTCCCAGATTTTCCCTCTCTTCTCTTCTTTTTCCTTTCTCTCATCTCCCTCTTCCCACAAAAAGCCCAAACAGCTTGGTGGTGATTGAGCAGAATAAACTGGGAGTAATTCTCATTTCCTCCTATTCCCTACCTTCTCCCAAGTGCATTGAGGGACAGGAAGACCTGTATGTCCTTGGATCCTTTAGGCATTTTCTGACCCATATCAGAGTCCACCTCTCCTCTCACTCCATCACGGGAATTGCTCAGAGACCTTTGGAAAGGTGGGAGGAACACTTATTCATATCGAAATTGCTGTATTGTGTTTTAATCCTGAAAAGACGCTCTATACTAGCAAGAAAAGAACACTCAATCATAGTCAAAAGGCAGAATTCAATTCAGCTTCACAAATTACTGTGTGATCTTAAGTAAGGAAACCTCCAGGTTCCAGTTTCCTCTCCTATAAAATGACAATGGTTAGAACTACCTCATTGAAGTGTCATGAGGATTACCTGAAATGATATAAGTAAAAAGCCATGCACCCAACTTGTGCCTAGTACATCTTCCCTTCCCTGCGTGCTATTGTTCACAGCATCCTGGACTTGTTTCCCATTTCAGTCAGCACCATTTACTCACAGATAATCACAGGTATTTACAGATTATAAGAATCATAGTAACAATTGCTTACTGTCGTTTGTTTATTCCACAAGAGTAGTTTTAATTTATTTTAAAAGAGAGCTATTTCCCTTGGGTTTTCATTACAACAGTTTTCAGCAGCCACGTTTTCTGACTCTTCCTCATCTTGAAGCCTTTGTATTGATGTTTAATAAGCAGCTTGCAGGTTTTTGGAATCAGTGGAGCAAGCCATTTACTGTATATCTTAGATACGCTCAATGAGTTTCCCCCAGTGCTTCAGTTTTTGCTTTAAGGATTCTCTTGGTTTAAATATAATTTTTTTAATCAGTGTCTATTAATGTAATTTTACCTCCATCTCTAATTGTAAAATTTGTTTCATAGATGTTATTTCTTAGATGTTGTTTCATAGATGTTATTTCATAGATGTTATATCCTCTTTCAATACTGAGGATAAAATAATGTGTGGTACCTCAAAGAAAAACTAAACACATGTCTTTTTTTTGTATTTTTAGTGTATTTTGGTGATTTTTATCAGCTACATTATTTTATGATTGTGGTCATCATACATAGTTGTTGGAATTAGTGCATTAATGTCAATTTCTAAATAACATATTTATAAGTATGGCATTTTATTTAGCCAGTGCAAATATGTACTAAATAAGAATTCCTCTTGTTAAATGTGCATATAAAAAGTTAATTCTCTTGCCGCATTTAATTATTTATACCAGTAAAGTGATATTTTCTTAAAATTTTTTCAAGAAAACTTTATCAATGCTTATTAGAGAAAATGTTCTAGAAAAAACTATAAATACTACGTATTTGACTATGTGTTGGAAATTTATACACACCTGGATATCAGACAATTTCATATATAACTATATATCCTTGTGCTTCCTTTTGCTCAATAAATATTTTAAAAACTGTTTCTCATCTGTAAAATAGAAATAATAGCATCCTCTCATTAAGTTACTTTGAAAAATAAAGGTAATAAATAAAAATAAATAATAAATAATACACACAGAACTCTGTGCCTAGCATTTGTGAAAGATTTAGTAAATGCTAGATATTGTGATTGACTTCATGCTATAAACACAACTTAGAATAAGACGTTTGGGACATAATGATAGGAATAATCAACATTTTAGATAGAGGAAGACAGAAAGGAAATAAACAGAAATGACTTCTATATAATGTAAGAATAGGAACAGAAAGAAATTGGGGCCCAGAGGGAGGGAATTGAGAATGTTTGGGGGCTTGGAAAGGAAGGGAAATACTGAGTTGTGTTTGGGATACATTGAATTTAGAGTAGTAGAAGGTCATTGTAGTGAAGATGTACTGTAGCCATCTAATAGATTGCACTGGAATTTTATGTTGTTTACTTATTTTTTCAAGAGATATTTATTGTGGGCCAAATGTGTACTAGAAGCTGTGCTTAGCTGAAAAACGTAGAATGGGAATATGTAAAATTGGTGAGTCAGTTTTCTAAGGGAAAGCTAGGAGTGAAAAACAATGTGCTAAGCTTGAAGAGTCGGTCAATGATTACAAATGGGAGGGGAAAGGAGTAAATCTTTAAGGCACCAACACAAGAGGCTGATGGCATGTGAAGAAAGTGCTGCATTGGGGGAGAAGAGAGCTTCAAAAAATTATAGATGTTCAAAAGAATCACTTAAAAATTTTTTTAATGTTTTTTTTATTTTCTGAGAGAGAGAGAGAGAGAGAGAGAGAGAGAGAGACTGAACATGAGTGGGGGAGGGGCAGAGAGCGAGATGGAGACACAGAATCTGAAGCAGTCTCCAGGCTCTGGGCTGCCAGCACAGAGCCCGATGCAGGGCTTGAACCCACAAACCACAAGATCATGACCTGAACTGAAGTCAGATGCTTAACCGACTGAACCACCCAGGTGTCCCTGGAAGAATCACTTTCAAAGCATTGAATATGTTTTTTTGAGTTTAAGATTATTCTCATAAATTACAGTGATAGAAGATGAAAGTAAAGGTAGCCTATTCCTGGCTTGTGTCTATCATATTTACATATGAAAATGGTTACACATATCTACTTATTCTGATATGAAATCATTGTGTTTATAAAAGTAAAGATATTGAAGGAGTTATTCAATGAAGAATGTGCTTTTGCCTCAATCCTGAATGTGCATTACTCAAATGTTTGAAAATGCTTAGTACTGCAATTTCCTGCAAAATTTGTAGTAAACCAGACCCATTTATAATAAATAATGTTTACATTCTTTTGTTATATTTAGTAGCAAGGATTTAATTTTTTAAGAAAACCGTGGATGTTTTATCTCAGTGGCTATGTGCAAACAAAAGGGAAGGGGTGGGGAAAATGCTTTCAGAATAAACAGGGATGGACCTATAATGTTTATAACCCAACCCCCTGCCACCAAAAGAGACATCAAATACTGTTAGATTCAGTTCCGATCAACAAATATATATTTACTGCCCATTTGTGAGCAATGTGTTAGGTTTTGCAAACAATAAGCTCACAATCTTCAAGTATCAAAGATAATTAAGTCGTCATGGCACAAAGGAGAGTGAGTGTGTTGATCACTGTGAGACATTTCCAAAAGATTATGGAGATTCTCAGGTGAAGGGGTCATCTGGTTGAGAGAGGGCAAGAAAAGGTTTGTGGAGGAGGTAGAATTGGAGAGAAATGAGGAGTAGGAATGAAGAGTGATGCCGTGTTCCCAACAGCAAGAACAACATGAACAGAGACATGGAGACAGGCTTGGTGCATGGTGTTCCTGGGGAATGATAGTCCTGTTGGCTAGAGGAAAAGGAACATGAAAGTGGGAGAGTAATAGGAGCTTAGGGTAGAGAGGGAGGTGTGAGGGCATATTGTGATGTGAGGAAATGTTAGTGTGAGGAAATGCATGTAGTAGGCAAGGCAGAGCCATCCATCATTCTGAATAGGGGAATGCTATTACTAGAGCAGCAGTTTAAAAGAGTGGTATGACAGCAGTGCATAGTATGGTCTGCAATGAAGACAGATGGGAATTGGGGAAACTGGCTGGGAAGCTATTGTTATAGCCCAGCTGTTAATGAAAGTGTGAACCAGGATGAAATAAAAAGGAAAAACTCTGTATATGGGTCTTCCAAATGCAAATATTTGGAAACATTTTATGTGGAACTCCATAGAGCACATGTCCAAATAGTTGTTTCAATTTTCCACTGTGCCCTCAGATATTTGGCACAGACTGAGATGTGCTCTGATTTTGTGCAGGTGAATCTCAACTATAGAGAACCACTTTTGTTCTGGGATAATGGGATTTTCTCACCTTCTCAGGACCACAAAAGCTGATACATAAGTAAAGTCCATTGCTGCTTCTCATCTGCTCATCCTGGATAGTCACGCAGCCAAATCTCACTGGGGATTCAGGACCACATAAAACAGTATGATGTTATGAACTGGTTGCCCCAGGAGTTTTAGAGACACTTCTTAATTACTTTACAAAGGCAACCAACTGCTCTTCTCACCCAGTCTCACTTGGACATTGTGTGTTTGCTCTGTGGGTTCAGTTCTCAAATGCATCTCTACCTGATATTCCATCAGAAGCAATTGGTATGCTTGAAATTTATTGCTTTATTTATTTTTCATGAATCTCAGAGCATTTAAGAGCATTTAAGATAGTGATATTATATTATTTATTCATCTATTATATCTTTGCCACAATAAAATGCATTTAATTATAATAAAACTTCTAGCACAAATAACTATAAAAGAAGAATCAGAAATCAATTAATCATTCTTGGCCTTGCTCTTATCTCCCTTTCACCTGATGAAAGGTAAATTTAGTTTTCTTCATTTATGAATCAAATAAACATGCTAGACTCAAATTCCTGTTATTTGTGCTCCATGAAGGTTTTGTCACCACATACATATATGTCCATTTTGAGCCCCTTATCTCTGGCTCTGACAATTTTGGCCTGGACCTAATCACTCCCATTAATTAGTGCATCTGAGATGCATTTTGCTCTGTCATTAGGTGCTTTAGGACATTTTTACACCACATCATAAAACAAAAATTTTTAACCAAAACCCTATGAATCAAGGTACAGTTTAAAGCCCAATAAAATGATAGATCAAAAACTAAAAGACCCTGCTTTTAAAAATTCACTCCACAAATTATGTTTAGCTTCCCCTCAAGTACAGCATGTAATCAAATCCTATTTTTTAATTGAGAGAAGTCTTAGAAATGTGGTATGATTTTTAGCACTTAAAAGAGTCATTTATAACTTTTTCTTATCTTCTTTCAAAATCTGTCTCTTCATCAACTCACCCAGTTGATCACTGGAGCTTTTTCAATGAAATAGATTTAAGTCCTGTAATATACTTTCTCAGAGCATAAGAGATTATTTATTTTACTTTTAAAGCTTTTGGGAATTTACCTCATGGACTGTTAGAGCCTAAGGGAAGAAACAGGGTCTTGTTCACCCACAGTGGTTCCTAGGAGGCACCTAATTAGTTTATTTAGAGTTGCAGAATATGCCAAGACTATGAAACACTTCCCTCAAATAAAGTCCTGTGTAGATAGAAATTCATTACTTATTTGTGAATGATGTTATGATATAGTCACAACTTTTATATTTGTCCACCTTGTATAATTATTATGATTTTATGAGAGAATTTAATAACAGCCTATAAAACAACATTAGTTAATCTTTAATATTCCCAAATCCACCCATTCTCAGTTGTTAGTCTTACTTTGCAACTTCTCCAACATCACTTTTTTTTGGAAAGGTCCTCAGAATCTGATACTGAAGTGACATTAAGATGTAAACATGATCAAACTTGTCATAATGTTTGCATTTTAATCAACTACTTAGATTCAAATGAGTCATAGCCATGTATGGTATTTGGAGCATCTGTAGGCCAGGAGTATGAAGGGCAGCCTAAGAAGTTTTCTTGGAACTTCTGAAATTCTTACCTTCTGTGCTTAGATCATTGATGAAGGTTTAGTCTACCTTCCATGTTTTGTATGAATTGATGCTGTATTGAATGAATAGATGCTCAAGTACCCTTTGAAAATAAAGATGGTTTGTTTTGTGAATCATTTACATTTATTTTTGTCAACTTATAAAGTCAATTAATTAATTTTTAGTGATGTGAAGACAGTTCAATTTAAAAGTTAGAATAGAACAGCTACAGAGGGCAAAGTAAGGCCTTTCATTGTACACTCCCTGTTCTAACATGCTTCTTCCATTCCATATTCTCAATCTTGCAAGTTCCTAGCTACCTTTAGATCCTTTTAAAAAGTCAGCTCCTCTCAGAAGTCTGTCCTGAGACTCCATGGATGGATCCAGTGACTGACTCTATACCTATGTGTTCTCAGTAACTTCAGAGCCTTTAGTAGAACACATGGGAATTTCTCCCTCAACAATTGTGTATCCCTTACTAGGGATACTCCTCTAGGCTCTGGCTTTGGCTTTTCATCTTTATTTCAAATGACTGGATGGATAAATGCTAATTTATTAGAGACGAGACTATAGCCCACTGCCAAGTTGAATTGTAGAGAGTTATTTTAATGTTTGAATCTTGCAACTAAGCAATGATTAGTGTTCCTTGGGTCGACAGTTGAGATCTGTTGACTAAACTTGTCTCTTTCCTGAGTATTGGCCACTTCCTGTGTTCTTACTCAGATATGCACATTTCATGATAGACATTTCTTAGAATCGTGAATTTTTTATAGTGATCTGTGACTTTAAAGAGTGTAAGATTTCCAAACATATTTAACAATATCCAGCTAATGCCAAAATGTGCCATGCATACAGCTCAACAATTGTTCAGATAATTTAAGATTTTTCAAATAATCCCTAGTGGGAGAAAAATTAGTTTACCTTACAGTTAATTGTCCACTTAGGATTGTCTTCTTTCAATTTGCTATGTCACATTTGAGTAGCATTCCTAACAATGTAATTTAACCAATGATGAATCTACTTTTAAATCTTCAGCCCACATCTTTCCAAGATCTTGTTTATCCAAATGCCTCCTTGACATCTCCACATGGATGTCTGATAAGCATCTGTTCCTGAACATACAAAACCAAACTCTTGGTTGTCCTCATTTCCTTATACCAAATCTACACCTGCATTATCATCCCAATCTAGGGATCTTACCACTTCAAACTCTGTCTTCTAGTCACTCAGACAAAAACATACACAACCCCTCCCCCAACAGACAAGTAAATAAAACAACCCCTTCCACACACATACACACGTTAATTATCTTTACTCTTCTTTCTCTCAAACCCATGTCCAGTCCACAAAGTAATAATCCAACATGCTATCTCTGTAACCTTCCCACTCTGCACTACTTCCTCCCCTCCCTTCTCAAGTTGGTTGTTACTACAGTGGCTGTTTACGTACTTTGCCTGTTTCTATTCTTAGGCCCTTTGGTCCGTTCTCAATACTGAAGCTTGAGTGAACATTTTTTTTTTAAGTAGGTTTCATGCCCAGCACAGAGCCCAACATAGGGCTTGAACTCATGACCCTGAGATCAAGACCTGAGCTGAGATCAAGAGTCAGATTCTCAACCAGCTGAGCCACCCAGGCACCTCTTGAATGAATCTTTTAAAACCTAAGTTAGATCATATGTTTTCTCTGTTGAAAACCCTTTAGTGATATCATTGAAATGTTATGAAAATTATTAATGATAACTTAAGCTAATTGGTATTGATCACTTACTAGGTAGCAGAGCCTATGCTGAAAGTATACATGCCTAGTCTCATTTAATCCTCACCACAATGTCTTATTATTGTCACCTGACATATGAGAAAATTGAGCTGAAGCAAGATTAAACAACTTTCTGAAGATCATTCAGGTAGTGAGGTGGTAAAGCTATGGATGCTTTGAACATAAGCAGTCAGAGTCCAGAGTAGGGACACTAAAAAGCTAAGTTCAATTTTCTCTCCTTTCTTGGTAACTGTTTAACCTCTTCACATAGCATATTGTTATAAACAAGATCTATCTGATATTCCATTTTTACCAATGAATAATATATTTTGAAGGGTAACTTTGTGATAAAGTTTCTTAGCATCCTGTTTGTGTTAGAAGTAGTTTGCAGTACACTGGGTAACCACCAAATATTTCTCTTGATACTGATGGCACCAGCAGTGTTTTAGTCTTGCTGAAACTACCATTGCTAAGTTTTACTGTTTATTTTGCACTTTAGTCCTCGTTTAAATTCTGCTATTGAAGTTTTCTTTTTCACTATCGCTGAATTTTTAAAATCATTGTTCATTAAGGTGATAAATGAGTATAAGTGGTAAGTGCTATTCTCAGAAAAATGTATTAAGTTCTATTCTTTATGAGAACTAGCATGAACTGAAAAGAATGTAATTGCAGATAAAGAAGAATTTTAGTGGCCCCGGGGTGGCTCAGTTGGTTAAGTGTCTGACTCTTGATTTCAGCTCGGGTCATGATCTCACAGCTCATGAGATCAAGCCCCACTCTGGGCTCTGTGCTGACAGCATGAAACCTGGTTGGGATTCTGTCTCTACTCCTCCCGCCTTCTTTCTCTCTCTCTCTCTCTCTCTCTCTCTCTCTCTCTCTCTCTCTCTTGCTCTCTCAAAATAAATAAAAATTTAAAAAAATAATAAGAATTTTAGTTCAGTTGGGAAGTATTAATGTTACTGTATTTTACCAGTCTAATAATGATGACTGGAACCAAAGTCATTATAATCTAAATATCACCATATAATAAAAAGCACTGCTGGGGCGCCTGGGTGGCGCAGTCGGTTAAGCGTCCGACTTCAGCCAGGTCACGATCTCGCGGTCCATGAGTTCGAGCCCCGCGTCAGGCTCTGGGCTGATGGCTCAGAGCCTGGAGCCTGTTTCCGATTCTGTGTCTCCCTCTCTCTCTGGCCCTCCCCCGTTCATGCTCTGTCTCTCTCTCTGTCCCAAAAATAAATAAACGTTGAAAAAAAAAAATTAAAAAAAAAAAATAAAAAAATAAAAAAAAAAAAAGCACTGCTAAAAATGTATGAAAGACTCCTTTTTGTGGGTGGCAAAATTTTTCTTTTTTCTTGATATATATATATCCCAGGTGCCCCAAAATTTTGTAAATCACATGAATTTTCAATGATGTTTACACAAGTATAAACTTATATATTTTGGGGGTGCCTGGGTGGCTCAGTTGGTTAAGCACTGGACTTTGGCTCAGGTCATGATCTCACGGTTAGTGGGTTTGGGCCCCATGTTGGGCTCTGTGCTGACAGCTCAGAGCCTGGAACCTCCTGGTTTAGTTTCTGTGTCTCCCTCTCTCTCTGCCCCTCCCCTGATCATGTTCATGTTCTGTCTCTGTCTCTTTCTCTCAAAAATAAACAAACATTAAAAGTTGTTTTTTAAATAAATAAATAAACAAACACATAAATAAATAAATTTATATATTTTGTGTAATAAAACCCAGGCCTAATATGTTTCTTCCTTCCAGTGTTTATTAAGATATCCACATCTAAATAACTGTCCAAAGGAAACCCATTATACAAAGCAAGATGTAATCCTCTTGTCAAGAACTAAGTCACTAATATATTCTTTAGTCTTTATTGTTTTGGAAATGTAATATTTTACATAACTGATTATTACTTCTATTTAGTATATGTGCTGCTGAAACAAGCACAGTTATTACTTCTATTTAAATTATAGCAGTCACACATTGTGAGTGTACTGAAGGAAGTACAACATAAAGTTAACATTATTTTACATCTTAAAGTACTTTTAAAACTTGGTTAATTTTTCTTTAGTCCTACCTTGGAAGGTTATCGACTTATTTAGCATGATAACTATTGTACAGTTATATAATCAAAATAATAAAAAGTGAGTACCTGCCTCAGGGTACTTTTCTTAAATTGAGAGTTACTCTTGGAAAAATACAAGTTAACCCACCATCTACAACATTATCAAATTATTCTAACATAGCTAAAGCACATAAGCACATAGATAATTTTTTTTCCATAGGAATCAGTTTCTTTGCATACGTTTTCCATTTATTTGGTTTTAGTTTTCTGTGTTGATTTAGACTTGGAAATGTTTTTAATATTGTCCTATATTTCCAGTGATACATGCACCATTGTGGATCACTGGTGTGTAGTGATTAGATGAGCTTTAGAGACACAAAGACTTGGGCTTAAAGGCTGACCTGTCATTTAACTAGTTGGCTTTGTCCTTTGATCAAATTATTTAACCTTCCTAACCAAGTTCTTCATGGGTTCATATGTGTAAAGTGGTTAGCATACTGCTTGACACATAATCAGCTATTTTTCTGGATTTGTAGAATCTCATCATGGACTAGAATAAGCTTCATGAGATGAAGGAATGCACTGATTTTAAGTTATTTATTTATTTACTTTCTCCATTATAGCACTAATCTCTAAGAGAAGGCCACATCAAAATGAGCACATGGGACACAGGAGGTACCATACTTTGTGGTTGCCCACACATTTGATCTTTTTCCGTTTGAGGTTTAATATTTTCTTTTCTCTCCTAAGCCTCTATTTGACATAATCTTTCTTCCTCATCTTTCTTTCCTCATCTGATACATAGTGTCCACCTGTTATGAAAGGAATATGCATTATTGCTTCTTTCCCTTTCAGTGTATTTACATCCTGAACTTTATGGTGCAGCTAAGAATAAATTATATTAACATATAAGCACAGTTCTTTAGACACAATTACTGTTCAATAATTTTTAATAATTAAAAGTAATACACATGAAAAATAAATATTTATATCCTAGGAATAAGATAAAATAAATAAAATTTCGTCATTTTCCTGTGTAGTCATGTACCCATAGTTAGTTTCTATTTTATTCTTTTTAGCCACCGAAGAAATGTGATGGTGACATGATGACATAAATAACTTTAATCTGGAATATTTTTATTTGTTGAAAAGTAGGTGTGGGAGCAGCTACTAAGTAGATAACATTACACTATGCTCATGAGAGACAAAAAATTTTAAAAATTAATAGTGCTCACAAATAATCAAACTGAAACAAGTAAGTGATCAAAAACCCGGGTTACTTCCTGAGAAAGAACATCTTTTTATTTACCTAAAGATATACTTTTCTTTTACCCCTAGAAAGGGTCCATGGTGTCATGTCATTTAGCAAATATAACATTTTGGGCAACTTAAGATTGGCGTCTTAAGACTTTAGGCAACTTAAGATTGGCGTCCTTCATCCTTTGAGGAGATTCCTTTTATGTTTTTATTGCTTTGTTTTGTTTAAACCACCCTAATTATTAGTAAAAGAAAAATAAAAAAAGGCTATTTCTAACATCTAAAACCTATAAATATGATGATCTAAAATAATTGCCAAATTTTCTCTGAACTTATAAAGGCATAGAAAGTCATATTGGGAAGTTTTGTGCCGCTCTTTTAAAAACCTGCCAAGATGAAATGTTTGAAAGGTCTTCCAGAAAACTCATGCATGGTACAATAGTAGTTGCCTGATCATTAAAATAGTCATGTTTCCAAGGAGGCCTAAAGTTTCATTTCATTAAGATTTGTCAAGGATGTGAAGCATAACATACTGCAATTATAATCACACTTGGTATTTAGCATAATTCACTTCTTGCGGGATATCCTTTTTGGTCAGTGGTTTCAAAATATTTTATCTTCTGCATATAAATGAGGACAGTGAACTGTGCTGAGGTCTGTTTCTCTGAAGCCTCGTCCTACTCCTCTATTCTTGTTCCCCATTCCCCATTCCCCATTCCATGGTTTCGATCTACCTCCTCTGGCTGTCCCCTCATCAGTAGTGGCTGCTCCAAGCATGGAAGTACCTTTGGCCTCCACACAGAAAGTAGAGGACAGGGAAGAGAGGACAGTTTAGTACCGCAAGCCCATGACACCTTTACGAACAGACAGCATTGCTAGCTTCAGTTCAAGCTCACTTATCCCACCCACTTCTCTTCAGGAATGCTCTGGCAATCCCCAAGGAGTATTGTACAATTTGGTCATTGGAGGGCCCCTCAATGCTGACAAAAAATGGTGTTTCTCTAAGGAATCTCACAACCTATCTAGAATTCAGTCTTTGGATACTTCTCCCTGGTTTCATAAGAACTAAGAGTAACTTCATTGGAGGTCTCCCTTACATTATTTTCATCACACTCCAAAACTGGAATAAGTAGAGGTTTCAAGAGTTATTGCCATCCCTGACATATGTAAAAAGGGCAAGGAAGGGACTGATCTAATAAGAAAAGGTCCTATAGAATGTATCACTGTGGTTGCAGAGAGCAGTGAGACCTGCTATTCAGGTAGCACAGCTCCTTAAAGGTGTAATGTGAGGCCTGGAAGAGGCACTCTTAAGAGCACATGGCAATTAATTTTAAATTTGTCCTTATACTACATGTAGCTGGCGTAAGGGAACCCAATATATTTTGGTCTGATACTTGACAGTCCAGGATTCATGGGAGATCATTTCTGAGGTTGGAAAAAAGTGACAAAATGTCCATCCACATTTTCCAGGGGTATGTAGAGGCAAATTTTCCATAAAGCAAATGAACCCTAAGTTTCATTATCCCTTCACTTGCATGGCTCTTTTCAAGCGTCTGATTTTAATTTCCCAATTTTATATTTGTAATTTTGCTTTTTTTTTTCCTCAGAGAGATCAATCTTACGGTTCTGTGAGAAATTCTATCTAGTTTTAATATAACCCTAGTCTAATGTGAAGGAACTCTAAAAAATAGTCTCTATGATTTGCTGAATAGTATAATTTTATCTACAACATTCATCATTATTGTACTGAAATTTGGTGAGGCCCAGGATTACCTAAATCAGTGTTGCTTCGGAGATGCTTCGTGGTAAATTGAACCCTCTGACTCTCTGCCCTGGTATCTTCGGCCACCTACAATGTTGACTAAGACTAACTAGGGTGCCTAGGAGTGAGTACTCTGAAAATACACCCCTCTTTCCTTAGATGCTGCCCAATGCTAAGTTCTTAGGATGTCACACTTCTCTAAAATTAAATGAAATTTTCTTACAGTAATGTTCTGATTTTAGTTATGAGGATGTAAGCCAGGAATAAATCTGAAATTGGCATAGCATGTCAAAAAGATAAATATAAATTCCCAAATGAAGAAATTAAGATTTTGAGAAGTAACCTAAGTCTAGGACTTTCTCACTATAGAGCCCTGCTTTTAAAATGCATACTTCAGGGGGCGCCTGGGTGGGTCAGTTGGTTAAATGTCAGACTCTTGATTTCAGCTCAGGCCATGATCTCGTGGTTCCAGAGTTCAAGCCTGGCATTGGGCCCTGTGCTGACCACTTGGAACCTGCTTGGAATTCTTACTCTCTCTGCCCCTACCCTACTTGTGCTCTCTCTGTCCCTCTCAAAATAAATAAATAAACTTAAAAACATAAAATAAAATGCATACTTCAGTTCTAAAATAGGCTTTTCTTTCAAAGGCACATCTTTTTCAAATTTTTTGGGTTGAAGTACAAAATGTATACTATAAAAATACAGTTCATATTCATGAAATACAATTTTAGTAAATATCTGGAAAGCTATATGAGAGGTAAGGAGAATAAACTGAACTTGTGAAATGACAGGTTGAGAAAAATCATCTCATCAAATGCTTGATTTAAGGCCATGAGTTAGAAGAACTTTATTGTAATAATGTGAATTAAATAAATAAAAAAGAAAGCTTGTTATTCAGAAGCTTGATTAAGGCTTGTTATTGTCACTATTACTATTAAATCTGTTTGTCATTAATCTGCCTTGAATTGATAAAAACATGAAGTGTTAGTGACAGATACTTTATCACATAGGGAGACAGACTGGAGTTTACTATGTGCAGATGTATTTTACGATAAAAGCATTGTTTCTGAGACTAGAACAAAGCCTTTTTAAATGTACAACTAAGACTTGCTTATAAATAGCAATGTTCTACATTTCACAAGATAGTATTCATACATTACCTGTTGCAACAATTAAAACTTTCAATTCTTAAGACTGTAATTTGGGGGAAAAATCCATTTGCATAATTTGATGTTTAAAAATTTCCAGAGTCTAAAGCTTATTGTCATCATTTAGATCTACCCAAGAATTGCCATGAATTTCTGGCAAGAGAATCAGTAGGATCCTTATAAAGCTCTAATTATAATTAGCTCAGTGTGGATTATTCACATTGTAGATTGGCCATTACATAAGAAACCACTTTCAGAATCAGCACTTGTATGAGGCCATTAGAAGCATGGTAACTCTGCCCAAAGCAATCAATCTATTTCCTTTCCATGTAACTATATTTTTCATGGGTAGTCCACCTTTTTAAATTTCCACTTGTTTACTCTCATTGGTGTAAATCATCAAAAGCTGCCTGTGTGAAGGTGGTTACAGTATGCCAGAGGTTATGTAGCCCACACCCTGTTGTCCCTGAGGCAATATTCCCAAAAGGTCATACCACTGGTATACATTACAGGGGGATCTGTTTCTCAGTCTGGTTGGAATTGTCTTTAATCACTTAATGAACCACATAAGATCTTATAGTTATTATGAATAAAACCCCAAACCTGTCACTCACCTTCCTTACTGCTTTTGGCTTCTCATGACTCCATCTTTGTTTCTGTAATCAAAATAAAAGGAAACAATTCCAAACTAGTAGTTCCATAAATGGATTCAGCTCTTGAATATAACAGGAAAAATTTTACAGCTACATTTGATTGCATCTTCTCCATGAAAGTCAAAGACCTGTATATTCAGGGATTTGGTGAGGTTATTTCCACACTTTAAAAAATAAAATGAAATGTTATTTCTTTTCCAAAAGTTAATAACAGTAAAGAGAAAAGAAATAGAACCATGTGTCATGATTTTATATAGGCCTTTAATGTCATTATTAAAAAATTCCAACTGTAAACTTGTGTTCATTTTAGCAACCTATAAATATATAACAAATGAAATAATAAAAAATGAAGTAAATTTACATATTGATTTGTGAGGAAGCCAAGCCTTATCCCAACTTCTTGATATTATCAAATCACCAGTATCAATGTCATAAAACAATCATTTGAAAATGAAGGAATATTAATATTTTTTACCAAATTTAATGTACTGATAAGTGATTTACTCCTATTTTGAACAATTTAGATCTATAAATTTGAATCTTACTTAAGCCTTTAAAAAATTCTTAATTTGTTTTTGAATAACTTGAAGTATTGAAATTATACATGTGTATATGAAAAGATTGAAAACACAAAATACTAGAAGGTGATTTGAAATGTAGATTTATTTAATGTTAACATGAAAACATGAGAAATATTTTAATAATTATCTGTAATAGTTTTTTCATAATTATTTTCATGAACATTTATACTTAAAAACTTTTAAAGTACATTATTTTAAAATCACAATTAAATGTAGCAGAAAGTACAATAAAAAAATTATTAGGTTTAGTTATAATGGGTAACTAACTTCTAGCATTCCAACTAAATGTACAATTAGTAGGTTACTGTTTCCATTTTCCACAATTATATGTTCCATTGTTTATAGATATATTGCAATAAACATTCTGACAATATTGGCTAAGATCAATCACCACATAAATTAATTAATAATGTTTTTAAAGGGTAGTACTACACTACTATAACGTTAGCAAATACTCACTACAAAATTTTTTTCAAAGAAGATATGAGAAATAGCTTTTGATAAGAAATATGTCTAAGTTCTGTTGCTCTCCCTCCCCTCCTCCTCCTCCTCCTCCCCCTACATCTATTTCCTTTTTTTAAAAATTTGATTGAGAGAGAGAGAGTGAGCACACACACATGCGTGAGCATGGGAAAGGGCCAGAGGGAGAGAGAGAGCCCAGCGGGGAGCCTGATGCAGGGCTTGATCACCATGATCCAGGTATCATGACCTGAGACAAAACCAGGAGTCAGGCTGTTCAGTTGGGGCCACCCAGGCACCCCACCCCGCCCCACACACATCTATTTTCAATTGTCTTTACAACAAGCCTTCAGACTAACTCAGCTCAAAACCTGGAGGAGGAGGAGGAGCAAAAGATTGTGATGGGCCTCATACATCAAATGAAAGCAGCCACCAGAGCTACCTATGCCTGAAATGTGTCTCTGCTCTGGATATGGATGCCCATTAACCTCCTATTATACTTGTAGTGATCCTTTAGACTCTTAATTTGTATTTCACCCCTTGCCTCAATATGCAGGGAATTCCAGGCCTTTGCTTTTTGTTTCTCCACAGAAAACTGCAGTGGATCAGTTTGTTTTGAAAATTGGCAGTTTAAAAGAATAAGGAAAGCTTGTAATCACCATTAGATAAACACCACAGAAATGATTCTTTCTACCAGGCTCTGCCAAGGGATGCTAGAATGAATTGATGAAAGTTGATGAAAAATAGGATATTTGCATAGTCTCAAGATACCCCCACCCCAAGATATTAATTACAAGGGAAAATCTAATCACTTTATAGTGGAAAGACCTTGAAGACAACACTTTAACCAAATGATCGAGGTTAACATCACCAGTAATAAGATATATCTATGTGACATATCACAATATGATGATAATAGGACATACTAAAATACATATCCATATAAGCTGGTATTTATGTTAATAATGCATAACCTCAATCTAATAACAAGAAACTATCATTAAAAACCAACTTGAGGAATATTCTACAAAATAATTGACTAGTAGTCTCCAAAAGTTTCCAGATCATGAAAGGAAAGGAAAAAATTGTTATAGATTAGAGGAGACTAAGGGGATAAAACAAGTAAATGCGTTATGGGATCTTGGTCTGGATCCTGAGAAAAAATAAAGACATTAGTGGAAAACTGGTGAAACTAAAGAAAAGAACTCCTACAGTTTAGTTTGTAATGTTATGTAATGTAATGCTAATGTAATGTTATGTTAATTGCTGGGGTTTGATACACGTATAAGATGCTGCCATTGAGGAGACAGGGCACAGAATGTGCAGGAATTCTGTACTATTTTTGCCTCTTTTTCTGTAAGTCTAGAATGAATTCAAAATTTAAAAGGTTATTTTTTAAAAAGGAAACTTGACAGTTCAGATAAATGTAAGTCAATTGTATTGACTAAACATAATTACTGAGTACCCACCATGTGCTGAACACTGCAGAGGATACTATGATGAGTAAACACAGTTTCTTTCCTCAAGGAATTTACAGTTTAATGAGAACAATAAAATAAAGTAAGTCAGTGACATGAGAGCTGACACAAATGGGGCAGGGATGACCTGCTGGGGCTGTGTGTGTGTGTGTGCATGCATGTGTGTGTGTGTGCATGTGTGTGTGTGTACGTGTGTGCACGTGTGTGTGTGTGCATGTGTGCGTGCGTGCGCGTGTGTGTGTGTGTGTGTGTGTGTGTCATTTGGGTATAGTAGGTTTAGAAAAACTCAATAGACAATAGATGTATAGAACTTGAAGACTGAATTTTGACAGAAGACAGAAAAGAAGGATTCCAGGCAGAGATCAACATAAGAAAAGGCAAAAAAGCGTATTTGGAACTAATTGGTGGCCTAGTTTGCCAAAGCATAGACTGTTACTTGTGTGTTACTTTAGGTGATTAATGATGTCTTAACTCAGGCTATCGTAACAAAATACCACAGACTGGGTGGTCTGAACAATAGAAATGTATTTTCTTACGGTTTGGGGGGCTAAAAATCCCAGAGCAAGTTGCTGGCCAATTTGATTCCTGGTGAGATCTCTCTTCTTGGGTTAGAGGTGACTGCTTTCTCACTGTGACCTCATATTTGCAGAGAGAAAGCAGGAGCTTTTCCATGTCTTGTCTTATAAGCACATTAATCCTGTCAGATCAGGGATCTACCCTTATGACCTCATTTAACTTTACCTCCATAAAATCTTCACCTTCAAATACAATCATATTTAGGGTTGGGACTTGAACATATCAGTCCATAATGTTCCATCCCTGGTCCCAACAAATTCATGCCTTTCTTTTATACAGAATACAGTTGTTCCCTCCCAACAGCCTCAAAAGTATTAACTCAGTCCAGTACCAACTCTAAAGAAGTCCAAAACCTCATCAGTGTATCGTCTAAGCCACATGTGGGTAAGATTCAGGATAAACCTGTGGCAAAATTCCTCTCCAACCATAAACCTGTGAATCTAGACAAGTTATGAGCTTCTGAAATACGATGGTGGAACAGGCATAGGATATTCTCTTTCCCAAAGGAGAAGTTGGAAAGAAGGAAGAGATGACAGATACTAAGCACATCCAAAACCCAGCAAGGCAAATTCCATAGAATTTTCAGTCTTGAGAATAATCCTCTTTGGCTGGATGTTCCACCTGCCAGGCCCACTAATCTTGGCAATGTGATTAGGTAGAGTGGGCCCACCCCTTCAGCGGGGGGTAGTGACCTTGTCCCCTCTGGCTCTGTGCAGGTATCCAGCCCTCTGAAACCTGTGAGGAAACAGCCTTGCTCATGGGCTTGTAATGGCAGCCCTAAAGATCTCTGAATTGCCCGAGGAGTCATCTCCTCCTTTTCCTTGAGGAATAGCCTATATTCACTGCCCAGTAGCTCCTTTATCTGATCCTGTGGAATCTACAAAGTCTGACAGTTTTCCTTTATACTGTCCTGCTTTCTCTGTCCCCTTTGGTTCAAACTGGCAGTGTCTTGCTGGTATAATCGCATCTTTATTCCTGGCACCTGCTGAGATGGCTGAGATGGACTAAATCCATTAGTCCAACTCATGATTTTTTATAAAAGCTTGTTCAGCCACATTTTTAGTGTCCTCTTTAGAACAAGTGTTCTCTTTCTCTCTCTCTCTCTGCAATAGGGATAGGCTGACAGTTTTCCAAATCTCCAGTGTGGCTCCTTTTGACTTAACAATTCCTCCTTCAGCTCATCTCTCTTCTCTCACATTTTGCTATATGCAGTAAGGAGGACCCAAGTCTCACCTCCAATACTTCACTTAGAAATCTCTTCTGCTAAATATCTGCTTTCATTGATCATAAGTTCTGTCTACACAAACTCTAGACCATTACTAAGCCATGTTATTTGCCACTTTATAACAAGGATTGCCTTTTCTTCAGTTTCCAATAGCATGTTCCTCATTTTGAGACCTCACAGAATGGCCTTTAACCTCCATGTTTCTACCAACATCCTGTTCATGATTACTTATGTATTCTCTAATGATGGAAGCCTTTTTTCCAGGTCTTCTTTCTGAGCTTTTACCATAAGAATTGCTTTTAGTAGGCATACTTGTTTGTACCAACAGTCCATTCATGGTAATCGTGATTTGACTCAATCTTGACTCTAGCATGCACCTCAGAACTCTTCCAGCCTCTACCTGTTATACAGTTCCAAAGCCACTTCCACATTTTCAGGTATTTGTTACAGTAGCACCTCACTTCTAGGGCCCAAAATCCATCTTAGACCCTAATTCCCTCCTCATAGACACTATCTTTAAATAAAGTCGCACTGGGAGCTGAGGCCTCAATATATGAATTTTGGGGAGACACATTCATTCCATAACAATGGACAATATTGACTTTGAGAAAGCCAAGTGAATTACTTTCTGAGAGAGAGAAAGGAGCAGGAATATTGTTGAGTTTCAAAGAGGGTCAAGAGTGAGGGCTTGCAGGACTGTGTTGAAGGCTTAGATTTGTTTACTGTCAGAATTGCCAGAAGAATTTCTCATAGTTTTGTCACCAGCATTTACATTAAGTCTCAGTAAATTGGGATTACTGAGGTTGTCTTGAACCTTATCTCCAAGCCATATACCTTTGTGTTCTTGGGTTTTGCTTTCTAGAGGGACAAGGTAATGACAGTAAATACATTTTATTCATCACTTTAAAATTGTTCTGTCTCAGGGCACCTGGGTGGCTCAGTCAGTTGAGCATCTGACTCTTGATTTTGACTAGAGTCATGATCCCTGGGTTGTGAGATTAAGTGCCACATTGGGCTCTGTGCTGAATGTAGAGCCTGCTTAAGATTCTATCTCTCTCCCTTTGCCCCCCCTTCCCCACTTGCACTCTCTGCCTCTAAATAATAATAATAAATAATAATAAATAAAATAAAATACTTCTGCCTTTAGGTCTTAAATTTTCTAATATTATTTATTGAAGAAATAGCATAGTAATTTCACATTTATACAAAGCAAAGTATATTAGGATTGTCAAAGTAACCACAACAACATGCTTCCTTACAACCTAATCCATGCTAGCAGAGCACATGGGCATGCAGATTCTTAGCAAGAAATATTTGTTTGTGGTGATATATAAATACAGATAGATAGGTATGTACATTATAAAAATTGTTAATATATATGTTTTGGAATTAAAAAAAATTTTTTTTGTTCTGAAAGAACAGTTCACTAAGAGTGTATCATATGCTTTGGTATGAGTAGGCAGCCTAGCATTTTTAGAAATACAAAGTATAAAAGTTTTGGTGTGAGAAATCCCAAGTTATAGTTTAATCCTTGGCACTACATGGCTGTTAATTCTTTGGAATGACAACCTTTTGGGGTTTCAATTTCCTCATTTGAGGAAGATGGGAGTTATATTCCCTGCCATACCTACCTTACAGATTTGTCAGAATCAGAAGACAACATGCCCAAGAAAGGACTTTGTAAAGTGTACTACATTTCTTTTACTCATTATTTCATTACTATGATAGTGATTATTTTCCAATATTTATCACTTTCACATTTCATAATTAAAGGTGATAGTGAAACTCTAGAGAAATCAGCATCAGTAAAAAATAGTGATAGAAATAAGAAAAAATACTTTTGAAAAGGTTAAATGATTTGTAGAGTTATACATGAGGAAGAGAAGGCCAATAGATAATCCAGTCATTGTCCTGAAGCACGTGAATACTATTCTGAAGAGTTAATAATAATGAGCAGAATGGAAAAGTTCAGCCTCAGTTATTTAGGTTAATTAAACAAAATAACTTAGCAATAGCGAGAGTAACTACAAAGCAGAATTGGCTTCTGGAGAGGTTGTAGAAACCCATTTCATGGCAGCTGCTCATTGGCTGGGGATGACTGAACTTCATTCTTGCCTTGGGGTCAGGGGCTTGGACTTCAGAGACCCAGGACTTCTTTAATCTGAGCTTTGTGCTCTGTTTCCATATGAATCTAGGGTGCTGTGATAATAAGGGAGCCTCTTACTTTCCTGGTAATGATTGTTTACCTACAGAAAAATTAACAATGGAAAGTCACACACTGACTACACGGTGCATCAACTGTATTTCCCTCCTTGAAAAATGAAATGTTTAGTTTTTATTTTAAATATTGAGAAGAGATTTCTTTAACGAGTATAGTAAACGGTAAAACATTCTTCTTTCCAAAGTTATATTCATTAAAAGTGACTGAGATGGGGGCAGGGGCGGGGGAGGGGAAGGAAAGGCTATGGGAGTGGAAGGATTCAGACAGACAGTAAGGGTTGTACAATGAAGAGTGGTGGAGGGTAGAAGCAGGAAGAGGTGGAATGAAGATATTTAGATTCAGTAAAGGGAACACCTACTGTCCATTTAGACTGACTGTGGAAATAAACACTGTTATCATTTATCTTCTGCCTTTGAAAGTTGGTTAACTGGTTAACTACCTCATCCAGATTGTCAACCCTCTGATTTCTTTAGCTTGATGCAGTAACTTGAGGGGGCCACCAGAGTGGACAGTGGAAACTGTTTTCTAGACTGCAGTGGCAGTGACAAAGCAGTTTCATTTGGATGAAAGCATACCAAATGTTCACAAACCAGAAGTTCTCCACTTAAGCTATATGATGAGGGTAACATGAATCAGCTTTTTATTTCTAGAATTTCAACCAGTCTCAATACAACATGCTACATTCCAAACGTTAACAAATTATTTATTTCATTCTAATGAAACATTATCTCATAAGCTAACTTTGAAGATTTAAAGATTAAAATTATGCAATGAATTATAAGTGTTACTCCAGATCTTTTTTTGGAAATAGAGGAAGGAAAATATTTCTATCCCTGTCTATCTAGCTAGCTAGTTAGCTAATTAGCTAGCTAGCTATCATCTCCAGTGGGTTTTTTTTAGGAGAAATTATTTTTCACCTCCTAAACCCTTGATAATAATTAGAGTTAAATTTCTTAACTTGATGGGTTGGAGGGTAGAATTAATAGATGCTAATAGGAGGTCCTTAAATAGGTTGGGAGTAGGTGTGGCAAATTGTCTTTCTACAATCTAAGTAAGGCTTTACTATCAACTAAAAGGCTCTACTATCAACTAATTTTGATCCTCTGCTTCATATAATAAGTCTATATGTTTTATTGTTCAGTTAGTAAATACGTGTGTGAGCATAACTGCATGGATGCTACTAGATCTCTTACTTTAATATAATTATTATGTAAAGATTGATTTGTAGAAAGTTTTTTGCTAAGTTGCACTTAACATTGTTATGTAAGGCACTATATTTCAGTGTTTTAAAAATGCAGTAGTATTTTTTTTTTGCTTTTCTCAGATCTTCCTGAGCAAAAACAAAACAAAAACAAATAAACCTTCTCTGTCTGTATTTCTGTTGGTATCAAGGGACCGCTTGATTTTTAAAATCGAATATCCAAAACTGTCTTAAGGACACATTAGGCTTGATCATGAACTTATTTGTTAAACTAGTAAATTAATTTTACATTTTATTCAATGGCTTTCCAAGAAATTATAAAATTGTCATCTGTTGTAAATAAAAGTTTAAAAGGAAGAATTAGAGAGAGATCTAAATTGTATTAATTTATGTTGGAATTGAAGTAATATTTAAGTTATAAACATTGTGTATTTTAATTCTGTTTTGAAAAGGCAGTCTTTGTCTATGGGCCACTGATTTCAGTTTTCAAATCTAGCCCTAGTGTCTGCTCCTACTTTGTCTTACAGTCTTGCTTCTTGCACAAACAACAGCCATCTAAGATTAACCGTCAGTGGTTAAGATTGAATGACTGGACAGTAGTAAGAACTGCCAGTGAGATAATTACTGTGAACTTTCCTGGCATGTTTGTTGAAGGTATGTGTCACAGTTTTCCAGAATGACCCCTAGTGAAACTCTGCCTTTTTGGAATTCATCTCCCTTATTTCACTATAGATTCTTTTAAACTAAGCCTTAGGGTTTTACATTCCTGTAGCCTTACACTATTAATTTGTAGAGTGGTGGCTTTATGAGATGGGAGCAATGGCTTAGAAGAATTGATCCGTTTTAGAATTGAGGGAGTAAATCGTTGGACATTTTAACCTAGTTTACTAGGACAGTCTTTCCTTTGTTTTTAAAATATATCCAATCTGAGCCTCTTATTGATTTTGATACTGTGTATTACTCCTGTTGTAACTGTTTAAATAAATTCAGAGCACTGAATCTTTGGAGCTGCTATTGTAGGATCTAACTCTTAGAAAGACCTTCTGATTTTTGAGGTTACTAACGGGAGCTGACTAATCTGCCTTGAACTACCGTACATCCCGTTGAGCACTCCATGAAAAGGACTAGTTATTCTGTACTCTTCTCTTGAACACAAAGATGCCTCCTAGCATGTGAACTACAAATAGGAGAGGGGTATGGGAATGCAATACATCCAAAAGAATGGAAATTTTCTCTTTTTTCCTGGATTGTTTAAATATTGTTTTTCTCTCTCATGAAGTAATAGAATAAAAGCCCCATTACAAAGTATTTTATTTTATCATAAACTCAATTATACTGAGAGTATACTCAGGGATGACATAGGAAGGATGGCATACTTCTATTGTATGTCAAGTCTAAGAAGAAGCAGGCTGGTATCCATGCCCCTAGTTTTCAAAGTGAATTCCTGGAGTAAATATCTCAAACTTCCTTATCCTTAGATTCAAGAAAGAAAGAAAGAAAGAAAGAAAGAAAGAAAGAAAGAAAGAGAGAGAGAGAGGGAGAGGGAGGGAGGGAGGAAGGAAGGAAGGAAGAGAGAAAGAGAGAGAGAGAGAGAGGAAGGAAGAAAGAAAGGAGGAAGGAAGGAAGGAAGAAAGAAAGGAGGAAGGAAGGAAGGAAAGAAAGAAAAAAGAAAGAAAGAAAGAAAGAAAGAAAGAAAGAAAGAGAAAAAGAGAGAGAGAGAGGGAGAGGGAGGGAGGGAGGAAGGAAGAGAGAAAGAGAGAGAGAGAGAGAGAAAGGAAGGAAGGAAGAAGAAAGAAAGGAGGAAGGAAGGAAGGAAGGAAGGAAAGAAAAAGAAAGAAAGAAAGAAAGAAAGAAGAAAGAAAGAAAGAAAGAAAGAAAGAAAGAAAGAAAGAAAGAAAAACATAAATATTTCTGTGTGGAAATAACAGAAAACAAAACTTAGGTAATTGGAATAAAATTACTATTTATTTATTCTGCAGTTGTGACATTAATTGATCAATAGGCTAGCAATGTTTTAAATACTATCTATCACTTGCCTTTTTGTTAGTATCTTTTTCTTTGTTTCTTCCTGTAAGTTTGACATTTAAATGAACTGGGTGAGGGGTGCCTCGATGGCTCAGTCAGTTGAGCATCCAGCTTCGACTCAGGTCATGATCTCACGGGTCATGAGTTCAAGCCCCACATCAGGCTCTGTGCTGGAAGTTCAGAGCCTGGAGCCTCCTTCCGATTCTGTGCCTCCCTCTCTGTCTCTGCTTCTCCCCCACTCATGCTGTGTCTCTCTCCATCTCTCAAAAGTGAATAAGCATTAAAAAGTAAATTAAAAAAAAAACTGGATGAAATCCTTAATATAATAGTTTTGTCCTGATCCCTTATAAAATGCTGATCTTTTTTTTAAATGATAGTAAAATACTAAAATATTCAAGTTTTCTTCTCTTTTTTATTTTATTTATTTTTTTTAAATTTTTTTTCAACGTTTATTTATTTTTGGGACAGAGAGAGACAGAGCATGAACGGGGGAGGGGCAGAGAGAGAGGGAGACACAGAATCGGAAACAGGCTCCAGGCTCTGAGCCCTCAGCCCAGAGCCCGACGCGGGGCTCGAACTCCCGGACCGCGAGATCGTGACCTGGCTGAAGTCGGACGCTTAACCGACTGCGCCACCCAGGCGCCCCCTCTCTTTTTTATTTTAAATCCAAGTTAGTTAACACATAGCATAATAATGATTTCAGGAATAGGATTTAGTGATTTATTACTTACAAGTAACAGTCAGTTCTCATCCCAAAGAGTGTCCTCCTTAATGCCCATCACCCATTTAGCCCATCCCCCCACCCAACACCCCACCAGCAACCCTCAATTTGTTTTCTGTATTTAAGAGTCTCTTATAGTTTGCCTCCTTGTCTGTTTTTATCTTATTTTTTCTTCCCTTCCCCTATGTTCATCTGTTTTGTTTCTTAAATTCCATAAATGAGTGAAATCTGATGATATTTCTCTTTCTCTGATTTACTTCTTAAAATGCTGATCTTTAAAACCTTTTTATGTGGAGATGAAATTGATGTGTCTAGATCTTTCATTTTGTTTTTCTTCAAAGCTTGTATAGAATAACATAGGACCAAATGTTAGGAGGTCTTTGCTGGCCTCAACTCAAAGCATTATTTTTTGGATAGCAGAGAGTGTTTAAGTCTTGGGTACAATTGCTTTTTTGGTTAGTATTTCTCTCTCTTCAGTTTCTTTTGTTTGGGGGCCGGGGGGGGGGGTTGTTTCATTTTGTTTTGCTTTGTTTTGACTTGGTGTGTGTATGTGTGTATGTGTATCTGTGTTTCTATAACAAGCCCTGAAATGTTTGAGGCTTACCTCCTTGAGCTAACAAATCAAATTAGTTCGGTAATTGTAGTCTCAATTCATTTTGTCTCCCCAACAACTGGTCAGCCAAAACCTGGTTCATAATATTGAATATACACCATGCCACACTAGTCTCTGAAGCCCTGCTCCCCAGCTGTGACATGTAACAAGCCAGCTGGGGGTGACTCACATCAGACCCACAGTAACTGGTCAACACTTGGGCCTTTCAGATGCTGCCGTCTGGAAACACCCCAACAGCCTTTATGTTTAAGATCACCTGATGAGATTGTCCCCAGGAATGGTGCCGATGGGATAGTTCCCAGACAATTTGGGAACCTCAGGAATGGGAATGTTTATATTAAGATGGCATAAAATAATTTTTTTGGAAAGGAGGAATCTTGAAAAGATTATTGTCACTGTTTACCATACCATGAACTTTTCTAAATTACTTAAAATTTATCTTGAAATGCGATGTGTCCAATGACACAGAGAATAAATGTGTCCAGCACAAACATTTTAACGATGTTTTTCTTGCCTTTACTAAGCCTTATCTTGTAATTGACAAACTTGCTCATTTTTGGTTTTGAATACAGCATGTTTCAGAATAAGGTGTTTTGTTTCTTTTTTAACTTTTCAAAAACGAAACCCTAAATCTTGAACAAAACTTCCTAATTTTTTCCTAAGAGGATCACAGAACTTCAAAGTCTTAGGATAATCTTAATTACCAGAATAAGGTTTTAAAATTTAGGTAAGAGCATGTGTTAAGTTTAGGGTGTATCTGTGTCACCTAGCTTATTACTAGGGAATACAATTGAATGAGAAATTACACGCTACATGTAACACTACTGACCTGTAAATCAAGTATCCATATATAAGGTTGAGCGAGCAGCATTGTTCCCTTGTTTTCATTTTTCATTACATTGATGGATACCACATGTCTTTCTTAGGTGATTTTTTTTGCCAGGTGGATAGTAATTATAGCCATTATTGTCTGTGATACCGCAGTGCTCCTATAGCAGCTATTCTGCTTATAATCAGATGAACAAGATATTATGTTTGGCTTTCTTGATGGAAAAAAGGACATTTTATGAAGTTGTGGTTAGAGGCCTGTTAGCAAAAGGGATGTGTGGTTTCTTGGAATTATAATTTGAACTTTTTAGAGAAACAGAGGAAAGTGTCTCCCTGTAGGACTGAATCGGTTTGCATCACTGCTTCTCTAGCGGAAATCTGTGGATTTTATCAGAAGTGTCACTGGAATAAGACATGATCCTATAAAAGGGCATTAAGCAATGCTACAAACAAGGTGATGATGATGCCAGTGGTATCAGCTGACCACATGCCCAGCATCCTACTAAGCACTTTAAATGTGCCATCGTTGAATTTTCTCAACCTTGTATTATCATTTCATAGATGTTGAAATTGAGGCCTAGAGAGATTAAGAAACTTTCTCAAGGGCATTAGTAAGGGAATCAGGATTCATATCAGTCTGACTCCAGGGCTCCTAATGCCACAATTGTTACACATTATTAAATTAAACCTTGCATTAATGATACTTCTTTTTTTTAATTGTTTTTTTAATGTTTATTTATCTTTGAGAGAGAGAGAGAGAGAGAGATCAGGGGAGGAACAGAGAGAGAGACACTCACAGAATCTGAAGTAGGCTCCAGGCTCCAAGCTGTCAGCACAGAGCCTGAAGCAGGGCTCAAACTCACGAACCCGTGAGATCATGACCTGAGCCAAAGTCAGACTCTCAACCAACTGAGCCACCCAGGTGCCCCATCATTAATGATACTTCGGAATGCATTACATTAAAAAATAAAGAGGGGCACCTGGGTGGCTCAGTCGGTTAAGCATTCAACTTCGGCTTAGGTCACCATCTCCTGGTTTGTGGGTTTGAATCCCAGGTCGGGCTCTGTGCTGACAGCTCAGAGCCTGGAGCCTGCTTCAGATTCTGTGTCTCCTTCTCTCTCTGCCCCTCCCCACTCATGCTCTGCCTGTCCTTTTCAAAAATAAACATTAAAAACATAAAGAAAAAAGTAACACTGGTCATATGTATGTGTACAGTTTTTATAAAAATTGCATTAATCGTTTCATTTTTCTGGAAATTTTTATGGCATTAAGTTGCTACAAGACCAAAATGTAAAACTTGGCGTTTTTTTCAACATGTGTGTGTCATGCTTCTGTGTTTAAGATGTCTGTGAAACAACATTTTATTTGAGAGCTCTTTTTTATTAATGTGCTTGATTAAGGAACTTATTTTTTCCCCTTTTGGGTATGTCCCATATTTGATCTGCTGCTGCTTTCAAGAAGCCATACAATATAATTTTTACTTAATTCCATTTTGACTCCACTTCATTACCAAAACAGAAGCAAACAAAAAAAAGAAATGTGAACACTTATTTTATCCTATGAGAAAAGCCAATAAAAGGAAAGAATCACCCAAGGCAAATTTTTTTTAATTTAAATTGGCAGGAAATTTTGTTTATAAAACTATGGAAACCAAGTTGAGATTTACATACAAGGATTTCAAAACTTGTTTTGCTAATGCAGTGTCACTCAAGAATTCACTGAATCTCACAAGGTAAGCTTGCAGTGAATGTTTGTTTTGGAATATAGTGATGACAGGCAAGAATTTCCTACATTGAATATTGAGATATAATTCGCATGCCATGCAATTCACCCTTTTTAAGTATAAAATTCAGTGGTTTTTAGTATATTCACCGAGTTGTACAACCATTGTCACTATGTAATTCCAAAACATTTTTATCATTCCGAAAAGAAACCTCATATATTTTAGCAGTCACTCCGCACTCCTAGCCCCACCATCTCAGCCCCAGGCAGCCTCCAATCCACTTTCTGCCCCTGTGGACTTGCTTGTTTTGGACATTTACTATAAGTGGAATTATGCGTTATGGGGTCTTCTGCCTGGCTTCTTTTACTTGACATGATGTTTTCAAGGTTTATCCATAGTGTAGCATGCTTCAGTCTTCATTCCTTTATGTTGCTAAATAATATTCCACTGTGGGGATAGGCCACATTTTATTTATTAACCAGGTGATGGATGTTTGGGTCATATTTTTAGTTTATACTAAAATCTGAAGAGTAGGAGCTTGAATACAACCCATGCTAGTTTCTAATTGGAGAACAATAATTAACACTTGTGCCTTTTCTCTCATGTTAACAACATCAGTCTATGAAAAGATAACATAGAAAGAAAACGCTGACTTCCATTACTCAGTTAATTAGAGAACCACGAGAATGTGTTTTCTCACTTACACGCCTCAGTAAGGTAATTTTGCTTTCCCTTACTTTGCCTGACACTTGGTAGTATAAATGCATTGGCTGGAACCCCCCCACCCCCAAAATCCACATTAACAAAAATATAAGAAGAAATATCTCTTTTCATTATTATACACCAAATTAAGTCTGAAAATAATCAATGTAGTGTTATGAAATGAAGAGTAGAAATTAGGGTTGTGTTTGCCTCCTCGTCCTTGTTGGATTATTCCCAGATAATGTTTCCCAAAGAGAAACATATATTTCAATTTATAGTGAATTTTGTGATCTGATACTTTATGTGGGTGTTTAGCAAGTAGCAATAGAAGAAAGAACACTAGTCTGCAATTACTTACTGCAAATCACAAGCTGCTAGAAATACCACTTACTAATTGTGTCCCAAAGAACTTGAGTAAAAAGGCATGGACAGGCCATGGAGTTTTGTTCATCCTGTTACTTGCTTCTGTAACCAGAATGCACATTGAGTGACTTGTGCAAGTTATCGTAGGTCTCCTGGGGGACACACAGGCCCTGCGTATTTGGGAAATCCCATGAGGGGCTGAGAAACAGGCATGAGGGCTTGCTGTGTGTGATGGCACTTGTCTGTTCCTACAATGATGATAACAATAGCAAAGATTACAAGAGATAATAGCAGTGACTGTTATTCATCAAATACTTACTAAATCTATAGGGCGCATTGCATCTATATTTTACCGTTTAACTTCACAACCCTTCAAGATAAGTTGTTTTGTCACTATTTCACAGATGAGAAAATGTGGCACTGGAGAGTGAAGTGATTCTCCTGGATAGCATAGCTAAGAAGTAATGGAGCTGGGATTCAGACACAGGCTTGACCAAATCCAAAGTCCCTCTCTTTGAATTAATCAAAGATGGACAGTTAATGTTTGACATCAAAACTATACATGTCACACAGCCATAATATTGATGAAAGTGTGGTTTATTGTGGCCCAAAAGAGGAGATGTGGCATGCTTGCCCCAAGGAAATGTGTTTCGCCTGCTTTTGTTCTGTATCTTGTGACTTCATAGCTGCCTCTTTAAGCTTATTCCTGTGACTTGCCCTCATCCCTCATGCTGTGATCTTAAGTTACTCAGAAGGTATAATGGAGTTTTAGTGGAATCAACAAGTGAATCACCCTTTTTAATACCTTCAGGACCCATTTATGACTTACAGAATTTCAATCACCCTAGAGTATTTAAATCTTTCTTTGAGGAATCTCTGGATGTAGCCTGGACTCACTCCTGGGTTGCCTTGGAAAGTGAAAGTTCTTCTTACCTGAGAGGGAACTAGGAACCTCCTGGAGTCTCTAGGATTTGAGGATTTCTTGGAGTATCGGGAGCTAACCCATTTCTTGTGAGATCTTCAAATCTGACCCAGCTTTCAAATCCTTGGAGAAAAGAGCCTGCCTGAGCTATTTCTGTATAAGGTCACATCATAAAATATTCTGTTATGTATTTTAATGCTTAGGAATCCCATTTATAACATTGAAAGGACTGGAGAAATTCCTCCCACAGTCAAGTTCTTCTGGCCAGCACAGCACAATCACGTTGTCTTTGGGAAAGACACACTTGGAGAACTTAAGTTCTCCACAGCTCCCTCTGCTATCTTTTATATCATATTCTTCCTGCTTCCCTAATTAATATTCTCTGCCTGATCCCTAAAGCCATTTTTTTCTGAAGCCCCCAGAAGAGATAATCCTCTAAACTTCTAATTCTACTATTCTCTGATTCTGTAATTATTTCCAGTTTGCCCCATACTCAGGACTTCCTTTGCCCATACTCAGACCCTCCTTACTTTTCTCCACCCTACTTTTCTTCCCTTTAGTGCCCAGACATCTGGTTCTTCCACCCACTCTTGGCTACAGTGCTCACTTGTATCTTGTCCCCCCCTTCAATGTCCTGATGCCCAAAGTACTGCCATATACCCCTGCTTTATTCTTTTTGCTATTCAATTGTCTATCACTATAAGGAACCATGAAAATGAGCTGTTTAAACTGATTCCTGCTGAGAACAAATGGTGTGGAGTATCTCTTACTTTACTGTTAGGAAGGGGGTGGGGTGGAATGAGGAAGTGCTTATGAACTCCAGTGATTTAGTTGGTGGATTGCCAGGGTGGTGAGGGTAAAGGAATTGTGGAAGGAGAATTCTTCTTATTTTTAACACTGCCCAAAGAATGGAGAGAAAGGAGAGGCTGTGGCCCCGGCTTCCAGGAGGCTCTTCTCCTTTCTATGTTGATAGGAGGACTGGTTGCTACCCTACATCTAGACATCCCTCTTCTTCCTCCCTGTAGTATGCACCCCCTATGAGGACTGCTGTGGCCCCAGCCATATCTGACCTGGGACTTCAGTGTCTACCTTAGCCTATGTACAGTGGATGGAAGATGCCATGCTTGATTCTTCACATGTTTGATTTACTTTGCTTTTAATTCTACAACCAGTTTGCGAGGGTGTCTTTATCACAGCTTTGTAAGTGGAGAAATTAAGGATAATTAACTAAAGGTCACACAGATAGTAAATGCTAAAACAGGTCCTCAAACTAAAGTGTGCCTGAATCCCAAAGCCAAGGCTTTGCCTCAAGACTTTCTTAGGTTCTCAGAATCCCCCACCTCCAGATACCTGTGGTCAGAGGAGGGAGAAATCCACACACACATTCCCACCCACTCCTGGACTCTGGTCTTCAGAGGGACCTCGAAGCAGGGTCTTGTGGGGCACACATACCTTTTCTCTTACACAGATAATCTTAGCTGTACTTGGTGTAGCTGTCTCATAACTGTCTCCAACTCAGCTGTTTGTGTAACTGCTTACCAATTAACTTAACCTAATTATGATGAGCAGAGTGATTATGTCAAAACATTCAGATTTACATTGCCTGGAGCTTAGTTTTATAATTGTCAACAACTAGCTTTCCTTTTACACATCCATACAAACCATTTGCTTGTCCTCACAGAAAATCTTATCTGTGAGATAGCTTTTAGTACCTTCATTTTACCAGTAATGAAACTGAGACTTGGAGAGTTTATACTGACCTGCAGTTAGTAATAAACACACAGGTCTTCTGATTTCAACTCCTATAAGTAAACCCTTCACCTATATGTATGGCCTCATCACCTGTTATGCACATGGTGTGATTACCTGGCTTCTACAAAACAAAAACTAAATGAATACATTGAAAGCACACCCCCCCCCGCCCCCGCCGTGGTAATCCCAGCCTCCCTCTCACCATTCTGGATGAGGGTAATCTCACTCCACTCATTCAAGGTCATTCCTCTTTCAGATCTAGGTAGTCTTGTTTTGCAAGAGTGGAGACCACATCTCCTGACATCTGAGGTCACTGACAGACAGGACCCTAGCGACTTGTCCATTTTAGGGCACATCCACATAGTGGGTGAGAGCTGCGCTGACAAAGTATTTGAGTTTATTCCCAAGTTATTACTCAGCTATTTTGCCTGGAAAACTCTGTCCGCTCTGACAGGCAGTAAAAGCTTTAAAAAAAAAAAAAAACTTCTATCACTGTCCTTTTGGGAGACCTGCCTCTCCCACCAGGCAACGTTGTCAGGCCCCAGGCATTGCTCTATTCCTCCTCCATTGATGCTTTAAAAACATTTCCTTATGGGCTACATTCTTGGCATACAACATTGTCCCTCCTCTGTTCTGTTTGTTTATACATCAAGCCAAAAACAAATAAACACAAGTAAACACACAGAATGAAAGGGGGGAAAAAAGAGGCAATAAAAAACGGTTCCAGAGATATCATCATGTTCATGCTTTATATACACACAGCACCTTTCAAGACCTCCTGGGTCAAAAGGTTCTTAAGAGTTCACTCTTTCAAGAGTTTTGGTTTTTGTTTGTTTGTTTCCTCTCCTTCATTGTCTAAATCTAGACTGGGATCCAAATGTTACTTTGAGCGTTTCTTTATCTCTACATCTTTTCATTTGCTGCTGCTTATCATGCGTGGTTTGGGAAAACAGATGAAAAAGCTGGTCAGAATTGTATCTAGAAAAATACTAGGATCCCTGTGATAGTGTGAGGTTCCTACTATAAATAAACATATGTACTGAATAGTGCCAGAGCTTGTGCAATCATTCTGTCTTCAGATATTTAAAAATTATTGCTAATTTTTCAGCAATGTTCAATACAGTTGAGGGGTTATCTGAGGACAGGTAAGATTTGGTCATACATAAAAAATAAAATATAAAAGTTTTCCAGGGGCACCTGGGTGGCTCAGTTGGTTGAGCGTCCGACTTCAGCTCAGGTCATGATCTCCCAGCTCATGACTTCAAGCCCTGCATCGGGCTCTGTGCTGACAGCTCAGAGCCTGGAGCCTGCTTCTCCCTCTCTCTCTGCCCCTAACCTACTCGCATTCTGTCTCTGTCTCTCTCAAAAATAAATAAACATTAAAAAAAAAAAGTTTTACAGAAAACATTTAATCAACATTCTTGATACCCTTTGTTAAAATTGTGCCATATTTATCTGTGGAAAGTATTTACTTTTTATTATATTTTTCCATTTGTTTTGATGGTGCATAATAATATAAAATCTCTATAATTGCAAAAAAAAGTGAGTTTTTGAAAATTTCAGTCTTTTAGTGTGTGGTTTTCTCATTGTACCTGAGTTACTAAAAAATATAAGCTCGGTAAATACCTTTCACCTTCAGGAATATTTCATGTCAAAGTTGAGCACACATAAAGTAAAAACAATTCTTCAGAATGAGAGGAGCATTATAGCTATAAGAATAATTGAATAGTTTTTACTATTAAAAATGTCACATTAAGTTCTTAAACATTTTTTGTTCATTCAAAGTTCTCACATTTGGGAACTTAATTTACTGATGTCCATCTACAATTAACTTTGAAGTTTAAAATAAATTTCACGGAAACAGCCCTCTGGAGCCCTCTGGTTAGAATACAAATAGAGTGCAGCTCTTCACCAGTGTGTGGGGATCTCTCCTGTCAGCAGTCAGGACAGGATGAGTGAGGGCACTGACAGATAGGCAGGGACTGGTGGACAGAAAGTCATGAGTCTAATTCCCCCATGGATGGAGTTAGCTTCCACACAGGAAAAGCAAAACAAAATCTCCAGCACAAAGAGATGTTCTCCAGTCTCAGGCAGCATCCCCACGCTCATCTAAGCCCTTCCCATAGTGTCCCATGTGTTATAAGGGACAACAGGTAAGAGAGCCCTGAGCAGCGCCTTCCAAACACTAAGAGTGTCAGGTGAGGGAAAGGTCTGGAGCAACATTCTTATATGCACAGAGTAGAACACGTTTGTGATAGATGAGCCCCAGAAGATTTCAGTCCCCCTGGAAAGAGAAATTTCAAAGGTGGCAGACTTTGTAGTACCTGAGAAGTTGTGTTCAAATAAAGATTCAAAGACCATATGTACTCATGTTTGTAAAGTATTAAGCAAACTGGAGTATATCTATGTTCATTATATTTTTTGTTACTATTATTGTTGAGGTAAAATTTACATACATACGTGAAACGAAGTACAATTTGATGACATTGCATGTAGTTTTCAAGTAGTTTTTAATTATAGTTTTTTAGTTGAAAACAATAATTTTTGATGCAACCTCAATGCTGAAGGAAAAATGAAAAATAAAACAAAATCCCATCAGAAGTTGACAGTATCTGATTCAGTAACTGATTTATCTTCTATTTCAAGAGTTATTTAAGAGTTAAAGAGTACAAGATTACATTTGTAACATGTGAATTTCAAAACTTAGCTGGAGTAGCTTGCAAAAGCATGAAAACATGCTGTTTCTGCAGGATATTTTTGCCATGCAATCATACGTGGTCACACTCCCATGCTTATTAATAATTTTATGGTCATCATCATCATCATATTTTCAAGTTACTCTTCCTAATATTTGATTTGCTTCCAGTAATCTGTGCCTTCCTTTCCCACTCCTCTTTGCCATATCTCCCTTGTTTCAGGAAAGCAAGGCTTGTGTCCTATTTAGGGTTGTGGGCAGAGAGCACTAGCAAAATTTCATGTCATGTGTTGTTGAAATGAATGGACTTAATGTAAAACATTGATGTTAGCAATGACTAGGTGTCTTCCTGTAAGATTTACCATGGAAGAGGGAAAACCTGTGTAGAGTCAATGCCACTGCTGTCAATGCTGATGTCATCTCTGTTGCCCCAAGCACACTTAGAATGCTAATATGGGGCAAAAAGTGACTTCTAGAATCCGTGTCCAGAAAAGCCTAATAGCCCACAATAGATAGATATCTTAGGACACAATAGTGGAAGTGTGTTTTTTTTCCAGTTCCTTCCATTCTTTGGCTCATAAGAAGGATGCTAACGTATAGTATATGTTAAATATCACGTAGAGTACTGTGCATGAGTTATATATATAAGTAGGGTTCAGAGAGCATAAGAAGAATGAAAATTACATGCATCCCTGATTTTTTCCTTAATAATAGATTAGCAATTATTATGTATCAGATAATAATTCAGAAGTATCCAGAATGATTAACTATTTAATCATAGAATTTATTAGCTTAAATTGGCTTTTCTTCTTAATATAGATTCTTGAAGCTTGAACTGAAATTAAAGATCAGTAAATTCAAAAGGTCTCAGAGTATGTGATATAATGTATCTGAAATGAATATTTATTCCTTTTACCTCTCTGTTTGCATTGGACTTGTGTCAATTATATGGTTCCTCTCTATAGCCTCAATAATAAAGAAATTTTAAGTTGGAATGTATAGTTCTATTTTTATAAGTATTGTTTAGAAACCAATTTATAAACCCTGTGATTTATGAAATATTTGTGAACAAAACTCCCAATGTCTTTGGAATGCTCCAGATGAAAGAGAGTCTTGTATTGAGCAATTTGCCAGTTTGAGACCTGCCTTTTACAATTGCTCTGCAGTTGACCCTTTAGTCCTATTTTGAGTTACCAGATGAAAATAAGGTTTCCCTTCAAGTGGTGGTTGCTAAGGGCAACCGCTACTGACGCCAAAAGATGAATACTCTACCTCCTTAGTATAATGCCTACTTTGTGAGCTAAATAAAGAGCTAAACTGCAGAGAAAGAAGTCGTATAAATGTGAACTATCAAGAGAGGAATAGAAACAGGAATATTAGAGATGTGAAAATCAAAAAGAGAATTGTTATCAGCAGTTTTTTGGTAACTGCCTGATATTTTGGATAGATATCCTAATCTCCTGAGTACTCTGCATTTCCATGCATCATAGCTAGAAAAATAGCACCATTTGCTGGCCCAAGACTTTCTTTTGTAGCACAAATATTTCATTAGTTCTTGGTGGATTTTGAAAAAATGCAAGTGAGGTTCTGATGGAATTGCATACTAAGGTATTCGTCAATTTTTTGTCTTGTATCTTGAAAGCAGAGATAGCTTTTGCCATCACAATTGTTATATGCTGTTTGGAAAATTTGTAGCAGATGGGGTCAGTGATCTCTAACTGCAGTTGAGTAATAGATTGTTGTTGTTGTTGTTGTTTTTAGCATGTTGGTTTTCCTAGTCAATAGAAAGTGTTTATAGCAGCATTCATAATTGCTTTGACCAAACTGTGCTATTTTAATATAGCCTTTGCTATGATTGCAAAAAATCTTAACGAAAGCTCTTCATTGTATCCTAGGCATTGCCATTCTTGAGGGGTGAATTCATTACTCTTTCATTGGCATCTGCTCTGCGCCAGGAGTCACAGACTGGGAAAATGGACATAAAATCAAGTAATTTAGATTAATATACACTGTGAACTATACTCAAGCCATAAACTAGATGTTATAGGAACACAGAGGAAGAACTATGTTCCCTGACTGTCAAATTTAGCTGTGAAAGGATGTATGTGAGAACCACCTGCCTGCAGGGTCATTTCCTTGATTATCAAGGTTCATCCAACTGGTCTGTTTCTTTGCATGTCTCTTTCCTTTCTCTCAACTTCTGAAATTAATTCGTTGATAAAGAAGATAACTCAGCTAGTGAAGATTCTGTCTCCCAGAGTAGAGAGTCTGGAATATGTGTTTCTCTACCCAAGATTCTGTAAATCCATCTTATGTGAGCATGAATGTTTTTGACATTTTCTAAGATGCTGGGCAAAGAGGAAAAACAACTCTGTAGGCACAGCTTGGAACAGCCTCTGTTTCCTCTTGTTTCCCAAGACGGTCCTAACTTCAACTGAGTCCTCCTACCCTGGTGATCCTGTCTATCAGACTTTATGTCTTGATGCACTTGATTTTGGAAATATGGTCAATGTAGCAAAAATACACAGGAATGGAGGAGGACCTGTGCTGTCGTGTGAGGTTTATGATAAGGAGCAATAAGAATTGAGATTAAAAGCTAAGGGAGCACCTGGGTGGCTCAGTCTGTCAAGCATCTGACTTTGGTTCAGGTCATGATCTCACAGTTAATGAGTTCAAGCCCCTCTCTCGGCATGGAGCCCGCTTCAGATCATCTGTCCCCCCCCCCCCCCCCCCGCACCTCCCCATCATGCTCTCTCTCTCTCTCTCTCAAAAATAAAAAATAAACATTAAAAAAAGAGATTAGAGGGGCCCCTGGGTGGCTCAGTCGGTTGAGCATCCGACTTCAGCTCAGGTCATGATGTCACAGTTTGTGGGTTCGATCCCTGTGTCAGGCTCTGTGCTGACAGCCCAGAGGCTGGAGCCTGCTTCGGATTCTGTGTCTCCCTCGCATTCTGCCCCTCCCCAGTTCATTCTCTCTCTCTCTCTCTCTCTCTCTCTCTCTCTCTCAAAATAATAAATAAACATTAAAAAAAGATTAGAATCTAACCATATAAAGACATATTATAGAAAGTTTTGTATGCAGTAATAAGAAGTTTGGACTTTGTGCTCCAGGCAGACTAGCCATCAAATTTTTCAATAAGAGGATTGTGATCATTTTTTTTAAGAAGATAATAACACTAGTACGAAGATGGAGAATATATTGGGTTTAGGGTTTCAGGAAATAGATTGAACTCAGAAGTATGAGTTATTAACTTATAGATAATAATTAAAGCCACGGATGGGAGGAACTAGGGAAAGCAGGTAAAATAAGAAGATAGGCAGGAAAGAAGGAAGGAATCTTTGGCAGTATATGTGATTGGAGATGGAGGAACAAGCAAACAAGACTGTGAAGGAGTGATTAGAAAGAAGAGAACCAGGAAAGTTTATTTAGGATCCAGTCAAGGAGTGCATTTTAAGATAGAAAAGTTGGTAAGGAAGGGGTGGGGAGGTTGGCTGGGGAGGTTGTTGCTCCCCAGCAGTCAAGTAGGGTGAACATTGAAAAAGTACCAGTGGACTTGCAATCAGAAGGTCATTTGAGCCTTCATGCTGTTTGGGTTCACTTTGTCAAGGAAAAAATCTGTTAGTGCTGGGGTAAGAAATTTTCTAGGGGCAAGAGAGGGAATCGAATGGAGTAAAAGTTTTTCTCTGTAAGGAAAAAAAGGGTTACAGGAAAATGAAAACAATCTTACGGCACTAAAGGAAGCCCTAATCATAGAATTACAGGACTATTACTGGTTGTTTAAATTGTGCCACCATAGGCCAAGACTCCACCTAAACTATTTCAGAGGCAAATATTTTAATTGCTTATATTGAATCCAAATTTTGAGCTAATAAGCAGACGTATTAAAACTAGCACCCCACTGATTTAATTTGGAGAGAGACATTTATATTAGCTGTTTCTAAGACTTTTCTTTCAACCTTTCTCAAAACCATAGTTATTTCACAATTGGTTCTCAATTTTGAAAGTAGAACTGCTATAATAAAAAATATAGCTTCAAATATTTTAATTCCTAAAGGTGTCAGAACTCCATTTTCTTTATTCTTTTTGCTGGGTTTTGGAGAACATTGATTAGCCTAAATTTTCAGATTAATTTCTTCCTTTGGACCCTTACATGGGAATGTTAGCTACCTTCTGCCCAGCAAAAACTAAAACAGTCCCATTCTAGCCCACCCTGTTGTAAGCAGCAAGCTCACGGAGGGTAGTGAGAAAAAAAAATTTTTTTTTGTACTTGCCCTCTTCAATATTTCACAAGATACCATTTTCATGAGAAACAGTACACAGGAAATATGCAACATCTGTGGCCCTCAGAGAGGCCTTGCATGGGGTATACAGGGAGGAGGACTTGGTTTACAGATAAACTAGCTGGATGACTGAGGGTTTCTGTTATCTTGGTCTGAATGCTTGACATGGTAACAGATGCATCCTTTCTTTGTGTCTGTCCTTTACTCTCGTGGATTGAGAGATGTAGAAAGGACATGTGGCAGAGTTAGGAGAAAGTGCCCTGGCCCAGAAACATGGAGTCCTGGGCTTTAGTTCTGACTTAGGCCCATATTAACTCTATAATTGACTGTGGGCAAGTCAGTGAAGCACGTGGAGTCTGAATTTCCTCATTTCTAAAACAAAGGCAATAATGTACCCTGATGACCTTGCAGAATGGTTATGAGGATCCAGAGAGCAAATACCTGGACAAATAACCCAAAGAAGTGTGCTGTTGTCAATATATTAGAACCACATAATTCTCTGTTACAGGACAAGTACTATGGAGACATTTGGACACATAAATGATCATTGTTGTAAAACAAAAAAAGCACCATGTGTCAGTGTTTCATGACTCAGTTCCATTTAAAAGGACATTAATTTCAACCTAAGCTCCATTATGTTTTCAATTCTCATTTTTGATTATGAATTTTTAAGCTAATAGTAAAGTACAGAAAATATAGATGTTCCTCATAGATAGCATGGTATTACAATTTTGCATCATTTCCTTCAGATTTTCTTGCAAACAAATGAAGTTTACAAATACCACTGAAGCCCACCTTCCCATCTCAGTTTCTTTCCTTCTCTGAATGTTACTATTATCTTTAGTGGGCATCTATCAGTCTCATGCAGGCATGTTTTTATGCTTTTACTACATATCAATTTTCCCACAAAGTATATGTACATATATATAATTATATATTTTATATATGTGTATACATATAATATATGCACATATACACATGTACTGTTGTTTTGGAGGATTTAAACTTGTAAATAAATTATTTCATTCAAAAATAATGTTTGGGAGATTCATCCATGTTACACATATAGTTCTGTTCATTTTAACTTGAAAAGAGAATATGAGTTCTTATATTATTGGTAGGAAGGTAAATCTGGACAAATATTGAGTAGAATAATTTGGAAATACTGAGTAAATTTCAGAGAATGTATATCCTGAGCCAAGAAACTTATACAAAATCTTTAGAAACTCACACATTTGCAGAAAATGTGAATAAGCTTTTTCATAGCAGTGATTTTAATAATGAAAATATGGAAGTAATCTAACCCATTAATGAAATGGACAAATAGTGGAATACTATATAACAGCTAAAATAGCATTTTAATAAAGCAGTATATGATAATCTTAGAGAAATGATCAAACTATTAAAAACATGTAAGTATAGGCAGATGTTTTGTACCCCAATGTTTATAGCAGCACTTTCAACAATAGCCAAATTATGGAAAGACCCTAAATATCCATCAGCTGATGAATGGATAAATTGTGGTTTATATACACAATGGAATACTACTTGGCAATGAGAAAGAATGAAATACGGCCTTTTGTAGCAACATGGGTGGAACTGGAGAGTGTTATGCTAAGTGAAATAAGTCATACAGAGAAAGACAGATACCATATGTTTTCACTCTTATGTGGATCCTGAGAAACTTAACAGAAGACCATGGGGGAGGGGAAGGGGAAAAAAAAAAGTTAGGGAGGGAGGCAAACCATAAGAGACTCTTAAAAACTGAGAATAAACTGAGGGTTGATGGGGGTGGGAGGAAGGGGAAAGTGGGTGATGGGCATTGAGGAGGGCACCTGTTGGGATGAGCACTGGGTGTGTATGGAAACCAATTTGACAATAAATTTCATATTAAAATAAATAAATAAATAAAAACATGTAAGTATAAAAATAATACTTGAGAAAATCTATGTGTGAAAAATTATTTAATTTGGACACCTTATAAAGCAAAGTATATTTTCTTATACTTTACTCACTATAATTTTTATATAATCTATTTTTGTTCTAAAGCAATGTATTGGGATGGCATAACTACAGGGGAAAAATAAGACATCTCCAAAAGAGATGCAGGTTAGTAAATAGGCAAGATCTACTTTGCAATTTTACTTCAGTGTTTTTATGCAGTGCTGGATGGCAACTCTTTACACTATATTTTAGTAAATTATAATCTAAGAAGTCCTTTAAATTAGTGTTCTTTAGGGGTTCTCTGCTTTAAGAAGATCTGGCATATTAAAACATGACCTTAAATGTGTAGCAAATTGGGGACTCCCTAAAATGGAAGGATACAAACACTTCTGGATAAAGACACACAGTATCTTAAATATGACTCAAAATACCAAGTTATTTTTTTCATTGCTTCCAGAATACATCTATTGCAAAAGGAGTAAAGGTACATCCATAATTTGACAGATAGTTATTTTAGCACTAATAAATAATTGACATTTCAGTATCCCATTTTAGTGACTGTAGTGATAAACTCTATTAAAGATGCGGATAACCAGATTATTGCTACTCACCTTTCTAAAGTGTTATAGTTGCAGTCAATCATAGTATCGTTCTTTATTTTCATGTCTTGCCATGTTCATCACTGTGATGCTGATGGGATAGTCTTAACTCATTCTGTAAAACTAATATGCTATAAATTGGGTGATCATTAAAGTCAAGCAAGGTTGTTTTGTGATTTCATTCTACTCAAGAATCATTGAGTGACCTTTTCACTGTGAAGCAGTATTACAGAGAGTATTGATTCTGCAGCTCTCATACAATGGTTGTTTTTACCAGCTATTCAGATTGTTCACATATCTGAATTCACATAAAACTTCTCACGTATGTATTTCTGGGCACCATTTGAAATGAGGAAGGAGCAAGTGGGATGCAGGAGGTGGAAGGAAGGGCCATGTAGAAGAGTTATAGAATCAAGTAACTCATTATGGGTCACAGCTGTGTTTATTTCAGCATCTTCTCCTGAAATTTGGAATACAAATTCTAGGTTTATTCCTGGAAGAACACTTTTCTCTTAACTATATGCAAAGAAAGCAGGTGAGGGCAGCAAAACAAACTGTAATGCAAGATGAATTTCAGAATTGGAAAATTTAGAAGAAATGAGGAAGCGAGGAATTTTGCTCTAGTCTTCCTTCTGATATGAAATAGTATTTATCAGATGACTGTGTCAGGTTCAAACTAACAATGGCTGGAGATGAGATCAGTGGCTCAATGCTGACAAACTGCCATTTAGAGATTCGCAAAGTGCTCCACTGGCCAAAAAAGGATTTAAACAATTCCTTTATTCATGTCCGCTGATGAAGACCTTGCTTAGCTCTTCTCTTGATCTCCAAAATTAATGATTTAGGTCAATTTTTTTTTTAACTGTAAGAGTTAAAATATCCTACTTGACTGATTATATTATCAAGTTCATTAGAAGAATGCCAAACCTCCAGCTTCATTGTGAGCTATATAAATATTACAATTGAAGAACAAACAATGTCTCTGCTACTCTCAGAAATTTATAATTTGAGGAGTTGAAGTAAAACTCAGGATCTTTTAATCAGATGATTTTCATTCTTAGCCACTTAGTTTGGTTTATGTTGAGATGAAATGACTAATTTGAACTTTGCTTAATTTGAAAGTTTAACATGATATAGATTAGGCCTAAATATTCACATATTGGAGTGCTCCTTATTATTTACACGGTTAAGTTAAACTTCTGTAAGAAAAGTAGTTAACATTTTTTTGAGTGTTAACTACGTTTGAGGCATACTTTCCATACTGCACACCTCACTTTTTATACATTATTTCATTATTCCTTATTTTTATTTCTAAAATTTTTTAACATTTATTTTTTGAGAGACAGAGAGAGACAGAGCACAAGTGGGGGAGGGGCAAAGAGAGAGGGAGACATAGAATCCGAAGCAGGCTCCAGGTTCTGAGCTGTCAGCACAGAGCCCAAAACAGGGCTCAAGCTCATGGAGCATGAGATCATGACCTGAGCCAAAGGTGGATGCTTAACCTACTGAGCCACCCAGGTGCCCCTTATTTTTTATTTCTAACTCTTCATTTGTAAAATGAAGATAATAACTAGACCCATCTCAAATTCTTGCTTAAAAATTAAATGAGATTATTTATAGTCTCACTTTGAACAGTAGAGAGTGAACACTCAATAAGTGTAAGATACTAAAATCAGCTGTTTTGATAATCAAAACAGTCACATGAGAAGAGCATTATTATTATTACAATTTTTAGTAAACAGGTAGTTCACATAGCTAGGAGCTGGCAACACTGAGATGCAAAAAATCCCAGTTATGTTTGGTTTTAGAGTCCAGTCCCTTCATTCAAAGAGCTAAATAGAAATTAATTTTTTTAACTTTAACATACTCCAAATTATTCAAACAAACCCTGACAGAAACATCCCCTTCCCTATCATCACTATCCTAGCTCCATTCAAGCCCATCAACTCTGTCCTATTCAGTTGTTTTTCTTTTTTGTTTGCTTTAAAGACTTAATCAGGTTTAGATAGAGTTTCTCTTTTTAGAACACAATATCCAATTCTGAGGTTCTCAACCACAGTGCCAGTTGTTAGGTGTGTCACAGGTAATTTAATTCAAAACAGTCAAATAGTACAATAAAGAACTAACGTTTACAAAAGACTCTGTAAGCATAAATTATAGCGTATACAAAATTATCCTTAAAACAACATCCCATTCACTCCATTACAAACTTATGTTCTTCTTGAGAGTGAGAATAGTCTCCTGGGAATCTCACATGAACTGCAGACCTATAATCTGCTCATGCCTGCAAAAGGGTCTTTCATGTCATCCATCACAGTTGCTGGGTTGAAAGACGGAGAATTGGCTGAGCAGACCCTCCCCCCGCCCTCAGCTAAACTTCCATGGAGGTTCCCTTCCTAACTGAACTGACCAGGTGAATCATCACATTCATCAGATATCCTGTAAGTTTGGGATCAAATGACATGTTAACTCTTCCATCATCTGACTACATTACTGCTTTACCAGGTTCATTTATGGTGTCAACTCATTTTAGAAGTACATCATCAACACCAACCTAAAGTTCCAGGTGGGAGTTTAATACCAACAATATGGGGGGAAATTTTAGTAGCTTTGTTAATGACTCTCTGAGAAGATTGATAAATTGTATTCTGGTGGACTTTGTAGAAGGCTCAAGGTAAAAGCATGTTTAGTGAGAACTTTATGCTCATGAAAATTTAGCCAGCAATCCAGAAGAATCAGCTGAATTTTTTATCTTTTTGTACAAAGGTTAACCAAAACGCACACAATATTTAAGACTTTTTATCACAACTTTAGACCCTCTGAAACAAATTTCACTTGGTTTAACTTTTTTTTGCTTCTGATAAGCAAGTACCAAATACTGTGACCCAGTTTTTCAAATAAAATACTGTCTAAGAATTGGTAACAAATTTCACACTTTTATAAGTAGGCAGTATTATGAATTCTATAGCTAAGAATTATTTTGTGTTCCATGCATATGGCAGAAAAAAAGAGTATTGTGGACTGTTTTTTGATGTATTAAATAAACTCTGTATTACATCACTATACATCACTACCAGGAGAATGTTCAACTAAGTTGCTAAATTGTTTCCACATTAGAAATTATAGAATAATCTAGGGGCTCCTGGGTGACTCATTCGGTTAAGCATCTGACTTCAGCTCAGGTCATGATCTCACAGTTCGTGAGTTTGAGCCCCGCGTCGGGCTCTGTGCTGACAGCTCAGGACCTGGAGCCTGCTTCTGATTCTGTGTCTCCCTCCCCTCAGCTCCTCCCCTGCTCACACTCTCTCTCTCTCAAAACAAATAAAAAGATTTTTTAAAATTAAAAAAAATTATAGAATAATCTAAAACACTAAAATTATAAAACAATTCATAACAAATACAGTATTATTTTCTTGACTGAGGTTCTAAATTGTACATATTGTCCTAGATTATTTCCTCCTTCAGAGGAAAGCCAGTATTCACAAACTATTGCCTTTTCAATGAAAATGCATTATAAGGGTGAAAGTGAGGCTGAAAAAGTATAAAATACTAAATTCTGTGTAGCAATGTGAAATGCTTCTCAGATAAAAGGTAGGAATCAAATGCAGTCTCCAGTTCATGCAGCTCAAGGGAAATAAAGGTGGGAATTCCTGAATTATTGGTCAACTTGAAAGAAATATAGATTTTTTTAATGAGTATATAAAAAGGTTTAGGAAACAGTTTTTAGCAAGTGATAAAAAAAAGTATTAAGTTCTTGGAATGTTGCAGTAAATAGCTAAGGTTCACGTAGAAAAAGATGTGTTTTTGAATATCAAGGAACAAAAACTCCCTTTGTTTTATTTCACTCTCTGTGGAAATACTTTAAGACTCAGCCCCAGGTCTGTGTGCAACAATCAGATCAGTGTGACTGTTGTTCTCCCATGTCCTCAGCACGTGACTCATTCACGAAGAACATTGACAAACAGATTCTCATTGTCAAGGAGTATGCATTACCCTAGACTTCATTGCAATTGAAGAAAAAAATGGTGACTTTACAGTGAGATTTCATTTCATAAAGCTATACTTTTGGCAGACGCAAGTGAAAAACCATTATTTATATTTATTATTGTTGTTCCAAGTGTTCAGCCTTATTATCTCCATAGAATCAGTCATGATTCCTTTTAAAAATACTCATCGTTCTCCTCCTCTCCATCCCTGTTATTTCTGACCTGCCTCAAACCTATTCACTCTCCTATTTAAACAGCCTCCTAACTGGATTATTCTCCTCCATGTCTTCCTCAAGACAGCCACAAGGGTGGTCTGTTAAGGTGATCTGTTGCCATTACCCCTTTGCTAGAGCCCTGCAATGACCTGCAGTTCAGCAGACAGAGGACAAGCGCTAATGAGGGCAGAGCACACCCTCTCTGTGCAGGAGCAGCCATCTCTTCATCTACTCTCCCCTAAACTCGGACTCTACTCCAGCAATCCTAAACTACTTGCAGTGTCTTGCCCTTTGCATCCTCTGCCTTTGCCCATGCTGCCCTTACTGCCCATCCTCTTTCCTTTACTCCAATTTCTCCCTTAGACTCCACTCCTAAGTCACTTCCTCCAGATGTGGGTCAGGTGGCCCTTGTTTGTGAGCCCATGGCCTGCGCCTGTCTTCTTTACTCCACTTCCATGTTACTTCGTAATGATTTAAGTGTCTGCCACCCCCAGTAGATTAATTTGGGGGGGATAAAAACAGTGTCATAAGAATCCAACAAAACCAAAAAGGGCTGAAAATGTCTAGTTAAACCATTTCTTAAAAAATATTTCATTTGGCCAGAACCAAGGTACACAGACTTAAATTCTTACAAAGAAGCATTTGCAAAACTAGCAAGTTCAGGTGGTTTAGATACATGTCAGCATTTTAAAATATTCCTTCATTTGGTCTGATTTTTAAAGCATTTTTCTATTTATCCAGTTCTGTTTGGAATATGTGTTCTAATTTTCAGTTAGATTGCAAGAATGTACATGGCCCTGCAAAGGAAGTAATTACCCAGGATGAGGACATTTGATATATTTGCTGTTCCTGTGAAACTTGTAAAACTACTCATTCGAAGAGATTTTCTCTTAAAATAAGGTTTTAAAATAGGGCAAATTCAATAAATCGTTTAGTTGTGGCTACTTTTAAACACCAATATTTTGTACTCCATTTTTGTGTGTCTTAAAATATATGACCAAGCCATACTTTTCTATAAAAATAAAACTGAATCCTACCTACTTCCTTCTGAATACTGATAACTGCACATAAGGTGTTGTGTTTTTAAATTTTATTAATAGCTTCTATTCTAGCCTTGAGCTTCACATTTTTAGATATGTTTTCATTATCATAATTAGGTTTTGAGAAGATCATTTCCTATTTTCTTCTTTTTTTTAATGTATGCAACAGAAATCTTTAGAAAAAATATTTCTCCTTATATTTATAGAATGACAGTGAAATCATGTTAAGTTTATCAAAAAAGATTGTTTTTTAATACCCATAAGGACCAAACTGAAATATTTGCAAGTCATTATTTAAGTCTTTAAATAATACATTAACAACGTGCATGTTCTTTTTTATGTCTTTGTAAATTGCCCTGTTTCTCATTTGTCAGAGATTACCCAGTGAGAACCCTGTAGGGATATCTGCAAGAGGTGCTTAATAGATTCTTTTAGGCAACAGCAATAATGACCTTCTTTCCTTAGTACAATATGGTTAGTATTTTTCCAAAACATGAAAATCATGTATAGAATTATATATGAATGCCAATATCAACTTTATGATTAGGGAGACTCCTTCCTAATAAAAAGGGAACATATAAAATATGAGTTTACATTTCCATATGTCTAGTTCTTGCTTTTTAAAAAAGGTAGTCATGGTTTTTCTGGAGAATAATTGTTGTATGTGGTGGAAAAGTTCCTTCCATTCATGTGAAATGTAAAGTTTCCTCTTTGCTTAGAATTACCATTTTTGTAATTAGGAGGGTTTCTTTTTTAAGTGGATTGCTATTATTTCATCTGTATGTATTTCTGACTTCCAACTCCATTCTATTACATTATCTTTTGATTTGGTGATACTGTATAAAACATACTATTTCTTTTCCTTCTTCTTCTACTCCATTAAGTTCATTGCATTTAAAAGAGGGTTACTGTACTATTTCATTAAAATATAAACATTATTTACAGAGAAGATGTTACAGTTGAAGATTTGATTATGTCCCCTCAGTTTAGAAACAAAGAGAGAGGCACTCCAGTGCCTACCCAATAGCCTAGCCCAGCTTCCAAGTTATTTCTGACTTGACTCTTTCTTGGTGTCTTTCCTCCAAATAAACTGATTTAGTCAGTGTTTCTGCAATAACATCTATTCTTTTCTGCCTCTCTGCCTTTGCTCAGTTTCTTCCACCTGATGTGCTTTCCTGTTTTGAGCCCAATCCCATTCACACCAGTGCCCTTTACCACATATGTGATCACTTTCTTGGTACTCGCATCCTGGGTGTCCTAAATAACTACTTATTCACTTTGATTTAGATGGCTAAGTTGTGAGGACAGAATCCTGGGTCAGTAGAACTCACTGCATGCCTATCAATCATCAGTAAATTTAAACAGCAGAAGCTAAAGCTAGAGTATGTCTTTATATTGAATCCATTTACTACTTTTGTCAGTGTTTGGTAAGTGTGAATAGGAAAAATACTTTGCCAAGATATAGATGGTAGGATTGCCTCCATAGATTACAAGAAATACTAGCTGCTGCCTTTTGGAGACTTTGTATTTTATGAGTAAGAACATTTAAGTAGGAACAGGTTGAAATGTCATAGTGCATTTTTTTTTTTATTTTTTATAATTTTTTTTTTTGAACGTTTATTTATTTTTGGGACAGAGAGAGACAGAGCATGAATGGGGGAGGGGCAGAGAGAGAGGGAGACACAGAATCGGAAACAGGCTCCAGGCTCTGAGCCATCAGCCCAGAGCCCGACGCGGGGCTCGAACTCACGGACCGCGAGATCGTGACCTGGCTGAAGTCGGACGCTCAACCGACTGCGCCACCCAGGCGCCCCGTCATAGTGCATTTAATTGTGCAAGTATTCTTAAAAATATGCCCAGTGTTACTGCTGGTGGGAATGCAAACTGGTGCAGCCACTCTGGAAAACAGTATGGAAGTTCCTCAAAAAATTAAAAATAGAACTACCCTACAACCCACTAATTGCATTACCATGTGTTTATCCAAAGGATACAAAGCTGTTGATTCGAGGGGGCACATGCACCCCGATGTTTATAGCAGCACTATTGACAATAGCCAAATAATGGAAAGAGCCCAAATGTCCATGGACTGATGAATGGATAAAGAAGGTGTGTGTGTGTGTGTGTGTGTGTGTGTGTGTGTGTGTGTGTGTGTGTGTAATGGAATATTACTCAGTGATCAAAAAGAATGAAATCTTGCCATTTGCAACAACGTGGATGGAACTAGAGTGTATTATGTTAAGCAAAATAAGTCAATCAGAGAAAGGCAAATATCATATGACTTCATTCATATATGGAATTTAAGACACAAAACAGATGAACATAGGGGAAGGGAAGCAAAAATAAGATAAAAACAGAGAGGGAGGCAAACCATAAAAGACTCTTAAACACGGAGAACAAACTGAGGGTTGCTGGATGTTGGGTGGGGGGATGGGCTAAATGGGCAAGGGGCATTAAGGAGGACATTCATTGGGATGAGCACTAGGTGTTATATGTAAGTGATAAATCACTAAATCCTATTCCTGAAGTCATTATTATACTATATGTTAACTAATTTGGATTTAAATTAAATGAATAAATAAATAAAAATATGCCTAGCATTTTTACTGTCAAAGTATTTTTAAAATAAAACATGGCCAATGAGATAAATGAAAATTTGTAAAACTTACTTTCTCCTCCTGTAGGAGTTTGTGTCCCTTTAAGAAGTGAGGTTGGGCAGCAGGAGATTTTCTAAGCAATTATCAGCCTTGATTTTTGAGGCAAAAAGAGCTGTTAGATTTTGTACTTTAATTACTTCAATTTAAGAGCTAATTTGTTATATTATTGTTATAATATTGTTACAATATTGACAGGCTCAAATTCCCTAAAATAAATGATCAAAGAAAGAAGTCTAGTATAAGATTAAAAATGTTTTTCTTTTTGATACTGTTGTCTTACTCAAAAAAGAGGATTTTTGTGTGTGAAAATTTAAACAAGAGAAAGAATAGCAAACTATTAAAATGAGGTATTATATTTGCATAAATTATTTTTGAAAAAAGTATTTGATAAATGTTTACAACATAAAGAGCTTCATTAATTTACTTTGAAATTTTAGTGAAATAAGGCAGCAGATAGCAGAAATATTAAACATCATAAAATTAAATTTGGTTAAAATGCCACTAATAGTGTAGTTGTATTTTCTTTTTAGAATGAATTTTGAGTGGCTCAGAAAAGAAGCACCTTATTGGCCACTGTAAATCTGGCTGTTGTTATCTTTCCTCTTATCAAAGTAGGAGCATTAAGATACTCTGAATATAAAATGTGAAATGGAAATATGTTTTCTGTTTAAGTTTGAGAGATTCTGATAAATTTAATAATTTATAAAATATCTTGTTATAATTGAATTTTAAAAGATGTCTGTTTAAAGAATCAAAAAAAGATATATTCACTCATCCATTAGACATGTACTGGTGCTTTCTCTTTGCCAGACACTGTGGTAGACACTCAAGATGGAGAGATGAATTACAACTGTAATTCCTCAGAGATTTGCAATACAAAGAGTGTAAATAAATCTATAACCAAATAAATACAATAGAAATAGTAAATGTTATGTAAATATGTGTACGGGATATGGTAGAAGCATGAAGATAGTGACCATACTTGCCCATGGCCTCATGATAGGTTCTAAAATATTTATTATATATGGTATAACATATTTGTATAAATGCATGTCTTTATAGTTGCAAAAATCTGAGAACAAATGTTAATGTCTGTGTATGTACGTATTCATATTTTCAATCAGTTATGAATATCAGGCCATAATGGTTTGTTTCATATTTTCCTCATGCCCAAATCACTTCTTGATATTATATTAAGCAAATAAGAAAGCACATCAACTCCATTAAGCAATTAAATCTTTATTTTAGTAAATTCCTATGTGGCACACTAAACTGGTGTCATGATGGCCTTGAAAGTATCAAGGTACCTTCCTAAAAGATAGATTTTCTATAGTAATCTGCAAGTATCATCTTTCTATGTTCCTTATCAAAAGAATAATACTTACAACCACATGTAATAATTTTCTATGCTCATTAATATTCATAAACATGAAGATACCCACACCAGCATAACCATCCTGCCTGTATTGTACTTAAGCTATTTTAGGGAAAATGTATTAACTTAATTGTTTCCTGGTGTCCATAACGGGGAAAGAGATGTCTAGGTAACATGGTCATATAAACTGTGAGTGTGTGTGCATTTGTGTATACCCATTTAGACATGTGTACCACCTAGGGTTTCCAATTGGGAATGGCAGTTCAACTTCATAAATGCTTTTGTATGTGTATTCACAAAGCCACCTGATTCTCTTTAAAGTATTACCATTTCCATTACTAAATGTGAAATCTTAAATCACAGATGTTGCCCAATCCACTGGAGAACCAGTGTTGATACTTTTTTTGTTAATATCAGGGCAGAAAGCCTAATTAAATTAATATAAATCAGTATCGATTTGTATCAATAATAAAAGTGTTCTGTATGTGATAATTCTGCCTTCACTGGCAGGCATTATCCAGTTTTTGATTATGTGTGTGTGTGTGTGTGTGTGTGTGTGTATGCGTGCATGTGTGCTTATTTCAGAACTTTTTAAAAATGAAATCATTATATGGTATATCTGGATATAGTAGGAAATGAAATAAAGTTTATGTTCATCAATAGAAATGAATATTATTGAAAAATATCCAAAAATAGCCCTTAAGATAAATTATAACTAAGATAAAATGCTTAGGAATGTTTAGTTCATTCCATGATTCTCCTGGAATTTAAAGTATACATTAATCAGAAAATAGTTAATCAAGGACAGAATAGAAACGAGTTACCAATTAAAAATTTTATATGTATATATTTAATTGTTCAGTAGCTATAAAACTGACTAACAAAATCTGAATCAAAAATATTCTTTTTCTACTAGCACTCCAAAGCAAGTGGACAAGTGTTCAGGGTCTATAGCTGACATGGCATTTACTCAATCAGCTAGTACAGTCAACAGTCTGACTCTGACCTTTTACCCAAAATCGGCTCCAAAACTATATAGCTCTTCTTGTTTTCAGATTCAGACCTTCCCCTCCATTTCTCTTATCAATCCTAAAGCTGTCGTCCCTACCTTTGTTGAGTCTCATCATCTGCTGTTAAACCACTCATCCAGAACTTTAGACTGCTTTTGAGGAAACCAATTTTTAAGAAATACACCTCCTGCTTAGCCAGACCTTCTATTCCCCGCCCCCCCACCATTGACATCCTGTCATATTTCCAAAGTAACTGCCTTCTATAAGCTCCTAAAGAGTTCTTACCTTTTATCTATTTCTTTAGTTTCTCTCATACTCTTTTTACCCAGATTTTTGCTTTGGACCTTTGTGAATATGTTGTCCATGACACCCGAAATATACTTTCCTCTTAATATTGTCTTTCCAAATCTCATCCAGTCTTCAGAGCCCATGCCTAGTCGTGCCTTTAAGAAATCTCCCCCATGGGCTCCCCTCTGGATACTCTTTTAAGTCACTCAGGTATTTATTAGCAATACAGGACATCTAGAACTAGTGATAAAGGTTTTCTATTGTACTCCAGTGCTACTGTCTCTGTAACATGGACTCAGCATTTTAAGAGAAGAAGCCATGTCATATTCTTCTCTTAATCCTCATTAGAACACAAAAAGACATAACAGGTCCTCAAGAAATACTCATTTATTGAGTGTAGATTACAAGGATCATTATGAAACTTTAAAGCAGTAGTTTTCAATCAGGGGCAATATGGGACATTTGGCAATGTCTGAAGACATTTTTACTTGTCCCAGTTGGGAGGGAGATCCTACTGGCATCTAATAAGCAGAAGCCAGGAGTGCAGCTGAACGTTCTAACAGTGCACGGGAACACAACAAAGAGTTATCCCAACCCTCCAAAAGTCAGTAGCGCTGAAGTTAAGAAATCCTGCCAAAATAGGTGTTAAATTTCACAGTAAACAATCTAAAATCTTATATATTTCCTCAAAAGCAAGAACCTTTAGGGATTAGGCCATGGAATGCCATTGTATGCATTTCTTCTCTTCTTACCACTGTTAATGGAAGATCAAATAAATGTTCCAAAGACAGCCAGAGGTGATTTAAAAACACTTCATTAAATATTCACATGGCTACCAACACAATAAGATCCAACATAAACTGAGTCTACACCACATTTATCAAAACATGGTAGGGACCACCTTATTCCTTTTATTACAACTTTCTTCATCCTAAATTTACTCTGATCTGTGCTCCTCAGCAGTTTTTACCCATTCTTATTCATATTACCTTCTGTTTTTGTCAACATATGTTTTGATATTGAAATTGTAATTACAACTAAGTGTCAACGCATTCATAAATTTGACTTTTTGCATGTATTAACACATATTTCATATGTATTAAGATATGAAATTAAAGGGAGTCAGGGTAGGAAAAAATTGAGAAAAAATTTGAAATGTAAAAAGGAAAATTCTTTCAGATGTTCTTAAAGACATGAAATTATTCAGAATTTTACCTTATTGCAAAGAGAGAAAAAATATTAGATTTGAACTTATTAAACAAATACTTTTTTCAAACTTTCTTCTAAATGAAGGAACAAATCAAAATAGCAAAATTATAGTTCCTCCTTTGACTCATGTAGTTTTCGATAAGTAGTTGGGTTGCTATCAGGGTATTTTTGGAGAGAAAGGACGTGATTCTCCAAGGAATTACAAATATTACATATAAAGTTATTGTTGCACCTATTCGTGATGCATTCAAAAATAATATATTACCTAAATATAATATTGATCAGTTTTCCTCCCTTTCAAAATCCTCTAAAAATAAAACAAGCATAGGAAAAATTACTTGGTTTGGAGTAGGAGTCACTCTAAATGTGTGCTTTTATTGCCTTGTTTTTAAGACCTTTATTTTAATCCATGCAAAACATCTAAATAATTTAGTCCTGGAATCCCATTCATTGGCAAACTAAAAGACCATCCAAATAAATAATAATCTGGGATTACTCTTGGTCCTTGGAAAGGAAATATTTCTAGAAATAAAAATACTGTTATTCTCTTTTTCCTGTAATTTTCATAGCACTCTGATGGCAGTTTTATGGCCACTAACAGAGATTTGGCCCAGAAAAGCATGTTTAAACTGAGGGTGCACCCCTGCTAAATCAAAATGAATTGTGAAATAGCTAGAAATGCCACAACTTCTCTTCATGTTCTGCAAATTGTTTCAAGATGTTTTCTATAAACTTGCACTACTTTTGCTTTTATTTCTTTTTACTCATTCATTCAGCAAATATTTACTAAAAATAAATTTACTAAGAATTTACTAAGAATATAAAAAGAATATCCCATGTACCAGCCACTAGTCTTACATGCCCAGTCACTGGTAAGCATGGGCACACATTCTTCCTGTTTGACAGAGATTACAGTCTGATAGGGCAAGTAGATAAAGATCAAATAATTATATAAATAAAGACATTTTTTTATTCATTCAGGAAACATGCATTGAGTGCCTCCTGTTTTTCCAAAATGTTCTAGACTTGCAGGACACAGTGCCAAAACCTAAGAAGCTGACCTTCTGGCAGGCAAAAAAACAGTAAGCAAATAAAAATAGATAGATATTATCATGACAGGTGGTACTATGAAAAAAATTAAGTTATATGAGGGCATAGAAGATTTTGGGGATTGGGGTAATATGTTTCAAGACACAGTGGTCAGGAAATGTTAGAACAGAGACCTGAATGAAGAAAGAGAATGAGTCATGAGAAGAGAATTCCAGGCAGGAAGTGACTGACATATTAGGGAATCCACAAGGGAAATGGGGTGAGTGAGGGAGAGTAGTAGAAGATGAGATCAGAGAGATAGGAAGGGGCTAGATCTTTTATGTGGCAAATACCTTTGGTTATTACAAACTGTGCAGAGTGCTTTATAACAAATACAAGTGTTAAAAAAAACAGATAACTGAGAGCCTAAACTAACCTGGGGAATTAGAGAAGGCTTCTGTTGGGGATTAAATTGTGTCCCCCCCAAATTCATATGTTGAAGTTTTAATTCCCCAATGTGATCATGTTTGAAGATAAGGTCTTGAAAGAGGTAATTAGGTAAATGAAATAGAAAGGTAAGATCCTAATCCAATAAGACTGGTATCTTTATGAGAATACAAAAAGATACCAGGGACCCATGCACACAGACAAAAGGCCATGTTAGGATTCAGTGAGAAGGTAGATGGCCATTTGCAAGCCAAGGAGAGGTGCTTGAGGAAAAACAAAACCTGTCAACCTTTTGATTTGGACACCTAGTCTCCAGAATTGTGAGAAAATAAGTTTATATTGTTTAAGCCACCCAGCCTCTAATGTTTTCTTACAAAAGCAATAGCAGACTGATACAGCTTCCATGAGGAGGTGACCTTTGGGCCAAAAACTGAAGGAAATATAGGAGTTAACCACTTGAAGTAGCATAAGGTAACAGTATGTGCAAGGACCCTATGTTTGAAAAGCATATAGTGTGTTCGAGATTCCGAAAGCCTGTTGGCTGCAGCTCTGAGAGCAAAGATAAGAACCGCACATGAAGAGATGGAAGAGGTTGAGGGAAGGTAAATCATACAAGATCTGGTAGGCTCTCTGAAGGATTTTGGCTTTTATCTTAAAGGGGCTCATATGATCAAAAAGATTTGGCATTTTTAAACATCATCTGGCTATGAAAATTGGAGTAGGGAAAGAATGAGTGCAGGGAGACCACTCTAAAGTCCCAGAGGGATGGTGAAGTAGACTAGACTAGAAAGGAAGCAATAAAGATGGAGAGAAGTAGATAGTTGTGGATGAAGCTGACAGGACAAGGATTACTCCTACATCTTTGGGCCTTGCAGATGGAAGGAAGTTGATTCCACTCTTGAGATAGGGAACACTGAATTCATAATTTTATCTCCAAACCTAATCAGTTCCATTTTGAACATGTTGAATTTGAGATGCTTCTAAAATATCCAAGTGGAGAATGAGTAAGTGGATAAATCTGGAGCTCAGAAAACAGATGGAAGCTGGAGATATAAGCTTGGGGTTCACCAGCATATATATAGTAATTGAAACTTGCTGTAGTTTCAGTTCTCTAGAGACAGGGATTTTATTTGTTTTGTTCACAAATGTATCCCAGGTGCATGGAACAGTGCTGACATATGGGAGGCACTCAATACATATGTGTTGAATGAATTAATGAATAGATTACCTACAGAGAGCATTTCATATGAAAAGAGAAATAGGTCTAGAATGAAACTTTGAAGAAAGCAACATTCATAGGCTGGGTAGAACTTACGGATATACAACAAAGGAACAGTCAGAAGAAAATCAGTAAAGTCTGAGGTACATGTAGCCAGAGGAAGAGTGTTTCAAGAAGAAAGGTGAGTTCATCCTCTGCAGTGAGTGGCATGCAGCAGCAAGCCTAGCCCATGAATGAACACTTCTGAATCCTAACGGCTTTAAAATACTTGAATTTATTTATCACTGTTGTCAATCTTTGAATCAAAAAAGATTTGATTTCTTATGTGCAGGATTTACCTCAGATAATAACAGTCTCTTGGAACCACATCTCTGACACATTCCCAGCATGGGTGTGTATATAATTTCATCATCATTCCACGCATTAATTTATGATCATAACGACAGTTGCAAATAACGTATTTGAGTAATGGAACACCAGTAGCTTTTCTTGACAAATGCATTTGAAGTCTTCCCTCTGGATGAAAACTCAACCGCTTTTTGCCTTACTATCTCCTCCCCTCCCTCTTTTTATTTCATTCTGTGCTTCCCTACACTCTGCATAACAAAGACTTTATTAGCTTCATGAATAACCACATGATAAGTCATAATTAAGACCTGAATAAATGGTAAAAAATAATTTTATTTCACCACCTGTATACTGTCTACAAAAAATGTAGACTGGTTAATTAATTAATTTATTAATTTCCAAAGTTGTGAGTATAATTTGTGTAATCCTAGTTATTCTCATATAGATTCTCCACCTTGCAGAAGAGCTATATGGAACCATCTGGGGACATTTCTTATTCTCATGACCATAGTTTTCTTATAGCTGAATTAGGGTCATGGACCTCAACTGAGAGATCAAGAATATTCAGCAGAAAATCCTGCCTCTCCATTTCTTCTGAGTGGCCTCTTTCTTGAGGTAGATGACCCACTTGACTCTTATTCATTATTAGCAATAGAAAGAATAAGGAGAAAAGTCATTAAGTAGCCCTTGGTTTTGATCCCAACTGTGAATTATAAATATTTAGTTTAAGGATAATTCTGTTTCTTCCTCCCTGCTTTATTTTTCTTCAATACACTTATCCTACTTGAAATTTTATTATATGTTTTTTACTTTATTTGGTCCTGGATTATCTTCCAACGGAAAATAAGAACAAGACAAGAACATTGTCTCTCTCAGCTTTGCTGCATCCTCACGCTCAAAACTATGCCTGACATATTGCAGGAGCTCAGTAATATTTACAGGATAAATAAATAAATAGATACTTAAATCCTGATGGTGGGAAGTAGATATAAAATGCTGGTTGAGTTTGCTATTTAGCATGAAATGCAATTCTTGATATCAAGTCACACATTTGAAATATAGGCAAACTTTTTGGCTTTGGATTTAACATCTTTAGCTGACTTCTCCTAAGCACCAGCCCCACATTGGATGTTTCCACATGAAGATCCAAAAGGTGCTTTGAACTCAAGGTATCCCACCCAAACACCCTTCTTTTTTGTTTTCTGCCCCCCACCCCCCACAACCCTCACACCTCTTCCTCCTTCTCAAGGCCTTCTTATCACCTTTTACCTACCTGCTCCTTTGAGTTATAAAATCCCTCTCCTTCTGATACCCAACCTCTCAACCACATGGCCCCTGTCATGATTCATTGGATAACTCCCCTTTCCTGACAGTTGCAAGGCCTCCTAAGGACTTCTGGTGCCTCTAGTCTCCCTTTTTTTCCAGTCGATATTCCATATTCCAGATATTCCACACTTAGCAGTGTGAATATTAGCTAATCAATAAAAAACATTAAGTTTATTGTGTGTGCATTCTAGGTTCAAGGAATAGTCTAAGGCCAAATGGGGCTCTTTGTCTTACATGAGGGCATAAAGACTAGATATGCTCATGTCACTGTCCTTCCCAAAAATGTTCAAAGACATTTTCCCATTTACATTCAGTAAAACTTAATCCCTTAAAATGATATTTCCAAACTCTTTTGCCTTCCTAGTTTTATATCCAATCCTTCCTATGACCCTAAACACAAGCACTCTACATAATTCCTGTATTGTTTCTAGAAAGGGTATGCACTTCATCTTGAGTTGTGACTTTCTTCATCTCGTCCCTCTGACTGGAATGGATTCCTCTTTCCCCTTACCCACATGATAAGATCCCTTTCATTCTCAGATGCCTAACTCAAATGTCTGCTCACCTATGAGCCCTTTTCCACCACCACAGGAAGAATTACATCTTTTCTGTTTGCTCACAGCCTTCATTTAGTCCTCTGTAAGAGCACTTATATCTGCTATGGAGTAGGTTCTGAGCACCTTAGAGACATGCTCCTGGTGAGTTCATTTTTTGTTTAAGGGATCTTATTACTAAGCCTTAATTTCTCTACACATTTGAGATTTCAAGTTCATATCAAATAATGTCTTTCTAAAGTATTCCTACCTTTCCTCCAATATGTTCTATTAAGTGCTAGCCATGATTGTGCAACACTACAATAACTGCTATGCTCTATTTCTCTAAAGTTCTCCATCCTTGAGCTGTAGCAATGAGGAGCTTTTTATAGCCCATTTGGTAGGAAGACTCACACCATCTTTAGAGTTCAAAATGGAAATGGATCCTCCACTGTGCTGAACAGATCCTCATAGAACGTCCCGTGCAATATGGCTAAATACTTTGCTTTCCCTTTTTTTGCTAATGTAGCTCAGGAGCAGTTGCTTGTGTACTTTATGCCTAATAATCATGTGGTTACAAAAGGACATGCAAAAATCTCTTTTTGTCATAAATATAGATAGTGGTAACCTCGGGTATTATTTGGTAGCTAGGGTGATTTCACTAATGACCAGCAGATACAGAGCTTAATTGTCAACTGATATATGTCAGAACTCCACATACTGGCCAATTTCCATCAGTTTCTAAATGGTAACTGCTAATGTCAAGGCAGTTCAAAAACAGCGAAAACTTGATTTCCCCTTAATATCCTGAGAATCATATTAATGGGCACCAGGGAGTCTGGGCAATAAATCTGATGGATTTTTGCCATCATATTTAGAATACAAATTAATGCTAGAAACAGTTTTCTAACAGGAGATAATAAAGGAAATGGGAAAACAAAAATAAATGTTACAAAGATGAAAAATACAGTCTCTGTGAGCAAATTAATTGCTTTTGTAAATTAGATGGAACTTTTTAAATCTAGGCAAGAGTTTTAAAATTATATAATTTAGCTAAATAACATAGTATTTGTTCCTACCATCAAATATTTGTCTTTCTGTTGGGGCCAAAATTGATGTTTAAATATGTTTTATGACAAAGAAGTGGTTGCCAAATTATTTACTAGTGAATATTTCTTTAATTGGACTGAGGTAAGTGAGAATGTGATTCATCCCTAAAGTGGCCAATTTCAGGCAGGGTGGGTGTGAAGACTGACTCCCATCTCTATACCTACCAGTGAGATCATTAGAGACATGCAGTGTTTGTAGCACACAAACTGGACAGTATCTGGGTGTGTTCACAGTACAAGTACACAATACGGGTTCTGCCAACCTGTCCCAAATCCTCAGGCCAAATCCCTTGAGGCCCTGGCTTTCGCCTTGCAGATTTTGGCTGTTAATGACAGTTAAAATCTTGTACACCAAAGGCTTTCAGAAAATGTTTGTGCTTTGATTATGACAAAGACTTTCTTGCTACAAAGGTTTAGACAAGGTTCTGAAGCATAAGATGAAATGGGTAATGAGCAGAAAAAGCCAAATGTAAGTTTTGCTGAGACCAATTCCTGCCTTCACATGGTAGTGAGTCTCCTTGGTTTCTCACTAAAATATGAAGAGGATGGATCCTCTCCTTGGCCGAGGACATGTACTTGCTTAATAGCGTATGTAATTTACTTTGTTGGTTTTTTTTTTTTAATAAAAATTGTATATACTTGTGCTCACTTTGGAAGTATATGTACTAAAATTAGAATGATATAGAAAAGTTAGCATGACCCTTGCACAAGGTTGACATGTAAATTTGTGACGCGTTCCATAGTTTTATAGGAAATATAGTTAATAATATCTAACAACTATGGTGACAGATGGTAGCTAGATTTATCTCGGTGATCATTTTATAATGTATATAAATGTTGAATCACTATGTTGTACACCTGAAACTAAATTGTATGTCAACTACACTTCAATTTAAAAAAGAAATTCACAAACAATAGGTGTTTAAGAGTTCCCTTCCTTAAGATTCCATGAATCACATTTTGTGAAGTTGAACCAGACAATTTGAGAGTAAAGTGGCTAACTTATTCCTCTCAAATAATCCACATAAAATATAATATTGCTAAGTAAATTCTATTTCTAGGCCAAAAAATATATATATTTAAGATGTATAACATTGTGTTTTGATGTACATATATACTAGTGAAATGAATACTATGGTCAAGATAATTATCCATCTCACATAATTACCTTTTCTGTGTGTGTGTGGTGAGAGTACCTAATATTTACTCTCAACAGATTTCCAGTACACAGTGCTGTGTTGTTAATTATAGGTGCCATACTATACGTTAGATCTCTAGAACTTATTCATCCTGCAGAATGGCTTACTTTCAAATATAGGCACATATAAATTAAAAAGGGGAAATCAATTATAAAATCACATTTATAAAACATCTTAAAAATAATTCTTGTGGTTTATGCTATTGTGTTTTAATGTTGATTAATCTAATACTATGAAATTATAATGATATCTCTTACTGAGTTCTTAAAAAGAATAATTATTTCATAGTATCTGAATATCCTAATATTATCTCAGTTTTTCAAGTCTTGAGAAATATTGTATCTACAAATAATTTTTCTCCATAGCGTGTATCAAAATTCAGAAGTTCAAGATTGATGTTTGTGGTATAATCACTTTTATATTGTTACATGTAAAATCGTGGAAATATGCTTGAGATCATAATTAAGCACCTATTTCAAGTCAATAAGAACTCTTGTACAGTTTGTTAAGGATGAAATACAGTGAGAGAACATTTGACTTGTAACATGAGAGTCCATGCCCAGAAACATTATGTGTATCATAGAAAAAATAATGCAGTGGATTTTATGTTTTATTTTAATTTTGAGAAATAGATAATTGCTTAATAGATAGATAATTTTCACATGTAAAGTATGTCATATGATTAATAACAGATTAAAAGATAGCTGATAAGCTCATTTTAATATTCTCACACAGTAGTGTTCAAATTTAAATCTTTTGGTGTCTTAAACTTTCCATATCCTTCCTGATGTTTTATTTAATGCAAATATTTTTATAAAATATGCACACATGTTTGAAGAAAGTACAGTAGCATATTTATAAGAACTTATGATGATAATTTTACAAAAGTCATCTAATAAATGAAACCTCTACTCTAAAGAACTCTTTTTTTTTTTTTTAATTTTTTTTTTTTTTCAACGTTTATTTATTTTTGGGACAGAGAGAGACAGAGCATGAACGGGGGAGGGGCAGAGAGAGAGGGAGACACAGAATCGGAAACAGGCTCCAGGCTCCGAGCCATCAGCCCAGAGCCTGACGCGGGGCTCGAACTCACGGACCGCGAGATCGTGACCTGGCTGAAGTCGGACGCTTAACCGACTGCGCCACCCAGGCGCCCCTCTAAAGAACTCTTAAATGATATGAAAACATCAAGAAGCCTTGAGGCACCTGGGTGGCTCATTTGGTTAAGTGTCTGACTCTTGGTCTTACTTAGCTCAGGTCTTGATCTCAGGGTCATGAATTCAAGCCCTATGTTAGGCTCTGTGGAGCCTACTTAAAAAAAAAAAAGCATTAAGAAGGCTTAATATCTGGGGTCTTACACAAACAAATAGATAATAAACCACACATGTCTACCTAAAAATTAAAAGAAGTAATATAAAGAATTGGTAGTGGAGGGGGGAAATCTAAGTTGAATTTAAAGAACTAGATCAGCTCAAACACAGGTCAATTCTTCTTTTCCTATAGACCTTCTTGGGGACATAGATCCCATTATTTAAAATTTGAATACATTTTATTGGCTCATGGATTATTTTAGCTCTGTTATTAAAATTATATTTCACTTCAAAGTATGTCATTTGAAAGATTTGCAGCAATGTCCTATGTCTGATTTCTTTAGGAAAAAAATAATAAAGTCTTAAATGCATCTTTAAGGGATAAGGTATTGAGATTCAAAAATACATTTCAGGGGCGCCTGGGTGGCGCAGTCGGTTAAGCGTCCGACTTCAGCCAGGTCACCATCTCGCGGTCCGTGAGTTCGAGCCCCGCGTCAGGCTCTGGGCTGATGGCTCAGAGCCTGTAGCCTGTTTCCGATTCTGTGTCTCCCTCTCTCTCTGCCCCTCCTCCGTTCATGCTCTGTCTCTCTCTGTCCCAAAAATAAATAAACGTTGAAGGAAAAAAAAAAATTAAAAAAAAAAATACATTTAAGTAAGACAATGTGAGTTGATGTTAATAGTTACCATAATAAGTTTTCTATTTACTCAAGTGATATTGCTATTGTTCAAAATTATTTTAGAGCTCTTCTTTTGGTTTTGCCTTTATAACCAAATTATGAACCACATTAAAAAAATTTCCAGTATGTTACAGTTGCATCTTTTTCTTAACCCAAATGCCATTGCCCACCTTAATTATTTATGCTGTTTATCATAAGGGACTCCAAATATCCTTTTATAGCCTCCCACAATAAAATTCATTCTTTGAGTAAATTTAAAAGAATGGGACACAGTTCCGAAGGAAATTAAAAAGTAATTTTGAAATACTTAAAAGGCTATTCATGAGAATAAATGAACGTATAACCTTATAAAGTAACTATTTTATAAAGGAAATCAATTATTTGGACGTATAAGGTATGGTATGTGCATGTAGTCATATGTTTTTATTCATTTATTTACTTATGAATGAACGACCATAATAGTGTGAATAACTATTCTTAGCATCAAGGAGGCATTTTAAGTGTTTCTCTTTTTGTTTTAAGGTTTTTTGCTTAGTTGAATATTCATTTAGCTTTTGTGCAATACCAAATGCAGTGGGTGAAAACCTGCTTTAGAGGCTTCTCCATGGTCTTTAATTGTTCATCTCAACAGAAGCTTTACTTTGTGCGAATTAATTCTGGGCACCACATTTTGTAAAGGCTGGGTCTATAGCCGCAAGATTAAATTTATATTCACGTTTTTATGGCATAAACAAGACCACTTATGTTTGGTTCACTGTTTTGTGGCTGTCATATTACTCATTATATAGTAGGTGTTCAATTACTGTCTCTTGAATGGATGTCAGATGTCAGACACACACAATTTGTCATTTTTAGGTTTTCTAAAAATGTTATTTGAGAGACATGTTCAACTTTGGTGAAACGAGATAAAATTATATTTTAACAAAAGCAATCTTTAAAGAAGAGATTGCAGGGATGCTTATTCATAAAACATATAAACCTCTTCTTCTTTAGCCACTCTTCCCCAGTGCTACCTCAAAGCGGCAATTTAAATTCATTTATGCATTTTATCTACACAATGTTTATTAAACACCTACTATAAGCCAAAGAGTGTTCTAGGGACTGGGAAAATAGCTATAAACAAAATAGAGCTCCCACATAATTTGCATTTTAGTGGGGGCAAATGATGATTCTTGAAGATATTGTAATGTATTTGTGAGCATTGTTTTTGACTATTGACAAAATGTGACTAATGATCCCAAAGCAGTGGAGTCTCACTGGCATAATTTGGTGAGCTTCGTAAACTGTATCACAAAAGACAGTGCTTTCTACCCAGTTTGAGCAAATCTAGACAATCTGGATGCCTAACACCTAATGTTCTTTCACCAGTGTTAAAATGGTTTGCTTAAGAAGAATGGTTGACCACTTTGGATTTCTCAGGAGTTGCCAAACAATGTCTTCACTGAGAGGTCATTCTTGGATGACATATGCTTTTAGAAAATAATACATGTGAAGTGTTAGTATAGGAACACTTATTTTTGGTACATTATCTAATAAAGGCTACAGGCTTTGGGCTTTTAATCTTAGTATTAGCCACATATTTAAAGAGTAATGGACAGAGCATCACCTAAGTAAGTCTCTACTTAAAATCCATCTCCATGAGGCTGCCTCTAGATATTTTAATGTGTATTTAAACCACAGAAATAAAAACTGGGTGAATACTTCTGTTTATGCATTCATGAATGAATTTCTCTAAAAACATGAAAAATTTCTCTAAAAACATGAAAAATGCTTCTAGTACTAAGAAGGCTTTTGAAAAATTATTTCAATTAAAGGCCATTTGTTGAGTAGATATTCACTCAGCTGTTGCACTACAGTAGTAACAACAGTAGCTAGAATCTGGCCTTGGAGTCTTCCCTAGCATGACCTCGCATGACTCTCTTTCTGCCAAACATCACACTGCCATTCCTTAGCTGTAAATCTCTAGAGGGCAAAGACTGTGTTTTATATGTGTACCCCTTCCAATCCCTACAGCCACCCCAAAACATACACAGTGCCTCATGCATGGAGTACCCGTATGTTTTTACAAATTGGTTTTGGTTAAGAGCTATAAAGAACCCTTTCTTCTTCCTTGCTTTCTATTGCTAAAAATTTCCCTTGAGTAGCTTTCCTGAAAAACTGAGGTTGCCCTGGCAGCAAGCATTTACTTTTTTTTTTTCTAAATTTCTTTTGATAACTGGGATCTTATAAAAGAGTTCCTCTGAACTGATCTCTAAGAGAGTTTGAATAGTTATGTCACAAACGTGGGCCTCATCCTTTGCTGGTCTGCCTACTCTGCTTGCCACTTTTCCATCAGCAGTTGGTGGCATTCAGCAGCAGCTGCCTTATCTTTATCTTGCTTTTCACTTGAAGATTTGGGAGCTAAGCCAGGTCTTGAGATTGTTCCCTTCTGCTCCTTTTTACGGTCTTATTTGAAATCCTTTCACATACTTGGGGGGTGCCCAGAGAAGGAAGGACAAAAAAATGAGTTTCTCCCTACTCCCCAACATAAGTCCTATTTTAAGCCTGCTTTTGTAATTACTAGTATTTCATCAGTTGCTCTTTTTGTATTGAAATATAAAAATAATCAGGGCGCCTGGGTGGCTCAGTCGGTTAAGTGTCCAACTTTGGCTCGGATCTCGCAGCTCATGAGTTTGAGCCCTGTGTTGGTCTCTGTGCTGTCAGCTGGGAGCCTGGAGCCTGCTTTGGATTCTGTGTTTCCCTCTCTCTCTGCCCCTCCCCCGCTCATGCTCTCTGTCGTCTCTCTCTCAAAAATAAATATACATTAAAGAAATTTGAAATGCAAAAATATTCTGGCTTTGTTTTCTAAAAATAACTTCTAAGAAATGGTTCAAACATGGTTGTAAAATGGAATCAGTGAAAAAGAGATACTACTGGGATCAGAGGAAAGGATATTCATTCATTCATTCATTCATTCGTTAAAAAACTGTTAAGCATCTACTATTTGTTTGGATCTGTAGGGCATACAAAGATGAACAAAACATAATTGTACTCCCTTAAAACATGCAACCTAGGTGGATAAATTGGAATCCTGCCCTGTACCAGCAGGTATCTGAACTCCACTCAGAATTTTAGACCCCTATACTATGCTAGGTTTCAGATGGAAAAGTATTATTCTTCCCCTGGAGAAGTATTTTGAAAGACTACTATAGTCTCCTTTCCCCAAAGATGAAGGACACTGAGATGGAAGACAGAAGCAGAGATCTCTCCAAGACATTAGGCATCCCTTGCAGTTCCATTCTACCTGCTACTTCCCAAAATAACCCCACTAGGAAGCCTCTTCTCTCATATGTTCCTCTGAGTACACCCCAAACTTCTTACATAATGAAAAACCAAGAGAATAAAAAACAAATTAACTAACTGAAGTCCAGCTATGTGCCAGCAATATTTCATTCAATTCTCACACCAATGAGATGAGGCAGATATTTTACTGGTGAAAAATCTGGGTACTGAACGACCAAGCCAAGTCAGGATTCAAAACCAGGTCCATGTGACTCCAAAGTCATACACATTTTTAAAGTTATAACTTTGTGGTATCCTGCTTTGATGTCCTTCCTATGAAGGTGGCATCTTTTCTTGGTGGTGGTGGCCCAGTGGGCCCTTTGTGGGTAGCTCTTCTTGGTTCGTCTCTTGTCTCTCTGGTTACTCCCTTGCTTCCTTGAACAATTCCTCAGGGTTTGGGCAGCACAGTGTTACTCGGTCAGCATCATCTCCAGAACCTTCTAGTGTTGGCAGCAGTTCTCCAGACCTCTCCCAAGGCATTCCTTAAGAACTGACACCCTCATCTTGGGCCCTGCTGGCTTTATGACATACAACCAGGATCTTTCACCCTTGTCCCAGACTACTGAAGAATGTGGCAAGAATCTCCTCTCTCTCTTAATTCCCATCCTTCCTATGCCTGATGTATAAGTAAATCCTGGTGGTGACTCAGTAAATGTTGAGTCAGTGTTAGAGATTTGATCCAAATCCATGTATTTGTCTGGCATCCAAGGCAGCGCTCACTATCATTCCACCATTTGGTCTCTGGAGTGTCCTTTGCCCCATACCAAGGAGCTTCAAAACCTGTGCTTTTGAGTCATTGTGTCAGCTTTTTATAATCTTACTATTTTCTCCATTGCTTTTTACTTCTATAAAAGTGAGTGCACAGCTCACTTAACCTTCTGGTAGGTTTGCTGCTTTTAATCTGTCATGGAATGGATGCTTTTTCATATTTTACCTAAAATGAGAGATGACAAGACTCCTAGGGCAGGACTCCTCTGCATTCACTTAAGTTTTAGAATCTATCAAATTAATTGTTGTCTGTTCCAAGAATTTTTTTTGCTTCCTCCTTTACTCTCAACTATATCATATTATTCATGTTGCTGTATTCTTGGAATAAGTGGTAAAGGATATTTTCTTTTCCCTTTGTTCCCACATATTCTAGGCAAGTTTTGAGCATGCAATTTTCTTCAATTTCTTTCTTATTTAGCCACTTTTCAGCAAAAGAGGTTTCTGCTAATATGTGCAAGTCCCTTTTCAAGGAAACCATGATCAAATCAGTGTGGAGTGATATGTGATGTTTGATGTGACTCATAAGTGCTATAATCATGAACCTCCTGGAAGTTTGAAACAGTGAGGGTCTTAGAGATTATTTTGTCTGGTCCTTTTGTTTTCAGGTCAGGAAAATGTAGACCATGAAGATGAAGGGCTATGTTCAAGATCCCAGAGATAGTGCTCCGAGAGCCAGGATGAAACCCCAGCCTCTGCTTCTTAGTTCATTGCCCCTCTCTCTCTCTCTCCACTCTTATTTCTTCTCCTTCTTAGAGAGAATCAAGTATATCTATTAAATGATTATACAACTCATATTTAAATTTATGAGTATAGTAGTTACTATCCTTTGGGTTAGCATCCTGTAGAGGGGAAAGCCACAAAGTAAGAAGTGTATAAATTTAGAAGCCAGATAGACAATGACCAAATACCAGGTCTATCATTTTCTGGCTGTAATATTGGACAATCTGTTTAATTCCCCTAAACTTCAATTTTCTTATCCATAAAATGGTTATAATAATAACCATGGAGTGAGGGTTAAATGAATTGAGTTAAATAGTGCTGAGAACAATGCTGGGCCTACAGTAATGTGTCCAATAAGAGAGATGCACAATTATCATATGCCTTCTTCTCCTTTGTATAAAACAAGGAGATTTTCTCCCTTTATACTTAAAATAGTGACTTTTTGTTGTATTAAGGTTACTTTAGATTTTTGGTAAGTCCTACAAACAAGTTTGTAAATAGGTTTAAGTATGCATTTGATTTTCATGGTTTGTTTTTCTTTAATCCAGATCTGATTCTCTGCATGGAGTGGCAAAGAAGTGAGTGTATACTTACAAAGGATATTTAAGTGTCATAGACCAGCACTTCTCAAAGCACGATCTTAGAACATCTGCATAAGAATCACTTGGGTGGTCATTTGAAAAAAGGAAGATTCCTGGACTCCACAACAGACCCAATGAATAAGAATCTCTAATGATGAAGGGGTCCAGGAATCTGTTTTATGACAAGCTAAGTATGATTTTTATACACTCTTAACTATTGAGAACCACTGCTATAGATGAATCACCCTAAATGTCAGATTAGTCAACCTAAAATATTACTTTTAATTTCCTTGTTTAAATAATCTTTAGTAGTTCTTGGTACTCTCCAGTTTGGCAAGGAGGGCCATCAGGTTGTGTGAACTTGCCTATTTAGTCTTGTGATAGGCTGAAAAACGTCTTCCAAAAGATGTCCATGTCCTAATATCTAGAATCTAGAAGTAGAGTTTAGAATATGGCAAAGGGACTTTGCAGATGTACTTAAATTAAGGATTGTGCAGTGGACATTATCCTGGCTATTGAGGTGAGCCCATGTAATCACAATGGTCTTTATAAGAGAGGCAGGAGTATCAGTTAATATGTGAAGATAGAAGCAGGAGATTAAAGTGATGGCAGGGAGGGGTACTGAGCCAAGGAAGGCATGCAACTGCTAGTAGCTGAGAAAGAAAATTAAACAAATTCTCCCCTCACAGCCTCCAGAAGGAACCAGCCTTGCTGACACCTTGACTTCAGCCCAGTGAGAGTGATTTTGGACTTATAATCTTAGAACCATAAGATACTAGATATGTGCTATTTTAATCCAGTCTACTTGTGGTAATTTCTTGCAGCAGCAATAGAAAACGAATACCTTTGTTTTCTCCAAGTACTCATCTTTTCTAGTCTTTGGCTCCTCTCTTGGTGGTCCTTGCCCTCTCCCTGAACATAGTCTTATGCTTTCTCATCTCTGAGCTGTGCTCACTTGCCACCTACCTGGCATGTTCTTTTTTGTTGTTGGTGTTCTCCTTCTGTCTGTTATTTGACCACTTTTTCAAAGATCCTTTCTCCTATTTGCATAAAAACCTTCCTTGATCCTCCCAGCCAGGAGTGATTTTCCCTTCTCTGACGTTCTAAGGCAATCAGGACCTGTGCAATTTATTGTGCACCTGATAATGAAAGCCTGCATCCAGGAATGGGTAAGCACAAAATCTCTCAAATCAGAACTCCTAGATGTAAATCCTGATTCTACCACAACTACCTTAGAGAAGTTTCTTAAGCCCTCTAAGTCTCAGTGTCTATTTCTGTCAACCTCATAGGATCATGAAGTCTAGAGATGCTTCACATAAAAGTGAATTGGCATGGTAGCTAAATCAGAGTAATGACTTTTAAATGTGTTGGTGATAATATGAAGTATCGTTCAGCGTATCTCTGATTATCATCTTGAAGGGCTATTCAACCACACTGTTTAAATTTTAATGTGCTTGTGGTTTTTTCTGTATCTGTTAACTCTATGGAAATAAGCATGATAATAAAACAACAGTAACAATAATAGCAAAGTGAAATAATGAAAGGAGCATGATTTTGGAAGACTGTTTTAGTTCTGGCTTCACAATTTACTGGCTGTCTTGAAAGAAAGTGAGTTTCTTCAAAAAAAAAAAGAAATTGAGTGTCTTCTTCTGTAAAATGGGAATAATAATGGTATTTACCTCTTAAAATTGATTTCGGGATTAAGTCAAATGATCAATTTAAATCTTAGCACCTAGAACATGATGAAAGTTGAATACATGTTAACCATTGTTAATGGGAATCAGTTATTCAATTTTCTTTTTACTTGTCTTTATTCTGTTATTAATCTTTATATTCCTGGTACTTTATATATGGCAATAATAAGATAAATGGGAGGAAGAAAATTGGGTATATGTCTAATATATGGTGCTTTGCTATCAGATGTGTTACAGACTATGAGTCCCACAAGCTTTTAGGGCTTGCTGTTGGTGCAATACTCAAATGACAAAAGTGTGCAAGAAACACAAAACTTGGCTACTTTCTTTCCTCCCTCCCTTCTTACCTCACTCTCTCCCTCTCTCCCTTTCTTCTTTCCTTCCTCTCTTTCATCTCAGGTGATTGTATGAATAGTTTGGTATTTTAAATACTTTGAATACATTAGATTTTGGAACCATTTTTGCAAGGAAAAAAAACCGTGATTCAGTACATTGCCATTCATCATTACCTTCCCTTTACAACCTTTCATGCTATTTTAGTACAGACGAGAGCTCTCCTTATCCCAGCTAATTTGAATTCATTTTTCAAATGAGAGTTCATGAGCGACTATGCTAAAATTAAGATCTATTACATCTTCTGCACTTCCTTTGTCTGCTAATGTTATAAAATTTTTAAGTAATTGGGTTTCTTTTGACATGATTTCTTATTTAGAAACTCAGGCTTATTTGCGTCTTTTATCTATACATGTTTATATATTTCATATAGATATTTTCTCCCTGGTTGTCCTCTAATTATTTTAGAGAGACTTGGAATTACTTGCTTTTATTTAAGCCTTATAAAATAGCTTCATATCACTAAGGAAATATGATACAAGAATGCTAGGAAAATTTGGTAGTAAATGCTTTTGCCATTCATTAAAAGCAAGAAAGGAAAATGAAACTAATTCCTATAAAAAAAAGTGTACTGAAATGTACTAAATAGGTGACTCAGAATTCACCCTTTGTCATTTATTATTTTTAAAGCAAGGAAAGATTACCTCCTCTTATTCCTTTGGCCACTTTTAGTCAAAGACTTAATTTTGTAATTTAAGGGATCAAATTTAAAAGATAATTGGGAATATCCCTCATCCTGTGGGATAGTCTCTTTTTTGTGTATTCTTCCTAGAATATAAAATGGCAGTCACAGTAGTTACAGACCCTCCCTGGAAACCTTTCTTAGTGACCCAGTGCCTTGGAAAATCATTCATTTTGCCTTAAGGAGACACTAACTCTAGACTTAAACACACACACACACAGTAAGTGAATTTAAAATGAGAAATGGAGACTTCATCTGACAAAATAGAAAGTGTTTGCCCTGTTGAGAGATTTATAGCCCCGTGTTCTCTTTGACCACAGTGCACGAGTGCCATGGCGGAGAATTAAGAGGCAGTGCCGAATGAAAACCATACTACTTTACAGACTTGGTGAGAGTGATTTTACTCACGAATAAGCAACAGTTCATGCTTGTGCAAAATGTCCATCTGTGCCCTCTCTTTATGGGTCTCTCTCATTAAAAAGAGGTATTTGAAGCCAAATAGAAAATATATTGTTTAATTTACCATAGATTTCAGAGCAGAAATACGAGTTATGTTTTACCTTATAACATGGTTACATTTAACAAATTTAAACAACTCAATATAATCCTAATGTATTAGTTCATCCATTATGAAGTTAACAACTTATCTTAAAGAATGTTATTTTTTCAATTTTTTGGTTTTTTTATTTTTTTACATTTATTTAAAAATTTAAAATATTATTTATTGTCAAATTGGCTTACATACAATCTTAAAGAATGTTGAAATTGATGTCTTAAGTATTAAAATAAGGATGAATTTTTACTTAAAAAATTTTCCCTGCTTTTCCCCTAAACACAGTTTGTTTTTAAAATTCACCTAATAGAATCTAAATCATAGCAGAAAGAAAGAAAGAAAGAAAGAAAGAAAGAAAGAAAGAAAGAAAAAAGAAAAGAACAGAAAAAATTAGCTAGTAGGGGAACCACGGTATCTTCTCAAATAGTTTTTTTAATGCAATATGAATTATATTGTAACCTAGTTGGTGACAAAATAACACTGAATTATAATCAACTCTTAATATTTAAATATATATTCCAAAAATGTATAAACTCAATATATTTAATGAAGTTCAAGTAGCAATCATTTTTCCTATGTTTCCCAAAAGATGAATTGATCATATCGATTGCTGGATGGGGTAGTGGGGATGTCACTAATTAATTTAAGTAGTAAAAGTAGTATATACGTTTGACTAAAGTCAAGTGGGCTTGACTTTAATAAGTGTAGTAGGAAAAAATAATTTCTATAAGAATCATTTTTAATTACCAAATATAGTATAACCTGGTTATTTTTATTCTTAGGAAGAATCCCATTTTAGACTAGAATATTTAAATTTTACAGTGAAAATAATTTATATACTCAGATATAATTTATCAGACAGTTTATTATGTAAGAAAAACGAATATGTCATTGTCATCTCTTTCTAAGTACAGTTTCCAAAAATGCCCTATTTCCAAAGTAATTTGTAAAGGGATCCATTGTATATAAAAGTTCTCATCTCACATAATCTAAAAAAATATTAACTTTGGTAAAGAAGAAGTTTTTTACTTAATAACATTATCCCTTAAATTCATCGGAGAAAAAGCATTTACAAACTGTGGATAAAACTTGTTTTTTAATATTGTCAGTTTCTCACAACAAATGACTTCTTCTTTTCATAAATTTCATTCTTAAAATTAAACAGGGCACTTTTTAAAATTCTTGTCAAAGGTGATTGGTCAATGTAGGAGTTGCAAATAAGGGGAGCTGGTAGGGTGATTAGAAAGCAATGAAAAATAGATTATGAAATGTTATTGAATGCAAATATATATTAATATTATAACATATACTATTAAATATAAAATATATAAAATAAATATAAATATATATATATATATATATATATATATATACACACACACACACACACACACACACTCTTTTCAATTCTATCTTGTGGTTAAAGGAAAGAAAAACCAGCAAGGAATAAAATTAAGAGAATGTTATAGACTGTGTTCTCCCAAAATACATATGTTGAAATCCTTACCCCCAGTGTGGTGATATTAGGAGGTGGGGCTTTTGGGAGGTCATCAAGTTATGTAGGTGGAGCACTCTTGAATGGAATCAGTGCACTTACAAGAAGACACATAAGAGTTCACTCTGGCTCTTTGCTGTCCATCATATGAGGATACAATGAGAAGATGGCTGTCTATGAACAAGGAAACAGCCCCTCTGGATGTTCTAGCACCTTGATCTTAGACCTGCAGCCTCCAAAACTGCGAGAAATAAGTATCTGACATGTAAGCCACCCAGTTTATGATAATTTGTAATAGCAGCCCTACCTAAGATAGAGGAAGGGAGACTAAAGGCAGAATTAAGGCCTTAAGTTCTGTGGCATGTTGATTAAAGGTAAGCTGTTCAGATCATACTTACTGATGGCATGCAGGAAAAGTAATTTCTTTTCAAAATATTAATCAGCTGGCTAGCTACTATAACAATTCAGTCCTTACACATGGAAAAGCTTTCTTGAAATGGAGCTGTTTTAACTATCATTGTTTAACTGTGATAGATCATATGCTGATTGGAACACAGCAGGATCTTAGTATAACCTGCCAAGGGGCAGCAGGGATGAGCCATTAACTGTTCTGAGCAGTAACATCTCACATAGAGTCAGTTTTAGCTCATGGGCTGGAGATTTCTACTTTTTATTTTGATCAAGATTTATGGGAAAACATTAAGCCCATCTCTGAGGTAATGATTTCCAGTTTTTGTTTAAGATTTTCATTGTATAGGGGTGCCTGGGTGGCTCAGTCGGTTAAGTGTCCGACTTCAGCTCAGGTCATGATCTCGCGGTGTGTGAGTTCAAGCCTCGCATCGGGCTCTGTGCTGACAGCTCAGAGCCTGGAGCCTGTTTCCGATTCTGTGTCTCCCTCTCTCTCTGACCCTCCCCCGTTCATGCTCTGTCTCTCTCTGTCTCAAAAATAAATAAATGTTAAAAAAGAAAAAGATTTTCATTGTATACTACCCAAACATTATTCTTAATATTAAATAAAAATATTTTTACATGTAAATTCAATGCATTTAGGTACTCAGTGCCCCCTCCCTCTCAGAGACTCCCTATTATTTTCTGTGAAGCAGCCACTTGATTTCACAATTTTTCTGGATCTTTTTGGACTTTTGTAGACATGTACCAAATAGCAATGACTTCCTAACAGTTGCCCTTGAAATAAGTTGGAATCAATTTCTAGCAACTTTTATTCCCTCAGTAATTCTTCATACTCCTAGATTGGTATTAATTAGATATTAGCTGTTACCACAATTATACTGGATAATAGATTATCTAATCCCCAGGAGCATTCAGGAAGCATTTATTTCTTTCTCATGCATTGGTTGGGGCCAGTTCAAATTTTGCTGTTATAAACTGCCCTTAACTAGGCTTGGCTTTCAGTTGCATGTTTGATTTAGGTCAATTGTATCTTTCTTCCATCTTCCTTGGATCAGAAGCTATGTGAGGCATTGTCTTCTTATGGTAAAAGGCAGCACAAATGTGCCAAAGCCCAACAAGCCAAGAACACTTTAACCCCGTACTTATGTACTTCCACTAACATTCTGCTTGTCAAAGCAAATCACATTGCCAAGCCTAACACCAAAGAGGAAAGAAAATATGCTTTGATTCTAGTGGGAGGTTCTGCACAATCACGTGGCATATGGCATAGCTATGGGGAAAAGTTGGGAATTGGTAATAACGATGCAGTTCGCCATGCTTTACATTCTAGATCACAATTACGTGCCTTCCACACACAAAATACCTTCATTCTAATAATCTCCTTTCCCCAAACATCCCAGAATTATCATTAATTTATGGAGTCAGCTTCAAAGTCCAGGACTTTATGATTTATATCAGTTCTAGATGCAGCTTCTCCTCATCTGAAGACTTGTGAATTTCAAAGACAAATTGTCTAATCCTGCCCCATAAGAAACATTCTCCCAACACATAATTGTGAAATGGGGACAGGATAGCCACAATGAACAGTCCATTCAAAAAAAGTGACAGTGAGAGGCACATTGTCATCACTGATCCATAGTAATTCTGAAATCCCACTGGACAAATGTTGCCAGGTCTCCCTACCCTGGAGGAAGGGAATATCTCTTGATTAGGTACTGATTGTGCTCCCTGGGAATTAGGTAAGTAGGAAAGGATGTTGTATCAACTTTTGCCTTGTTGAATGTATTCAGAAGCATCAAGATTTTTGAGACAAGGAAAGAAAACACTCCTTTTTTCAATTTATTTTTGGCATTTTTTATACTTCTTTAATATGATATCTTCTAGGACGTAATCACACAGGTCTCCAGATTTGTAAAGGTCTCAATGTTATGTATACATATTCTTTCCTTTACTTTATGAAAAAAATATTTGGTTAATTTTTTGAATACGTAATATATTTTAATCGCCCAAATATCAAAAAGTATAAAAGATATAAAGTGAGCCTCCCAATATCAAAAAGTATATGAAGATATATAGAGTGAACATTTTCATCTCTTTCTTTTACACAGAATTGTAGTATAGCAAAAATATTATACAATAGTCTTTTTTTCACTTAACATATCTCACAGATTTTTCCGTATCAGTGCAGAAAGTGCTCCCTCATTCTTTAGAGCTATGTATTACTTCATTTAATGGATATACCATAGTTTTTTAGCCAGAAGTTTTTTTTTAAACGTTTATTTTTGAGAGAGAGACAGAGTGCTAATGGGGGGAGGGACAGAGAGAGAGGGAAGCACAGAATCCAAAGCAGGCTCCAGGCTCTGAGCTGTCAGCACAGAGCCTGATGCAGGGCTTGAACCCACAAACCATGAGATCATGACCTGAGCTGAAGTCAGACACTTAACTGACTGAGCCACCCAGATGCCTCTACCGTAGTTTTTAATTAGTCCTCCATCAAAAACAGTTGTGGTGTTCCAAATATTTTGCTATTACAGATAATGTTGCAATATATAATCTTGTATGCCCATCTTTATGCACATTGGTTAGTATATTTGTAGGGAAAAAAAAAACCCAAAAGTGGAAATGTTGAGTCAAAGAGTTTATGAGTATGTAATTTTGAAAGAAACTACCAAATTGCCTTTGGTGGAATTTCTAACAATATTACTCCCACTAACAGTACAGAGAGGGCCTCTTTATCTATAGCCCTGTCAACAGTATGTTAGCAGATTCTTGGAATTTGGCCAATTTCCTAAATGAAAAATGAAGTTGCATTTCTTATATTATGAATGAGGGAGAACAGATTTCATATATTTAGGAGCTATTTATATTTTTTAAAATTTATATTAACTGTTCTTAGACTGGGACCAAGTTTCATTGGGTTGTTGGATTTTGTCTTATTGCCTTAAATAGATCTTCAGTAAATGAGTATTTTGTAGGAGCTGCATGTATGCCAAGGAAATTAGTCCTTTTTAGGTTATTTGAATTGTAAATATTTTTTCACATTTATTGACTTTGTAGTTTCTAAAAAAACTATTTAGAAATTTGTTTTTCTTTAGTGTATGGCCTAATTTATCAATTTTTCTTTTATGTCTTCTATATTTTGTATAACAGCAAAACCTTTCTCTAAGGTTATAAAAAGAATTCTCATATACTTTTCTTCTAGTACTTTTACTATTTTGTTTTATTACATTTAGTCGGATCCTTTAAAAAAATTTTCTAGTGTATGTGTAGGATAGAAATCCAATTTTTTATCTATCTGGCCGCCCAGTTGTCTCAATACCACTTACTGTGTAGTCCATCTTTTTTTTTTTTTTTCAACGTTTATTTTATTTTTGGGACAGAGAGAGACAGAGCATGAACGGGGGAGGGGCAGAGAGAGAGGGAGACACAGAATCGGAAACAGGCTCCAGGCTCTGAGCCGTCAGCCCAGAGCCCGACGCGGGGCTCGAACTCACGGACCGCGAGATCGTGACCTGGCTGAAGTCGGACGCTTAACCGACTGTGCCACCCAGGCGCCCCTGTGTAGTCCATCTTTTCTCCATGAGTATGAAATGCCACTTTTATCATATACCAAGATTCTGGTTTTTGGTATCTATTTCTGAACCTTATTTTTTTCCCTGAAGCTTACAACTCTATTCATGTAATAGTTTCGTATTGGTTTCATTACTAAGGCTTTAGGATGTTTTATATGGTAGAATTACTCATTCCTCATTCTTGTTTCTAGAATTTTCCTGGATGTTCTTGTTTATTTTTCTATATAAACCTTAGAATAACTGTATGTCATTCCAAAGGAAAAAAAAAAAAATACTGACTTCTTTCGGGTGCCATTACATTTACAAATTAGCTTTGAGAAGAAGAGTATGTTTATGGTGACTTTCCTATCCAAGAACATGTATGTATTTCTATTTGTTCAGGTTGTCTTTTATGTCTTTTAGAAGCGTTTTCAAATCCTTCATGTGGTTTGCATACATTTCTGATTAAGTACTTTTCTTTCTAATTCTATGTATGGCTTAACATATGTGATGCTGAGAAGGAAGGGCTTGCTAGCTGTTTTAATCATAGCTCTACATCTAGATTCCTGCTGGATTAGAAGAAACAGATAATGTAGTAAGAAGGCAGATGAAACTTTTAAGTGCAAATAAGGGGACAGGTGGGAGGTGTAGCATACCTGGTGCTAACTAGCTTTTGTCATCCTGTCCAATGAAAGCCACCAGATTTGTCTGGAACACACAACATGGGAAAAGCAAAATGTATTTAGAAAGGCTACAGAAGGCAGAACAGTTGTCATTTAGAAGTAGATCTAAGAATTTTATCAATTAAACTTGGCTGCATATAATAGCTCTCCCAAATAACAATGACTTCAAACTAGATAAAGGTTTATTTTTCTCTCCTATACATGAGTTCCGGGTGTTGACACTCCAGCCTCGGTGTGGTAATTTCATAAACACCAGTGATCCAGTCTTCTTGTTTCTTTTTCCACTACTATCTTTAGTGCGTGGTTTCCATCTTCAAGTTTGCCTCGTGGTTCAAGATGGCTGATGAAGCTCTCACCAATATGCACATTTCAGGGATGAGGACAAAGAATGAGGAGAAGGGCAAAAAATGTGCACCACCAAGCTAAGCCAACCGTCTCCCACAGCCTCACTTTTTTAACCTCCCGCTCCACATCTGGGCAAGGGGATGCTCCCAAGTAGAGATTCTGCTACCAAGAGAGAAAGGAAAAATTGATTTCAGGAAGGCAACCTTCAATCCCTGCCACAATGAGAGCATTTTTTTTTCATTTTCTCCTCAAAGCACAGTGAGAAAGGAGAAGGAAAATACCAACAAGAAAATAGGAGAGCAAATAAAGTGAGTGCAGTTTGATTATTTTTTAGATTTTAGAATCATTTAAAACAATCTAGTGTTCAGCAAAATCTGAGCTGGAAATCACTGCTTTGGTTTTTTTAGTTTTTCTTCTTTTCTTTTTTTTTGGTTTTTGTTTTTGTTTATTTAAATTCCAGTTAGTTAACGTACAGTGTAACAGTTTCGGGAGTACAATATATGTAAGTGATTCATCACTTACATACAATACCCAGTACTCATCACAAGTGCCCTCCTTAAAACCCATCATCATTTAGCCCATCCCCCTCCCCACCTCCCCTCCAGCAACCCTGGGTTTGTTCTCTATAGTTAAGAGTCTGTTTTATAGTTTGCCTCCCCTTCTCTACCACTTGCTTTGTTTGGTTGGGTTGTTTTGTTTTGTTTTGGGTTTGGGTTTTTTGGTTTTTTAGTTTTTAACTTTCAAATGTTTTCAAGGGGAATTGGGTCACATGTTCTCTTTTCCTTCTTTAGACTTAAGGAACCTCAGTAAGGAGTTAAAGCATAATCCCCAAAGGGCACAGTTTGTACAGGGCTCACAAAGATGATTAAGACACAGGCTCTGCCTTTGGATTCAAAGGGCTTCCATAAAATATAGATGATGTTTTTTTTCTTTTTGGAAGCCACCAGACTGATCAGAGTTAGAAGCAGCTTCCTGAGGGGGCCTGAGGGAAAGCTTGGGTAGGTGTTAGAGGGTGTTTTTTTATCCTGCGAGTCTTGTAGTAGAGCTATGAAAGAGAGAGACAGATGGGGGAGGGGAGCAGGAAAGGAGGAAGATGGAGAACATAAAATGTATTATTTACAATCTGGGTGAAAAAGCTTCAAATACTACCTTAGAGGGCAAAAGTAATCTGTCGATGCAAGAGGACTGAGGACACTGACCCTCCAAGTCCTTCACATTCAAAACAACTCTGGCACCTGAAGCTTCACTCACCTGGACAAGGAGTTCTGGGGCTGATTTCAATTCGCAGAGGCTACATTCTATTATAGAATTCAGATATTCTCATGTGTAATATAATTTTATTCCTTAAATGACTATAAATACACTAAAATGTTACATTAAACTTTAGGTTCTCAACTGTAGCCTTTTAAGATTTTTCAGTATATTCAAAACAGTATGCAAATAAAGTGATAAGGTTTTCAATTCACTTATTCCTTAGAATATCTACCTTTTCTTCCCTTTTTTTCCTTTTTGCTGTTATATTGCATTTGTTATATTACTTTCCATGGTAAACTACAAGAACTTGCATGGTAGCATGGAAAACATATTTTTAAAAGGAATTAGGGCAACCAAGATGTCTTGCAGTAGGTGAGTAGATAATGGTAGCACATGCAGACACTGGAATGTTATTCACTGTTAAAAAGAAATGAGCTATCAAGCCATACAAAGACATGGAGGAGAGTTAAGTGCATATTACTAGGTGAAAAGAGCCAATCTGAAAAGACTACATACAATATGATTCCGATTATATGATATTTTGGAAAAGGCAAAACTGTGGAGACACCAAAAAGATCAGTGGTTACTGGGGATTGCAGGGAGGAAAGGACAAATAGAGCAAAGGATATTTAGAGCAGTGAAACTTCTATATGTTACTGTAATGACAGATACATGACATTATGCATTTATCAAAACCTATTGAATGTACAACACCAAGAGTGAACTTTAATGTAAACTGTGGGCTTCTGGTGATATGATGTGTCCGTTCCATCAATTGTAACAAATGTACCACTGTGGTGGGGGATGTTAACAGTGTGGGAGGCTGTACAAGTGTGGAGCAAAGCCTATATGGGAAATCTCTACTTTCTGCTCAATTTTGATGTGGACCTAAAACTGTTCTAAAAAAAAAAGTCTATTTGAAATATTTAAAAAGAAATTAGGGATTAATATAAGAATTGCAATCAGGGATAATTATAGGGAATTCTAGAAATCATTGGGTAATTCCATGGAGTAACTGCTGAAAAAGCCTGACGCTAATGCTCCATCTGAAGGATTGAAGCCACCATTTGTGATGTGTTATATGGGACTGATAAATAAGACACAAGAGGAAAAAAAACGTAAACTTTACCACATCCTGTTCTATCAGTGGCCTTGCCACTGCTCATTTTGGTTTTACTCTGCTGAGTGCCTGTTGCTTCTGAACTTTCATTTCCTAACAGAAACTCTGAGCCTTTGCTGCTTTACTAAATTTCATTTTTAAACATAGTCTTTCTTTTTTTTTTTTTTTAATTTTTTTTTTTCAACGTTTATTTATTTTTGGGACAGAGAGAGACAGAGCATGAACGGGGGAGGGGCAGAGAGAGAGGGAGACACAGAATCCGAAACAGGCTCCAGGCTCTGAGCCATCAGCCCAGAGCCCGACGCGGGGCTCGAACTCGCGGACCGCGAGATCGTGACCTGGCTGAAGTCGGACGCTTAACCGACTGCGCCACCCAGGCGCCCCTAAACATACTCTTTCTTAGGAATATTAACATAGACACCTCTCTTACAAACACAACATTTAAAGAAAATCAGAGTAGGGGCACCTGGGTTGCTCAGTCAATTAAGCATCCGACTTTGGCTCAGGTTATGATCTTACCGTTCATGAGCTTGAGCCCCATGTCGGGCTCTGCTTCCAAGTCTGTGTCTCCCTCTCTCTCTCTGCCCCTCTCCCACTCGTGCTCCGTCTCTCTCTCTCTCTCTCTCAAAAATAAACTTTAAAAATAAAAAAAGAACATCATAGCCCCCTAAATAATTTGTTTCTCTCTCAGAGAAGGCAACAGAGCTACAGATGGTATGTTCAGTGAGCCGAGAACTTGGGGCTGAGAAGCTATTAATTCTTACAGCAGCTCTTCTACTAATGGTTTTATGGTCCCCAGAATTGATGTCATTCAGAGTCTGCTTCATACACTATAAATCTATAAAATGAGAAAAATAAAATTAGCTCTTGTATTTTAAGAGTATTTACAGCACTATAAGCCTAAGCTATTGTATTAGTAATCTATTGCAATGTAACAAATTACCACAAATGTAGTGACTCAAAACAACATAAATTTATTGTTTCACAGTTTCTTTGGGTGAGGTGTTAGGCACAACTTATCTGGATTCTCTGCTCTGGGTCTCACCTGATTGAAATCCAGATATGGGCCACCAAAATACTGAAGTACTTACCAAAGAAATAATTTTTCTAAATTTTTATTAAGTAGTCCTTCTCAATAAGTTTTGATGTCTTCCCTGGATACAGTAGCATCTGCAGAGAGCCACCCTAGATTTTTCATTCCAATTATCTTCAGTTTAGAAATGTCTGTTGAGTACCTCTTAGTTGTCAGTTCAAGGTATTAGAAATACTAGATGAATAAGAGGACCTTATCTTAGGAAATGAATGACCTAGTAGTGAAACAAATTGGGGAAGGATGTTGAGGGAGATCAGGCCTGAATCATTTTGAGAAGAGGAAAGAAACTTAGACTAACTGCCAAGATCAATTGTCTTGATCCTACAACTAGTGAGTAACTGGAAATTCTCTGCAAATGATAAATTTGTCATGGGCAGCTGTTGTAGTCTATGAAGTAGAGTCTATGAATCAGTCTGCAGAGGTCATCTGAGTTGATGAGGACCGTTACAAGCCTTAAAGGCTAAAAATGATATTCTCAATGAAAGACAAAGTACAAGCAGCAGTTTTATGATAGTGTTGGTAGTTGGGAAGATATAGCCTTGTTCACCCAGCCGATAAGGGAGATGAAATTCTGAGAGAGGATCAAAGGGCAGGTGAAGATTTTTCCAAACATAATTATGCAAAGGAAGTAAAGATTCTAGGGGGTAGAATTGTATGTTGAAAGATTCAAGAAGCTACTGGTGCCATCTTATATCTTGAACTCCAGGTAGAACCCCAGAGATTGTAGCTGCTAACTCTTGTCAGCTCTGTGTCCTTGTCCAGTCCTTTCCCGTTTCCTCTAATTCTGAATTAATTCATGCTGGAATTGAGTATCTTTCAGGAGGGAGACCTAGGAATTTTGGTGATGATGGAGGTCATGTTCCAGGGCTTGTAGTATAATTAAACTTGTACCTAAAGTAACATTAAAGGGCTTTCTCTTTAGAATGGCGAGGATGACATTTGTCATCTATAAGTTAGGGAAGAGAGTCTCTGATGGGAGTTTGGGCAGAGGCAGTGGTGTGCTTTTCTTTTCCCTGAGGGTGGGAAGTAAGAGTCCAGATGTTCAGGAAGGTAGAGTTGGCAATAAGTTGAACCTTGCCTGGCTTAACCTGGGATGTAAGATTGTCCAGTAAATGGGTTCTCAAAGGGAGCTCCGTGGTTAAGGTCTTAAAAGTCACATGAGATCACACAATGTCTCCTTTCCTGGGGCCTTTTGAATAGTAACAGATAACCAGGAAGACTGGTATAATGAAATGGATGGTGCTTCTTGACTTTTTACTTCCCTCAGGAGGTAGCCTGTGAAAGACAGTCCCAAGGGCACATGATACAAAGTCTCTTGGCTGCAGAAGCAAGAGTCCAAATATCTCCTAGGGCATTGTTTCTCAAACATATATGATCATATGAATCATCTGGAAATCTTTTTTTTTTTTTCAACGTTTATTTATTTTTGGGACAGAGAGAGACAGAGCATGAACGGGGAGGGGCAGAGAGAAGGGGAGACACAGAATCGGAAACAGGCTCCAGGCTCTGAGCCATCAGCCCAGAGCCCGACGCGGGGCTCGAACTCACGGACCGCGAGATCGTGACCTGGCTGAAGTCGGACGCTTAACCGACTGCGCCACCCAGGCGCCCCGAATCATCTGGAAATCTTATTAAAATGTAGGTTAGCAGGATGGAGTTGATGAGAATTTGCATTTCTAACAAGTTCCCAAGTGGTACTGATGCTTCTGATCCACAGACCTCAGTTTAAGTAGCAAAACTTTGGAGCACTAGAATAGGGAAAATAAACCTTAGATGTCATTATGGTCTTCATACATTATAAAGCTGCAAAATAAAAGGAAATTTGGTTTATCCCTTGCAGCTGAAGTAGGAATTAAAGAACTCTTCAGAAATACCTATAGATGCACAGAAAAAACAAAACCTGAAAAGACACATTTGCTGAAGCAAATCTTTAAAGAGCACATCAGGAAAGAATGGGAAATGTGGCAGTTGCTAGAAAAGCAGACAAATCTAACTCCATTATCCTCCAACTCTGAAGGATATGATCTTCTGTTTTAGTTTTAGGGGCAACTTAATACCATCTGGTTAAAGAACTGTGTCACACTCTCACACCCCATTCTTCTCCCATCCCACCCCCTCATGCCCTGCCATTCAGCCCATAGCTGCCACTGGCTCTCAACTACTTCTATACAGTAAGGAAGAACTGAAGGTTCCTGGCCTGTGAATGAATTTTAGACTTGGTTGTCAAATAATCTAGAGTGATCCGGGTGAGGGTGAGGGGTGAGTAATGAAATCTCCCTAGGGGTGGAGTAATGGTGCAAGGCTGATTAGAAGATAGCTTCAGTATCCTTCATTGTAATAGGTTATTTGAATATTTAATGCAATGCAATTCAAGGATCACCAGAGAATTTGTATTTCTCTTAAAACTTAGTGCAGTAAAACTTCCCTTGTATAATAGATGCTGTTGTAATGCAATCTTGGAAACAGTTTTCAAAGTTCATAAGGGTTGCAAAAGTTCTACTTGATCTGTTCACATATACAAATGTGACTTCCCCTGCTCCTCTTTCTACTGCTATTTATATCAGCTGTCCTACAGATCAGCTTTCTTTGCAGTATCTGATATAAATAACCACAGTTCTCTATAATCTGCTCAAGATTTCCAGGTAGCTCATGGACTGATATCTGGTTATTTATATTTATGATTTGGTGGTGATATGCTTTTATTACTAATATAAATTAATACTTTTCAGATAAAATACAATGAATATTATACCTGAACTCAATGATTTTATTAAAAAACCACTCTTCCTAATGAGCAGATAAGCTGAGTTTGGACACTACAGGGACATTTAGAAACAAGTAGCAGTGGTGGTCTTTTGAGGCCATGCCCTTGAGTTGGAATTTTCATGAGAAACTTCAAATGAAATCCAAATGCAGAAATGAACATAACGTACTCAGTAGAGTGCAGCTGTCTGATTGGCCCCCAGTCTGCGGTTAACTTTCAGACCCAAAGAGTGTAGGCGTCTGCTTATTTCCATGCCCCTAAGAGAAACCTGAAATATTCTTGCTTCTTTGAGATAAATATCAGTCAACAAAACCTGGAATATGAAATTCTTTTTAGGGTGAAACCAACCAGTAATATTTTTATCTTGAAATTGTCCAGGTTAAAGCCTACTCTGTCTCTTCTACACAAAATTCTGCAAAAACATTTGATCATTCTAACTACTTTAGTTGTGTTTTGATCTGAAATGCACTCTTGATTTTAGGAAATGTAGCAATAGAGGATTTAAAAACCAAAGTATGGAAAGAAGTGTAACTGTATACATAAAAGCAGTAATCAGTAGGGTATAGTTTTTCTCTACTGGTAAAAAGTCCAAATATTATTAAATATAATTATTAAATTATTAATAATATAATGAATTTTATTAAGCATTTTTTATGATTTTAGTCGTTAAAATGTAATTTAATTATGTTAACAGAGCTTTAATGGAACTTAATCTAACATTACCATGCAGCTTCAAAATTTGAATTTTTAAATAAATTTGTAGTAAATACAAAACTATTTTTATTTTTTATTATACAATACAATGGATGAAAACAGAACATAATAGCAATTTCACAAATTCAATTTATTAACATCTCTAGTAGTAACCATACCAGTATGATTCTTCAATAAACATATGCCCTTTTAAAATCCAGATCTTGCCCTTGCTATTAAGACCATGCTTATATTCATGTTGTATCTATCACGAGCATATTATAAAGGAAAGACTGCTAGACAGGATTCAACTCTATGGTTTGTATTCTTACCAGATTCATAACACTGAGCCTTAGCTTTCTGTTTGGTGACCTGGTAATTCTAATCTAAACCATGCCTATTTTATGGAGAAGTATTAACTGAGATGGAAATAAAGTATTGGATTCAGTGTGAAGTTTTGTTATTGTATCTCTCCTGATAGGCTAGGTTTTGCTGCAATAACAAAAGAAAAATTAAGCCCAGATCTCAATGGCTTGAAACGTGGAAGCCTAGGGGCGCCTGGGTGGCTCAGTCGGTTAAGCGTTCGACTTCAGCTCAGGTCACGATCTCGTGGTCCCTGAGTTCAAACCCTGCTCTGGGCTGATGGCTCAGAGCCTGGAGCCTGCTTCCAATTCTGTGTCTCCCTCTCTCTCTGCCCCCCCCCATTCATGCTCTGTCTCTCTCTGTCTCAAAAATAAATAAACGTTAAAAAAAAATTTAAAAAAAGAAACATGGAAGCCTATTTCCCTCTCACGCTTCACATCTACAGAAGTTGAGCTCATTGTAATCTTATGAGACTCAGGCTAAGGAATGCTCCATGCTAATATGTGCTTCCACAATCACTAGGTGAGGGAAGGTGAGGGAAAGATGCGGGCAGATCACGCACTGGCACTTAAAACTTTCTCCCCAAAATGACATGCCAATTCTCACATTTCATTGGCCAGAGCAAGTCATATGGCCACCACGAACTTCCCAGTGAGACAAGAGGGGAAGTGCAAATATCTATATATCTATATCTATATGATAAAAAGTATGAAGAAAGGTAGAGGGACACCACCCCTGCTGAGGAATCCTACAGCTAGAGTAAGGAAGATTTTTGAGAAACATGAGTTAAGAACAGGATATTGAAAAATAGAAGGGGCATGGATTTCTGGAGAGGAAGTGATGCACTGAAATACAAAGAAGAAAAATTCCTTCCAGAAATTCTGATCTGGGGGCTCTTCTCAATGAGTACATTTATATTGTTTTTGTGAAAATATCAGGGCCTTTTAATCTAATGACTCAGCTTTTTGTGTCTGTTTCTCTTGCACTTTGTGTTATCGCTTTACCATTTAAAAGTCTAGCAATGACAGAAATTTTGGAAACTATGCACATTTCAATGAGTGCGATCACTCCTTAAAACTGTAAAGATTAGTTAGGGAATCATTGGGTACTCCATACTTCTTTTGTCAACTGTAGTCAATTGCTTGCATCATGCTCTCCAAACTTAGCAATTCATTGTAGTATCAGATCAATAAGTGATTACATGTTTAAATCAAATAAATGTGTGTAACTTGCACACTCATTGCAATTTCTGGGAGCCACTGCCAGTGTTCAGCATTGTCATTCAGTCATGGCAGCAGTCAAGGCTAAGATCAGGTAGGGTACTTATAACTTAATTTTCCTAAATTTTAACCTTATATTTATGAGAATATTGCAGTCATGCTGTCTTTAAACTGAGTTTATGTTACTTTGGAATTAAAGCAACTTTTTAAGACAGAAATTAGGTGTCACCTTGATGCCAATCATAGTGAATTTCCAACTCTTTTTAAAGGAAGTGGTTTTTTTTCTTTTTCAAGGGCTGCCATAACAAATTACCATAAACTGGGTGGCTTAAAACAAGAGAAATTTATTCTTTCATAGTTCTGGAGGCCAGAAGTCTGATATCAAAACGTTAGAAGGCCATATTTCCTCTGAAGACTCCAAGGAAGAATCTTTCCTTGCCTCTACCTAGCTTCCTGTGGTTGCCAGCAATCTTTGGTATTCCTTGGCTTATAGAGTCAATGCTACAATCTGCCTCTGTCAGCACGTGGCTGTTATCCTCCATCTTGCCCTGTGTAACTCCGTGTCTCTCTCTCCAGCTTGTTCTCTACTTATAAAAAGACACCAGTCATTGGATTTAGAGCCCAACTGTAACCCAGTGTGACCTCATCTTAACTATATTACATCTGCAAAGACTATTTCCAATAAGGTCATATTCACAGGTCCAGTAGGTTAAGATTTCAACATATCCTTGCAGGGGGGTGGGGGTATAATTTAACCCACAACAATGACATTATTGAAACTTCTCTGTAATTTTGTGGGAAAATTCTGTGGAATACCTCTGCTCCCAGCCCCCAAATGCATGACATAGACTAATTTCACCAAGATCATTCCCTTTGTTTCTGATTGCCAGTTTATTTAAAATTCTACATTATTGTTTACTTGCCCTAAGACCTGGTTCCTTGATAACAACTCTTCTCTTCCTCTTGATTCTCTCAGTGGGACTTGTCAAACTTTTACCTTGTTTCTAAAAGCATTGGGAGACAGTTCAGACGAACCAGAGTAGACATGCCAATGATCAAGGGTGAGTCACTGTTTCCCCCCTCTGTCAGGGATTTGCTGACAGATACTAATGGTAGCTGTCATTGAACTAAATCTGCAGCAATGGTGAAAGAAAACAAAGTTTGCACTGCTTTTAATAGAGATACTTAGACTTGTTTTTCCTTCTTCCTCTTCAACAACTACACTGGACAAATTTAGCTAAGTGCTTTTTAAAAATCTAAGCAGGATCTTGGAGCACCATCTTTTCCTTCAAAGTAATGTTAATATAATTTTGAGTATAAGAATAAAGAAAAAGTTAGAAATTTCCATTTTAGATTACAAATTGAGATCCAGTGCAGCATCCTTTTATATTATACTCTTTGAAACTAATACATACCATGTATTACATATACCTATAGTAATTGCCCAAAGTAATAAAATGACTTGATTCTACCTGGCAGAACTGCAAATCATTTTACTTATAGTAACAAAAGATGATATGTTGTATTGTAAACCTTGCCTAGAAGGAGATAGGGTGTGGATTTTGAGATCTCTTAAGGATTATATTATTTTGTAATTCTAATACTTGTCCTTAGCTTAAGGGTTCATGACCTTAAGGTCCAGAACTTGGATAGAAAAAGATACATTTTTATGTTCACTAACTGTGATATTTGATATCTTCTTAATTATGAATGTAAGCAACAAACTATTGTATTATTGGCCACCAATAGAAATCATAGATTATTGGGGCGCCTGGGTGGCGCAGTCGGTTAAGCATCCGACTTCAGCCAGGTCACGATCTCGCGGTCCGTGAGTTCGAGCCCCGCATCAGGCTCTGGGCTGATGGCTCAGAGCCTGGAGCCTGTTTCCGATTCTGTGTCTCCCTCTCTCTCTGCCCCTCCCCCGTTCATGCTCTGTCTCTCTCTGTCCCAAAAATAAATAACGTTGAAAAAAAAAATTAAAAAAAAAAAAAAGAAATCATAGATTATTTTTGAATTGCATCTCAATTATTTAAAATATCTCATATCCTATGTACCCATCACTATTTCAAAATTATGTTAGCTCCAACACATAATGCTAGTCCTTATTTTTTTTGTATTAATAATTATTTTAATATTTTGTTAACTATTTTTATAATTGGTTTTCATTGTAATGTCTTTATTTTATGCATTAAAAAAAAAAATGGCTCTACAGACTTCATGGACTGCCAGAATGGCCCATGACACAAAAACAGAGCCTCTGGGCTAGTTTAAGTACCCTCTCTTTCACAATGGCAGGTTAAACAACAGGCTCAAATGTCAGCATTAAATAATACAACTTCATTTTATTTTCAGTAAATCAGTTTATTCATCATCTGAATTTTTTTTAGACTATTATGATACCTAGCTTTGGACTACATGAATTAAGATACAAGGTCTTAAAAATGGAAGTATAACATAATTCTTGTTCTCAATGATATTACACTTCAGTCAGTTACATAGCACATGAATTCCCATTGTTTGTGTATCTCAAAATAATAACATATTTAAAAATTTTTTAATGTTTATTTATTTCTTTTTGAGAGAGAGCAAACAAGCACAGTGGGGGAGGGGCAGAGAGAGACAGAATCCAAAGCAGGCTCCAGGTTCTGAGCTATCAGCACAGAGCCCGACGTGGGGCTTGAACCCACAAACTGTGAGTGAGATCATGACCTGAGCCAAAGTCAGACGTTGACCCGACTGAGCCACCCAGGTGACTCAATAATAACTTATATTTATATAAGGCTTTTAAAAATGTTTTCCAAATGCTTTCCTACATAATAAAAACTTATTGGAAACCATCAACAGAGTTGTTAAATTGGCAGAGTAAGATCTTACCAGTTTACAAGGAAAGAAGTGACTTTCCCTTAAGCAGAGAGAGATGGGCGTAAGTAAAGGGTCAACTCTTCCAAATTGTAGTGCAGCGGGACAATCACTTCACATCACTGTTTCCTTAGAAAAATTCTACATTAGAAAATCCTTAGTCTTTTCAGTGTCTAGTCTACACATTTCTATAAAAGTATAAGATAGCTTATTAGGAATAAAATGGACCTGAGGACCTTGGAAAGAGCAAAGACAAAGAAGGGGAATGATGGTGGGTTCGGAAAGTAGTTGCTGTCCATGAAGTTTGATACAGTTGATGTGCAATTGTTTTTATCTCAACATTTTTCTAAGTGCAAATACTCAACAAAAACTAGGAAAAGAGATAGAGTCAAGTGGAGATAAACCCAGCTTCGCTTCCATATCATCCAGTTGATTGTAACCTTCCTGTAAAGGAATAGTCCCTAGCGTCCTCTTTATTCAAGAATTGTTTTATAGACCAAGAGCTTGTTAGGGCATTACTTGGCAGCCTATTATAAATGAAATTCTTGAGCCCAGACCTACTGACTCAGAATTTGCATTTTAATGAGATCCTTGAGTGATTTGAATGTACATTGAAATTTGAGAAGCACTGATTACTTTAAGTTCAACTATAATAACCACGACATTATTAAATTCCTACACCTTACTCTCATGGTTTCAGTTTTTAGCTGTTGTTTGTACCTTCATCAGGAGATATGAGGCCCATACTAATAAAAATGCATTTAATAATTACTTTGGGTGGAAATCTCATTAAATCAGGCAAATGTTCCTGAAGAGCTTGTAAACAGATTTTCATAATGGAGAACACAGTATATTAGAAAAATCAGCCCCTGTGAGACCACAAACTTGCTAGGAAAGCTTGGTGAACATAAGTGGTGAATATTTAGAGGGAGCAAGAAGGCCCATGTATTGCATTTAGGCAAATCATAAGTACATGGTATGCCAGGGAAAATTAGTATTTTTCCCCGCACGAGGTCTGACATGTTCACACATGAATGTATTTCATTCAGAAAAAGTGAAGGCTCTAGAATGGCACAGTCGGGTTTTATGAGAAACAGATGTGTCGTGGTTCACCCACTCCCTGACCACCTGTGGTTTCCCCATGACTCAACTTTCTTGAATAAAGGGAGTTAACTCTTGGATCTTAAACAAATTCTAAATTACATATTTATTTTCTTCCTTCTCATATTTCTCCTCACTGCTCATTGCCATGACAGAACCTTACAATTCAGAGAAGTTTGAATAAACTACAGAAAGAATTCTCAACTCTAAAGCATTTTCATTTAAAGGCAAGTCCTCATTCTGATATTTACATTGAGGTTCTGTTAAAAGTTCAAACAGAATACTAATTTAACCAGCCAATTAGAAAGGGTGTTTTTTGTTTATAATTTAAAGCCACCTGGTTGTGAGATGTTTCTACTTACTGTTTGTTTATTAGTTGGGGGTAGGAATTATTCTCATTTAAAAATACACTTTCATGCCATTGGTCAGTCACTTAATCCTCAGCTACCACTATTCATGGAATAATGTGGGCAAATTAAAATCATCAATATTCTGTAAACTTTAGTACCTGCTATTAAAACTTCCTCTACACCTCTTCCTCCAATTGCTCACAAGTAGCCAAAAGGAAGGATTTGAACTTCATTAGATTTTATTTCTCCTGCCATGCTCTGCTTTCCATTCCACAGAAAATGGGCAGGGAAATGGTCCAAACATAGGTATGTGAATGGAAAAATACAATATGCAAAAAAGTCCACATAGGGAACAGTCACTGATACTTGAACAGTCATTGACAATATTTTTAAAATATTTTTATTTCCACTTATATAATCAATTTAGGGTTGTTTTGACATTACCATTGAAGCATTTGGTTATTCTTTTCACAGGATATTTTGTAAATTTATTTCTTCAGAAAGCATTATCTAATTAAAAGCAAACGTATAAATTAATGTAGCCTGTCAAGGAAGCTCCCACCATTCGTGGTCAAATTATAATTGCAGTTGACGACACTTCCAAAAAAAGCAAAACTGTTTTTTGAGATCTATAATTACCTCATTGTTTATCATTTTAAAACTTAAATGCAAAGAACGTGGATTTAAATTCCATAAAACTTTGGTCTGTATATCTTGGTATCAAAATGCTGTCCAAAATAGCAAATGGCAAATTTTACATACTTCTTACAAATGGAGAAACACGAGTGACAAAAAAGCAAATAACCTGAATACAATGTGAGTCCTTCACAAACTTTGAAAAGGACTTCCAAATGCATTTCATAAGGTGTTTTGTGAATTCAAATGCACTACGTCTAACCGGTGGGAAAGAGTGCCCTGGAAATAAATAATTTATGAAGTCTGATATGATTAGGTATTAATTATTTAGCAGTAAAGATTTACCAGAAATCAATTTCAATGTCATTTTGAGTTTTCAGAAAATATCTTATTTCAGTACAGTAGGTTTGGAAACTTAGTACTACTAAAAGTTTACTCAGGAGTCTGATAGCTCTTAGTGAATTATCAATGTATTTTGGGATTTATTAATTTTATAAGCAATAAAATCAGGTGATGGTAGATTTTGATCGGACTGAGTTATAGAAAAATGATGAGCTTTTATTGAAGTTGAAGTGATTTTTCATGTTGCCACAGTATGATACATTTCAAGTCCATTTGATTAAAAAACCCCACAACACTAATGTGGTATATATATACAATGAAATATTTCTCAGTCATCAAAAAGAATGAAACCTTGCCATTTGCAATGACATGGATGGAGCTAGAATGTATTATGCTAAGTGAAATAAGCCAATCAGAGAAAGACCAGTACCATATGACTTCATTCATATGTGGAATTTAAGAAACAAAACTTATGAACATATGGAAAGTGGGGAGGGGAGAGAGAAAAGAGGGAAACAAACCACAAGAGACTCTTAATGATAGAGAACAAACTATGCGTTGACAGAGGGAGGTGGGTGGGAGATGGGTGATGGGTACTAAGGAGAGCACTTGTTGTGATGAGCACTGGGTGTTGTATGTAAGTGGTGAATCACTGAATTCTACTCCTGAAGCCAATGTTGCACTATATGTTAACTAAAATTTAAGTTAAATAAATAAATAAAATTAAAAACCACAACACTAACATTTCAGAATGCAAAGTCACAGTATATGATCAAATATCCTCTGATACATTAAAATCACCGAATTTGAAGTTAAAATGCTTTGAATTAAATAGATATATAATAAAACTGCCTGATCCATTTGGTCACACTTACACTGATTTTGTATCTTATAAGCAAATCTACTAATGCTAGCTGGTTGCTACTGATGCTAAAAGGTTATAACTTGCCCAGAATAAATCATTTTACCTAATTATAGCACCCTAAAAAAAGAACCAGTCCTTCATTCTAACTCTTCAACGTATAATTTAGTGAGTTTCATCAACTTTTGTTACTCAAAAATATCTTCAGAGTATTCCAGTTGACCAAGATGTTATTTTAGATGTTTGCTTTGATGGAGCTAGCAGTGAAATACAAAAGCTAACATATGGTTTTTACCATTAAGAAGTATGCAAGTAGCTCAGTAGAAAATCCTGCCCCAAATTAGCTTTAATACAAGAAGGGCTATCCAAAGGCATAGTGGGGAGGGAAAGGCATAGAAGGACAGTAAGAAAAAACGTTAGAACTGGGTTGTAAGTGATAGACAATGCTTTTTTTTTTTTTTTAATTTGTTTTTCAACGTTTATTTATTTTTGGGACAGAGAGAGACAGAGCATGAACGGGGGAGGGGCAGAGAGAGAGAGAGGGAGACACAGAATTGGAAACAGGCTCCAGGCTCTGAGCCATCAGCCCAGAGCCCGACGCGGGGCTCGAACTCCCGGACCGCGAGATCGTGACCTGGCTGAAGTCGGATGCTTAACCGACTGCGCCACCCAGGCGCCCCTAGACAATGTTTTTAATGAAAATGTTGAAAGGTAATTCCAAAGGACAGGGTACAGGGTGAGCCAAGGCATGGACTCATGAAAGTACAGGGTACATTTAGGTAATGAGTCATCTGATATGATTTGGGCTCAGTGTGGAAAAAAGGGTTGAAAATGTTGGTTGAAGCCAGATGAGAAGGCTTGAATGACATGCTATAGAGTTAAAGACTATTCTTACAGGCAATGAAGGACCAAGAAAGAATTATCGGTGAGTTTGGTGAGATTTTCTGTTACCCAGTCACATTCACATTGGTTGTAAAAAAGAGAAATGTAAGAAAATATACATATTTAGGATACAAAAGCATCAAATAGTTTGAATCACTTAAAATTATTGTTTTCGAAAACCAATAACTGTCAAATGTCACCAATGTCATAAATTCATCCTAGACAGGAAAACTATATACCCATTGTGAATGTTTGAATGTTACTTATAAATTAATAAATAGAATTTAGTGCAATTCTTACCGGCTAAAAAAAATCACTTTCATCTAAGAAGAGTTCTTATTTTTTGTTACAACAGACAAAGGATGTCAAACATTAAAATATGTAGGATAATAGGAGGAAACTTTGAGATTTGGGGGTAGAAATAGTGGTAGAAACCTTATTTTTGGTTTTAATCTTTCTTTTTTCTGATACTGAATTCATGAATAGAGCAGAGTTCGTAATTAGCATCTCTATATGTAGTTAGCTTTATTTAGGGGTGTTTTCCCTCTGAATGTTCTACAAAACGCCATGTCAGATACTAATGTATTTTCTAGGTTTTGGTGATATGGTAAAACTGTATTAAGCATCCTCATATAGGTCTTTGTGTTTTACTTGGGTAAATATGTAGGAGAGGGAATTCTGGTTTTTATGGTAAGTGTGTGCTTAGCTTTATAAGAAACTGTCAACTATTTTTTCAAAGTGGGTATATCACTTTGTATTACAATTAACAATGAATGGAGTTTCAGTTGCTCAAAACCTAAACCAGGACTTGGTAGCAACAGCTTTAAAAATTTTAACTCTTCTAATTGTTATATAATAATATTTTATTATAGTTTTAATTTGCATTTCTCTAATGATGCGTTAACCTAATGATGGTGAACATTTTTGCATATGTTATTTACCACCCATTGTTGCCCATTTAAAAAAATGGCTTCTTTGTTTTTATTATTGACTATATTAGTTCTTTAAAAATTCAGAATGGAACAGTTTTTTATTAGACCTATATTTTCACTCCGCCTATTGGCATTATAATAGTGAGAACAGAGAACAGTCTTGCATGTTTTTGACCTTAGGTGAAAACATTTTTTCTTTCACCACTAAATGTAAAGTTAATCGTAGGTTTGTTGTGAGTGTCCTTTATCAAGTTGAAGAAATTTCTTCCTTATTTCTAGTTTACTGAGGATTATGAATGGATCCTGAATTTTGTCAAATGTTTCCATATCTATTGAAATGATTATATTTTTATTAGTATTGGTTTTGGTCAGCTGAATATTGAATCGATCTGGCATTTCTGGGATAAACTCACTTTGGCCTAAGGTATTATTTTTTTCACACCACTGAATTTGATTTGCTAAAATATAGAATATATTTTATATCAGTGATTCTTAACTGGGGACAGTTTTGTTCCCCAGGAGACATTTGGTAATATCTAGAGACATGTTTTTTGTTTTTCTTAGGACGGGGAGGATTTGCTACTGGCATCTAGTGTGTAGCAGCTTAGAATGCTGCTAAATTACACAAGAAATCTCCCCCACAACAAAAGAAATGATTTGGCTCCAAATGTCAATAGTGGCAAGTTTAAGAAATTCTGCTTTATAGGATTTCAAATCTTTAAAATTTGTTCACATTTGCTTCATGGCCTAGAATATGACTATTGGTGAGTGTTCAATGTACACATGGAAAAAAAAGTTAATTCTCTTGATTAGGGGACTATTGCATACATGTCAGTTAGGTAACTTTGGTTGATAGTATTGTTCCAATCTTCTGTATCCCTATTGAATTTTTATCTATTGTATAGATTGCTGAGAGGAGTGTGGCCATCTCCACTGGTAACTGTGAAGTCTTCCCTTCTTTCAGTTCTATCGGTTTTTGCTTCACATATTTTGAAGCTATGTAGTTAAGTACATTCAGGTTTTTATAAATTCTTGAAAAATGAACCTCTTCATCATACATGAGGTCACTCTTATTCCTTTAATACTTCTTGCTCTAAATCTACTCTTTTTTAAATTAATATAGCTACTCCAGTTTTCTGTTGATTGGTGATTATGTGATGTATTTTTTCATCCTTTAATTTTTAACCTGTCTGTGTCTCTGTATTTAAAGTGTGCTTTTGGGGAGCCTGCATGGCCCAGTTGGTTAAGCATCCGTCCGACACTTGGTTTTGGCTCAGGTCATGATCTCATTCATGGTTTTGTGAGCTCGAGCCCTGTATCCAGCTCTGCGCTGACAGTGGGGAGACTGCTTGGGATTCTCTGTTTGCCCTCTCTTTGCCCCTACCCCACTCACCCTGTCTCTGTCTCTCCCAGAATAAACAAATAAACTTAAAAAAATAAAATAAAGTGTGCTTTTGTACACATCATCTAGTTGGGACTTTCTTTAATTCATGTTGACAGTTTTGGTCCCTTAATGCATTTAGAGCATTTACATTTAATGTGATTATTTTCATGATAGGTTTAAATATATTATATCACTAGTTGTTTTCTATTGATTCCATGTGTTCTTTTTTTCTTTTTCTTCTTTTCCTCACTTTGGATTAATTAAAGTTGTTTTTTTTTTTTTATGATTCTATTTTATCCCTATTATTGGCCTATTGTTTTTGTTCCTCTTTTAAATTTTTTTTAGTAGTTGTTCTGGGGTTTACAATTTACATCTTTAACTTAGCAGTGTGCCTTCAAGTATTTTTACACCATTTTGTCTGTAGTGTAAGAACCTTACAACACATATTATATTTACTCCTTCCCATCTTTTGTGTTGTTGTTATCATCCATTTCACTTCTTTAGATAACCTCGCAATACATTGTTACTATTTTTGTTTTAGGAAGCCATGTAATCTATATAAGTGATTAAAGATGAGAAAAAAAATCTTCATATGTACCTTTATTTTTTCCATTTCCAGTGCTGTTTATTTATTTGTATAACTACAAATTCCATCTGGTATCTTATGCATTCTATCTAAAGAACCTCCTTTCACTTTTCTTATGCCATAGATTTGTTGGCTTCATGGCTATCCCTCAGCATCTGGTCACCTTCTGCATACTTCTGCCACAGCAGGGCCCTTTCTCTGTTCCTGTTCCCAATCTTTGTCATGAGCACCTAATGGAGGCCCATGGACAAAAGTTTATGAGCAAATGTGGAATCCCCTGTGCCTGGAGTTCTGTTAGTTCATGCTTGTCCTAATTTCTTCTTACTTCTCTATACCATCACTCCTTCTTTCTTCCATGCTTTGCCAAAGATAAAATACTTGTGTGTCCCTTTTAAAGAAACTTGTCACTCTTTGGAATTCATTTTACTTGGTTGTCTTACATTAAGGAAAGTTGTGGTTTTGTATATCATCTGGCATTTGTTTAGTGATAGAGGAGAACAACACTCTCATGGTTTTCTACATCATCTACCTCCTGTGTTGAAGTAGGCCTTCTCTTTAAATGTCTTAAATTTAAAAAGCTGGTAATTAGTTTTGGATTTGAAATAGCTCAAACCATTTTGGAACTCTACTGTATATGTATTTTAGGGTAGAGTCTATATTGCTCTGTGGTATCTTATATTAGTTGTTTATTATTCAGAAGGATATATGTCACTATTAGCTCCTTGGAAATTTTTATTTTAGAGATTATTTAGCATGACCCCAAAGCGTCTATTTCTATATAAGATTTTATTTCTAGAATCATTTCCAAAAAGCAGTGATTGTGAAAGTGCTATAAATTCCATGGCTCAAGATTAGGAGGTGTTTGGAGGAGATGGCATGGACTGAGATTAACCTTGTGATTTGCCTAAATTCCTATTCATTACATTGTACTTTAATACAGTACTATGTACTAATATATATAGTTTTTTCATTTGTATAAATTTTGTATATCAGATTAATAACCAAGTGATCTGTGAAACAAATTTATCACCCCCTGTACATATGTACTCAAATAATTTATATACACATACTTGACACAAATAAATTAAATCCACTTATAAAAAAAATAGTTATTTTTGATTCCTTTGAATCTACACTATATACAAAAGCCAAAATTTCAGGATTCTTTTAAAATATGTGTACATTATTATATCAGAATTAAAGTCAGCTTCTGTATAATGAAAGCTGCCTTCCAGATGTATGGAATGTAATATAGCAATTCAAATATAAAGAATAATGTAAATACCCACAAAATAATGTCATCTTCATTTATGCTGGGATGAAAGGTTGTGAAGAAATTTAATATTGCCTATGGATTAATATAAAAAGACACTGGGCTGTAATAGAGCATTCAAACTGAGTTTTTCATGTAGTGCACTCATATGTTAGCCTTTAAAAAAATGTGAATCAGATTGAATCATAGCAATCGTGAGTGATGAAGTATAGATTAGCAAGTAAGACACCCCAGGAAAATGCTAATCGCATAGCACTACCAAATCAGTGTGTGCTTAAGCCTTCTTTTAAGGAAAATATATACATCCTTTATAAACAGGTCTTTATTAGTTTACTTTTTAGAATTTTCCACCATGGAAAATTGATATGATTAGGAAATTAACATTTGACTTAAATCCATTTCTTTTTTTAATTGTTTTTAATGTTTATTTATTTTAGAGAGAGAGAGACAGAGACAGAGACAAAGCGTGAGCAAGGGAGGGGCAGAGAGGGAGACACAGAATCCAGAGCAGTCTCCAGGTTCCGAGTTGTCAGCACAGAGCCCCACTCGGGGATCTAACAGTGAGATCGTGACTTGAGCTGAAGTCAGATGCTTAACCGACTGTGCCACCCAGGTGCCCCAATTTAAATCCATGTCTAAGAACAGAAGAAAATAAACCAAGTTAATTATGAAGTTACAAGCCATATCAATAAGCTCCTTTTGGAGTTTGAGGAGTTTAGCATTTGGGTCCAAGTAATTCAAGAAATATTTATTTGCTAGGCACAGATCAGGTACTTCATGGCTGCAATAGCATAGTCTCTCTGCTCTCAAGTGACTTCCAGTTTGGTAAGGGGATGATGGAAACTCAGCACAAATGCAAGAAAACAGAGCTACCTAGTATAAGAGCTGCAAGAGGCATGCACAAGTCTTCAAAATGTCCAGAGGTCTCCCATGCAGCCAGAGGAAGGAAAACAGGAGGATGGAGATCATCTCAGGAGGAAAATATGTAAAACAATCCCTTCTTCTCAGTCCCATGATACTGTTCACTAGACTGTGGCCTCAAAATTGATCTTTTCCTGTTCACTTTTAAGAATGTGGAATTCCATATGGGATTCACTTACCTCTCCCTGCTCCCGTTTCTCCCGTTAGTAGGTACCTTTCTATTTTGTTGCTCATATGAATACACTTTAAAACTATGATATTTTAGAACTATTCTTATTTTATTTTTCTATGTATTTGTTTTTTAGGTTTTTAAGACATTTTTATTAGAAGATTTTAGTGATTTTGTGAAAAAGCATAACTATCAAATCTGTAGCCCACAGACAACCCAGGGGAGGGTTTGAGATGACAGGTGTAAGTTTTCTCCTTTTGTCATCAACAGTTACCTAACTACAAAGAGCTTAGGTCAAACCAGAATTCAAGACAGAGTAGAGAAGTGAAGCCTGAGCTGAGAGCCAGTATACAGCAAGAAGCCTTTGACATCACCAGCTGCGAATTAGGAAAAGTGTGAGAAGAGGAACAAGTAAAGGAATAAAAATGGGAGTCGGCAATTGTAACATATTTAGTTACTGCCTCTAGTCATCTTTGAGTATACTCACTTAGATTGTGCCCTTTGTGTTGCATATTTATTTATATTTTATTATTTCCATTAGTTTACCATTATACAGAAATAGTAAATTGTGGATCTCTAAGAAAGAGGTGTGTCAGAGCTAGGCCCTGTCCAGAGTTCTTACTAACTTGGTTGATCTAAAAACACAACCAAAGGGATTATATAGTATGTTGGGAAGAAGAGGTTACTAAAACACATCACCCAGTTGTAATAGCATTGTGTGGGGGAAGCTACGCTAGTGGTGAGCATAGCATAATGTATACAGAGGTTGAATCATTATGTTGTACACCTGACACCAGTGTAACATTGTGTGTCAACTATACTCAAATAAAATTGTTTAAAAATAATAAATCTGGAGAGGCGCAGGAAGATGGCGGCGTAGGAGGACGCTGGGCTCACCGCGCGTCCTGCTGATCACTTAGATTCCACCTACACCTGCCTAAATAACCCAGAAAACCGCCAGAGGATTAGCAGAACGGAGTCACCGGACCCAAGCGCAGACGAGAGGCCCACGGAAGAGGGTAGGAAGGGCGGCGAGGCGGTGCGCGCTCCACGGACTGGCGGGAGGGAGCCGGGGCGGAGGGGCGGCTCGCCAGCCAAGCAGAGCCCCCGAGTCCGGCTTGCAAAAGCGGAGGGGCCTGACGGACTGTGTTCCGACAGCAAGCGCGACTTAGCGTCTGGGAGGTCATAAGTTAACAGCTCTGCTCGGAAAGCGGGAAGGCTGGAGGACAAAAGGAGGGTGAGCTGCGGAGCCCCCGGACCACAGAGCTCAGTTTGGCGGGGAACAAAGGCGCTCGCCAGCGCCATCTCCCCCGCCCATCCCCCAGCCAAAATCCCAAAGGGAACCGGTTCCGGCCAGGGAAATTGCTCGCTCCGCGCAAACACCCAACTCTGTGCTTCTGCGGAGCCAAACCTCCGGCAGCGGATCTGACTCCCTCCGGCTGCCACAGGGCCCCTCCTGAAGTGGATCACCTAAGGAGAAGCGAGCTAAGCCTGCCCCCCCTCCCGCCGTGCACCTTGCCTACCCACCCCAGCTAATACGCCAGATCCCCAGCATCACAAGCCTGGCAGTGTGCAAGTAGCCCAGACGGGCCACGCCACCCCACAGTGAATCCCGCCCCTAGGAGAGGGGAAGAGAAGGCACACACCAGTCTGACTGTGGCCCCAGCGGTGGGCTGGGGGCAGACATCAGGACTGACTGCGGCCCCGCCCACCAACTCCAGTTATACACCACAGCACAGGGGAAGTGCCCTGCAGGTCCTCACCACACCAGGGACTATCCAAAATGACCAAGCGGAAGAATTCCCCTCAGAAGAATCTCCAGGAAATAACAACAGCTAATGAGCTGATCAAAAAGGATTTAAATAATATAACAGAAAGTGAATTTAGAATAATAGTCATAAAATTAATCGCTGGGCTGGAAAACAGTATACAGGACAGCAGAGAATCTCTTGCTACAGAGATCAAGGGACTAAGGAACAGTCACGAGTTCCTTTAAAACGCTTTAAAGGAAATGCAAAACAAAATGCAAACCACCACTGCTCGGATGGAAGAGGCAGAGGAGAGAATAGGTGAACTAGAAGATAAAGTTATGGAAAAAGAGGAAGCTGAGAAAAAGAGAGATAAAAAAATCCAGGAGTATGAGGGGAAAATTAGAGAACTAAGTGATACACTAAAAAGAAATAATATACGCATAATTGGTATTCCAGAGGAGGAAGAGAGAGGGAAAGGTGCTGAAGGGGTACTTGAAGAAATCATAGCTGAGAACTTCCCTGAACTGGGGAAGGAAAAAGGCATTGAAATCCAAGAGGCACAGAGAACTCCCTTCAGACGTAACTTGAATCGATCTTCTGCACGACATATCATAGTGAAACTGGCAAAATACAAGGATAAAGAGAAAATTCTGAAAGCAGCAAGGGGTAAACGTGCCCTCACATATAAAGGGAGACCTATAAGACTCGTGACTGATCTCTCTTTTGAAACCTGGCAGGCCAGAAAGAATTGGCACGAGATTTTCAGGGTGCTAGACAGCAAAAATATGCAGCCGAGAATCCTTTATCCAGCAAGTCTGTCATTTAGAATAGAAGGAGAGATAAAGGTCTTCCCAAACAAACAAAAACTGAAGGAATTTGTCACCACTAAACCAGCCCTACAAGAGATCCTAAGGGGGACCCTGTGAGACAAAGTACCAGAGACATCACTACAAGCATAAAACATACAGACATCACAATGACTCTAAACCCATATCTTTCTATAATAACACTGAATGTAAACGGATTAAATGCGCCAACCAAAAGACATAGGGTATCAGAATGGATAAAAAAACAAGACCCATCTATTTGCTGTCTACAAGAGACTCATTTTTTTTTTTTCAACGTTTATTTATTTTTGGGACAGAGAGAGACAGAGCATGAACGGGGGAAGGGCAGAGAGAGAGGGAGACACAGAATCGGAAACAGGCTCCAGGCTCTGAGCCATCAGCCCAGAGCCCGACGCGGGGCTCGAACTCGCGGACCGCGAGATCGTGACCTGGCTGAAGTCGGACGCTTAACCGACTGCGCCACCCAGGCGCCCCAAGAGACTCATTTTAGACCTGAGGACACCTTTAGATTCAGAGTGAGGGGATGGAGAACTATTTATCATGCTACTGGAAGCCAAAAGAAAGCTGGAGTAGCCATACTTATATCAGACAAACTAGACTTTAAATTAAAGGCTGTAACAAGAGATGAAGAAGGACATTATATAATAGTTACAGGGTCTATCCATCAGGAAGAGCTAACAATTATAAATGTCTATGCGCCGAATACCGGAGCCCCCAAGTATATAAAACAATTACTCATAAACAGAAGCAACCTTATTGATAAGAATGTGGTAATTGCAGGGGACTTTAACACCCCACTTACAGAAATGGATAGATCATCTAGACACACAGTCAATAAAGAAACAAGGGCCCTGAATGAGACATTGGATCAGATGGACTTGACAGATATATTTAGAACTCTGCATCCCAAAGCAACAGAATATACTTTCTTCTCGAGTGCACATGGAACATTCTCCAAGATAGATCATATACTGGGTCACAAAACAGCCCTTCATAAGTTTACAAGAATTGAAATTATACCATGCATACTTTCAGACCACAATGCTATGAAGCTTGAAATCAACCACAGGAAAAAGTCTGGAAAACCTCCAAAAGCATGGAGGTTAAAGAACACCCTACTAACGAATGAGTGGGTCAACCAGGCAATTAGAGAAGAAATCAAAAAATATATGGAAACAAACGAAAATGAAAATACAACAATCCAAACGCTTTGGGACGCAGCGAAGGCAGTCCTGAGAGGAAAATACATTGCAATCCAGGCCTATCTCAAGAAACAAGAAAAATCCCAAATACAAAATCTAACAGCACACCTAAAGGAAATAGAAGCAGAACAGCAAAGGCAGCCTAAACCCAGCAGAAGAAGAGAAATAATAAAGATCAGAGCAGAAATAAACAATCTAGAATCTAAAAAAACTGTAGAGCAGATCAACGAAACCAAGAGTTGGTTTTTTGAAAAAATAAACAAAATTGACAAACCTCTAGCCAGGCTTCTCAAAAAGAAAAGGGAGATGACCCAAATAGATAAAATCATGAATGAAAATGGAATGATTACAACCAATCCCTCAGAGATACAAACAATTATCAGGGAATACTATGAAAAATTATATGCCAACAAATTGGACAACCTGGAAGAAATGGACACACTCCTGAACACCCACACTCTTCCAAAACTCAATCAGGAGGAAATAGAAAGCTTGAACAGACCCATAACCAGCGAAGAAATTGAATCGGTTATCAAAAATCTCCCAACAAATAAGAGTCCAGGACCAGATGGCTTCCCAGGGGAGTTCTACCAGACATTTAAAGCAGAGATAATACCTATCCTTCTCAAGCTATTCCAAGAAATAGAAAGGGAAGGAAAACTTCCAGACTCATTCTATGAAGCCAGTATTACTTTGATTCCTAAACCAGACAGAGACCCAGTAAAAAAAGAGAACTACAGGCCAATATCCCTGATGAATATGGATGCAAAAATTCTCAATAAGATACTAGCAAATCGAATTCAACAGCATATAAAAAGAATTATTCACCATGATCAAGTGGGATTCATTCCTGGGATGCAGGGCTGGTTCAACATTCGCAAATCAATCAACGTGATACATCACATTAACAAAAAAAAAGAGAAGAACCATATGATCCTGTCAATCGATGCAGAAAAGGCCTTTGACAAAATCCAGCACGCTTTCTTAATAAAAACCCTTGAGAAAGTCGGGATAGAAGGAACATACTTAAAGATCATAAAAGCCATTTATGAAAAGCCCACAGCTAACATCATCCTCAACGGGGAAAAACTGAGAGCTTTTTCCCTGAGATCAGGAACACGACAGGGATGCCCACTCTCACCGCTGTTGTTTAACATAGTGCTGGAAGTTCTAGCATCAGCAATCAGACAACAAAAGGAAATCAAAGGCATCCAAATTGGCAAAGATGAAGTCAAGCTTTCGCTTTTTGCAGATGACATGATATTATACATGGAAAATCCGATAGACTCCACCAAAAGTCTGCTAGAACTGATACATGAATTCAGCAAAGTTGCAGGATACAAAATCAATGTCCAGAAATCAGTGGCATTCTTATACACTAACAATGAAGCAACAGAAAGACAAATAAAGAAAATGATCCCATTCACAATTGCACCAAGAAGCATAAAATACCTAGGAATAAATCTAACCAAAGATGTAAAGGATCTGTATGCTGAAAACTATAGAAAGCTTATGAAGGTAATTGAAGAAGACTTAAAGAAATGGAAAGACATTCCCTGCTCATGGATTGGAAAAATAAATATTGTCAAAATGTCAATACTACCCAAAGCTATCTACACATTCAATGCAATCCCAATCAAAATTGCACCAGCATTCTTCTCGAAACTAGAACAAGCAATCCTAAAATTCATATGGAACCACAAAAGGCCCCGAATAGCCAAAGGAATTTTGAAGAAGAAGACCAAAGCAGGAGGCATCACAATCCCAGACTTTAGCCTCTACTACAAAGCTGTCATCATCAAGACAGCATGGTATTGGCACAAAAACAGACACACAGACCAATGGAATAGAATAGAAACCCCAGAACTAGACCCACAAACGTATGGCCAACTCATCTTTGACAAAGCAGGAAAGAACATCCAATGGAAAAAAGACAACCTCTTTAACAAATGGTGCTGGGAGAACTGGACAGCAACATGCAGAAGGTTGAAACTAGACCACTTTCTCACACCATTCACAAAAATAAACTCAAAATGGATAAAGGACCTAAATGTGAGACAGGAAACCATCAAAACCTTAGAGGAGAAGGCAGGAAAAGACCTCTCTGACCTCAGCCGTAGCAATCTCTTACTCGACACATCCCCAAAGGCAAGGGAATTAAAAGCAAAAGTGAATTACTGGGACCTTATGAAGATAAAAAGCTTCTGCACAGCAAAGGAAACAACCAACAAAACTAAAAGGCAACCAACGGAATGGGAAAAGATATTTGCAAATGACATATCGGACAAAGGGCTAGTATCTAAAATCTATAAAGAGCTCACCAAACTCCACACCCGAAAAACAAATAACCCAGTGAAGAAATGGGCAGAAAACATGAATAGACACTTCTCTAAAGAAGACATCCAGATGGCCAACAGGCACATGAAAAGATGTTCAGCGTCGCTCCTTATCAGGGAAATACAAATCAAAACCACACTCAGGTATCACCTCACGCCAGTCAGAGTGGCCAAAATGAACAAATCAGGAGACTATAGATGCTGGAGAGGATGTGGAGAAACGGGAACCCTCTTGCACTGTTGGTGGGAATGCAAATTGGTGCAGCCGCTCTGGAAAGCAGTGTGGAGGTTCCTCAGAAAATTAAAAATAGACCTACCGTATGACCCAGCAATAGCACTGCTAGGAATTTACCCAAGGGATACAGGAGTACTGATGCATAGGGGCACTTGTACCCCAATGTTCATAGCAGCACTCTCAACAATAGCCAAATTATGGAAAGAGCCTAAATGTCCATCAACTGATGAATGGATAAAGAAATTGTGGTTTATATACACAATGGAATACTATGTGGCAATGAGAAAAAATGAAATATGGCCCTTTGTAGCAACGTGGATGGAACTGGAGAGTGTAATGCTAAGTGAAATAAGCCATACAGAGAAAGACAGATACCATATGGTTTCACTCTTATGTGGATCCTGAGAAACTTAACAGGAACCCATGGGGGAGGGGAAGGAAAAAAAAAAAAAAAAAAAAAGAGGTTAGAGTGGGAGAGAGCCAAAGCATAAGAGACTGTTAAAAACTGAGAACAAACTGAGGGTTGATGGGGGGTGGGAGGGAGGGGAGGGTGGGTGATGGGTATTGAGGAGGGCACCTTTTGGGATGAGCACTGGGTGTTGTATGGAAACCAATTTGTCAATAAATTTCATAAAAAAAAATAAAAAAAATAAAATATAAAAATAAAATAAAATAAAATAAAAATAATAAATCTCCCAGAATGGCTAGAAATTTCAACATGAATAATTACAAGAAAGAATCCATTGAAACTAGAGGTTTAGTAAGTAGGGAAGGGTATCTGTGGCTTTCAAGAGCTTTCTAAAAAGTCAAAGGTGCTACATGATGTTTCTCATTTCAGATAAGCCTGGCTGTCCAGGACACAACCAGTACTAACAGCAATTCGAACTGCATAAAATCCTTTGGAGGTAAATGATCTCCTCATTAAGATCTGAGAATGTGAAGAGATATGGTCTAAACCGAAACACTGATCCATAAATTTTGAAGCTGTAAATCTGAGGTCAAAAGACATAAATCTTAAGCAAGCAAATTTCCTTTGCTCCAAGGCTGTCAGTCTCTCCCACTCCAGTTATAAGCAAACATAATTATGGCAGGAGACAGAATGATCAGTTCAAGCTGACCGTGGCTAAGTTTAAAGGAGGAGCATATCTAAGTTCAACCGCATATAATAATAGTCTGCCTCCTTCCATTTTTACTTAGCTCCTCAATAGAATGACGGTTATGCAGCTGAGTATTCTGAAATAATTATTTCTAGTGGAAGTGTTGCCCAGGTTTTACCTATACATACACGGAGGACTGCTTCCTTATGCCTCTCAGTTTACCTGGTACAGTCCCAGTTTTATACCCCTTTTATTCTCAAAATAGGTTTTTGATGAAAATACAAAGCCACAGGTCACCCTGCTAATGAGCCACTCCTCAAGAGATAGCTCCGCCCTAGAGGGGAAACTACTAGCTAAATATACCCACAGATAGTATTAAATACTGCTGAAAACTAAACTTATACATTTTTAAATCACATTTAAAGAAGCAATGCAAAAGAAGCACACTATAAAGTAGAGGGATAAAGCTTCGCACACATACGCTCCAGTCTTTTTTCAAATTGAAATGCCTATGGGACTTAAAAATCTAGTAAGATGAAAAGGGAAGGAAGTAGATAAGACGTGCAGATGAGACAAACATTACAAAGAGGGTGAAGGGGCGAAGCGAAGCATAGCTGTTGCTGAACGGAGCAGACTGAAACACTCAGCATTCCTGTCCCAGAATGATGCAGAACTCCTCTCAGCAAATAATTTCATGAGAAACTCAAAGAAGCCTTTTTCCAGATGACAGACTTTTTCTTCACAATGAGGGTGTGCTCCTGTTGGACTTTGTCTATACTTGGTAATTTTTGTTAATAAACCATGTCCAGTAATTTATGCTGTACCAAGAAAGGCTCTTGTTGGAAGAGCAACATTAGCCTCCAGATTTGGGTCTAATACACAATGTAGCAAGGTCTCTTGGGTAAAGTTTTAAGAGCAATTAGAGCTAATTAAAAAGACAGGCTTGTCAGCACCTGAACAGTGTGGAAAAAGAGCCAGTGACTTGGCTTTTGATTTTGAGCTGCACCCAAGTTAAAGCTGAATACAATTGTTTTTTCAGGAGTGAGTGGGGCGGGGTGGGGGGGGGGGGGCAGTATGTGAATGGGATGAGAGGGTTCATAATCATAGATACCAGATCAGCTTTGGAATAAAAGTGAAAGGCATTCTTAGTTGCTTTCAAAACCTCTAAAAATAGCCACACGTCTGTGCCAAAGCTAATACAGACAGGATTCCCATGGAAACCCTCTGGGCTAGAAGGGGCGGGTATTATTTTTTCATTGGTTGAATACGTCTGCCCATTAGCACATCACTCTTCCTCATAACTGAGACTGTATCTATTGTCAAAACTGATGAACCAAACCCTAAAGGCACGTACTTTATCTGGTCTACTTATCTAATGAGGAAAAAAAAAAAAATAGTACAGCCGTGACTGTACTTGATAGAAAATTGTCACAAGGAAAGCTGTTAAACAGAAAAAAAACAAATTCAAAACAAGACAAAACAAAGAAACGAAACCCACGTGCCACCTTGTTCACATTCTGTGCTTACGCTTTTAGTTTTCATAACTAGTTTCTAATTCCTAGTTTAAATCCATGGTCATGGCCACATTTTATTATATTATTTATCCCATATATTCATCTGTGATAATGGCCACCCTTCTTTACCTTTTCTTATTTTGGAGGGTCCTGTTTCTGGATATATTTGTCAATTCTGAGAAACTAGGAATGAAAGAATATAAAGTAAGCCTGAATTTGACATCATGAAGTTAGCCCTAGGGCAGTCTTATTTTCTTCACTTTCAGATAGAAGGTAAAAATTTAAGAAAATATTAAGAGCCAAGAATGATCAACTTGTCTCTTTTCTCTTAGAATAATTATAGCACCTTTGGGAAAAGAAATTTAACACAATAACCAGCTGTAATCACTATCATTTTACAGATACTAAGATCAAAAGAACTTAAGTATTTTTAAAGATTCAAAAAGCAAGAGAACAGTAAAATTATAAAGTTATTTTCCACATAAGGTTTAATAGATAAAAATTAGGACTATTTTGATGACTGAAAGTCATTTAAAAAAATCCTTCAACTTCATTCTTCTGTCTTTTCCTCTTTAGCCTAATAGGTTATATTTTCTAGGCCATGTTATAAAAAATAATCAATGTATGTATGTGTTTCTTAATATCCAAAATACATCCATATAAATCATATTTAGTCATCACAAATATAAACATAAAAGGTTATAAAGTCATAATTTTTATAGTCATAGTTCTTCCAGAATTATTAAATAAGATACATATTCATCAGGTGTCATTTCATTTCTTTCTGTGGTTAATTTGACTTACAGTTCTAAAAGACATCTTTTCAGTAACTGCAATACATATATTTTCTTGCTTAGTATTTCTATCTTTAAATAAGGATCGGGGAGAGGATGCGCTAATTTAAAATATTACAGGTCATTATCCCTAAATATTTGGTGGAATTTCATTTTAGGATATTCTTAGCTCCAATAATAGTGGCAGTTGGAAACAAACCTTTGATAAGCAGAGGTCACCAAGATTTCTAGATAGTATCTGGAAGTGCCCAAGGCCAGGTGCTGAAAAGGCCTGGTTTTCCTTTCCTGATCACAGTGGCCAGGATGCCTGGGTAGAGGAATTTGTGGGTTCCACACATACCCCTTTTCACCACTAGAGCTGGGTTTGGGGCATGTCCAGAAAATATTTTCATTATTCCCAGCCCCACCTGCAGGAGATATTCACTGTTAGCCAGAGAGAACCCCATTAGAGGGGCCCAATCAAAAATATCTGCTGGAATTGTATATATGAAGAATTCATAAAATCACATTAACATTTGAGGGGGAAATAAAGAATAGGATATCAGGAAGGAATGCTGGTGGTGTGTGTATTGTGCGTGCGCGTGTGTGTGTATGTGCATGTATGTATGTGTGTAACTTTACAGATTTAAAAATATTAGTGCATGGTTTTAATTTTGTAAGAATGCATTAGGAGGTGAGGAGGAAAGCACAATGTAAAAACCATAAACCTGTGTTTGAAACACAGCTTTGCCATTAACTAGCTGGGTAATCTTAATGTTATTTTTTATATGTTTTAAGTTTGGACCCTCCACATCTTTTGACTGAAAAGAGGCACATTTAATGATGTAATATCAGATCTTTTATCATTTTAATCAGACATTAGCTATCACAGTGATCAGATAGCCCTTGACATTGAAGGATTTTGAACACACCAGGCAGTGTGTAATATGGCCAAAAATGTGATACTATTGGAATCTAGAAGAAAGTTAATTTAGATTAATATCCAAAGTTGGACAGTTTTTCCTAGGTACTAGAATAAACACAACCTACTGCCTAAATAATGAAAGTATGGCACTGTGTTGTGATTCAGTGAGTAAGTAATGCTACACGTTGTTTGCTACTGTTTGAGCAAGTTACATTTACTGCTATGTCTCAAGAATTACTTAAGTAAATGTATTACATTCATCCATTTCAGTTAAATTTTCTTTTTTAAGCTTTCTGTTAAATTGGCCTATCATTGTCATTTGAATCTGATTTGAACATTTAATCTCATCTTCCCAAGATATAAACCATTTTAGTAGTGCTTGTGGTAAATACACACACAAAAAAACCTACACAATTATATTAAGCTACTATCTAGAATCAGATTCATTTTTATGTAACAATAATAAATGGTAGATTTTAGTTATGAACTCTAGATAACATAATACATCACTTATTTATTACAAAAACATAAATGTTCTCTTTCATATAAAGATATATGTTCTTATTTATTTTTCTCAAAACGTGCAAGTGCCTGGGGCCCTAGGTGTGTCACTTCACAACACATTGAACAATGTTAACAAACAAACAAACAAATTAATAACATTAATTATTTTTTAAACACACATAATAGCCCCGTAGACTGGATGTGTTGGCCTTAAAGGGATGAGTTATCATAAACACTATCTGTGTAGATATTTGAAAGAAACAGCGTGGGAGTTAAAATTACAGGTTCAAGAACCTATTTTTCATCTTTCTCCCACACATATACTCATCTCCTGTCATATTCTTTCCTAAAAGTTTGCAAATTTCCAGTGTTTCCTAATAAACCCTTCCTTTAAATAAATGCATAAAATGTCAGTTATAACTCATGCTTGGTGCCCTTTATTGCCTTGTGTGAAGATTCTTCATATCTGAATGTTTACCATATAAATTCTTGCAATTCCAGTGCTTTAGTACAGAACAAATTATGTTATCAGAGGAAAGGTGTTCGTTTCAGGTCTGAGACCTCTATTATAATTTCTATCACAAAAGGAAGGCTCCAGCTAGTACTTTCTCTGAATTCCATGGTATTCTAGTTAAGGTTTGTCAAGTAAAGAGAGAGAAAGCCTAAAGAGAAAGGCGCTTCATGGAGGAATATTTTTAACACTCCATGTTGCTAAGTAGTCCCTTGAGGGGTAATCCTGTGCTATTGTTGAAAGAGCAAGACATTTGGAGGAGTAAAAAGAAAACTAAACTGAGTTCTGGCTCCACCATTTTCTTATCCTGTATCATTTATCTCTTTGCATTTTAACCTCCATCTCAATATACAACACTAATGAATATAGGATTTGGGGGCAGATCAAAAACTTGATTTTATAAAATAACTCTGTAAATTCTAAGTTACCATACAAATATAAGGTCTAATGATAATTATTCTGATGGTGGCTAACTAGAAGAACAAAAGAAATCTAATCATGAGGAAACACCTTGCTAATTTAATTGAAAAATTGGTATGAATTAAAAATTGCACTCATTTGGAATGATCAAAAATGAAAACCAACAAAAAACTGTATGAGACTTTATCAGGATATATTCCTTTAACTAGAAGTTGGTGTTTTGTATCTGATAAGATGAAAAAAAATATAAACCATTTGATGCAATAAATACATATTAAGCATATATTATGTGCCAACTACTATACTAGTTTCTAAGGTTACTGTGCTGAGCAAGGGGGGGCACAATTTCTCATCTCTTGGAGTTTATATTCTAGTTGGGGGGGGCAGAGAGGCACACTATCATCAATAAGTAAGAATAACATCAAGTCAAGATAAGGGCAATGGAGAGAACTAAAAACAGAGCAATGAGAGTGACTGGTGTCTGTTTTCCACTAGGTGGTCAGGAAAGTCCCTTCTGATAAGGTGATATTTAAGCTGATATCTCAATGTCCTGAAATAAGCCAGCCCTAGAAGACTTAAGTATGAGTGTTCCATGAAGAAGGACCAGTTAGTATTAAAAACGGCCCAAAGATAGTAGTGAGCTGCATGTGCTTGAAGGTCAGTGTAGGTGGAATGCACTGGTCAAGGTGGAAGTGTGGACTTAGATACTGAGAGGTAGGAGACAGCTCATACCTACCTTTGTATACCACTTGTAAGGAGTTTGGGTTATATATGATTGTATTGTGTGCATTATGTTGTATTTGGATTGTATTATATGATGAGTTGCCACTGGAGAGTTTTAAGCAAGAGAATGACTTAATATGATTAGCATCTAAAAAACATATGCTCTATGGATAGTAGACTGTAAGAGACAAAAATAGAAGCCAGAAGACCCATTAGGAGATGAATGAATTGTTAATAAGAGACCATAGTGGCTTAAACTAGTATATTAACTGTAATGAAAACATTTTTAAATTCATTTGTTCATTCAGCAATATTTATTGATGGCCTGTACATGCCAAACCCTGTTCTAAGCATTGAGCTTGCAGCAAAAATCAAAAACAAAGAATCTGCCCTCCCTCATATAGTTTATATTCAGTGATGAATATAGACAAGGGGAATGATGGGTGGTGAGACTATTTTAGATAGTTTGGTCAAGGAAGAATTCTGATCAGACATAAATGAACTGAAGGAGCAAACAGTGCAGTTGGTAGCAAAAAGACCCCAGAATGGGAATATGCTGGGAGAACTGCAACAACAGCAGTATGGCTGAAGCACAATTGGATAGGAGGCATGCGGCAAGAGTTGAGGTCTGGAGGCTAGCTAGGGCAAGATCATGCAGAGTTGGATAGACCATGGTAAGGACTTTGGATTTTGTTCTAAATTTTATGAAAATCCATTGAAAGGTTTTGTAAAGAGATTCTATATTTTATTTTATTTTATTTTATTTTATTTTATTTTATTTTATTTTATTTTTTATGTTTACTTATTTTTGAGAGAGAGACAGAGCATGAGTGGGGGAGGAGCACAGAGAGGGGGAGACACGGAATCTGAAGCAGGCTCCAGGCTCTGAGCTGTCAGCACAGAGCCCGATGCAGTCGAACTCACGAACCACAAGATCATGACCTGAGCTGAAGTCGGACGCTCAACTGACTGAGCCACCCAGGCACTCCGAGATTCCATATTTTAAAAGTTTCACTCTGGCTGCTTTATGAAAAGAGACAATGAATGTGGGGTGAGAGGAAGCAGGAAGATCTGTTTGAAGACCCTTGAAGTGAACCAGCAAGAGGTGATGGTGGCTTGGCCTAGGTATCAGTGTGAGTGGTAAGAACTGGTAATATTCTGGATATAGTTTGAGGGTGGAGCCTACAGAATTTGCTAAACTGTTGGATATTGGATGTGAGAGCAAGAAGCCAAGAAAACACCAAGCAAGACTTGTATCCTGAACAATTAGGTTACTGGCGGTACCATTTCCTGGAGATGGAGCTAGGAGGGTATGGAATGTAGGGAGTGGTAAGGTAAGGTTAAATACCAGTGTTTGCTTTTGGACATGTTAAGTTCAAGATACCTATTAAATAATCCAAGTGGAATTGTCTAGTAGAAGGTTGAATAAAAAGAAAGTAAAGAATAGGAGATGAAGGGTGCCTGAGTGGCTGGCTCAGTTGGTTAAGTGTTGGACTCTTGATTTCAGCTCAGGTCATGATCTCAAGGTGGTGAGATCATGAGATCAAACCCCACCTCTGGCTCCATGTTGGGTGTGGAGCCTGCTTAAGATTCTTTCTTTAATTCTCCCTCTACCCCTCCCTTACTCCTGCTCACTCATGCTCTCTCTCTCTCTCTCTCAAAAAAAAAAAAAAAAAAAAAAAAAAAAAAAAAGAATAGGAAGTGAAACTAAAGATTTAAATTTCTGTTATCATTACATATAGATGGTATTTAAACTATGGAACCAGGTGAAATCACCTAAAAAGTGAAGATAGGTAGAAAAGAGAAGAGAATACATATAATATGTGTTTTGAAGATAGAAATAAGAGAACTTGCTGAAGAATTAGGGAGAGACAACAAGGGTAAATTATTGGCTTGAACAAGTAAGTATAAAGTGGCATTACTCACTGAGCTGGGGAAGACTGGAAAAGGAACAACAGTAAGTTTGTAGGGAAAGAATCAAGAGTTTTCTTCTGGCATATTAAATTTGGGATGCCTGTTAACATGCAAGTCAACTTGTTAATATGCAGTAGAAATTTAAAACCAGGAAGGCCGGGCACCTGGGTGGCTCAGTCAGTTAAGCATCAGATTTCATCTCAGGTCATGATCTCACCATTCGGTTCCTGAGTTCCAGGCTTGCATCAGGCTCTGTGCTGACAGCTGAGAGCCTGGAGCCTGCTTTGGATTCTGTGTCTCCCTCTCTCTCTGTCCTTCCCCTGCTCACGCTGTCTCTCTCTGTCTCTCAAAAAATGAATAAATGGTAAAAAAAAAAAAAAAATTTAAAAATAAGTAAATAAAACCAGGAAGGGGTGACATCAGCCAGTGGTGCCAGGACATCTTGATATCCTCATGCAAAAGATTGATGTTGAACCCTTACCCCACACCATATACAAAAAATAGCTCAAAATGGATCAAGACCTAAGTGTAAAAGCTAAAACTATAAAGTTCTTCAAAAAAAACCTTAGGAGTAAATCATCATGACTTTGGATTTGGCAAAAGATTCTTATATTTGAAGCCAAAATCATGAAGGATAGAGGAAAAAAATAGGTAAATTGGACTTCATGAAAAGTAAAAACATTTGTGCTTCAAATTTTTTTTTAATGTTTATTTTTGAGAGAGACAGAGACAGTGCGAGCAGGGGAGGGGCAGAGAGAGAGGGAGACAAAATCTGAAGCAGGCTCCAGGCTCTGAGCTGTCAGACAGAGCCCATCACGGCGCTCAAACTCATGAGCCTCGAGATCATGATCTCAGCCACAGTTGGATGATTAACTGACTAAGCCACCCAGGTGCCCCAAAATTTTTGTGCTTCAAAAGACACCATCAAGAAAGTAAAAATACAACCCACACAATGGGAAAAAATATTTGCAAATTGTATATCTCATAAGGATGTAGTACCCAGGATATATAAAGAACTTTTACAACTAATTAACAAAAGGACAAATAATCGAATTCTTAAAATGGATAATGGATCTGAATAGACATTTCTCCAAAGAAGATATAAAAATGACCAACAAGTACTTGAAAAGATTTTTGATACCATTAGCTATCAGGGAAATGGAAGCCAAACAATGAGATACCACTTTACTTCAACTAGGACAGCTATAACAAAAAAGGTTAATAATAATGTGTTGAGGAATATATGGAGAAATCAGAACTGTCATACACTGCTGGTGAGAATACAAGATGGTGTAGCAACTTTAGAAAACACTCTGGCAGTTCCTTAGAGTGTTAAATATAGTTACTTTATAATCCAGCAATCCCACTTCTAGATATATACCCAAGAGAAATTAAAATATATGTCTACACAAAAACTTGAATATAAATGATTATATCAGAATTATTCATAATAGTCCCAAAGTGGAAATAACTCAAATATCTGTCAACTAATGAATGGACAAATAAAATATGGTGTAATTCAACAATCGAAAGGAATAAAGTACTAATACATGCTATAACATGGATAAACCTTGAAAACAGTATGATGTCACAAAAGACCACATAATGTGTGATTCCATTTACATAAAATATCCAGAATAGACAAATCTATAGAGACCAAATATAGATCAAAGAAGAAAAGAAGTAATGAGAATTGGAGCAGAAATCAGTGAAATTGAAAATAGGAAATCAATAGAGAAAATCAATGAAACCAAAAACTGATTATTTAAAACAATCAATAAAATTGGTAAGCCTCTAGCCAGATTAAGAAAAAAGTGAGAGGACACAATTACTAATATTCAAAATGAAAGAGAGACATCACTACAGAGCCCATGGACATTACAAGACAAAGAAATGTTATAAACAATTCTATGCCCACAAACATTATAATCTAGGAGAAAAGGATCAATTCCTTGAAAGACACAATTTGCCAGAACTCACACAAGAAGACCATCTGAATAGGCTCATAACTATTAAAGTAATTGAATTAATAAGTAATAACTTTCCAAAACAGAAAGCACCAGGCACAAATGGGTTCAGGTGAATCCCAAACACTTCAGGAAGAAACTGTACCAATAATCTGCAACTATTTTTTTTTTTAATTTGCAGTTAGTTGTTTTTTTTTTTTTTAGTATCTTTTAATCTGAGGAAGTCTCTCTACTTTTTTTCTTTTTCCCTCATGGCATGGGCTTTTAAAACAAGTTTTTAAATTAATGTATAATGTTATATTAGTTTCAGGTGTATAATATATTGATTAAGCAGTTCTGTACATTACTCACTGCTCACCATAAGTATAGTCACCATCTGTCACCAAACAACATTATGATATTATTGTATTCACTACTGGATATTTACTTAAAAAAAAACAATAATTATCTACAATGTTTTTGAGAGGATAGAAGCAGAGGGAATACTTCTGAAATTATTTTATGAGGTCAGCATTACTCTAATACCAAAGCCAAATATATCACAAAGAAAAAGAACTACAGACCAATATCTGTCGTGAACATAGATGGAAGCTTCCTCAGCAAAATATTAGCAAATTGAATCCTACAATGTGCAAAGAGAATTACCCACCACAACTGGGATTTATCCTGGGAATACAAGGTTGCTTCAACATTCAAAAATCAATTTAATGTAATCTATCACATCAATAAGGTAAAAAAAAGATCACACAATCATACCAATAGATGCAGAAATAGCATCAAATGCTATTTGACAAAATCCCGTACCCATTCATGAAAGTAGATTGGTGATTGCCTAGGGCAAGTGGGAAGGAGACAGTTAAAAGGAAATGTGAATGATTTCTAAAAAGTATAGAACTTCTTTTTGAGGTGATGAAATGTTCTAAAATTGATTGTAGTGATGCTTACACAACTCTGAATATACTAAAAATCATTGAATTATACACTAGGATTTAGTAAATATATGCTGTGTGAATTAAATCTCAATAAAACTTTTACCCAAAAATAAATAAATAAATAAATAAATAAATAAATAAATAAATAAATAAATAAATGGAAAATAGGCATAGCAGCAAAGCAGTGGGCAGTGAGCTGGAAGGAGAACTAGTGGAATACATTGCCAACAAGAGTGAGAAGCATGCATTTCTAGGGAAGTTGGAAGGGTCATCTGGGTTGAACATTGCAGAGAGGTTGACTAAAAAGAGACCAGAGAATTGACTATTGAGTTTGGCAATGTGGCAGCAGTTGGGGAAGAGACTTCTTGGTGAAGTTGAGTAGGGAAGGCCAACTGGAATGGATGGAAAAGAGAAAAGGGGTGAGGAAGGGAAGATAACTGCTGATAGCTCCTTCAAGAAATTTTGCTAGAAGGTGAGATGGGACAGGAGCTGGGTTTAAGTGTGATTTTTGTTTTTTTATATTTGTTTCTTGTTTTGTTTTGTTTTTGAGCAGTTTTGTTTTCTAATGTGATTGTTCTAGTACAGAAGGAGAAATTGATGTACAAAAGAGAGTCAGAGGATAATTACTAGAGCAAAGCCTCTGAGAGAAGATGGATCTGTGGCCTGGGTGGAAAGGGATGAGCCTTGGAAATGAGCTGGAACTCATCATCTAAAATAATTGGCGGAAGGATGGCAAGACAGAGTGGGTGCAAATGAGTGGCCCCAGTCATTATATTACAGTCTAGTTCATGAAATTTGTGGGCTCTTTAAGCTACCTTATTTTTCTAAATGTGTGAATGTATGTGTGTGTAATTTCTTTCATTTATAATAAAGCCAACTTTTAGTTCCTTTTCAACATGTCCCATTATGAGACCATCCTACATAATTTACATTTATAAATATTTCACTGTCCACTTCACTGCTGAAGCAAAGTGTTGGGCTTCAGCCAACAATCCTTGCAGTGGAGGAAAGGAAGGCATTTCATCATGGAATGGATGATGAAAAGAATCACTCCCCAAATAGCCAGTCTTCCTATCTTAGGCCCCAGCCGAGAACTCCCCAAATATTCCTCTTTCCCTAAATGCTTTTTTTTCCTATTTCTACTTATGCAGTGATCAGAAAAGGATGAACTACCAGTAGAAGAATAGAAAAAAGTAAAATAATTTTAAAGTTAAACAGAGATACTATAGTATGCTAACTCATGTGTACAGAACAAATGCATATATTCTTAATTTAGTTCATCATTTCAAAAGTGATTTTTGAATTTTGAAAGTAAGATGGGAAATATATATACATATATACATATGTATATGCATATACACATATATACATATAGTGTGCATATATATATATATATATACACACACATATATCAATGACATAATGTTTAATGCTATGCACCTAGAAACACAGGCTTGAGGGTAACAGTGTGAGTTGTTTGATAGAATTATAAAAGTATCAAAATAAATCAAAGCATTACCAAATTCAAAATCATACATACAATCACAAAATATACTTTTTACTTCATAGCTTTGTCTGAAAACAGTTTGTGTAAAGGTCAAGAAGCTAAATTGATGGCTTTTTCTTGATTTGTCTCAGGATGGGGATATAGAATAAAAAGTTCAACAGACTTAAGAGATGCAAAGGACTCAACAGCTGTTAATTCGATTGAAGTGGGAATTCAGCTGGACTATTTAAGAACTATTTTTAGGCACTGTGCTGATAGGTGATACCTTCTATCACACCCTCCTGTAGAGAGCTTGCCTAGAGTAGATGGGATTTTTAAAACCATGTTCAATAAAAGAAACAGAATCCTGTAAATCTATAAACAGAGCCAACAGCATGGAAGCTCTCTCAGTACCATCTGAAGGAGTAAGTTGAGAAAGGTTGTATGGGAGATATGGTTTAAAAATGGATTTTAATGGCTCATTTGACTGAAATTTTGTTTTCATGAGAAGTAAATAATAGGAAATGGTAGTCATACTGGGTGAAATCATTCTATATCAATAGTCCAAAAATAGAAGCAATGGGAAGAAAGGAAGAGGTAGAAGGATGAGTTCTATTCTCCAGATGACTAGATGGTATTGCTGCAGAAGGACATCCAGAGACTTCTCACCTTCTCTTCAGTTTTTGTATTAAAGACATTAAAGCATCAGTAGATGATCCTGATAAGTGCCTGTGATGTCTAAGGAAGAATGACAAGGAGATTTACTTTAGGGGTTTGAAAGGAATGAAATATAATGAAACTAAGTGATATAATCTTTGAAAGGAATGAAATATGACACTAAATATAATCTGCAGAACAATCAATTTTGTTTTAAAAACTAAAATGACCCGAATTATTTTTAAATGAAGAACATTTAGTATGAAGCCAACAATTATTTCAAGTAGAGAAGAACAATTATTCATAGATGTGGGTCAGTCCATTTTCTCATACTTCTAGGGTGCTCTTATTGCAGGTGAACTTAGATATTACAACTCCTGTCTGTTATGGAGATTCATTTAATACTTCCATATGTGTATCATAGAATAAACTGAAAACTAAAAATAAGTACCTTAGAACTACTTTGTGTATGCAATCATAAATTAGTAAATATTAGCCCATAAAGGGGTTTTGCACTTCTAGTTAACAATACTGTATTGTGGTATAAAAATTTATTGACAGAGTATATCTCATGTTAAGTGTTCTTACGACACTACATTTTTTTAAGTTTATTTTTTTATTTTGAGAGAGAGCGAGTGAGCAAGGGAGGGGCAGAGAGGGAGGGAGAGAAAGCATCCCAAGCAGGCTCCACCCTGACAGTGAGGAGCCTAATGCAGGGCTTGAACTCACGAACTGTGAAATCTTGACCTGGGCCAAAATCAAGAGTCCAACACCTAACCAACTGAGCCACCCAGGCACCCCGCTAAAAAATATTTTTTAAATAAATGTGCAACTACAGAAAAGATTCCTTTATTCATTTATTCATTCACAAACTTTTATTGTTTACTAATGTGCCAAACATTGTATCAGACATTCAGATTTGTAAATAAATATGAAATCCCCTTAACTTTCAAAGGACCCTAAGTCTATAAGTGGGATGTGGGAGGGAGCTTATATCAAAGATAGGCAAGAAATCAGATGCACTAAAGAAGTTCTTGCACATCTAGAAAAGGAGAAAATAAAGGAGCGGGCAACCTTTCTGGAAAGATGAGTGGGAAATGAAAGCATGAAAAAAAGCTTTACTGTGTGGATGCAAGTTTATGTGTGGCCAGGAAGGAGGGATTATTGGGGGGACTGTGATAGTAGCAGGTAAGTAGCATTCAAGGGTCAGACAAGATGGACATATATTCATATATTCTAACTCAAAAAAATAACAATATTCTTTCAGTTGAATTAAACTTACTTTTTTTAATATTTATTTTTATTTTTGAGAGAGAAAGAGAGGCAGAGCACAAGCAGGGGAGGGGCGGAGAGAGGGAGGCACAGAATCTGAAGCAAGTTCCAGACTCTGAGCGATCAGCACAAAGCCCGTTGCAGGGCTTGAACTCAAGAACTGGGAGATCATGACCTGAGCTGAAGTCCCACGCTCAACCAAATAAGCCACCCAAGAATCCCTAGGAAACTTAAGTAGTTTTTAGTCTTAAAAATGGCTGTTGATGGGGGTGTGTGGGTGGCTCAATTAGTTAAGTGCCCCACTCTTGTTTTTGGCCCACGTCATGATCTCACGTTCATGAGTTCCAGCCGTGTATCAGCCTCCATGATGATAGTGCAGAGTCTGCCTGGGATTCTCTCTGTCTCTCTCCCCCCAGCCCCTCTCTCAAAATAAATAAAATAAACTTTGGGGAGAAAAAAAGCTGCTGATAGCAATATGATTTATATACATAAGGACTTTTTTATCAGACTTCATTAAAACAGTGTTCTGTGATTTGATAACAGATTTAATAGTTCCTATGATCTGAGAAGCTGGGGGGACAGGTATAAGGGAGCAGAGGATGGGATCTATGGACAGGGAATTTATAGATTCAGAATGAGGACTTTAAAAACCCCTGAACTATTGTATGCACAGTGTGTGTGTGTGTGTGTGTGTGTGTGTGTGTGTGTGTGTATACTTTTTCTGGGGAAGTAGTCTATAGTTTTCAACAAATTCCAAAATGATTCATAGTTTCAAAAAGGTAGATCTTTTGATTTAAGGTAAGAAATTATTTTATATATCTTCTGATACAGAATTTTAATCAATTCAATATTATTATTCTGAGTTTATGAAAAATACTGCTTTATGAAATTGGCCCTAAATTAGTGAATTATATATCTTGAGATGGTTCATCTCTGGTAAACACTTATATTTTTAAAACGGTGTATATATTTTAGAAAAAATATATTGTTGTAAAGATTATATACAAAATTACAATGTAGGCCAGAATTTATAATCAGCTATTACAATAGCCTACTTTATTGCAAAGTACAATGAGGAAAGTCTTAAGGATAACTGTTAAAAAAGATAATACTTTACAAATTTTAGAAAATAGACACCAATTTATAACATTTGTGCATAGTTCATTGTAAATTGTTAAGTGATTCTATACACTAAGCAGAAAAATTTTTGTTTATCTTAGTAAAATAAATGGGCTTTGTAGAAGTGAAAATTCCTAACATATTAATTGTTGCTTGTGGGATGAGAAGACAGTACTACTTTTAAAACAGACTTCACTGAACTGCAGCATTCAGAAAAAATAACAGCAATGTGCTCTCTTCCCCACCACACAAAGACACTCCACTGAGAAATGTTTAGGTAGAGCTTTTTCCTAAGAATTCTGAAGCTGCCAAAAAAGTTGTCTTTACTGCAAATATAACATTTGCACCATCTGAATTGTGGTGGGTTACTTTACACCACAAAATTTTAAACAAAATTTTAAAATTGAACTAAATTTCCCAAGGTATCTTTTCTTTAGTGTCACAGATAATCTAGATTTTAGCATATCGGTATTGCATCTTATAAAACACACAATATCAAATATATATCAATAAACAAAAGTAACGGTGTATGAAAACTATTAGCCTCAGTATTTTTAAATTTAAAGTTAATAATTTTTGAAGCTTTATTTTGTATATGAAAACGATAAATATAAATATAGATATAGATTAGATAGGTAGATAGATACATAGATATAAAAGGGAAAGCTTTTTTTCCTACTTCCCTGACAGTCACAATATTTGGCAACATCAACATCAAACTTTCTAAAAAAGCATATGGAAGTGCAAAGGATGAGAATACCTACCATCATCTGGTGGGTTTGCATTACAAAAACCTAAGACCTATTATAAAATCATAACATTTAATATAGTACAGTATTGGTGTGTGGATGGACAGCAATAAATCAATGGAACAGAAGAGTGTCCAGAAACAGACCCACACATACAGGTCCCCTAATTTATGACCAAGATGACAGTGTGGTACAGCAGGAAAAGGATTTTTTTTTCACAATGAGATCTGTAAGGTTGTTGGAGAATAGCCTTATGGAAACAATAAATCTTGACCCCCTTATCACAGCATACACAAAAATCAATTTTAGATGAATTTCAACTCTAAGGGTAAATAAGGATTTTTTTTCATTTGTTTGTTTGTTTAAAGCTTCTAGAATAAGGTTTGGCAAACTTTTCTTAAAGGACAAGTAGTAAATATTTTAGGCCTTGCAAATCATATAATCTCTTTTGCAACTACTCAACTCTGCCGTTGTAGTGTATTTGTAGCATAGTCATAGACAACATGTGAGAGAATGAGCTTGTCTGTGTTCCAATAAAACTTCATTTGCAAAAACAAATGATATTCTGAATTTAACTTGTAGGCCATAGTTTTCCAACGCCTTTTCTAGAGCATCTCTCTTCCCTTCCAGTAAGTAAAGATTTCTTAAATTGAACACAAAAGGTTGTTGACAAATAATAAACGTTTGATAAATTAGACATTAAAATTTTTAAATCTGTTCATCAAAAGATACTGTTAGGATTTTGAAAGGCAAGCCACAGAGTAGAAGAAAAAATTAAAATACATATATTCAACAAAGGATTTATATCCAAAATTTGGAAACACATACACACACACACACATACACACTCTACAGGCCAATTTTTTAAAAAGAGCCAACCTAATAGAAAAAAAAGGGCAAGAAATTCTTGAATGAAAGTTTTACAAAAGAAACTCCACAAAAGATAAAATCCAAATGGCCAATAAACATATGAACAGTTCTTAGCCTCATTAGTTGTCAGGAAAATAAAAAAAAATAAGGCTTCAATTACATTCTAATATGTATGCACAAATGAAAAAAATCAGTAGTTCTAAGTGTTATCAAGGATATAGAATAAGTGAACTTTCATATCCTGGTAGCAAGAGTGTAAATGGAGTAACACCTTTAGAAAATGGAATTGTCTATGTGAGGTAATCTTAAGTATATCCTATGATCCAACAATTATATTCTTTGGTATAAAATCAACATGAATGTGTCTGTATATTCACTAAAAGACATGTACCTGGATGTCCCTTGTGGCACTATCCATAATTATCACAAGCTGGAAACTACCCAATCCACATCAACAGAAAAACACAAATATACGTGATATAGTCACACTGTGAATACAGCATTAAGAAAGATCTACAATTACAGACAGGGAAATACATTGTATATTCACACAATATATTTTCACACTATATAACAATAAGAATAATCTATAACTGCATGCAACAACATGACTGAATGTCTCCCTAACTTGACCCTCCAAAAAAATATTAAGTGAAAGAAGCCAGACACAAATAGAATACACATATGATTCCATTTGTATGAAGTTCAAAAATAGGCAAAGCTTATCTGTTAGAATTGAAAATCATGGTTACACAGGGTTGGGAGGACACAGTAACTGGAAGGGAAAGTTCCTGGAGGGTCAGTATTGATTCTTGAACTAGGTACAAGTTTCATAGATTTATTCAGTTTGTGAAAATTAATTGAGATGTACACTTAAGGGCACTGTTCTATGTACACTTTACTATAGTTTACTGTAAGGGGCTTAAATCATTTGAAGATAATTAGATTAGCATCAGGATAAATAAACCCAATGTTTCTTGACTCCCTGTACCCTTCTCTGCATCATGTTTATTTTGTTCTCCTTTGACTTCTAATTAATGTACATTTGATGTTGCACAAATAACCCATATTTCATAAGTCCAGTATGGTAAAAACAAGTGATTTAGTAAATTAATAAATGGGAGACAGAAGACAAATCTCTCATGCAGAAGAATTCAAATAATTTATGCAGATACTTGACCCTCAGGGAGGTGGGCCATGCTGTCTGCCCCTTAAGAGTTAGGCTAGGGATAGGCATAGTGACTTCCTTCCAAAAAGTACAAGATGGAAAGGAAAGAAAGAGTAACTTTAGAGTATAGAAATCTGACAGACACTATCTTAGCCAGGTGATCAGGTCAACATCATCACCAACAGGTCATACTGACAGTATGAACTCTTTTTTTTTTTTAATTTTATTTTTCATTTTTTTACATTTACATCCAAATTAGCATATAGTGCAACAATTATTTCAGGAGTAGATTCCTTAGTGCCCCTTACCCATTTAGCCCATCCCTCCTCCCACAGACCCTCTCGTAACCCTCAGTTTGTTCTCCATATTTATAAGTCTCTTCTGTTTTGACAGTATGAACTCTTAATATGATGTGATAAGAATGATACATTACCTCTATGGTTTTCCTCCTATGGAGGTATAACCTTGCTCTAATCATAAAAAATCTGATAAGTTCAAATTGTGACACATTCCATAAAATACCTGAGAGTACTCCTCAAAACTGTCAAAGCCATCAAAAACAAAGAGAGTCTGTGAACCATCAGAACCAAGAAGAGCCTAAGGAGACACAACATCTAAATGTAATATCATGGGGGCGCCTGTGTGGCTCAGTCAATTAAGCATCTAACTCTTGGTTTTTGGCTCAGGTCATGATCTCACGGTTCCGTGAGTTCAAGCTCCGACATTGAGATCTGTGTCGACAGTGTGGAGCTTGCTTGAAATTCTCTCTTTGTCTCTCTTTCTCTCTCTCTCTGTCTCTGTCTCTATAAATAAGTAAATTTTAAATAAATAAATAAATAAATAAATAAATAAATAAATAAATAAATGTAATATCATGTCCTGGATGGGATCATGGAAGAGGAAAAAAAAGGATATTAGGTAAAAATTAAGGAAATCTGAATATAGTGTGAATTTTAATAATAATATATCCAATTGGTTCATTAATTATGACAAATTTACTCTACTAATATAAGAGGTTAACAATAGAGGAAACTTGGTCCAGGTGTACTGGAATTCTGTGTATTATCTTTGCAAGTTTTCTGTAAATCTAAAATTATTTCAAGGTAAAAGTTTTATTTAAAAGAAAAAATAACCTACATAATAAACACCGAGTTAAACTTAAACTACGGAATCAAGTTATTAACAGTAAGAAAATACAAGAGTAGGAAACAATGAATGGTTTCATAATCCAATAGCCAGTTATAATGCAGTAATTATTCTATGCCTTCTCTACAAGTTTGAATGTATTTCTAGTGATTAAACTTTATGAACATGAATTACTTTTGTTTACTTCAACACATTAAGGTGGGAACTTTATGTACTATAACTTACTCAGATATTTTAAGTTAAACTCTTTATATTAAACTTCAAGCAGAGTAGCTGAGTGATGAAATAGAGAATGTTTTTGTTAGTAATTACAGACTATTAAAAATAAATTTTCACTCCATTACACCCTTTCAACAAATATAATAGAAGCATCATAGAATGTTGGAACTGAAAGGGACATTTAAGAGATTAGTTCAGCTCCTTAACTTTATATGAAATAACTGATTGCCAGAGAGTTTGGGATTTGCCCAGGGTCTTAATAAATTGGTGGGGAGCTGGAATTCACTTATTCAGTTGAACAAGCATTTACCGATTATTTATTATATTTTAAACACTGTGATAGGTGCTAGAGATATAAAAATGAGTAAGACTTTATCCTTCCAGAGGAAGACACAGGGGTGGAGATAGATAAGGAAATGAATGGATGAATACCATACAATGTGGAAGTGAGCTAGTAGACATAGTACAGGGTGCCATGAAAATGAAGGAGCAGATCACCTGACAGAGCTAGGTGTCACTTGAGCCTTTGGAAGATAGAGTTTATACAAATGAGGAGGCTGAGAATCGACATTCTAAGCAAAGCTTGTCACCTGAGCCCAAGGCAGAAATGGTGAAATAATGTGTTGTATAGGAAACTTTGCTGTCTGCTGTTACTTCAGAATAGTGCAAGCAAGGAGCAGCAAAACTAAAACTGCTAAATCATGGAGAAGGTTTTATGCCCTGTAATGAGCTAAGTCTTTGTCTTGTAAGAAATGGAAAGTTACTGAAAGATTCTGAATTTTAGGTCACTCAGGTGTTTGGAAGATAGATCTGAAGACAAGATTAATTACTGAGAACTCAGTCAAAGAGCTTACTGCACTAGTTAAGAGATGACTGATGGTGGGGCGCCTGGGTGGCTCAGTCGGCTGGGCATCCGACTTCAGCTCAGGTCACGATCTCGCGGTCCGTGAGTTCAAGCCCTGCGTCGGGCTCTGGGCTGACGGATCAGAGCCTGGAGCCTGCTTCCGATTCTGTGTCTCCCTCTCTCTCTGCCCCTCCCCCATTCATGCTCTGTCTCTCTCTGTCTCAAAAATAAATAAACGTTAAAAAAAATTTTAAAAAAGAGATGACTGATGGTAAAGGGCTGGTTTAGGAAGGTGGTGGGTAATATGGAAAAGAGGTGTATTCAAGAAATATTTAAGAATAGATGATTGATGATTAATTGGGTGGGTTGAGGTCAGTGAAGTGGGTGGATGAAGTTGCTGACCATCCCTAGTCTATACCACAGGTCTTTGGATTTCAAATCTCAAGGAGTATACATAAGACCTGGGCTGAATTTGTCCATTTGTCCTCCAGCCTAGGAAACAGCTCTGAATACCCACAAGTCAAGCCGTTTTTGATAAATATTCAAAAGAAAGCAAACAACAATAAAACTCATCCAAGGACAAAAGGTAACTTCTACCCTGTGTTCACATTATCAAGAGAAACTACTGAGGCGATTCTTTGCAGAACCAAGAGGATTTGTTTCCAAGGCTTTTGTTTTCACCCCTAGGCTCCAGAGAGTTCAACCTAAATTTTAAGTATATCTCCAAAAGGAGCACACGTTGAATTCCTGCCTCCATGCATCCCATGTTAGGCTTTGGTGACTGTGGAAAATTGAGCTGCCTATAAAAAGAGATTATGGGAAGAAAACCAGGACCAAAGATAACTAGTTCAGCTTTAAAGAAGCCAAATTTAAAATGCCTGTGGAATATTTAATTAGAAAAATTAAAATAGCATAATCAACTCTGAAACCTGGGGAAGACAATTTGAGAGTCAGAGGTTATAGTATGAAAAAAAAAATCATGAAAGTAGATGCCATTTCTCAAGGATAAAACAGCGGCAAGAATAGCAGGCCAAAGATGCAGGATCACCAACATTGGAATGAAAGTGAAGTCTTCAATAAAACATTCAGCGAAATAGTCAAAACTCTACCAGGAAACCTAAAGAGTGTTGTACCCCAACAGCATAGAAGTTTGATAGTTTTCAGGAGCGGTCAACGATATTGAATATAGAAGAGCCACTCATAATCGCACATTAAAACTCGGTTAAATTTGGCAATGCAGAGGACATAGGTGACTTCAGTGAGCGTTCTTTCAATGGAGTAATTGTTCTTAATTGCAGTGAGGTGGGTTAATAAGTATGTGAATGATGAAATAGTGGAGATTGCTTTTCTAGACTATTCTTTGGAGGTTTGGATGAGAGTAAAAGGAGAAAGGTGAGAAAAAAATCTAGAGACAGAGGCAGTGGAGACTCTTCTGTTGTTTTGTTTGGGATGAGATGTTTAGTAGATTTGTAAGCTACAAGGAAGTGCCCCCTAGCAGGACAAGTGTTGATGAGAGAGAATCTAGTGAGGGAGGTTCATGGACAAGGCAGGGGATATTGGGATAAAAGGAATACAGAGGGAGGAGATGCCATCCAACAGTTGAAGGAATATTTCCTTCTCTGGAAGGAAGGAAGCCAACATAAATTAACATATAGTCAAGTTTGTAGGGGTGTGTGAGTGTGTGTGTGTGTGTGTGTGTGTGTGTGTGTGTGTGAGGGTAGTGGGGCAGTACGGAGATGAAGATCATGCTTAAAGACTTTGCTATTTATTTATTTATTCTTATTTATTTTTTCTAGTAGGAGGTAGAGTCATCTGCTGGCAATGAATAAGTTGAGTCCTAGGAGAACAGTGAGGGTTTGGATGAATTTTAAGGAGTGTAGGCAAGGGAGTTACTAAGGATAAAAATAAAAAAGATTAAACTGAGGCTAAGAGTGGGAGACTCTTAATGTTTGACAGCAACAATCTGCAACTTGTATGATTTTTTTCAGTTATGCTCAACTGACAGCATTTTTAAAAGGCATTTATTAAATATTCCTTAATGTATGCTTGGCATTATGCATTGCTAATGTTACCTCAACCCCAGTAGGTGATTATATTTATTACCCCAATTTACAGATTAAGTAACTTCCCCAATGTTGCACAGCCGGTAAAAAGGCAGAACACAGTTCTGTCCAACTCCAAACTATATGTGCCTAACAAGCCAATATTCTATGTTTCCTCCCAAGGACTTAGAGCTTTAAGAATTGATACAACATTTTGCCTAGCTTCAGGGAACTCCTAATCCACAAAAGAAGATATGTGGATGAATAATCACAAGCAAATATCAGGGTTTGATATGCTCAGACAGTAGAGAAGAGGAGCCCATCACTCTGAACTTTAAAGGAAGCCTTATCAGGGAGCAGACACCTGAGCACTGAGCAGATCTGAGTCAATATTCACCAAGCGAATGAGGAGTCAGGGGCATTCCAGACTCAGGACTGTGTGTGAAAAATCAAGGAGGTATGAAGCCGTCACACTTTTGCTCAAAGCACCTGGGGCATAGAGTGACTGTTGGGTGAGGGATGGGAGAGATATGAGAGCAAATATTAAGGGCATCAGACCTTACTTTGTCTGGTAGTAGCTGGCTGACATGGAAGGTTTGAAAGAAGAGAATGATGTCAGATTTTGTTAATTATTGAAATATAATTGGCCTTCAGTGTTATATTAGTTTCAGATGTACAGTTGATTTGACAGTTGTGTGTTAGTGTTCACTACAGTAAGTGTAGTTATGTCTGTCATCATACAATGTTATTACAATAATATTGGCTATATTCCCTATGCTGTACTTATATCTGTGACTTATTTATTTTGTTAGTGGAAGTTTGTACCTCTTAATCCCCTTCATCTATTTCGCCAATCCCCCCCATCTATTTCGCCAATCCCCCCACCCACCTCCTGTCTGAGAACCTATACTCTGTCCTCTACATTTAGGAGTCTGGTTTTTTTTGTGTTTTGTCTTGTTTCTTATATTCCACGTGTATATGAGTGAAATCATATAGTATTTATCTTTCTCTGTCTGACTTACTTCACTTAGCAGTATACCCTCTAGGTTGATCCATGTTGTCCATGTTGTTGCCATTGGCAAGATTTCTTTTTTTTTTTTACTGAGTAATATTCCAGTGTATGTATATACATCTTATTTATCCATTCATCTAGCAGTGGACACTTGGGTTACTTCCATATCTTGGTGATTGTGAATAAGGCAACAATAAACACAGGGACACATATGTCTTTTCAAGTTAGTGTTCTCATTTTGGGTGGGGGCGGAGTAAATACCCAAAAGTGGAATTGCTGGATCATATGCTATTTCTATTTTTAACTTTTTAAATTTTTTAAGGAAACTTCACACTGTGTTCCACAGTGTTTGCACCAATTTACATTCCCACCAACAGTGCCCAAAGGTTCCCTTTTCTCCACATCCTGTCCAGCACTTGTTATTTCCTGTCTTTTTGATACTAGCCATTCTGACAGGTGTGAGGTGGTATTATATTGTGGTTTTGATTTGCATTTCCCTGATGATGAGTGATGTTGAGCATCTTTTCATGTGTCTGTTGGCCATTTATACATCTTCTTTGGAAAAATGTCTATTCAGATCCTCTGCTGATTTTTTAATAGGATTGTTTGGTTTTGGGGGTGTTGAGTTGTATAAATTCTTTATATACTTGGGGTATTAACCCCTTATAGGGGTTGCAAATATCATTTGCAAATATCTAGAAGAGAATGACATCAGATTTTAGTTTTAGAAACATGATCCTGCCAGTGACAAGCAGGATGGATGATACAAAAGTGAGACTAATAATTATGAAAACTATGAGCTTTTGTGTACACTGGATCAAACACTATGTAAGCAATTTACACAGATTTGATGATTTAATCATCATAGAAACCGTTTGATGGAAGTGTAGTCATTTCCATTTCACTGATGGGCTAAATTACGTGCCCAGGATCTCAAAGCTAAAAAGTGGCAGAGGCAGAATTTGAACCACAGGCAGGCTGGCTAAGGCAAGGATATTGGTTGGGAGCCTATTGCAGTGGCCTTGGGTAAGAGATATTGAGAACCAGGCCTAAGGCAATAGCAGTGGATCTAAAGGAGAAAGAACCAGCTCTACGATACTAGATTTGAGGCCAGTGTTCTTGCCATTGTTTTCTTATTTTTTGTAGTTTTTCTGTTTATATCTAAACATATATGTGATGACACTTGTAGTGGGTTTGGTGTCCCATCCCCCACAGAAACATATTCACATTTGCCCAGAACCTCAGAGTGTGATCTTATTTGGAAATAGAGCCTTTGCAGATATAACTAGTTGTTAAGATGAGGTCATACAGGATTAGCGTGGTCCTTAAATCCAATGACTGGTATTCTTGTAAGAAAAGAAGAGAACACACAGAAAAGAATGTGAAGACAGAAACAGATTGGAATGATGCAGCTGTAAACCAGGGAAAGACAAGTATTTCCAGGACCCAGCAGAAGCTAGGAAGAAACAAAGAATCCATTTCTAGAACCTTCAGTGTGAGCATAGCCCTATTGACACCTTGATCTCAGACCTCTGGCCTCCAGACTGTGAAACTCTAAATTTCTGTTGTTTTAAGCCCAAAAGTCAATGCTATTTTGTTACAGAAGCCCTAGGACACTAATACAACACCCTTCTTTCCTTAAGTTAAATTTCCACATGGGGTTATATTCTCATATATTTCTAACTGCATATGAATAAGTGTATGGTGTTTGAAGGAAAGATCATTCACAGTTGATGATCTCATGAGTCTGCCATCTTTGTTGTATTTCACTGCCATTTGCCCAATAGACTAACCTCGTTTGGATTCCCTGAGGTTAGTCTTGCTTTCACCTTCATATTAGTACCCACACTTTAAATATATTGGGTTACAAAAACAGAATTCTCTTTGTTTGCTACCCTGGAAGTCCCATGAAGGTAAGACTTATTTTATAATCAAAACACCAACATCTATGTTTGATAATGGTTATAAAAGTGTATAAGCCTGCTTTAGGCTTGACTTTTGCACTGACCCAGGAGTTGACAGAGTCTGCTCTTATTTAAGACAGGAAATATCAAGAGCTGTTTGCAAAGCATATGATAAGCAACGTAAGCAATCAAACACAAAAGGGAGTCTTTTCACATCTTATTGGAAACTCTGAGTTTCCACAGGATAGAAGTGTAGGATTTTAGAGCTATTCAGATAAAATTGACATGTAACTCCTATGTAACAAAAAAGGAAATAAAACATTTTAATTTCTACCAGCACAATGGCATTTAACCCTACATCATTTATTCTTTTCCCTGCAAACCATTTTCTTGTTGACACATCACTTACATTTGTTACCCGTTTCACAAATACTCCATTTACCATTCATTTTTCAGAGAAAAGCTGGACACAAATGTATTTGAGGTTTTCTGGGGCTGCCTGCTAAGACTTATCAGCCACAGAGACAGCTACACACACACACACACACACACACACACACACACACACTTTCCCACAAGAGCTTGAGGTGCAACCTGATGGAAAAAGGGAGATTTGGTGACTTGAGCAGTTCTACTCAGACCATTTTCTCCACACCTGCTACCCTAATTACCCAGATGATGCAAATCATTTCATACTTTGCAATGAGCAAGAATATTTTAGTGGTTTGTGCACAAGTAAATGCTACCCTGTTCTCCAGAAACACAAATACACTGTGACAAAGCAGCTACCACTTTCCTTTTAAAATTCACTCCTGGAAGGTTTTTATGGTTGTTGTTTTGATGAATTAATAATATTAGGAGGCAGGATGCAGGTCTTAGGGTCAGTGATGAGGAGATTACTGACATTTAGGTTTCAGCTGAAATATCTCCTCCACAGAGATCTCCAGTTTCTTTAATCATCACACCTACCTAAGTTTTCTTGTTCATTAATTTATTGTTTGATCTATTTTTTGTCTGTCCAGACTAGCAGACACTTATCTGCCTTACTCACTGTGCTCCCTACAGAGCCTAGAACTGTGCCTGTTGCTAATTAAATGTTTATTCAATGAATAAAGCAATGCATGCAGAGTAGGTATCCCAGGAACCATAAAGAGTGAGGATTGAGAAAAAGAAGCCATCATAGAAGTTATAGGTCATTGAAGACAGAGGTTCTTTACCAGTGTAGAAGCATGGACTCTAGTGGGAACCTGAGGCGAAATCTTGGGTAATGTTGGAAAAGGGTCGGGCTCACAATCTGCAGAGACAAGAGGGAGGCAGCCCAAGGATGAGCACAAGGAACCTGTAGGTCAGTAACAAAAAGGCAATTAATTCCTAAAGTTATGTTCTTTTGACAGGTGTAGAGAGAGGTGAAAAGGCATATGTAAGCTGAACATTTCTAAAGCTTGCCTATAAAATGTGACAAGTAAATCAGACTCCCAAAAAAGCAAATTGATGAATTCCCAAGTACCATTTCCAGGGGCTTTACAACAAAAATATACACTTTGAAATCCTGTGTTTATGTGTATACTCCATGAGTAATTGAATTATAATATAGCAGTGGTATGCAGTGAAATAACATGCTGGAAAAAACAATTTAGACTTTGAAATGAAATAACTAAGTTCAAATATGCAGAATGCATTCAAGCAAACATTCAGGTAAGGTTACCTAGCTCTAGGATGTGCCTTTGCCTGCTCTCTCTACATCTGATCTCACATAGCTTTGTATAGGAAACAAGAGAGGCTAATTCCACCCAAAATATCCTCGGTATGTATTGCCAGATGAAGAAATTACAGAAAGAAAGCAGAAGATATCACTGTGTTGAAAGAAAAAGGAGAACTGTAGCTATATCAACATTGCCCAGTGTCACCTAGTTACATTAAAAAGTTCTGAGTAAACAGCTCAAGGGGAAAAAGACATTTTCCTTTCCTGAGTTAATATGTCTCTGTGCTGTTGTCTGGGCGTCTTTTCAATTTTCCTTTGTTGACTTGGCTGTTTTTGGATTGGAGGCTTCTTTTTCTTATCTGTGGGGAGGAATGCTTTTCTAACTAGAGCCTGATGACTTTGCTGGGATGGTAAGGCTTGTGTGGGTTTACCACAGAACACTAAAGCCTGTGTCACCCGTAAAGAACTGAAATATGTCGTTTAGTGCCCGAGAGCTCGCCAAGTGGGGAAATAAGATGAACACACCAACACAGAGAGCTGATACTCCACCTCACCTGCCTCTATATGTCTGGTGGCAATTTTTCCTCCCTCTGATCCCAGGCCTGTGTGGCCAAGGCTGCGGGCACACATTCAGCAAGGTGCTCTGATGGATACCTCTTTGCTTGGGGAGAACACAACCAAGTCGTCAGGGGGAGGGCTGAGGCCAAGGGCATTGGAGCTGTATGTGTTACTGATCGTGGTTCTAAACCACCATTGCTGTTCAAGTTCTGTGCTTCTCTTTTATGTAACGTTTCCTGGGAATTCTGAATCTGCTGAGGCAAGACCTGATAGGGAGGAGAGAAGGGAGAGAGCAAGGGGCAAGGCAACTGGATGGAAGATGTAAGAGAGGCATAGTCATTGAAAGATTTTTCAAGAAGGAAAAAAAAAGACTTCTATTATGTCCTTGTTATAAATAATAGGTACTGTGTTAGTTAAGATTATATTCACTTCAAATAATAGAAAACAGTAGCTTAACACATTCAGGACTTATTTTTGTCACACAACAAGAAATCAGAAGGAAGTCAAGCTTCCACCCTGTCATTAAGGCTCTATCTGCTCTACCCAGCTCAGTTTGTCACTGTTCTGTTTGTTCTGTCATGGTCGCAAGATGGCTGCTCAACCTCCAGCCTCAGTTGCATTTCAGTCAAGAGGCAAAGAGACCAAGAAGTTCCTAGAAAAGTTTTGTCTTCTCATGAGAAAAGAGACTTTTCCAGGGACTTCTGCCCATGTCCCTTTGGCCAGAAATGAGTCCCATGAGAACCCTTACCTGTAAAAGACTGAGAGCTTGGGGGTTTATTTTTCCAGCCTCTGTGGTTGAGGACAGCACTGAGAGAGAAAGTGATGGTTATGGATTTTGAATGAACCACAGTAGATTAAGGCCAGATTCTCAAATAATCAAAGGAAAAGTGTATATATGAGTGCCCAAAGCACTTGCAAAGCTAATCAGGAATTATGATGGCCCAAGGTCATGCAGGTAGAACCACACACGAGTCAGTAAAGACAACAAAGAAAGGTCATTGACCAATACCAAAATGCTTTAGATTTTGCTTAATCTTTCTCTTGTAACATGTTTCTTTTTTTTTTCAATTTTTAAATGTATATTTATTTTTGAGAGAGAGATAGAGTGCAAGGGGGGAGGAGCAGAGAGAGAGGGAGACACAGAATCCAAAGCAGGCTCCAGGCTCCAAGCTGTCAGCACAGAGCCCCACACATGGGGCTCAAACTCATGAGCTGTGAGATCATGACCTGAATCGAAGTTGGTTGCTTAACTGACTGAGACACTGAGGTGCCCCCTATCTTGTAAAATGTTTCTATTCTCTTATTTGTTCTCTATTGAAGAAAAAATAGGACAACAATATTTTATATAACTTATGTAGGCAGTTTTCTCTCCCAGGAGTTAGGAGAGGCACATGCCCCTTGGAGTCTCCCTGCACTAGCTGCTCTTTTGGTCTGGGTCAAAGATTGCAGCAGCAAAGGTTAGAGACACCATGGAGCTGAGAAGGTGACTAGAAAACATGACCGGGTAGGGAGTTAGTAAAGAAACAGGAGCAGGGCAGAATTTTTATACTTTGGTCATCCCTCTTCGGCTCCTAATTAATTTAGCTTCAAGTCCAAGCTTAACTCACCCCTTCCTTGGAGTCTGCTTGCATCTCATGCCCTCTCCAGTGGTTTAACAGTTTCTCATCCTGTGTGCACACATCACAGCTGGCGTGTGCCTTTATCAGAGTAACGTTCTTTCCCTCAGCAAACAACTACATAGAACCCACCATGTTCCACTCTCTGCCAAAAGCTGTGTCTGGGTTTAGAGCACGTGGGCCTCAAATATAATGCAAGCTGCCTAGGTATTTGTAAGTTTTCTGTTATCCACATTAAAAAAGATAACAGATACAGGTGACATTAATTTTAATAACACACTTTATTTAAATTAATATATCCAAATATTGGTTTAAATAATATTAAATATTATATTATCGATATTATATCAAAATAATACCAAAATAATATTATTTTATATGATTGTTATTATTACATGCAAAACAATTGTGAGGTATTTTCACTATGTATGTGAGATATTTTACTTTTTGTATTAAATCTTCAAAGTCCAGTGTACATTTGATACAGCACATCTCGATTCTGACTAACCACATGTCAAGTGGTTAGTAGCCACACATAGCAAGTGGCTACCACATTAGCACTTTTCCGGAGTTTACAGGCCTTAAATAACGATTTACTATAAAGCTTGTTAATTATGCCTAATAAATGTCTAATATGCATGGTTCATGGCATGTGGTAAAAAAGGGAAGCAACCTCGTGTAAAGAAAGCCAGCTGCCCTTTTCGTCGACTCCCCAAAAGTAGGCATTTATCTTAGTGACTTTACCATTGCCCAGAGTCTAGATCTCAACTTCATGGATTTAGAAAAACTTGATTTATTTGAAGTCCTAAAGTTGATTTACTTCAGAATCCTGGCTCCTAAGTGCCAAGATTCTGAGACTTGTGTGTAAAAATGAGGATCCAAGCTAGATTATTTGCAATGAAATGTGTCAGAAGGCATATATGCATTTATGCCATCTCCATGGACCAGGGTTTCGTTCCCCTGGCAGGTGCCAACGCCAGCCCCCCACCTGTTTTTGTACAGCCATTAGCTAAGAATTGTTTTTATGCTTTTAAAGTTGATAGGAAATCAAAAGAAGACTAGAATTTTGTGATCCATGAAAAGTGCCTGAAATTCAGTTATCAGTGTCTGTAAATATTTTATTGGAACACTACCACACATTCATTTAAGTATTATCTATGACTGCTTTCGTGCTACAACAGCAGAGTTTTGTAGTCGCAGCAGAGACCATATGGCCCACAAAGCCTAAAATATTTACTATCTGCCTTATTACAGAGAATGTTTGCCAACCTCTGCCATAGACCAGTAGCTCTCACCCCATGTTGTGTGTATGAACTACTTGAGAAGCTTTAACAAAGTACAAATATCTAGCACCCACCCCAAGTATTCTGCTTTAATTAGTCTCTGGTGAGGACTAAGCATTGGCATTAAATTTTTAATTCTAATACTATAGCCAATCTGTATAGGAAGACAAAATAACCAGGAAGTTGTGTGGGGAACATGGACTCAAGTCAGGAAAGCAACTTGAGTATCCAGTTCAGTCAATCAAGACCTGTCAGCATACACGCCACTTGAGTCAGCATGCTGAGGCACATTCCTCCAACTCAGTACTCATCCAAAACCGCCAGTATTCTTTTCTGTGACCATGATGTTCCTCCACTTCCATACTTAACCAACTCCTGCTGATTGACACACTCTTCCTGTGCATTCACCAGTTAATCCGGCCTTATCAGCCTGGGGCCATTCTGTCTAACCTGATTTTGTTTATGTCTGTTCTGATTCACTATGTATGTGCTGCTTTTCTAGCTTTCTGAGGACCAATTTTATTTTTCTTCTTTTTTTTCCAAATTATTTCTTGGTTGCCTCAATGCCTTTGCCTTTGGCAACTTACATCCCAGTTGTTCCTATTCTTGGGTATCTTTGAGTCTCCAGCCTGATATGTCACTGAAGTGTTTCATGGATAGGTTCATTGGTAGTCAGACGAATGAATGAAAGAATGAATGAAAAGTTGGAATGGAAGAAGAGTTAGAAAAAATACACAGGAATTTTGCAGACTGTGTTGTGGGTATAGTGAGTTTAAAATCAAAGTGTCCATATTCAAATCCTGGTTCTGCTACTTTCCCTGGAGATCTCCATGGGAAGATCATTTCATATGTCTGAGAACAAGACTTTGGGTATTTTAAGGTGAGGAGAGTAAAACCAACTTCACAGAGTTGTATTAGGATGACTTATCAAATACAATAGTTGCTAGTATAATCCCTGGCCCATAATAGCTCCTTAATACAAAGTTTCCTGGGTCCTTCCTTCTGCCTGGCTAAGGCATCCTTTTGCCTGAAAAGGTCCTGAGTAGTTTACAGTCTTATTTATTAAATTATGCAGCTGATAACACTTATTAAGGATGACTTGGTAAACAGTGATTTTATTATTTGAACATATATTTTACAATACAAAATTTCAAATAATTCTAGATAACAAAATTCTATAATTGACCTGCTAGTGCAATACCATGGCTCTAGTAATAGATTTTTTCCAAACTATAAGCATCACATAAACCTATTCACTTTGTAGGCCTTGTTTCTTTTTACATAACATTAAATTTTATTTTTTTTTCCAAAGGCTTCTTAAGTTTTGAGATGGAAAATTACTTCATGTGATCTCATATTTTATATACTTAGGGAAAACATGGTCTGCTCTTTAAAATGTTGTCCTTTCCTATTTGTTGGTTCCAAAATAGTCCTAAGATCATGAAGAATCAAAAGTTCTTGACCCTGGTTTCATGTGATAATCACTTGAGGAGATACGTTTAAAATTCTAATGCCAGGCTCCACTCAAGACCAGAAACCCTGAGGGTGGAGCCAGGGCATCATTTGTTTCCAGTCTTCCAAATGATATCAATGTATAGCCAAGATTGGAAAACACTTATCTATCCCACCTTCTGTTTAACATATGGGGGGAAATGAAGCTCAGAGATTAAATGACTGATACCCCCCCCCCAGCTGAATTGGAACTGAAACCCAGTTTTTCTACCTCCAGACCAATGTTTCAAGCTTATCCTAAACCTAGAATTGTAGGATGTGCAGTTTTCTTGACATATACAAAAACTTTACTGTGTAGAATATTGCTTAATTTAAATGAGTGGATTTAAAGAGAATTATTAGTGGAAGAAGAATTAAAGTGTATACGTTTGGGGACACCTGGATGGCTCAGTCAGTAAAGGCTCCAACCCTTGATGTCAGCTCAAGTCTTGATCTCAGTGTCATGAGTTCAAGCCCTACATTTGGCTCTGTACTGGACGTGAAGCCTACTTAAAAAAAAAAAAAAAAGTGTATATGTTTAATTCATTCTTTAAAATTCAATTAAGCACATTTTATGTGTTACGTATGGTGACATTCATCATTAGGTCTGTTTTGGGGGGTAAATATTACTGTACCCATTTTTTAAATGAGGAAATTGATACACAAAGAGGTCAATAGACTTGCATTCAGTCACACAGCGAGGGAGTGGCAAAGTCATGAAATGAACCCAAGTCATAGGACACAGCCCCGACTTTCTTTTCTGTCTCTAAAAATAGAATCTTACATTTGTATAGTTCTTCATCTTCTGTGATTTTTTTCCCCTGCAGACATTGTTATCTCAATTGGCTTAGCCAGTAATTTAATTAACCCTGGCAAGATTCTCTTTATTTAGAAAACCAGAGAAAGATGCATGAAAAGGTAAACTTGTAAGTTTTACAGGTTGTACCCAATCATAAAAATCATCTAAGACATCTCAGTAATATTTTACAGGGCTCTTTCTCATCAATTTAGTGTGGGGGGTGTCATTTTGTTTGGTTTCATTTTTTACACTCGGTGGAAAAGACCCACTGGATAGGAGTGATGAGCAGGATGTACTTATGTTTCACAAAGGGCCATTTTATAATGAACTTGGATGGGTCCCAGTTCAAAAGAATAGAAGAATAGTATTGAGATGAGGGGATCCTACAGTGTCCAAACAAATAGAACTAGACTCAACTTGTCAAGATGAATGGTTGACATAACTTGTCTCTACAGAATTTGTTAAAATGCTGATTTAAACATTAACACACTTTATTTTTTTTCTATTTTTTTAATGTTTATTTTTGAGAGAGAAAGAGAGAGAGAGAGAGAGAGAGAGAGAGGCAGATATGAGCAGGGGAGGAACAGGGAGAGGGAGACACAGAATCTGAAGCAGACTCCAGGCTCTGAGCTGAGGTGTCAGCACAGAGCCCAACACAGGGCTTGAACCCACAGACTGAGAGATCATGACCTGAGCTGAAGTTGGACGCCCAACCGACTGAGCCACCCAGGCGCCCCAAACATTAACACTTTCTTAAAGCAATATCTTAAGTGCTTAAAAATCTATACTACCAAGTTTTTTTCCCCCCTGAAGTCTAGATCTTTTACTGTCTATAGATTGAGAGTAATCACAAGAAAGACTCCCAAAATAGAGCTCTCTGTGTAAATAAAAGAGCTAGTGAAGCTAGGGAAGCTAGGAGAGCCACAGTAAGTATTGCATAAACTGGAAAATAGTAAAGGTAAATTTAGTGGCTAATGCAATTTAGCATCAATTTGAAATACAGAAAAAGAACTTGCATAATTATTTCTTTTTGTGGGGGTTAAAATCTAGTCGGTAATACTAACGTAGTTTTGTAAGTTAAGGAAATTAAAAGAATAAAGCAAAAAGCACTAAATTTGTAGCTAAAGAACAGAATTTTAGGTCCAAAGAATTATATTCTATATTTGCTTATTCAACAAAGATTTTTAGTATCTTCTATGTGCCAGGAATTGTTCTAGGTCTGGAAGTAAGAATAGTAAACAAGACCGACAAGGACCTTGCCCTCTAACAGCTTGCATTTTAGTGGAGGGAAGTCATCAGTAAACAGTAAGTCAACAAACAAGATCATTTAAACTTTTTAAATGCTCTAAAGGAAATGAACAGAGTGTGGTCTTGGAAAGTGACTGGTGGGTGAGAACAGCACCTTCCACAGAGTCAGGGAGGAATGGTACCTTCCACTGAGAGTCAGGAAGTGCTTTGCTGAAGAGATCACTTTTGAGGTGAGATCCCAAGACTAAGAAAGAGCCACCCACAGGACAAGTCAGAGGAAGCACTTGTTAGAAAATGGAGTGGTTTAGACAAATGTTCAAGGTAGCTGCTTTGCATACGACATAGATAAAAAGGCCAGAGTGCGTACTAATGTATGTGTTTATGTCTGTGTCTGAGTGTGTGCGTGCATGTGTGCATGCATGCACTCTTGCACAAATGCCCATGCACACACACACACACACACGCACACAGAATGGTAACAAAGCGCAACATCAGGTAAACTGGTATACAGAAATCAGAATGGAAAAATACCCTTGATGTCATATTTCGTGGTGTTCTAATTCCCTTCAATCCTACCCCCATTCCTTTCCCCCATCTCAAACAGACACATGTGCAGGAAAAGATTTAAAATATTAACTTCCAGAAACGTGCCTCTTTATCTCTAGTTCAGAATGTCATAGCAAATGACTCCGCCTGGGCTTGATTGGTGGGTGGTTTTTGTAAATTCAACTGTTAGGAAACCATTAGTTTCCAAACACTAGTATGCAGCAAAAGAAAGCTCCTATATTTTCATGGAAAGAAAACTAATATAACACACTATCTAAATTGAGACTCCCAGAGAATAAACTTCTTTGGAAGCCATGAGTATAAAACCTTGTTTTGACCTTCATTTCTTATTCATGGTGGTAACTCTGTGGAGAAAGCTAGTATATTGTATTCTAAAAATCTTTAAATATTTGTTTCTTTGTCCTCTTTTTAATGTCTCATCTTACAGTGTTTTTCCTTTACCACATCCATCTATTTCTCAAAGTTACTGTTCATGAACTTTTGCAAAATCTCATTTTAAATATAAGCTTCTTTTTGCTGTTGTTTCTTCTTTGGTGTAAGAGATCTTGCCATGTTGTTCTTCTGAAGCACTATAAAACAAACATTAGAGACAGCTTCTTGTACCACTATTTTGGAATCAATGTTTTTCTAGGTGTCTTACAAATAAATTAGCTCTCGAATGAAACAGATCTTTAAGTTAAATATGGCTCTTTAGATGGCTATATTCTGGAGATCACAAAGTCAAGAAACAGCATTTTAATGACAGGTGGTGGCTTTTTTAAAATCTTAATTTAGAATTTTTTAAATTGACTTTGAAATGCTGTTACAATTCAACCTGCCTCTGGTGTTTTATGTGCCTTAAAACTTGTTGCTACTGTATAATAACTGGGAGAGTATAACTGCAGGGTTCCAATTACTCTGGCAAAGGAACCTTATTACATTGTCTCCAACTAAGCATGTAATTAATGTCTCTCTTTCAAGGCCATTTCAGCAAATTCAAAACCCAAAGACTATCCATACATAGTTAGGGATGCGTAGAAACACTGGTGATGTCTTCATTGCAAAGGACAGCAACACCAGAGGAATTTGAGGAAGAATATGGAATATTTTATCATATACTGCAATTATTTTATTGTAACTAAAGATGTGGTTTGAAATAAAACATATCACTCTAAAACCTCTCAGTGGGAATAGAATCACCCCCTTAGGGAGAGTTTTTTAAATGGGTGAGATGTTTTCAGGTTGTCACAATATCTGTGCCGAGGTCAGAAATGCTAAATGTCTGCAATGCACGGGGGCAATTCAACTTTGAAATCTTGCTGGACATTTCTGTGCATAAAAAGCCCGTTATAGTCATCTGAACATAAGCCTGTCTCCAATTTGGAAATAAACACAAGGTAACTTGGCACTATTTTAATACTCACTGAATTTTGCAAGAATGCAACTACTATGTAAATTAATAGATGACTGTAGCTAGTTTTATTTGGAACTTTACAAAGACTTGGTTATCATTTCAAAAAAAATTATGCCACTGACAGCACAGCTTGTGGTACTTGAGTTGCCAATAAACCGTGCCTGCATTAAATGTATGTAGCAGTTACAGTCATGGGGATTCTGTATTTAGATGACACCCTCCAACAATTTAATTATATCTTCTCATCAAGCGTATCATGCCCAAACATTTGCCTATTGAAATATATTTTTATTATAAATTACTCTCCTTATATGTTTCCTTTATATTACAGACTTTTTGGGAATATGTGTTTAAACAAATTGTTTTATTTATGAATTTCATTTCATGGTATTAGAGGGACATTATAAAATAATTATGTTTTTAAAAGAGAGTGAGGTGAGATAAGGTTAAGAATGATTCTTCTAAAATGTGTCTCTCCTGCGAGAAGAAAGGGGGATGCTGTGTGTGTGCACACGTGTGCACTTTAGTGCAAAGAAAGAAAAGACAGGAAAGGGAGATGAGAGAATTGGCCTTGACTTCAGCTCCTACTGTGCCAGGCCCTATGCCCAGCCTTTCAAATGCATGATCTAATTTTTTGTGCATGGTGCTGAGAAATGCCATGTGTGCTTTGAATCTCCTGGCCCCAGAGTGCCACATTCAGAGCTGTCTGCTTGACATTTGGAGAGCAGAGAATAAGAGGAAATGAGTAGGTGAATATTCTTGACATTGCTGGAATGTTAAAATTATTTAAAAGTTCTATTAAATACATGACAGGCTCAGAGCCTGATTTATGGTAGCTAATGAAATTTTCACAAAGAAGTATTATCATGAAGTTTGAAAAAATCATAGTAGAAACACACACGAATTCATATGCATATGAATGTCACTGCACATTGCTGTGCTCGTGCTTCCTATTTATAGCTTTCAGGACACATCCGCAAGTGATAAATGAACATTGAAATGCTACACATATGTTTATATCCACTTTTAGCTATGGAGTTGTTTCAAAAGTGGTTATCTCCACTGAGCCAAATTCCAGGCATTTAGAAAGTACAAAAAATTTTAAATTTTTTAAATGAACCAAAAAGCAAAAATAAGGAAAAACAGAGACTAAGAGATATGGCAGTCATAAATCTGACCCAAAATTATTTTTAAAAGGTGCTGTGTATGAAAATTAAATCTTATCAGAATTCAATACTAATCCTTCATTGTTGGTTGATGAGAGTTTTTAAAGAGTGACAAATGAAGATCTTTCTGATACATAGATATTGCCTAGGCATTTTAAAGCATTGAAGATAATTTTACTGTGTAAAGAGTTGTCAATTTAAACATGTTATAATTTAGAGTAAGTGACAGATTGTTTTCTTTTTTAAATGCCTAGATAAAGCTAGAGGTTGGTGTTTAACAAGGAGCGCATATTTGTGTATCTCATTTTTCACTGACCAGAGTATTGCCTCACAAAAGAATAAAACAATGTAGGAGGAACCAACTTCAGGGGAGAGGGTACCTATGCTAAAAAGGTGGTGTATTGCAACCACTATAATAAAGTTGAAGATGGCTAGAATCAATCTTTATAAACCTCTTTTCTTAGGTTTACTTTCAAGTTGTAGAAAATAAAACTGGTAATAAAACTGGTTTAAGCAAAAAAGAGAATGTGCTGGCTCAGTTAACTGGAAAGTCCAAGGGTAGTACTTGCTTCAGGCATAGGTAGATACAAGGACTCAAATGACATTATTAAATGGGTGTCTGCCTTGCTCGTTTTCCATTTGACTCTGCTGTGCTTCCTCTGGATTGACTTCACTTAAAGTAGAGTCTTTCTCAACATGTTGGGTGACAGAATCACCATGACTAAATTATTCTTATTCAAGCAGAGTGAAACTTCTTTTTCCCAAAAACTAAAACAAAAAACAAAACCCACACACAAAAGGTCCTACGTTGTATCTTTTTTTTTAATTCCAGTAAAATTAATATACAGTGTTATATTAGTTTCAGGTGTACAATATAGTGATTCAACAATTCTATACATTTCTCAGTGCTCATCACAATAAGTATACTCTTAATGCCCTTCACCTATTTCACCCATCCCCCCACCCACCTCCCCACCAGTTGTTCCCTGTATTGAGTCTGTTTTCTCATTTGTTTCTTTTTAAGTTTGTTCATTTGTTTTGTTTCTTAAATTCCACATATAAGTAAAATCATATGGTATTTGTTTTTCTCTGAGTGACTTATTTCACTTAGCATTATACCCTCTAGATTCATCCATGTTGTTACAAATGGCAAAAATGCATTATTTTTATGGCTGAGTAATATTCCATTGTATACATATACCACACTATCTTTATCTATTCACCTATCAATAGACAACTGTGTTGCTTCTATAATTTGACTATTATAAATAATGCTGCGATAAACACAGGGGTGCATATATCTTTTCAAATTAGTGTTTTCATTTTCTTTGGGTAAATACCCAGTAGTGGAATTACTGGATCATCTGCTATTTCTATTTTTAATTTTTTGAGGAACCTCCATACTGTTTTCCATAGTGACTGCACCAGCTTGCATTCCTACTAATAGTACATGAGAGTCCCTTTATTTCCACGTCCTCACCAACACTTACTGTTTCTTGTGTTTTTATTTTAGCCATTCTGACAGGTATGAGGCAATATCTCATTGTGATTTTGATTTGCATTTCCATGATGATTAGTGATGTTGGTCATCTTTTCATGTGTCTGTTGTCCATTTTTTATGTCTTCTTTTGGGATGTGTTTTATTGAACCAATTTGGGTCACATACTATGAAGCAAATACTGTGGGCTGGGGAATGGATGGATGATGCTGATTGGTCAAGCTAAGGTCATGTGCCTTCATAGGGGAAGGCATATCAGCTCCACCAGAACCTGAGTCGAATGCACTGAGATTGGAAGAGATGAGATGATGTATCTTCCAACTGTTGGTGGCCTAACCTAAAGGGAATTGAAAAAATCTACTTATATTACATTACATAAATCCTAATTTTCATCTTCCTCTTGGGATGTAAGAATGCACAGTTAGGGAATGACAGAATTTTACAATCAAAAGAGGCTTTGTAAATTATGTAGTTGAAAACCATCAATTTTAAGTAATTTTCAAGAATTCGCTCATCTTTAAATTGAGTTTTCTAATTGCAAGAACTGGTTATCTTACAGCAGTGCAAAATACTTGAGAAGGGTATTATAAAATATAAATTAGAATTTTATTAAAGCATTTATTGTATATCCCAAAGATACTTTGGAATGACTCTTAGGGTGGACTAACAGAGGTTATTACCAAATGCTTACATGAAATTTTTTATAATCCTATGTTTTTTTCCCTTCCCAGCTATGTTTTCATTTCTCAAGTTTTTATCATTACAGTAACTTGTTACTCAGTTTAAGATGTTTATTGAAGGGGCGCCTGGGTGGCGCAGTCGGTTAAGCGTCCAACTTCAGCCAGGTCACGATCTCGCGGTCCGTGAGTTCGAGCCCCGCGTCGGGCTCTGGGCTGATGGCTCAGAGCCTGGAGCCTGTTTCCGATTCTGTGTCTCCCTCTCTCTCTGCCCCTCGCCCGTTCATGCTCTGTCTCTCTCTGTCCCAAAAATAAATAAACGTTGAAAAAAAAAAGATGTTTATTGAAAAGAAATTCTGATTTTTTAATTCCTTATATTTTTTATTCCTTTGATCACTGTTTCTCCTAATTATTGTAGGTAAGCACAACTGGTATACTGTCATTTGCAAGCAGAAAATAATCATTCCATAAATGTATAGCAGTTCATTTCAGAAAACATACACTTTTAAAAGGAATGCAATAAGAACCCCAAATGGACAAATTCTGGAGCCCTGACAGTGATGTGAAGCAGGTGTCATATTTCAAAGCAAGTCAGGACCACAGGGAGCCAAAGGAACTCATTTGTGTCTGCATCTGGTTACCTTAGTTCATTAGAGCTGGTGATAAGGAGGCCAAGGTCAGGGATCTGATCTCTGGGAGTGCCTGAAGGCACCCTGGATCCAAGGCCACAGACCAGAGAACTGTCATTATCATTAGAGGGAATAAGATGTGAAGATATGGAGAGAGTAATGTGGAACATTTCCTACCCTATAACCACATCTGTATAGCATGTTGTCCTGTGTTAGTAGCCAGACTCTTGAAAGGCATTTATGTCATAAATGGGAATTATAAAATGATAGAGAAAGTATTAAACTGATTTTTGCTGACCTGTGAAACTTTAAAGTTTCAACATAATTAGATGTCTTTGTCATATTAGAGATAGTGATATTAAATTTTGCAGGAAATACTGATTTTTAAATTTCCAAAGGTCAAAATTGAGATACAAATAGATACTGTAATAGGATTAAAAGACAAGAAGAGCTGTTGTTGGTGAATCTGTTCATTGAGCGTAATAAGATTATTCTCAGGCAGATGACTTCTTAGCTTAAACAAGAAAATGAGCTATGCAGAGCAGACATGCAAGACTGCAACTTATATAAACTCACTACACTTTTGTGCTTTGTTAATATACCTTAATCCTGATTTCTTTTTAGAAAACAGAAACATTTATCATAGTAGCTCAGCAAAGCTTCATGGAAGTAACTAAATTTGTATTTAATCCTAAATTTACCTGAATTAACTATGTATTAACTATTCTTGTTGAAACAGAATATCAAATAAAAACTCATAATGACTCTGAACTATGTCCATTTTTTAATTTATTAACATTTTAAGCATAAATACTGTTCATTATAGTTACATTGGCAAATACCCCAATATGCTATCAGAGCTCAGCCAAGTAAGTTAATGATATATGTAATAGGTTAGTATAGTGATATTATTTAGTGCAATTGAGATTTTAATTGTGTGAATAGTATACAATATACATTAAGAAATTTTATTAGACTTTTATAGGATAGTGACATTTCATTAGCTGCAACTATTAGCTATTTATGTGAATAAATAATAACAAAGTAAAAATCAAATTTTGGCTAGTATTTTTGTCAGGAAAATAAACATCAAGTTATAAGGATTCTATTTACAATTTTAAAACTCATTAATTCTTCATTGGAATGATATCTTCTCTATCCATTATTAGTTACATAATGAATAAATTATTCATTATTGTTAATCAATTCTTGAGTGCCTAAAATAAGAATGTCACAATAGATGAGACATTAAGCCAGTCCTTTATGTTGACATAAATGAATGTAAAAATTGTTGATCTTCTTAAGGAATTTACAGCCTACATGGGATGCAAGACATAAAATACTTACAATAACAATTAACAATATAAAGCATCCTGTAATACCTACTAAGCGATTTGGAGAGTAAATGCTCAAATAATTCAAAAACAAAGCAAAACTATTATGGGAATTGAACCAGGTCTTGAGAGATGCCTGTAATTCATATCCATGGAATGTGATAGACAGTTCACATGTATGTCCAGATACTTTTTATCCCAATATCTCCTTAGCTGTAGTCAGTCTATATTTTTGAAAATATTTTTTAAGCTGATATTTTAGTTTTAAGTATGAGGTTTCGTAAGATATGTTTTGAGTCCCATTTTCCCACATAGGTACCTCTTCAAGTATATTTAATGTAAGACCTTCCTCTCTGTAGATATAGATATAGACGATATATCTACACCCAACACATATAATAATGTGTGTTTTTAAATTTACAAACAGTTATTTACATAAACAGAAGAACATGTGTATTAGTCTGGATTCTCCAATGAAACAGAACCAATAAGATATTGAGAGAGAGAGATTAGTAATTGGCTTATGCAGTTGTGGGGACTGACAAGTCTAAAATCTGAAGGGCAGGCTGGTAGGCTAAAGACTCTTAGGCAAGAGCTGATGCTGCAGTCTTGAGGTGAGGCAGAATTTCTTCTCTCTCAGGGAAACCTGTTTTGCTGTTTAGACCTTTCAGCTAATTGGATGAGGCCCTCCCACATTATCAAGGTAATCTCCATCACTTAAAGTCAACTGATTGTAGATGTTAAAACATGTCAACAAAATGCCTTCACAGAAACACCTAGGTTTGTGTTTGATTGGTAACTGAGTACTATTGCTTAACCAAGTTGGCACATAAAACTAGCCATCACACATGGCTTCTGGTGTCCTATTCTACTTAAGAACATCTCCCTCACCCCCATCAAGTAACTTTATTAACCTAAAATCATATGCATAGCTTCAACAAGGGAACATACTTATAAATTTAACTGAATTGTACACCCTGGTTCAACTAATGAAGAAAGCAGAGTCTGTATTCTCACAGCCTAGTCTAGTAACATTTTCCTTGAGATTAAACATGCAGACTCCAGAATAGAATGTGAAGTGGATATGAAGAAGGCACTGAAACTGGTTATTGGCAAAACAGCTCTTAACTCTGGGACTGGCCCCTTGTCCTCTTCTTGAATGAGAATGATAATTAGGCTAGCACAATTCACTGAGCACATCCTAGGTGCCAGACCCTGGGCCAAGAACTTTTCATGCCCTTAATCCAACCACCTCTTAAAACTCTTACAAATAGTGTAACACAGACTTAATTTGTGTCCCTCCAGATGATGCTGAATAACTATCAAGTCTACTTCAAAAAATATATAGTTCTAATTTTATTTAATTATCCTTGTTGTATCGAAATTTCCTAATAACTGCATTTTAGGACCGTTCAGAATAATTCAGATTAAAGCAGTGATGGGAAAAAACAGTTTACTTTGATTATTAGCCACTACAATTAAGTGCTTTAGATCACATAATCTTAATAACCAGACTAATAAATAATTACAGGTTTTCCCTTTATCTGAGAGTAGAGTGTTCCTATGAAACCTTTTATAAGCCTAGATGGCATAAAGCAAAGAAACAATTACCATTAATTTACATGGAAAATTTTTGAGCATTCCCAAATCCAAAAAATAACCTCTCTTAGTCTTTTCTGGTACCTTAGGACACATCTTGCTAACGGATGCACAAAATAAATCAAGATAAAGCACAGATGTTCACACTGTTTCCAAGTTGTGGTGGGTTGATGCTGAGATGCTGAGTGTACTTCCCAGGGAAGGAGCTTGGTGGTGTCATGCTCACTGCTCAGGGTGCATGTTGCCTCTATAAAGGCTCTCAGGAAAAAAAAAAAAAAAAGCCAAATGCTCTTTCCACTTGTCGCCCTTTTTTTACACTCCCCTCCCCCAAAAAGAAGGAAAATTCCATATTTCTTTTAGGTAGTAAAAGCAGGTACTAATGTAGGTCTTTTGTAAAAGCAAAGTGGTGGAACATGAACATTCAAAAAGCAAGGGACACGTATATGAAAGAATGCCTACCTTCATTCCCACCACAAATGCCACACTCCCCAAAATACAGTTTGGGTTTTGAGGAGTAAAGCTATACACACTTTTTAGGTGTTATTTAACCTCTCAAACCTTATGCATCAAAACAGTGGTGGCAACTTTGGATTACTCAAACATTTTCTACTATAAGATAAAAAAAAATATCTTTTTTTTTTTTTTACATATTCTGCTAACAAAATTAACCACTGACTCAGTTCAGTGTTCACTTATGTAAACAAACCAAAATTCAACCCCTTATCATTGTTTTAACTTACAAAGAATTCTGTTTGTGTTAGCTATAGTCTCATTTCAGTAACAAAGATCAATATAAGACATTTTTAAAGATGGGTTTTTTAATATATTTCTGAATCCAGGCATTTTGTTTAGAATGAGCCCCAAAGTCCATATAGAGTCATACTTTTAAGGTCCAAGAACTTATGTCCCATAGCTAGTTAAAAATAGAGCAGAGTCCAGAACCTTCACCCCCTACCCCAACTGCAGCCCAGTCAATTACACTGCATTCTGGTCTTATTGGAGCTCAGGCTCATAAAACTGCTTTCTCCTTGTAAACTCTTTCCTCATATAAACATGCATCTCTGTGTTGAACGTAAGTAATTATAATATGGTCACTGTATTATAGTGAATGATCCCATTTTTTTATGATTCTTCTACAGCCCTATCAATCCCCAGGCTGCATCAGTGTTGTTTCCAGAGATAATTAGAGAACTGTTTTAAGACATTGAGCCAGGACAATTATTCTGGTCTCTAAGACCAGTACCTGACCTTATTCTCAAAGCAGCCAAAGAGTCCCATCTCAGTCCAACCACAGTTAATATTTCTCTTGGACATAATCTTTATTCCTACCATTATATTCCCATGGATTCCCCCCCCCTCCACTTTCAGGAGTGGAAGGGGTGTGGAATATCATCATATGTCAGTTCGTTCTCAGCATTTTAATTTATGCATATTCAAATATATGTAATGACTCAAGATAAAATCTTGACCAGGAACAGACACTTAATGGGGAAAAAGTCACCACACTGCTTCCTTGCTGAGTCCTAAAAGCCATGCCTCTCTGAGTCTGGTGCTGGAATTGCCAAGCACATACATTTCCTTAAGGGTCTTAACTCATAGGCTTTTCCAAGAGTTTATGCTTCATGGTTTCAATTTCCAAAAGTAGAGCTTGCTGTCTCTACCAGTAGGTCTGCCCAATCTGTCCACACCAGAATATCCCTACAAGCATTAGGTCTATCCTATAAATTAGTCACATATTAGATTTCCCCCCAAAATTCTACAGCTTTGACTGCATTGTGCTAATGCTTTAGATGTTTTATATACTTGCTAAAAAAAGAGAAGATATTCCTAGTGTGTTCACTGGGAAGTATGGGTCCTACTTGCTGTCAGATATTTTTTACTTAATTGATTCTTTGAATACTTAATTCCAAAGTCTTTCTCACCTTTTTTATTTCCCTGGAGTCCTTTTTCAGAGATCCCTCAAGAAAGAATCTTCTTTGTTCTTAGAAATAATACTTTTGGTTGTGAATAATACGAACCCAATAATCTTCCCTTTAGTGGCCACAAATAGGTGCATTTTAGGAGAGGAATAAAGCATAGCAGATGATAAAACTTAGTCTTGAATATAAGCAGAAGCATTTACAATTCACATTTATAATAACCTTACATTTTACTGTTCTGGATTTTTGAGAGGTGCTTTATATCATTACTTTATCTTGGTGGCTAAAATCTACTGAGAGGCAGGTAGTGATAGAGACCTTAAGAAAGAGGCAGGGTGGAAGTGGAGTCCAGAAATATCTTGGGACTTGGACATATCTTTCTTTGATGGTCTGCCACAGTTGTCTTTTATTAACTTTCATGATGCTAAACAAGTTCCATGTACCTAGACACAAGCTACAGCTTGCAAGAGTGTTTTCTTTTTAACTTGACATTGATTGAGATCCTTGCCAAGTAATGGCAATTTCCTAAGTATGTTTATAACTGTAAGAGGGAATTCAGGCATCATTCCCCACATCTACCACCTCCCAGTGGTGGAATCCACTGGCCCAAGAAATAAGACAGGCAAAAAATGCAAAAGATGGCAAAACCTACACACCATGAGGAAAGGATTAGTCATCATCTAAACAATGCACTTAAAAATATATTTGTCCCCTTATCATACTTGTTGTAAAAGTAATATATATTTATTGGGTAAAATTAGAAAACTAAGAAAAATGGATAGAATAAAGTTTGCTAATAATCTCACAATTTTGAGTACCAGTACTTTTAATATGTTGCTGTATTTTCTTCTGATCTTTTTAGAATATGTGTGTTTTGACCATTTTTATCATAAAAGTATATTCTACTTATATTCACTTAACTTTGTAACATCATCATTTATTTTTGTTCTTGAGAATTCCTCACAAAACTTATTGTAATGGCTTGATAATAATCCATCATGTGGAATGTCCCAATTGATTAACATTTTATTTATTTCCAATTTTTCACTATTGCAAGTAGGGAATGCCTTTGTACTAAAATCGTGTGTGTGTGTGTGTGTGTGTGTGTGTGTGTGTGTGTGTGTGATTAACTCTGTGGGATAGATTTTGAGAAGTGGAATTACTGGTCCACAAGGCTATCTGCACGCATATAAAATTGATTTGTCAAAGGGTTGTAGCAACTTAGTTTATAATTTCACCACCTTTTTTATGGAAGTCTTTATTGCAAAGCCTATCTGTGCATCATGGCGGGGGTAGGTTTTCAAGTACTAATGTAAATGAGAATTTTGAAAATGAGAGAATTTTACATAAGAGCTCTCTGGTAATGTGAAGCTTACCTGGTGTGCCATTCCAGAGTGACATAACAATAAATATGGAAACGTTAATATTAAAAGAACCACTTAATTGCCAGCCACCACTGATTGTCATTGATGAATTACATTATTATATTCATGGATATAAGCACTCAGGATGTAAAGGAGGTTAGTACAAACTACTGAGAAATAGTCCTCTTTTATCCTGTTGGTTGTCCTTTTTCCTCTTTATGATTATAAAGCTTTTCTAAGAGTCTTAAAGAACAGAACCAGAATGTGTGTCTTTTTTCTCCTTTTATGCTCATCCATGCTATTAATCATTCTCCACACACTGCTGTTTCCTCTTAAATGCTTTGGGTGGACTAGGGGGGAAGACTTTGTGAGCTCCAGTGCAGTGGTGTATCATGCAAGAGCAGAAGTGGAACTGGCTTAAAGAAGTACAGGCCAACTCGCCAGAATGGGATATTTAATTCCCTAGTTATAGCTACACTGGCCAAACATCTTAGAGTCTTGGAAGTTTCAAACAAAGTTCTTTTCCTCGTACATTCTACCTGAAATGACCTCGTAAGGTAGCATAAGCATTATTAGTCTATTCTTACCGCCTTACTTTATCTGTTGCTATTTTTTTTCTTTCCACTTTGTCCTTAGGGCTTTTACTGAACTGGCTCTAACGACTTACCTTATGTTTTTGAGGATTAATCATTTTCTTCCTTTTAATTTTATTTGTTAATTTTCAGCCTTACCTTTTCACTCTATGGAAATAAAATATATAGATGATTTTGCAACTTGGAAATTTCTTTCCTGTACATAATGAACATTCAGTACTGCAGCCTTTGTCCCTCATTTACTATAATTATGTCTCATTTCTCATGAGGATGTATCAATGAGAATTCCCTTAATATGTGTGGTTAAGTGCTTTATCCTAGTTATTTATTTGTTTGTGTATTTGTTTATTTTTGATGTCAGGAAATTCAATAGTTGGGTTATTTAAATCATACAACAGAGTAGTATTGATATCAGTTTATCAGGTTTTGATATCAGTATATCTGGATTCAAGTACAAGCCACCTCTTGCTAATGTATACAACATTCATACCATAAGATTAGGTTCATAATAAGTGGTCGTAAATTTTAATTTTTACCTCATCATGTTTATGTAGTATTTATTATGTGTGTAGCAATAGAATAGATATTTCAAAGGTATAACTAACTTATGTAATAGTCATTTTTTCTCTCACTGGGAGATTAAACCTGTTAAATTATAAATTATCACCTAAGATCAACATCTTTTGTACTTGGAAATCATTTCTCCACTTATCTTCCATCCTGATTAATTTTTCATATTTTTTAACTTTACTTAAATCCAAGTTAGTTAAAATATAGAGTAATAATGCTTTCAGGAGTAGAATTTACTGATTCATCACTTGCATGTAACACCTAGTGCTCATCCCAACAAGTGCCCTTCTTAATGCCCATCACCAATTTGGCCCATCCCCCCACCCAGCACCCCTCAAGCAACCCTCAGTTTGTTCTCTGTATTTAAGAGTCTCTTATGATTTGTCTCCCTTTCTGTTTTTATATTATTTTTGCTTCTCTTCCCCTATGTTCATCTATTCTGTTTCTTAAGTTCCACATATGAGTGAAATCAAATGATAGATGTCTTTCTCTGACTTATTTCACTTAGCGTAATACGTTCTATTCCATCCACATTGGTGCAAACGGTAAGCTTTCATTCTTTTTGATTGCTGAGTAGTATTTCATGGTGCACTACTTCTTTATCCATTCATCAGTCGATTATCCTGATTAATTGTGAGCTGAATCACTTGTTCTCAAAGTTTTAGGAGAGCTTTACAAATAGATGTCCAGGATGCACCCAAATCTATTGAATAGTGGGGCTTAGGCAATTGTGAGGCTCACTAGAGCTTACAGACCACTGAGATAAATCATTGTTGTTTAACATTCCTACATGGGTTAGTGAGGTATGCATCCAACATACCTCTTCTTTGGCCCCCAGCAAAACCAGCCTCCTAGCAGAAGTGACATCTGAGGTAGGATTTGAAGAAGAGGAAGGATTTGTTCTGTGCAGGAAGCTGGGACAGAATTCAGGAAGGTGTTCCAGGCAGAGGGAGCTGAAAGTGCAAAAGCCCACAGAATAAGAGAACCAGTTCATTGAGGGTAACTGGAAGAAGTTCAGTAAGGCTGTTGTGTAGAAGGGGAAGTAGGAAGGAAGTAGGGTTAATAATTTGGACTTTATCCTAAGGGCAATAAGTTCCACAAAAGAGTTAACAATAGACAGGCACGATTGAATGCTTGCTTTACAAAAAATCCTTCTTCTGGCAGCAGTGTGAAGAGTTGACTCAGGACAGAAATCAGAGAGAGTCAATGATGGGCCTTATCCAAGGTAGTGGCAAAGGAAATGGAGAGAAGTAGGCTGATTTGAGCAGTGCTTACGAATACCTAAGGAAGAAGTTGTTGAATTTGAATTTTCAGCTTTAAGTGACTGAATGCACAGTTTAGACAGGACACAGAAAGGGCACCCCCAATGGAGGTGGGAGTGGTATACAGCATAAAGAAGCAGCGGCTGAGTTATTTTTTTTCTTGTTCGGTTTAGAATATTTAGTTAAGCCTCCATTTCTCTGGGTGAGATGTAACCTTACCAAAGTCATGTTACTTTTAGATTAGCCGTAAGTTTACTTCTACTGCTTGTGTTAGCCATCCTGATGGTGCACTATATCTTTTTAAAATAAATTGATTTAAAGCAGGGGAAAAAAAGGGAAGGGCCATTTTCTTTGTTATTTTTTTTTTCAACGTTTATTTATTTTTGGGACAGAGAGAGACAGAGCATGAACGGGGGAGGGGCAGAGAGAGAGGGAGACACAGGATCGGAAACAGGCTCCAGGCTCTGAGCCATCAGCCCAGAGCCCGACGCGGGGCTCGAACTCACGGACCGCGAGATCGTGACCTGGCTGAAGTCGGACGCTTAACCGACTGCGCCACCCAGGCGCCCCTTCTTTGTTATTTTTATGTCTTGTGCCTTTCAATTGGCAGAGTAGCCTTTCCCAAGCCAGGTGGTGAATGACAATGACTGAGGAAGGGACACCATTTTTTGAGTGGCATCCATGTTGACAAGGCAAAACCTTGCACACAGAAGGACACATGTAAAAGTAATAATCCATGCGGGCTAGATGCTGACTGCATTTGGTGGAAATTTGCACATAGAGCACTTCCCTACAATTTGATCCTAATAATGTCAAGCCAAAGGAGTGTTTAGTGACAGCCAGTCTGCTCTGATAACAGAGATATGCTGCTTTCTACTTTCACTTTTTCTAAAGTTCACAGATGTGCTCTTGATGTGGTCTGAGTATTTTTTTGAACTGCTGGAAAATTTCACTCACACACTAATGGTTCCAATGAACACAAAATACCTCTTCCAGAGTGCAGTTGCCAATAAGCAGTATTTTTAGAGGCACATGTCACAGTTTCTGTTTGCCTCTGTTGTGACTGTTAATGGGCCCTGAATGATTAAGAAACAGCCTCTGATAAAAGGCATTACCCCACTGTTTCATTATATACTATGGGCAGTAAATGTTTACTACACTTTGAGCTCAAACTAACATGTCATTAAACCCTGTTCCTATTAAATAAGCTCCCAGTGCATAGCTGTTACTCCCTCGAACATGTTTGTCATTTCCCTGTGTCTGAAATAGCAAACCATGCCTTTTGGATTCTTACAGCTAAATGCTTCTTAACAATGATGTCATATCATTTATGCATGCTTCCTCAGGAAGATATTTTAGCTTTCTGAATTCTTTGGCTAACTTTGCCACTCTATCCCTGTTTCCAATAATATTCTCTGACCTGTTGAGTAAAAGAATTCTTTTGAAAGAAGAACTAGGAGTGAAAAAAACAGTACATAGATCTAAACACTAGATTTGATATGACATTTTATTGCACAGAATGCATGTACTATGATATTTTCGTATGCTGGGGGTAGCTTTCCTCTGGGGATTGGAGAACCAGGATTTCTGGTCTGACCATAGTAGAAATCTATTTTTCTTTCCCATCTATTTTCTTTCCCATCATAGTAGTGAGAGTATCTAACTTTCTCACCTGCCAGATCTGCAGGAAACCTATTTCTTTTGCTGTATTTGAAAATGAAAAAGGAAGTGCTTGCTATTGAAAACAGTCCCAAATACTATAATGTGAGTGCTAGAAATTATGACTGTAAGCAATTAGAGGGGAAAAGTCATTCAGGTGCCATTTTGGCTTTCTGTAAGTATGGCTATAAAAATAAAGTGCCTCTTTGGGCATGCTTAGTCATTACTTTGGGGTTAAGAATGAAGACAAGGAAAAAAAATCTGACACAAACATGTGTTTTTCATTCTGACATATAGAGTTAACATTATTTTCCACAGCTACAACTCGGAAGGGGTTAGTATCTTTTAATTCATTTTCTAAAACACCATGGTAATATTTTTATGCTGGCTAACCTGGTGGTGCTGAGAATACTCTGTGTCTGGTTCTCTTTGGTACAGAGTATTCACTTTTTTAAATGGTGAGGTTCATTTCCATGTGTTTACACAAGGGCAAGAAAATGTCTTCTCGCCTAAAGCTTAGGCATGGCATCACTACATGTGGCTTTGCTCAAGCATAGACCTCGCCAGGTGGCTTCAAAATCCAGGAGGAACAGGGAGTTGCCAGGGTTGGAGCTTGTGTGCAAAGTAGGCTGCCACTGTTGGCATTGAGCTGCTTCAAAAATTCCCTGTGCTAAGTTTGAAGCAGAGGAAAATTCTGTTGACGGTCAGTTCTAAAAAGCATACTTTTGGTAGAAAGGAAGAATTGTAGGAGGAGATTTTTTTCTTTTACTCCTCTTCCCAGAAGGATCCTCTGCTTAAGCTTCCTGAATCCAACGAGGTCTAATAAATTTTGAAATCTAGAGAAAGTCATGAAGGCTCATTTGAATATCTTCAGCTAGTCGACTTTTATGCAGCCTCTCTTAGTAAAGGATCAGAATTTATTTTTTCTATATTTGTGGATAGAGGATAAGTGATGTAAGTAAGCATTTCTTTCCTACTAAAAGAGAATACTCTATTCCACCAGCATTTTCTTAACACAAGTTCATCTCAGAATTAATCTTCTGTATCCCCACAGTACTGCAACAGTAACAGCACATCTCTCAGTCAGCATGTGTTAGAGTTATTTCTGCCTCACTGGACTGTGAGCCTGTGGGTGCTAGGTTCCAAGGCCCACTCCTCATACAATGCACAGGCCAGGACTTTATCCCTAGTAGGTGCTGAAATCTGATTCATTGAATGAAATCATACTGAAGGGGGAGCCCACAGGGAATCCCATTTATAAAATGCTGAAAAGCATTTGGTGTCAGAATTCATTGAATGGCAAAACCTCTTCTGTCATGGACTTAGTGAGAAAGTTCTGTGTATAGGGTCACTTGGAATTGTCATGATAAAAATTGGAGGGGGGTGGGCAGAGAACCAGAGAGCCATTTTGTATGGGGAATAATCCTGGACAGAATGGAGACAGGGAGGCTTATTAACTCTTTATAGGATGGTGCTAAGATGATTGGACTGGCTTCAAAGACAAGATCTACTGAGAAGCCACAGTCAGTGAGAAGCACATGAAGTGCACCCAAGCTTCATTTCTAACTGTAAGGAAACATTGGAAAGGTTTTAAGAGCAAGTGAGAACAAATTTAAAAATAAGCAGCAAGCTGGGCGCCTGGGTGGCTCAGTCGGTTCCGCGTCTGACTCTTGATTTCAGCTCAAGTCATGATCTCACCGTTCTGAGATAGAGCCCCACATCTTGGGAGTCTCTCTGTCCCTCTGTCTTTTCTCTCTCTCTCTGCTCCTCCCCCTCTCATGCTTTCTCGCTCTCAAAAATAAATAAATAAATGTTAGGAGAAAAAGATAAAAATAAGCAGCAAGCTAGGATTTGCCCCGGTACCTACTGTCATGAGAATACTGAATCAAGGAAGGGGCATTTTTAATTGGAAACATTTTTTTAATGGACTAAAATACAAATTTCCCTAGGTGATTTATAATGCATTGAGAATTTATTTATAAGATAGTATTACAGGATAGTGTATACTACCCAGGAAATATTCTAAATGTGATTGCTTTCCTGGTGAAATCAAGCATTCTTGTTTGTTTTTTTTCTTTCTTTCTTATTCCTTATCTGGAGATGCTATTTATTCACCTGTAAAGAACTGTGGTGTTTCATCTACTTGATTTTTGCAGTTCACTGTGTTTGTTTTTATCAGCTACCTATTACTAATGTGAACAGTCTGAGAAATATATATTTAAACCTAACAAAATATTTTAAAATAGCCTTCTTTTCAAAAGCTTATTTCCAGGATTCTCCCAGAATGAAGGTCTCACCCTGAGAATATCTTAGGTCAACTGGGGAAATAGTTATATTTTAAAACCTTCTTAGGTATAGCTTATTGCTGGGTAACAGTAATATGAGTCTACAAGGTTTTATTAGCATGGAACACATTCTCCGAAAATAGAGAAATACCTTCTTATTCAAATGAGCCTTTTCTTCTACTTCCCACAATTAATACTACTTTATCTCACACCCACTTCATATACCACCTTTTCAAATAGAGGCTTTCATTTAAATTCTCTTGTTGTATTCCTTAGGCCAGATATTTAGCATCATTTGCTGGGCTATCAGTGGGTAATCCTGGGTTTGCTGACTGTGTTGAGCCCTGGATCATGCCACCATCAACCAGAGGTAATGGGACCAGGCAGGATGAGAGCAAGAAAGAGGGTAGGCAGTGTTTCTACCAGAACAAGAGCATGGCCCAGCACAATGTTAGCCCCAAGGTCATTGATGCACAACACTTAAGGGTGAGGAACAGAATGGAAGGAAATTTCAGGGAACAGAGACAAAGAATGGTACAGCAAACAGAGCAGAAAAGGGCCAGGTTCCCAGTGGAGAGTGGCAGTGCCATCATGTCCCCTAGGAAGAACACACCGTTGGGCCCCCTGAGTACAGGATGAATTAGCTACTTTCCATTGTCCCCCTCCGCTGCAGTGTGCCATAGCAGTTCACTCCTTAGCCTGCATTCAGGCTACCTTGCTTCAAATCCTCACTCTGCTACTTACTAATTGTACCACCTTAGGGAGATGACTCAAGTTCACCTTGCCCCTATTTCTTTGTCTGTAAAATAGAGGTTATAAAATCATTATCAACCTTATAGATGCCTGGGAAGAGTACTTAGGTAATATAGAATACAATGGCTCATTCCTGTAAAGAGCAATACAAGGAATTAAGTATTTTTGCATTGCATGGTGTTTTGCAATCCAAGAGCATGCTTTTGAAGTCTTTAATTTCTATATGGCTTTCTTCCACCAAGACTACTTGCAAGAGTCTTTGTTTTCTTATCAAATCCTTTGCAGTACATTGATTTTCACATTAAATCCACATTGAGATTTACTCGTGTGGAACACCTACACATGGGGGTATAGTTCCAGTGTTTCCTTTTTCATCTTGTTAATTGACAAAGGCACTGGGGATGCTATCAATCCAAGTCACAGTGACAGTAAGAAGAGTAATTTTTCTGTGGCTGTTTTTTAATGCATTTCTTTTACAGCAGAATAGAGAGCCCTTGTTTAGAGTTTTAAGTAGGAAACAATTTAACAGAAAAGAACCCTTGTTTAGAGTGTTAAGTAGGAAACAGTTTGGTATAATATTCATAATTCCACATGGATTTTCACATAGAATCTTGTCAGCTGAATTCAAACAACAGAGAGCAAATATCAAGCAGAAGAGAGCATGGGAAGGGGGTGGAGGAGTGGACTATAGTCAGGAAGTGTAAGATGCAGATCATCCGTTTAAGTTATGTATTATGTATGTATGGGTGGAGTCCCAGTGCTTGATGTTTTAGAAGATACAAAAAAAGAATCAGACATACTTTTCATTCTCAAGGAGCTTATAGAGTCAGATAGGTGACTTGGGATGTACATGGGAACTTTACATCCCCACAACCTAACACATACGTGATACATAGAACTATGAATTGCTCACTTTTTATCCTCAGAATATAGCAAAATGAGAAAATATAATAAAAGATTAAAAACATGTGTTTATAAGTGCACTAAGGGAGATTACAATTTGATGGAGAGATGAGGGAAAAATGCGAAAGGTAAGCACTTGAGCCAGGTCTACTACTGATGTGCAGGATATGTGACTTTGTGGGCAGAGAGGACATGAGCAAAGGCAGTGAGGTTAGAAGATGCAGGAGACATGAGAGTGATTGTGAGCAGTATAGTTTAACTAAAGGGAAGAGGTTGAAAAGCAGATTGGCTCCAGACCAGTTCCAGTGGGCTTGGAATTTGGACTTGATTCTGTAGGCAATGAAGACCCATGGAAGACTCTAGAGCAGGATAGGCACATGATCAGAGCTGAGCTTTAGGAGGAGAATTATTTCAATGGATAAGTAAATTTCCAGTGATGAATACAATGGGAATGAGTATTGAACCATCTGGTAACAAGCATAGAAAAGGTGAGAGCAGTGCAAGGGGCACTTAGAAGTTTTAACTGCTATGACTCATTTTGCGCCTCCTAGTGACAGATGATAGTGTCATTAGCAGAGCTAGGCAGCCCAAAAGGAAGAGCTGATTTGACAGGGGAGATGATGAGTATAACTAGGGACGCATTGAGTTGAAGCTGCTGGCAAGACATTCAACACCAGAATTCATGAGAGAGATTTTCAGTGGAGAGATCATTCACATACAGAAGATAATTGAAGTCTTGGAATTAATTACAAAGTGAGAAAGGCCTGAGGACAGAGTATTAAGGACAGATCCTTAGGGAATACTCCCATTTAGAGAGTAGGAACACACCAAGAGGGAATGGCAAAAAATAAAAATAAAAAATAAAATAAAAATGGTGAACATCGTGGAGTATCCAAGAAATCACAGAGGGAGAAAGTGTCAGAAAGGAAAGGATAGACAAGAGTTTTAGTGTTGCAAATAAATATGGAACCTGAGAAGAGATGCTGAATTTGGTGACTAAGAGGAAATTCATGACCTTTCATGAGAGCAAAAGAGTAGTGAGAGCCATGCTGTAAAGGATTAAGGAGGGAATGTGTGTTGAAAAAGTAGCAGCAATGGGCAGACAAGATTTTTTCAGGATGTTTGGTAGTAAAAGGAAAGAGATCTTATAATTATCTTAATTCTACTACTCTCTTAAAAGTCACCAACTTCACTCAGTAATTTAAGGAGATAGTAAAGTTAAGGTAATTTTGTAAGAAGAGGGAAACTCTAACAGGCCTATAAACTGAAAGAAGGCCTCAGGACACCATAAGGGAGTCAATTTGAAAACTAATAGTGGTGTTCAAAATCTCCAAGAAAGTGGTAACATATGGAACCAAGAACATAGTTAATATGTTCCAATTGTATGAAATCCATTATGCATATAAGGTATTATAACATTAAGCATATAAATTATTGTACCAAATAATGTGGTGTCTCAAACAGCTCAGAACTGGCCATGAGGAGAATCCCAGTGGTGGATGAGCCATTTTATGATCCAGCCATGTAGCTGCCTATGGATGTGGCCTGTCTTCCCATAGAAGAGAAACAAACCATTGCCCTTCCATTACCATTGTCATACACCATAGTAATATTTGAGAAATAGACTGAGTCATCTCTTCACAAGAGAGTTCCTCAAGATAGAAAAGGAAGCCAGACTCTCAACAGTGCATTCAGGAGGAGGAAGGATAAAGAGTACTCCTAAAACCTGCCATACATGTGAAAGACAGGAACAGTAGAAGTATTTTACTGGCCTAAGAAATATGGAAAGATATTTGGGGTATTGTCCAGGAGTTGCTAGTATGCACTTATTGTCAATGCTGAGTAGGAATTGCTTCACAATAAAATATTGGGGAAGACATAATGATGATTTTCCTGCTTCCCCAACCAAGAAGGGATATATAAAAGACTCCATCTTAAAAATAAATTTAAATGCTACAATTAACATGACTATTATTATTATTATTATCAGTACTAATAGAAATAGTGAGAATATACCTTGCTACTAAATATCTAATTGAGAAATTGTCAGAATAAGGTGCAATTTATCCTGGTTTAGCAATGATTTAATTTATATGAGAAAATGACCATAGCATGTTCAAAAACTTATTTCAGTATACATTACTCAAAATTATATTCCAAATATAAAACAAACATGTTGCTATAGCACAAGTGCAAAGGCCACTAATAATACAGTATAAAATAAGGATAATATTTCAGGAAAAAAATGCATTAAGATTGAGCACAAGGTTAAGAAAGTACCACTCAATGCAATCATCAAACCAGAATTAGAGCTGTGCGGGAGCTCAGAGGTTCCTCTGACAGCCTCCTGCTTTTAGAATTGAGGAAACTGAAGCCCAGAGTGTCCAAGAACCTCATTAAATAAATACTCAGATAAACCCATCAAAACCCCTTCAATAAATCAGTAGGGCACATTAAACTATGACAGATTTTATATTTGTATATTCATCAGTTAATATTTTTTAATATCTAAGCTCAGTTTGAATGAAACTAAACTTACAGGAATTAGCCCTTTTATATCATGAATTGGAAAATTTGTGAATAAGCATTCACACATACATATTTAAACTTGTATTGAGTGTGAAGAAATGCTGATTAATAAAAAATTCCATTGAGAATTCATATGTCACTCAGCATGGTTTTTAAAAATTAACCTGCTTTCTCTGTTTATTAAAACCATAAATCTCTGAATTCAATAATTTTAAGGACACTAATTAGTACAGACTGCAATGTGGTAGATACTGTTAAGAGATTTTTATAATTTTAAGAATCTGTATTTGTTTATTACACAAAGTAAGCATATTGCAGGAGAAAACAGCCAGGAAGGATATTTTTCTGAGTGCTATACATTATAGTTATATTCATAGTGCATGTGTGACTATTTTAATTATTGATTTTATGAAGGCTAAGATCAGCTAATTTGAAATTTGTAAAAACATTACCATTAATATTTAGCTAAAATCTATGCATTACTTAAAATGAGTGTGTTGTAGGGGCGCCTGGGTGGCGCAGTCGGTTAAGCGTCCGACTTCAGCCAGGTCACCATCTCGCGGTCCGGGAGTTCGAGCCCCGCGTCAGGCTCTGGGCTGATGGCTCAGAGCCTGGAGCCTGTTTCCGATTCTGTGTCTCCCTCTCTCTCTGCCCCTCCCCCGTTCATGCTCTGTCTCTCTCTGTCCCAAAAATAAATAAACGTTGAAAAAAAAAATTTAAAATGAGTGTGTTGTAATTGACTTCTATGTTACAGAACTATAAATATTACATCATGTGTGTGATCCTCTTGACCCTGATGTGTGAAGAATTATTTTAGAGATATTTTAGAATGTTTAATAACAGAATTAGTTGATTTGAATAGTTTCTTGTTTCACAGTAATATTTCAGCTACATGAACATGGTTTGTTAGACATGATATATACTCTTAAAGAAGAGTTAATGTCTGTTTATTCATTCATTATGGAATAGAAAGTTCTTACTACTATTGACGTCCTTTATTTAATGATTTGAAAACTTGAAAAATTAGTAACATATATAATAGATACAGGGATTCAATATTCATCCAGCAATAAAGCTACTTTAACAAAAGGGAAATCTGTGAATAAGAATCCCAAGAATTGAAAACGAAATGATGACATCACATAACCTGATCCACATTTCTTCATAATTTGAAGCTCTTTTTTACAAAATCACTATGAAAATCAACACTGTTAAGTGCTTCTTCTAAAAGTATTCAAAAATAAGAATTATCTAATATTCCAACAACCCAGGTGAGGAGTATCTAGGATGAGTAGTCAGTAAAATTTCTAGGGCCTTGTAGGTGGGTCATTTTGCTCTAGGAAAGACAGCTCTCCTCATCGCCCACCTTCTGGCCCCAGGAACTCTGTGGTTACTCAGCTGGGATGAGGCATCATGCCAGGTTGGCATGTCCCACTCAATGGAGTAACTTCGTACCTATCATGTTCTGCCAGCTCAGCTTTGACCTGGTGCCGCTTGAGCTTCTCCGAAGGTGATCTAAGTTTCCTGTTTGTTTGCTTGTTGGAATAGCACCTGATTTCCACTTCCTAGGCAACCTGTTGACTTGAGAGGATAGCCCCACATTTGGTTTTCTCTCATGGAAACTTTTTCAGTTTACTTTCTGATCTCTGCTCCCTTCCTTCCTGTGCCCGGTGCTCTGCAGATCCCCTTAACAGAGGCTCCCGCAGCCAGGCATTGTACTACCTCCCCGCTTCCCTCACTCTCTGCATCTAAGGCCTTGAAGCCCATCTCTCTTATACCCATGTGGACCCATTAGGCTCAGATATTTCAACTTTCTGCCACAGTAATCATGTTTCAGTCTGTATTTTTCTTTGTGGACACCAATCAACTCCTCTTGTCATAGTCTGTGGAACTTCAGATTGACCAAATAGAGGACTTTATGGTTCCCATTCAAGGGTTAAAATACTATTATCGCAAACTGGATAGATGGTAGAACTGATGCATAGTGAGGTTAAGTCACTTGGACAGGCCATCCAGGTGGTGAGAATTATAGCTGGGATTCCAACCTAGAGAGTTGGAATGCCTGAGTGTGTGTTCTTAAACACTTACCTTGACAATATGAGCGTGGTATACCAGAAGACTCCTAACAAATCTAACCCATTCAAAGTCACCAGCAAGCCCTTATTTTCCTTTTTTTGTGAGTAAGTTTAAAAGGTGGTGAATTTATGTATAAATTCCAAGAAGTATGTGTATTCTTTAATAAGGAATGTATTTAAAATATCTCATCTTCCTGTAGTAGAGAGAACAAAATGCATTAAAAACAGAACAACAGAGTGGGCCTGGGGGAAAACTTGAGAAAAAATGGCAGTTTTTTGCTCTCTCCAGTGTCAAGTCAAAGACAGACTTAGAAAAATACATAGGCAGCCCCAGAGATATCAATGAAATGTGTCATTTCCCTCTGCCATGAGGATCTGCCTCTGAGCACCAATGGAGCCCTAGAGCTATGTTCATATGAATGCTGCCTGTATTCGCCTTGTGATTGCTGGACTGTTTTATGACTACAGTTATAAATGTGGAGGAGATGCATTAAATGATCCCACTAGACTTTTAGCTGGACTTCTGGGGAAAAGAAGCTGATCTATCAGTAGTGGATACGCATGTTGTGACAACAATGGAAAGACAAAGAAAGAAAAGTGACAGGTACCACAGTGACAGTGTGACTTTGAAGACTGACTAACGGTGAAGATAATAATGTGGGGATGTTGAGAGAAAGAGAAAGGTAAAGCTTCTAGTAACTGTGTGGGAGTGATGTTACAGATGTGGCAGGGGTTGCTAGTGTGTCCTATAAATAGTGGTGGAATATTCCACACAGTTACCTAGCGTTAGTGTCCCAAGTAATTCAAAATATATTCACAAAAGTTGCTCTCTACTAAAATTCTTGTTCCACACACCCTCCCAGCCACTCCATCCCCAATAAAGAACCACTCAAAAAGAAAAAAGAAAAAAAAAGAACCACTTCAAGAAAGGAGTAGGGGCGCCTGGGTGGCGCAGTCGGTTAAGCGTCCGACTTCAGCCAGGTCACGATCTCGCGGTCCGTGAGTTCGAGCCCCGCGTCGGGCTCTGGGCTGATGGCTCAGAGCCTGGAGCCTGTTTCCAGTTCTGTGTCTCCCTCTCTCTCTGCCCCTCCCCCGTTCATGTTCTGTCTCTCTCTGTCCCAAAAAAATAAATAAAAAACGTTGAAAAAAAAAAGAAAGGAGTATCAAAGATCAGTCCTGGATTCTAATTCTCTTCTCTCCAACATTTGGACACGTAAAGACATACCCTTTTCCTTGAGCTCAACGGTAGCAGGCATGTAAATGAGAGACAAATTTACTTGTCTTCCTCCCAAATTGCCTTTCATTGAGTTTCATATATTATATCCTGTCAATGTGGAAGACATTTGGAGCTAAATATTCTATCACAACTGAAATGCCACAGTCATTTATCTCTCCTTCCAAATAATGTTTGTTGCAGAGTGGCCACTTGTGAAGTTTCAAGGGATTTTTTTAAAAATATATTACAGTTTTCTCCACATCTCTAGTCAGCTGGTAATTTCTGACATTACTGTTCTCTTAAATTATCTCTCCATCTCCTTTGCTTCTACTTTTATTAAAAAACAGTTATTTCCTATCTAGACTATTATACTTCTCATATTATTTTTCGTGGGGTCTAGGAACCTAGTGCCCTCGTACTGAAGTACCTTAGTGTTACTGCCAAAACTTCCCTCACAGAACTCTGTTTAATGACATGTAGTTTTTCTCTCCAGACCCCCTGCAATGCTTCTTATTTCCTCATTAACTAGGATCAAGTAATTCAGTCTCTGCATTCAGGCTGTCATCACACCCCATGAACTGCCCCATTGCAGCCCTTATGCTTCCTGTCTGCTCCTCTCAGAAAAGTTATTCATTTCTTTATCAATCTTATCCCCAAGAACCTAGGCTCATAGCATGCTCCACACCACCTTCTTTTTCCCTCAAGGAATCTTGGAAGATCTATCTCTTGCATGCACCCTTTCCTGACCAACTTCTAGAGACTCTCAAATTCCTGAAATGAATAAGGATGCAGCCTCCCTGCTCAACAACATCAACCTTAACTGTCCTCATAGGAAATACTGTTATTAACCAGTGTCTTAGTCAGCTTAGGCTGCTGTAACAAAATGCCATGAACTGGGTAGCTTAAACAACAGCCATTTATTTCTCATAATTCTGGATGCTGGGAAATCCAAGATCAAGGTGCCACAGATTCAGTTCCTGATGAGAGCTTTTTTCCTGGCTTGCAGACTGCTGCCTTTTCACTGCATCTTCACCTGATGGGGCCGGGGGTTGGGGGTGTGCAGGGACGGAGCTCTGGTTTCTTTTATAAAGACACTAATCCCATCATGGTGGGGGGCTGTCTCACTCTCATCATCTCATATAAACCCAACTACTATCCACAGGTTCCATCTCCAAATAACATCCCATTTGAAGTTAGGGCTTCAACATATGAATCTGAGGGGACACAAGCATTCAGTCCATAACATCCAGTCAGCTTCTGCTTGTGTGTTTGAGTTTGCAAAGTCTCCACTAGCGACAAAGGATGTTTGTAAGAAACACTTGGGGATGAATAAGTGTTTATTACAAATAATGCTGAGCCCCTGGCATCTATTGGAGAATGAGAGGACAAATCAATTTATAAACTCATTAATTTCCTATTGTTGCTGCAATAAATACCACAAATGTATTACCTTACAATCCTGGAGGTCAGAAGTCCAAAATGGGTCAGGGCTAATAGCAAGATGTTGGCAGTGCTGCATTCCTTCTACAGGCTCTAGGAAAGAATCCATTTCCCTCCCTTTTCCAGATTCCGAGGCCACTTGCATTCCTTGGCTCATGATCCTGTATCACTCAGACCTCCACTTTCATTGCCACTTCTCTGACTCTGACCCTCCTGCCTCCTTCTTATAAGGACCCTCGTGATCACATTGGGCTTACTCTGATAATTCAGGATAATCTCTCCATCTCTAGATCCTTAACTTATTACATCTCCAGAGTCCCTGTGGCATGAAAGATAGCATATTCACAGATTCTAGAGATTAGCATATGGACCTCTTTGCAGGGAGCATCCTTCTGTCTCCCCCGCTCTATTTAGTTGTCAATTTGAACTTGTGTATAATACTTTTCACATAATGCATTGAAAATAAACATACTAATATTCAAATAAATAGAGCAGAGTTATTTTTTAAGATCACAGCAAGCAGGTGCTTAATGATTGATAGAGCATTATATTGTGCTTTTTTAATGGAAGAATATTTATCACATATTCTTCATACACCATTAGAGTTATATATCAGAGTATCGTTGATACATTTATACAATACATGCATATTCATAGTATGTAGCATTGAAAATGAGCAAGACCAAGGGCGCCTGGGTGGCTCAGTCGGTTAAGCAGCCAACTTCAACTCAGATCACGATCTCGCGGCTAGTGAGTTCAAGCCCTGTGTCAGGCTGAAGCCTGCTTTGGATTCTGTGTCTCCCTCTCTCTCTGCCCCTCCCCTGCTTGCACTCTGTCTCTCTCCCTCTTAAAAATAAATGAACATTTAAAAAATGTTTTTTAAATAAAAAAGAAAATGAATAAGACCTTAAAAATGCCAGACTCCATTCAATACAAGTACCTATAGGACTCTTCTAGAATTTTCAAATGTAAGAACATGTCAAATTTATGAAAAATTCTCCCACTGACACTTTTTCCTACCCTCCCCGAGGTTTTTCTTCTGCATTTGTTTTGGACACAAACACTTTCCCTTGTAACAACCTATGAGCCAATGGCAGCTGCAGAAGGAAGCCCTGCATGTTGTTGGCAGGTGCGAGGGCTCCCTTCAGTCCCTGACCCCGGCTTGTTCTGAGCCTGCCAGATGCTTCACAGTTCCCTCACGTCCTGCTTCTGCCACACCAGTAAGGTTGTCTTTGCGGGCCACACCGTATGCTAGCTCACGGATTCAGAAACGAATGTTGAAGTGAGAAAACAATCTAATTAACTTTGTAAAACGTACATGGGTAGATTGTGGATCGTGAAGACAGCACGTTCAAGTACATTTCACATGCTGAAGTCCAGCCAACTTCAAACCATTAGTGTGATCTGCTTCCTCCAGCATGTTTGTCTATGATTTCTTTTCCTTCATAGTACACAACAGGTAGAACACTTTCGTGTGTTTTTGTTAGATTCTTTTTAATTTTTCCAGATTATTTCTGCGAATAACTACCATTTTCAATGTTCTTCCCTCTAGTTTTTGTTTAAAACAGAGCCACTGTATTCCAGTGAGACAAATATTAAACATGGCCGGTTTTGCTCCCATAATGTTTTGGAGAATTAGTTTTCTATTTAAATAATTACTAATATTTGAAGATTATGAGTCATAAACTAATTACAAGCTCCCTACCTACTATTTTAGAAGTAATTAAGGAATAGAAATGGTCTTCAATTCTTGATCACCAGTAAATTTAGGGAGGGGTAAGGTCTGTGACAATGAAGAAGAAAACTGAGTTTTTGAAAAGAGAACAAAAGTGATATCTAAATTAAGAATTTGTTAATTTCTTGTATGAAGATATTAATTAATTTTGATATCTGTTGTGTGTTCTTAAAAGACATACTTCTCTCATCATTGTTCCTTGTTTTCCGCTTGGCAATTATTGTTATTTTCTATTGCCTGAGTAATTTAAGAGGATGCAAAAATTAGCCTGCCTTTCAGCTTACACATTCACTTACTAGGGTAAAGCCAATATTTTTATCCCAGAATTGAGCATGTGCTTTACAATCTAATGATAAGGAGACCAACCTCAGTGGTGTGGCAGAAACAGACATAAAGCTGTTCCAGCCAACAGCAGTGACTTGCAGGTGGGGTAGGAAGGGTATCACTTCACCTGGAATGAAATGATCAGCTAACAGCTTGATCTATATGTTTAGAAGCTGAGCCCATATTAAATCTTTTCCTCTCTCACCTGCTCTCTTTCTCTGTCCTTCCCTCCCTCTCTTTCTCGTCTTTATGCTACGGTTAATAATATTTGGATACAAGAACGTTCACTCCACTTATTTCTGACGCAATCCCGCAATAATAATGCCTTGCCAATATGGAGAGCTTTCATTGTTTTCAAAGCACCTTTATAGCCATTCTTTCCTTTGATCCTCACAACAACCCTGAGAGGGGGGCAAGAGAGACAGTGCTATTCCCATTTTGACTCATGAAGCGACCTCTTTAAGCTTCAGCATCTCTGAGGACCCCTGGGCATTGTTATCATCTATGACTGCCAGGTGAACTTTGCTGTAAGAGCAGCCCTGGGAGAAACAAAAAACAAAAAAACCTATTGGCCTGATGCACTTCTGGTGTTCCCTGACACCTTTTTCCCTATTTGCCCTACCAAGATGTTCACCCCCCTACCTTCAACTGTTCCATGCTATTAGGCTGTCTTTTTCCTTATCACACCTCCGAATCTACTCTGCAGACAGAATATGACACCTGCAACAATCACAATGCTCTCTGTTCCCCCTTCCTACTTCCTGTGTTTCCCATCACACTTATTACTTTTGGGTGTACTATATATTTCACTGGTTTACTCATTGTATTTGTTGTCTGGCCCCCCACTGAAATGGAAGATTCTTGAGGGTAAGGATTTTGGTCTATTTTGTACATATGTCTCCAGCAACTGAAATAATGCTGGCAAAGGGCATGATCAAATGCCAACATGACTCACTGGGTGCAGACTGGACTCCATGACCAGAATATTGAGCTGGTGCTCCACTGGGAGAGTTCTCTCCTTTTCAGGGACAAGGGTGAAAACAGTCCTATAAGCAAGACTAATATAGTTTAAATTAGAGTAATAAACAATCTGGCCTTAGATATCAAACCTTTACAAAAGTTTATGGGATCCCTATTGTCTAAGATGTGAAACCTGGAGGGCCCGTGATAAGCTGAATTTGGGAACAAGGTCCTCCTGCTTAGGGAAGATGAGTCAGTCCCTCAGTCCAGGTACCTCATTCCCAAGCAACCTGGAAGTAGTTGTTAGGGTTTTCTGTTTGTATACCCACATTAGCAACATAGGAAGCGTTTGTCCAATGAATAATGAATGAATGAATGAATGAATGAATGATAAATAAATAAATAAATAAGTAAATAAAACAAGTCATTTTATGTTAAAGTAAATCAATGGTATGGAATGCTTTATTCTTAATTGTAGAAAGAAAATTTCAGTGGAACAAAAGTCACCAAATAAAGGAGATATTTGGGGTCTGGAAGGCCAACTCAGTTGTCCAATTATGTCTGCCTTCACGGGGTCAACCTCAGGTATTGTGCCAGCATGCAATGGCACTTCCCTGGTTGATAACCACTTGATTCTGGGGACTTTTTCTACCACTTTCCTTCATAGATCCATGGCAGAGAGTTTTGGCTCTGGATACTATAATTTATACATACTAGTTCAGGGTATAAATGCAAAACTATAAGCTTGCAAGGTAAAGACATCTGCTTAATCTGATCTAAGCATGAAAAGATATATACACTCATATATGACATTAGACACTAGTCATTCTTCCTCTGAGATTAATCATTCGACCCCCTGATTAGCCTTGTTAATGCCTGGGGGGAAAACAGATAACTATAACAAGCTAAATTTAGAAACCACAGTAATTTTTTGTGGATTAGAAATAGTGAAAGTCAGTGTCTCTCTATCAGTCTTTTCACCCCAGAAGCTACATAACATGATAGGAAATAATGAGTAAAAAGAGGTATGTTGTGCTTCTAATTTTAAAAAAAGGCTATTATTTCCTCAGTCTTGCATGTCTATCTGCTTAAATATAAACATATTTATGTTTAATGTTATCTCCTAAGTGTTCCTGCTATGATCTTAAAATTTTTAAGTACTTCTGTTTTAAATACAACCCATAAAATAAACTTATACACACACACACACACACACACACACACACACACACACACATATGTGTACATGTCTGTGTATATATTTGTATGATATATTCATGGTAAATCAGTTTGACCGTGGTGTGGCCTGCATCTGCTTGTTCCTTGTTCATTTCTTTCCCAGTATACCCTGGCTCTCCAAAGATGCTCTCATATACTCCCCTGCCCAGGAGCCAATATGTGTCCCATTCTGCCACAGGATCTCTTATGGAGGCCCTTATCAACTAGCTCCTGCTAATTTTAGTACATTCTTAAAAATCTCAGAAACCTCACGACAACAAAGAAGTTTATTTTTTGAAGTAGGATTTCGTACAGCAGTTATATACATGAGAGATATTTTGGCCAAAAGCATTTTTGTAGCACTCATCACATAAAGAGGCCTTCTTGGATCTGCTTGCCAGTGACTACAATCATATTAAAAGCCTCTCTCTCTCTCACCTCTTCCATTCATTCATTCACTACATACTTACTGAATACATCCTATGTATAAGGGACAGTGCTAGGAACTGTGAGGAGACTTTAGACTCATGAGACACATGATATATATGTTTAGAGGATATATATGTTTAGTACGAATTTCCCAGGTGAATAGTTTAGAGAATTGTGCAGATGTGATAAGGGCTCCAGGAATAAGAATGCTCTGGCTCAAAAGGATCTGAATTAGCAGTGACATCATTAAATGTAAGTAAAAGCCCTGTAAGTGGAGGAGAAGACAGAGAGATTCTAGGGTAAGGGAAGACATGATAAAAAAAACACGTAAGGGGGAGAATGAGTAGATGTTTGAGAGAAGGCAAATTTTCAAGTTTATGTAAACCAGGTTTCTCTAAGACAGTGGTGGGAGAGTAGGACTAGAAAGATTTGTGGGGGCACCTGGGTGGCTCAGTCGGTTAAGCATCCGACTTTGGCTCAGGTCATGATCTCATGGTTCGTGGGTTCAATCCCCGCATTGGGCTCTGTGGTGACAGCTCGGAGCCTGAAGCCTGCTTTGGATTCTGTGTCTCTCCCTCTCTGTTCCTCCTCCACTCACACTCTGTCTCTCTCTCTCTTTCTCAAAAATAAATAAAGATTAAAAAAATTTTTTAAAAAAGAAAGATTTGTAGTGGACAGATTGTGAATAATCTCAAGTGTGGGCTGAGTGACTTCAGATTGGTGTGTTAACTGACAAGGAGAGCCATTAAGAGGATGTGGCATGATTAAAGAGCTCCTTTAGTAGGGTTAAACTGGTGTACAGAGATGATTGAAGTGGGGCTATTGTGAAGGTGATGTGGGCATGATTTCAGGGAGACTTTCAGGGCAGGCAAAGCCTATGTGATTGTGAGGGAGGAATGCAGGGTACCAGAGAGGGAGAATTCTCAGGTGTGGATCCCAGTGGGGCCTTTAATGGAATTGGAAAATCAAGAGGGCATTCTCAATTTCCTACAAGGATTATAGGTCATCCAGAGAGAAATATCCAGCAGACAGCAGGAAAGACAGGGTCAGGATTTGAGAGAGAGTCTTCCCTAAAGGGAAGACTGGGACTCACTCCCATAGTGATTAGAACTGATGAGATTGGCAATGGATGGTATGTTTGAAAGAATGAGAATAAAGAGAATTTTAATGACCAGCCCTAGCTTTTACCGCTCTCCCTGTTGTAGCTGACTCTACACTAGCCCTTCTCAACTGGGGTGGGGGGTGGGGGGGGGCGGATTTTGTTAAAAGTGCAGGAGGGGGAAGATGTGATGCACTGGCATCCCAAGGGTAAGAGGTGAGGAAAGCCAGTAAACATCCTACACAGGCCCACAACAAAGAGTTACCTGGTCAAAAATGTAAGTAGTGCAGAGGTTAAGAAACGATGTTTTATATTTGCCAAAAGAAAATCCCTTCAACATCTTGTTTAGTCAGACAAACATTGTCTCCCAAATGCTTTTATCTCCTACAAGAATTTGTAGGAATCCTTTCAGAAGCACATAAGCTTTGCGACAAGCCTCTCCAACTCTTCACCACATTTCCCCCATAAAAGAAAAATTAAATGCTCAACATAAGAATACCAGCTTTGGGCCAAATTATTTGTTTTCTAAAATTTTTTAATGTTTGTTTATTTTTGAGATAAAGAGAGAGAGACAGAGCGTGAGCAGGGAAGGGGCAGAGAGAGAAGGAGACACAGAATCTGAAGCAGGCTTCAGGCTCTGAGCTGTCAGCACAAAGCCCAACGCGGGGCTCAAACCCACAAACCGATAGAGATCATGACCTGAGCCGAAGTCGGATGCTTAACGGACCAAGCCTCCCAGGAGCCCCTGGAGCAAATTATTTACACAAAAGCGAGCCAACACTCATCTTTTTCAAGTAATTCCAACTTAACACATATATGGTAAAACTGCTGGGAGGAAAACCAGGAACACTTAGTTCACACTTAGTCATACTTGTCCAGGGTGTTCACAGATGCACATGGCAAGTAAAGAACATGTTCGTGTCCTTGAGCAGCGCTAGTCTGCCGTGGAGCCTTCTCACCCGCCTGTCGACAGCCGCAGCGATACACAAGGGCTGGCTGGGCTGTGCCTGCGCTGCATTGCCCAGGTTCCTAGTGTTTCTGCACTTGCAAGTACGATTTTATTTTTGTAAGTTTCCTCAATAGATGCCTACTTAATTCATTGCAATAAAACTAGAACAAAAAGAAAATGTGAAAGAGTAACGATATTCATGAACTCCTTGACAGGTCGCCTGTATACTTGGGATATCATTTTTGTAAGAGTGTGTGTATCTTTGGAGATCCCCATACTAAAAATATTAAGAGAGTATATGTTCATTTAACTTCTAGATTATGGACGGGGGCAGGTTTTGTTTGACTCTCCCCTGGTTGGTTTCTACATGGTTTGCATTGGAATTAAATTTTAAATTAGAAACCAGAAAACAAATTTTTTAAAGGTAACAAATTACATGGTTGTGGTTTTTTTAGGATTGCTTTTAGAAAAACCTAAATGTCCATCTATCCATAGGAAAATATAAAATAAATTGTGAAATATTTATCTGATGAAATAACTATATAGCCATTAAAAAGAATGATCTACATCCATGTTAGTCAACATCAATAGATCTCAAAAACATAAGAGTTGAATGAATGAAAGAAGCGAATTACAAAGTAGTATGTAAAATTATATTACTTGTGTAAATTTAATAAGAAATGTTAAATGATGCTGTACGGGTGTCCCTTACTTTTTGAAAGTTCACGTTAGGCCACTTCCCTTTTATGAATCTGCATTAGTACCTGTGTTTGCTAACCAATAGAAATCTAAAGAGGATTTTCACTTTCACAAAAAAAAAGTTGAAAAGCAAAAATAGGGTTCAGTGTTCATTTTGCCCTGAGCCCTTATAGAGGCCACACACACAGAGGAGAGTGGCACCACCAGGCTCCTTCCCCGGGAACTACTCTCATCATCTCAGCATCAAGCAGCCTTACCTTTGAACTATGTCTGTGACCATCTGTGCTTTATCGCAATTTATTTTGTGCATCCATTAGCAAGGTGTATCCTGAGGTAAAAGAAAAGCCCAAGAGAAATTATTTTAGGGACCTGGGAATGCTCAAAAATTTTTCCATGTAATTTTTCCATGTAATTTTTCCATATCATTGCTCCTTCGTTTTATGCCATTTCACCTTATGAAAAGTTTCGTAGGAAGGCTCTATCTTTGGATAGCTGGGGAAACCTGTAAATGGATTATGGATTACTGGATGTAGTAAAGGCATAAAAATATAGACTGGAAAGATACATACTAATTTGCTATAGTAATTGTATCTGGTGAGGGAAGAAGAGGAATGGGCTAGGAAGAAAAAGGGACCTCAACTTGATGAAAAGTTTTGTAGTTTTATTTATGTAAGTAAAACCAAGTGAATATACAAGAAGCAAAATGACAAAACATGAACATTTGTGAATTTAAGGGTTAGATACATGGGTGTTTGGTGTGTTTTTCTCTGTACTTTGCTGTATTTTTTAAGCGTTAGAAAAGAAAAAAAAAAGAACATTTCATTAAATGGGGCTTGAGTTTAGAAAAAAAGAACTGAACTGACTGCAAAATAACTACCCCTAAATTAGGATAATTTGCCAAGACCTATACTGCTCAAAAGAAGTAACACCTATTTCCATTCCTGTGAGGGGTTCAGTATTGAATATTATGGGTATTCATCCGACTCTGAAGTATGTACCTAAATAGGATAAAGATTTTGTTTTTTGAGTAAAGATTCTGAGGAGAATACCCTGAAAGAGGCTTGAAGAATATAGGAATTGATTTTTATACACTGAGAAACCTGATTCCAGATAGTATAATACTTGTCAAGGGTTTTACACAAAATTATCCCACAGAACACAAGCTGCCTCTTGATAAAAAGGGCAAGACAATTAAATTCAACCCTATTCACTTAAGGAAACTTTAGATTGGCCTTCTGCTGCAAGACCCTGCTGGCCTTGCTTCTTTTATATGGAAATGGGATTGTTATACAGCCTGGAAGGCTAAACCAAGGCCTGTAATCTTTTCTTAAAATGCATGTATAACTTCCGTTAACACATATCTCAAATAATACTCTGGCCTCGCTATTTTTGTTGTGTGGCTCTCAGATGGAAAACGAAAAATAACCAGGAATGTTGATTTTTCTTTCGATTCCAAGTCCCATTTGCTTTATATCATTTTCCAGCTGTCCCTCCCCCCAAAAACTGCTGAATTGAGACACTTTTGTTTTCTTGCTCTAACGTTGACCATAAATTATATAAATTTTTTGTAAGGTCACCATAATATTTTAGTCCACCTCCATTTCAAATGTGCGATGCTCCCCAAACTTGGAAATATGTTCAAGTAGTATTTTTTTTTCTCTTCTTTGCCAGCAGGCTACAACATAAATTATCTACAAACATTGTAGGCATAGACCTAGGTCTATCAAATTCATATCATGGTTTCTTTGCTCCCCATTACTAGCCATAGTGAATATTACTTACATATTAAAATGCTCTTTCCTGCCAAGCCTAGAAGCAGCCTCAGAATCCTTCTCAGCATTCAATTTCAGTCTGATGCTCAGTTAATCACAATTATTACCTGAGATGAAACCTCTTACTGCAGATGTAATCCACAATGTATGGACTCGCTTTCTGCCACAATCCAGCTAATAAAACATTGCTTCAACCATATTGGTTGAGACCATCTTACCCCTCTTAGTTCCTGGTAGTGGATTATCATCTGCTGTGTTGGTAGCAAAATTGACTTTCTCTTTGTAGATCACAAAACAAACATATTTTTTCATCAACAAAATTTCACTCATTTTTTTTCCCAAGCAGGAACAGAGAGTAATTTCATCAACAATGTATTGTGGTGGTCACAATTTATAATAATACATGGAGTGAATTATTATTATGTTGCAGACACTGGGCTAAATGTCATACAAACAATCCTTCATTTTATCTTTGCAGCAACTCTATGATGTAGGTACTGTAATTATACAGATGAGAACATTGAGGTATAGAGAAAGTAGATCATTTGACCAATAATCACTGAAAGTGGCTGCATCAGTTTCAAATCCATGTGCCGTACCCTTTAACCATTATACTACACTTAGTGTGGTAGAGCCTGCTCATGCTGGCTCACAACAGCCACCTGTTGAATTTTTAGGAATTTTACAAGCTGGTTGTTAAACATGGCCATTATTAAAATTTTAATTATATAAACTTTAAAGTACATTAAAAACAAAGGTAATAAATATTCAAAGTCCATCACTTCCTAATTATTTACTACACTTTACTATTATAACTCTTAAGGTTATTTGCATTCATTGTGTCTTTAGGGTGGGAAGACTATAAAATAGTGTATTAGTGAGCTTGTGTTCCCAGCTCTACATTTAGTGCCATCACATAGGTAGCTTGAAATCAGCCACGGATAGAGAATTTATGCCACAGAAATTGGCAAATGCTACAAAGAGGGGTTTTGTTTTGTTTGTTTGAAAGACGGTTGTTAAACTGACAACCTTGGTGGTGATGTTCGTGGTTTTGTGTATTTGTTAATTTTGTAGTTGTTTTTTCCTTCATTGAATTCCTCACTACTAACATAATTTGGGGTGAGTTGAGCTTTTGGTGAATTTGTCTAATCAAAAAGTGAGAAGAACAATGAGCTTCATTAGCTTTAGTCTAACTGTAGGTTACTAACAAAACAGGCCTGAATTTTAAAAACAGATATATTTATTAGATGACAAGAAAGTAGAAAGTTGTGCTTAACTAATAAACTGACTATGTGACCCTTAGACAAGAATCTGAAATTTAGATTGTGTTTATTAGAGCAAAACAAGAGGAGATTTACAAATTTGGTAGTTTATACATACCCATTTTTCTGTAAGCATAGGTGATTTATTTTGTAATCTCCAGGCACCAGCAATGTCAAGAACCACTCTTCATAGCAGATAATCTGTCATTTCAATTTCTCAGCAAAAGGTGTGAGTTTTGGAAAACAAGGCCATGTCTTTTTATTTTTATATTTCCATTCTTCATTCTACCCTTTGTTTTTGAACAAATATGTTGCAGTTTGTAGTTGCAGATAAATGTAGAATTCATCTAGTCCTTGGATTCATAGAAGGTATTCTCTTTATCAATATTGTTGTATATTGTATTTCTTAGAAGTCTGTTAGAAGTTGGAACAGAGTGAAAATTTTGTGTATTTCTGTTCTCACCTAGGATTGTCAAACAGTGTTTTAGTTCACTTTTATGTGAACCTCAGTGAGCCATTTAGCACCTCTTGGGAAGCAATATGAGATAAAAATTTCAAGTTAATAAAGTTATGTCATTACTCATTCATTTGTTCATTCATTAGATGAAACTTTTTTTTTTTACCAAATACAATAATATAAGCCCAGTAACTACTTTTTTAGTATTACCTGTGTTCAAGGTTCTAATATATGCACTTCACTTGCTCTATCGTATACAAAACATGCAATAATAACTCTGTGAGGTAGCTCTTATTATTATTCCCATTTAAAAGATGAGGAAATTATTGTTGGGAGAGTTAAGTTACTTGTCCAGATCTAATCCCAGAGAAGTGTCTGGTAATTCTGAGCTTCTAAATTTAACACCTGTGGTGCTATGCAGAATGTCAGAAAAATGTAACCTCGTTATAAATACCGAAGAACTCCCAACTTCATTAGAGAAAAGAGGCATGGGAATGATTGCATTAAAAAGATCAGTGTATATCCATTTAGCCACATACACATGCATACAAAACACCAAATATAAAAGGCAGAAATGAAGAGCTTGCCTCTCAGTTTGTAATACTATATTTCCATTATTCTGTAGTCCACTTTTGCCCCTCTAAAACATTCGTACTATCAATCCTGAAAAAGTAAATTTGAGAAATCATCATATACATGTGTTACTACCCATAATATTTGGAGAATACACTACAGGTTGAATTAATGTGGCTAAATAGAAACCTGGTAACACATATCAACAACAATTTTTTGATAGCTCTTGCATACTTTCTTCAAACAGCAACTCTCCAAATAGGGTGTCACTATCTAATAATACCTCAGTAAATCTCTTCCTCTGCACAACACTAATTGATTGAATAATTCCTTTGCTTTTTATCCTTATGTGGTATCCTAGAGAATTCTCATCAAAGAAGTTTACAAAACAGACCTGTATATTCCTTGAAGTAATAAACAACATACTACTTTGGAAAGGGAAATTAGTAAATGAAATTCAGTAATCATTCACAAATGTTCTCTACCATCTCTGTTATGCTTAATAATACAAACCATAACTTAACTTATAATAAATTGCTCACAAATTATATCACTCTCATTTTTCATGGATTATGCTTTTTATATATTTTGCATCATATCTAAAAGAAATACAGCATTTAGAAAAGAATAATTACAGAGCAAAAATTTGTGAGGACTTAACTTTACACACACACACACACACACACACACACATTTGGCTGGCAATTTCTTTATAAATGTTGTTATATATTGTATTTCCTGGAAGTCTGGTAGAGTATGGAATTTAGTGGAAATTTGCATATTTTAGTTCTCACATAGCATTGCTAAATTATGTTTTAGCTCACTTTTTATATGGGACCGATTGCAAGTATTTGAAAGTAATCTTTCCTGGGTTAATTTTAACTATTTTATGGCCTTCCAAGTGCAATAGGCTTTAGGTATTTTCCAGGGTTATATATTTGACTGATGGTCCATACAGTGCCTTTGTACAAATCAGGAAAAGACACGCTTTTATCCATATACTTTTTCCATTGCTTAGAAATTGTTGTAAGATACTATTTTTTTTTTAATGTTTAGTTACTTTTGAGAGAGAAAGAGACAGGACATGAGCAGGGGAGGGGCAGAGAGAGAGGGAGACACAGAATCCGAAGTAGGCTGCAGGCGCTGAGCTGTCAGCACAGAGTCTGACGCGGGGCTCGAACTCATGAATCGTGAGGTCATGACCTGAGCCAAAGTCAGACACTTAACCGACTGAGCCAGCCCCATACTGGTTTGTTTTGAAGTTTTCTTTGCTGAGATTCTATATCATTTTCTTCTTTACAAGTACATTTTGTTTTGTCAACTTATTATATGATAACCGCCTTAAAGTCCTTGTCTTACAATTCCAACATCTGGGTCATCTGGGGTTGGCATCTGTTGATCATTTTTCCCTGGAAAATGGGTCATGTTTTCCTTACTTTCTGTCAAATAATTTGGAATTATATCCTGGACATTGTGAATGTTCCATTGTAGAGATTCTGGATTCTATTATATTACTCTAAAGGGCATTGATGTGTTCGTTTTAGCAGGCAGTTGTCATGGTTAGACTCAACCTGCCAACCCTCTCACTTACGTGGTGGCAGCTTAGATCACTGTTCAGATCACTTTGAATGTGTCCTGCACACGAGAGCACTTCAAGGGTTAGTAAGAGACGTGGATAGAATTTATACACACACCTAGGAGCTCCCCTTCTCAGACCCTCTCCTTTCTGAAATTTCCCCCTCACTTCCTCGTGCCTTCTTCCTTTAGTTGTCCTAGCTAAATTCAGGATAAAAGTGCAAAAATCTGAAAATCAGCTTGAGCTAGTTACTTCCTACAAATTTTTACTCCCCCTCAAAGTTTTCCTACTTTTGTTCATTCTCCAGAGTCTTGTATTTTCACCAAAATTTGTAGTAATTTGCAGGAGGCTGTTAGGAGCTTGTTCTTCCACACCAGAAACGGAAACTCCTATATTGATTTTATATAAAAAAACATTTTTCCGTCATTTGCCAAAACCACATTGCAATACATACAAATTTATGAAGTCTGTGATTTAAATGGCTCCCTTGAGGGTTAGGCAGTTTACAACTCTGTGTGTATGCAGCACTGATTGTGTATATTATGCATATTGTGTTGCAAGCACACAGTTATTTTGATACAGTCATCATTAAACCTATGGGTGACTCTGTTCTACACAGAATCTAAGGCCATGTTTTACTTTTGTCCCATGTTATCACCTTTACCAAAAACATTCACCAGAAGACCCAGACTGTTGAGGTTTAATCCTGCTCTCAAGTAACTACAGAGAGATTTTTTCCATCATTTTCCAAGTAATCTATTGCAATACTTAATATACGATGCCAAGAAAATCTAAATTAAATCTAGCCTACTGCCTCTGTCATTGCCATGACCTGAAAGATAGATTCCACACCTCTTCACATTCCCCCTTTCCAGTCACACGGCATATTGTTCACTGGTTATTTTTTATAAAAGCATCATAGGGGCGCCTGGGTGGCGCAGTCGGTTAAGCGTCCGACTTCAGCCAGGTCACGATCTCGCGGTCCGTGAGTTCGAGCCCCGCGTCGGGCTCTGGGCTGATGGCTCAGAGCCTGGAGCCTGTTTCCGATTCTGTGTCTCCCTCTCTCTCTGCCCCTACCCCGTTCATGCTCTGTCTCTCTCTGTCCCAAAAATAAATAAACGTTGAAAAAAAAATTAAAAAAAAAAATAATAAAATAAAAGCATCATAATTCCCGTTAGTTTTGTAAAAACACTATTTGACTGTAAACTTCTGATGATGAAGAAAAGCCCCGTACTTATTACTTAAATTGAGTAAAACTTTCTATCTAGCTTGAAAATACCTTCTTAAACTGAATTTATCTATTCTTTCAACTTTCTTTCCATGTTATGAACATGCCCCCATTCATATTCTGTCATAGATATACCAAGTCACTTCTCACCCAGAACTTTGCTACAAAATGCTTAGGATACTGAAAGAAATACCTCTAGACTCCTACATTACTTCTTGTTTTTATTCCTCCTAAAACTGTAATTGTTAAAGACTGTAATGCCATATTTCTTACATGCTGTTTTTATTCACCATAAACCCTGAGCTCTTTCTCTGCCAATATTATACCTGATTATTCCTCAAGAACCATATGCTCCTTCTTTCAGTTAGATACATAATGCTTATTAAACATTGAATCCCAGTACTTATTTCTTAAAAGATGTAGAGCTCATATGTCTATTTCTATCAATAACAGATTAATTCTATAAATTACTGCAACTATTATGAAACACTTAAGGAATATTGATATTCAAATTAAATATAGTATCAAACAAATGTACCAAAAAATGATGAAATGAAATAACTATTAGATGGTTGGTTTTGGATCTCAAGGGGTCCCTAATTCCTATACTCCTATTGACTTTCAATTAATGCACATAAAGTACAAAAATAATTTCAATCAAATCTAGCTAAAGAATAGAATAAATAGGTACTTATCATAGGATCCCATTAACTAGAGATTTTCAAACAGCATAAAGCAACAGAGATCAGGCAAAAAGTTTTCTAGTGAGGGAGGGTCAACTCTAAGAAATAACTTTTGGAGATGATGGGATGTGGAAATAAGTAAGCCAGTATGTTGACATCATTTGTTGAAACGGTTTCTGGAAAGAGATGAAACACCTTTCTGTCTTATTAAGTCCATTGTCAAGTCTCCAATGTCCATTCTACTTTAGCTCTGTCTTTAAGCAAAAACTGGAAAGTATTTTCTCTGCCTGTAGGACTAGATAGCAATAGCAGTGATAACAAGAAGAATTAACAACTGAGATTCATTGAATGAGTACCATGTGCATACACCCATTTGTGTGGACAGTCTATAAAGCAGTTACCATAATGCCCATTTTTCACAGAAGGAACCTGACACTCAAAGACATTATGTAATTTATCCAAGGTCATACTGATGGAAACAGCAGAAGGGATTATAACCCCCATCTATCTAACTCTGAACCCTGAATTTGTAACTACTACATAACACAGGGAATGAGCTGATAAGAACACACTTTGTAAGCTCTCTCTGGAAAGGTTGCAATCATAGATGTGAAAATGTTTTGAAAGCCAAAGAATGCTATAGAGATGCAAGGCATTGTTCCTTCTTGTTTGCTCATTTTTCTTTGTTTTTACCCTTTTCTCTCATCACACTTGGTAAATACATGAGTCATCCTGAAAATGCGTGCTTCTCTTAGGTTTATTCATCTCTAAATCTATTCCATAATGAAACATACTCTTCAAAAGCTGAAGACAGTGTAAAGATAATAGAATTCAAATAAAATAAACCCCTATAACTCAAACTCTACATGTTAGTCTATGTTTTCTATTCATCTAATTTTTCATAACAACTAACTATAATAGGAAACAACTGGTAAACCAGGAAACATAGGAATCAACTGGTAAACCTTACTCAAGCTTTCACTTTAAAGTATTGTATAAAAGCAAAATTATAATGATAGAAGTAAAAGTCCTGTGTAAAACTCCTGCAAAGTACACAACTTAAAAAAATAAAACACATTGTAAAGCAATCGGTTCTATAGCAATAACATCCTTAACCTTTCCCTAAATTACATGAAGGTTGTGACATTTCATGGCCACTGGCACAGCTAAATATAAACAGATTATTCTGTGCCTGCTCCCTGTGCTTTTGCTGACTGACACAACAATTAAGGAAACAAGTTTCCTTTGTAAATTACAGCTCCACGCAGCTTTGAGTAAGCAGAGAGTGTACATTAGAAATATTTTTAGCTTGACATGAAACTTTCCAAAAGATCCTAATTAAGCATTTAAGCCCAAGAAACTATAATTGCAACTGCCAAAATAACTGGGAAATCATACCTTTGGTGGGATCAATCTTAAACTAAAACCATTGTTTGGAAAACCTTATGGAAAGTCTGTATTATTCTTCAACATTGTCTTACTTCTAATGCTGCCCACTTTACGAGAGATTCAGGTGCATTATTTAGTTGTAGATAATACATTCAGTAAATGTGTAAGCACATACAAGTGGAAAAAAAGACTGTAAACATCAGTCCTCTGTGACCAGAAGAGAAAGCTTCCCAAATCTTGTCCTACTGAACTCTAAAGCAGAGCATCACATGCCCATCGTTTAACTGTGGACTCTGGCTGTAGAAGTTCAGCCATCAGAATCACCAGAAAAGTTCTTTTTTTTTTTTTTACATTTATTTATCTTTGAAAGATGGAGAGAGAGCACGAGTGGGGGAGGAGCAGAGAGAGAAACACACACAGAATCTGAAGCATGCTCCAGGCTCTGAGCTGTCAACACAGAGCCTGACGCGGGACTCGAACCCACAGACCATAAGATCCTGACCTGAGTCGAAGTCAGATACTTTGCTAACTGACCCAACCAGGTGTCCAGAAGAGATCTTATTAGAACACCATCTCACTTATAATTTGATCCAAAAATGACTTAATCTTTGCAAATGTTCAGCATTTACAAAAGAATAGTAATGGAGTTTTATGCAAAATATTTCTATACAGCTCATATTTCAAATATTGTTACATGAAGGTAATATGCTTTTTATAGTTTAAATGCTAAGAGCTTTCAGAATAAAATATCGGTTGCTTTCAATGAGGATTTTTCAGGGCCATTAGCATATACTAATTTAAAATAACTGTCATCTAACTGCTATTGTCATAACAGTTCATGTTTTGGTCACGTGCAATTATGTAGATAAATCTTCTGTGGATATTTTTAGAAGATTTTCTATCCTTACATTTTTAAATAATCATGTGAAAGTGATGTTATTTATTTACTATTTTTATTTGAATTTATTTAAGTTATTAATTATTATGATGATTCATTTTAATCCCAAACCAAGAATTTTGGCAAGACAGTGAGTGGCACAAAATGAGTTGTCAGTAAAACTTTGGTGACAGCTGACATTTGTGAAGAACTTACTGTGAGTATCAAACAGTGCATGCTTACTCACTGAATCTCCCCACAACACTAATATTATACCCATTTACTCAGATGAGGAGACCGAAGTCAGGTAGTCATGTCCAAGGTGACACAGTACAAAATGTCATAGTCGGATTTGAACCCAGCTAGTCTGGCTCAGGATCCTTCTCTTAACATGTTGATGGGCAAATCTTTATTAAATTGAATGCATGAATAAATGAATGATACTCCAGTTTAGAGGAAGACATCAACCTACAATAGAATATGATGGTAAAATAAAAAAGCTTGTTTTCAAACGAATACATCACATTGGTTTCATATGTATGGAGTTTCAGAATGTGCGTCTTGGGACACTCTCTCACCTTATTATGCTAATGGCACCACCATTTCTCAAAACACTTCTAGAGCTGTCCTTGAGAATTTACTTTAAAGCAAATTTATAATACGCAAACATACACAACTTAGCCTAGTGGCTGTGTAGTCTCACCATTTTTTTTAACCAAAGAGGATTATCCTGCATGATTATGCACATTCCTCACCAGAGTTGGCTCAGAATGACACTTGGCTGTTAAAAGAATCAAATCCACCCTCAAAGGGTGAAAATGTGCCAAGTGTCAAAGTATTCAAAGGGATCTGTCACGGTTTATTTTAATCACTTCTAAAATTGTTTTCAGTAATAAACCCATTGTTATACAGGTATCCACTAAATTGGAAGCTTTGGTGGGGATCCTATTCATTTGGATTAAATGAGTTATTCAAAAGACCCAAAACTAGCCCAGTTCTTCTACAATCCAAGTGCGAAAACCTCAGCCTTGCTCTATGTTCCATAATAGAAAATAAGGGATGAGTAGAGAATAGGGAGGTTTATCTACTGATTTATCCCCCAGAATGTTATAAGATTGAGGTCTCTGGGAAAAAACTCCTTGCCATTGAACTGAGTCTTTTAATTGTGATGGTGATGATAGATGGTACAGATAGTAAACAAGGATTTACTAAAAGTAGAAGAGTAAAGGATTTTTAGTAGCAATTGAGAGTTGGTCTTAGGCAAAGCTTAGAAGTAGATACTTTGTTTGTTGAACCCCTATTAGCACCCTCCTCCCAGCCTTTATTTTGTCTCCCAATGAGACTGCACCCTCCAATCCTCTCTTCCTCCACCTAGTATCTCAATTCTTTTTCTATGCTGGATGTCAGGAAGGTACTAGCTAATGGCAGTTTGCTATGAGACCAACCACTAATATTTGCATTATGCCAAGACTAGTTTTAGAAGGAACTTTTAAAGAAGGAAACTTTTAAAGAAGGAAAATGCAGTCTAACTCAACCACAGAGGAATGCCTTTGTCCTCTGCACCCATTTCTCTTTACCAGACAGTAAATCAGTGGAGACTTGCAAACCAGCTGTGAACCTCAGCCCCTTCTGTAAAGAGAGAAAACCAAATACCTTAGAAAGTTTACTTAAATAGTTTATATAAACAGAATTATATATCACAAGTGATGAATACCTGAAGAGAACCTTGAATTTCTGGCATTGTATTTCTATCCAGAAAGGCTAGGAAAGACAACTCCCAATGAAAACCATCCAATTTCAAAGAAAATACCCAAAGCTAGTCTAGCCCATGTCCCGGAGAAGGCAAGGATAGTAAGACTGTGATCTTTGCTGGGCACTTGAAGGGTCAGTAGTAGCCTTCTCATGTGATGCCTTTATGAAAACTCTCAGGATAGCCTTTGAGTATTGATAAGGTTTACCATTCACAAGATTATAATATTAATATCACAAGATATTAACTTTGGCCAAGGTTGACTCACTAATAACAAATGTACTTGGTTAACAAGATTAAAATTAAAGTTTTCTTGTGTGATTTGGAATGAAGGAAGGGGTATTCTGACCTGGCTTTGTAATTCAAATAACCCATCCCCAACAGTTTGTCTAACCCAAAAGGAAAGTGGCTAGCAGACAACTTACAAAAACATCATTCCAGCCTTCAGATAGCTGATATATGCATCTAAACTATTTATCTAAAATTGCTTCACTGTAAAGACAGCCAACTGTGCTTCAGTTGAAAGTAAAAAAGAAGGGTAGGGCAATTTAACTAGCCAGATATCCAACAGAATTTGAAATTTGTATTATTAAATCCAAGTGTTCCCAAGCAATCATTAAATATTCAAGGAAATGGAGGAGGACCAAAGCAATGAACCAGGATCAGTACTGTCAAAATGCATACAAAGATGAGACAGATACTTCTGAATTCCTCCAGAGGCAATGGTTTTAAGGAGATCTGTGAGAATTACAGGTGAGTCATGAGCTACTACCACAGGCTCCATATTAACATGTGAAAAATCAATGGTGAGGCTGAATGCCCACCAAACAGATTCTGAGGAAAGAGGGCAAGGAGAGAGGGCTAAAAGATTCCAGCAATTTAGAACAAAAACAGTGTGGCCATGCTTCTTTATACTTAGCCCTTCATGATTATAGAGAGAAGAGTCTTCTTTAGAGTATTGCATCAACAATGGGAGAGTCCATGAACCATTGATCCTATCCTGTCTTCACTTCCTACTCATGAATGCTCCCCACCCCCAATCCATGGCATATTTATTTCCAGTAACCCACAAATAGCCCTAGAATTTAGAATAAGCATTCATAAATAAATCTTAAACACTCAAATGTTTAAAAACACATTTTTCTGCAT